>NW_028277054.1:10555185-11190277 GCF_059951505.1 Python bivittatus | reverse complement strand
CACTAGTAAAGATGAAATGGGGACCAGAACACAATTTATGAGTCAGGAGCAAAAGGCAAATGAAAAGATTGAGGAGCAAGCCATAAACTGAGACTAACTGAAGATTAACTGAAGGCATAGAAATAAGCTCAAACCCAGGAAGACCATTTTCTCAAGTGAAGTCTATCTGTGCGGAAAAGTTATTTATATACCTTCCTTTCCAGGATGATCCAATAGCTAAAGGTACTTGATTGAAAAACTGTAGATCCTAGCCCTGGAGTTTATCCCATGGGGCAACTGGACACAGATCCAGCAACTGCCAGCAGATGTTTATGTTGGAAATGTGGTCAAGGGACAAAAATTCAAACCAATGGAAGGATCTGAAAGCAATTGACACATGGCTCAGAATTAATTTTAGAAATTCTTCTAATTAAACTGGAAGAAAGATGGGAGGAGGGAACAGTAAAGGAACTCAACAGAGGAAATCCTCTCAACCCTGCCAGACATTTCTTTTTATTCTTCTCTTTTTATGTTCAAACCTCTTTTCTTTCTTTATAGTTAATTTAAGTGCTTTAAGAGATCAAGTGTGTTTCTTTTTCTTTTCAGTCATTGTGTCCTTTATCATTTTGCTTTAACTGAAATGATCTCAATCTTATTGTGTTTAATTATTGCTATATTTGGTCTCTAGGTGCTTATAGTATTACATTTTACTAGTCACATAGGGAATGGTTGTAAGAATCCTGTATTGAGAGTATTCTGTGTGGGTCTGTTATTTGATTTGTAAGATATCCAGTTCCATGGTATGTAGGGCACACTACAATGTGGGCTGCATGCTTTGGACCAAAAATTGAAGGAGAGGATTTGGCTAGGGCTAGAACGAGTGCCAGTTTGGTGTAGTGGTTAAGACGCCAGGCTAGGGACTGGGAGACTGTTAGTTCTAGTCCCATCTTGGGCATGAAGCCAGCTGGGTGACCTTGGGCCAGTCCCTCTCTCTCAGGCCCAGAAAGGAGGCCAGGGCAAACCGCTTCTGAAATCTTGCCAAGGAAACTGCAGGGACCACTCCAGGCAGTCACCAGGAGTCAACGCTGACTTGAAGGCACACACACACATGAAAATTAGTAGTAAGCTGAACAGCGAACAGATAAACCAGGCAGGATTTAGGTTGGATTCAGATTTAGGGATGTTCTAAGCAAAGCAAGGCAAACAAAATGAAAAACACTTAAAAAAAAACCTCATTTTTTTTCCATTCATAACTCATACCAACAGAACAAGGTTTTGTACACAACCTATTGCATATAGTTGTTTTTTTTAAGAAAAAGAAAGAAACCATAGGCTATTTCTGTGAACGCAAATTTCTTTGAACTTTTTTTAAGTATGAATTTCTGCAAAGCATTGTTTAAAAATGTAAATCTCCCCAAAATTTGATCTTGTTTTGAAATCCCTCTTTTTTGGTACTTTCAGAAACATAATTTCAGTAGAAATACTATTTTTGGAAGGGGAGCACATTTTTAGCTGGAAAGGTTGGATGTTTGCAGAGTTTATTCAGTGCTGGCATCTGGCCCATGGTGGAGTATGTTTCAGCAGATCTCAGAAATCTGATCCCAACAAAGTCAATGTTGGATTTAATTTATTTGCCTAATTGATGTTGCATCAAGTTTGTTGCCTTTTCAGTGCCCACTGGAAATCTTCTCTCTCCTACACATTTTAGGACCACGCTAGATTGGATTATTATTATTTTGGTAGACCTTGCAAATTTGCTTTTTATTCTAGGTTGGAACCACCCCATTGTTCTTGCTGGCCATTCATGAGAAAATTTGCTCTGATGTCAGTTGGAGTTTGAACAGCAAATAAACCTCTTTAAGATGTTTTAAATGGGAATAGTTTGTACAGATGTTTTAAATAAATAAATAAAGTGAGGGGGGAGAGAAGACAAAGGGTTTAAAAAATCAAGCATATCAGATTATGCCACTCATATCTAGGTTGGCTCTTATATTTCTTTTCATTGTTTTTTATCTATCCTGGTTGCTCTTTTGTTTTACATATTGCTGTCATGGCTTTAAAAATCAAGTGTTTTTTTTCTATTGGAATCATTTCTTTGAGTGTGCATGTATGTATCCTTGAGAAGCAAGGTATGAAATACCTATATAAATAAATCTATTTTTTAAAATATGCCCCACAAAGATGAGATGTAAATCAGCAGGAAATAGGCTATAAATCCACCTTCTTAAGAGTTCAAGAATCTCTCTTGTAACTTCAGAGCACTTTCAGGTATATGCTTTCTGTAAAGCAGTCTTCGAATATGGAAATAAAATCCAGTGGGACACAGGCTCTCATTTTAACAACAAAAGTTATAATATAGATGGTAGTTTTACTGAAATGTATCCCCACTTAGAGTTCTGCCACAATGGTGTCAGTTCAGGCTCTACACAGACAACTAAAATGCCTTAAAAAGAACAGCAGCAGAAAAACAACTCTCATAAAGGTGATACATTTTTATCATTAGAGGAGAGGGGGAAAAAAGGCAGAATGATTAGATTGATTGGAATGAGTACATTTCTAAAGATCCACACAGGAAAAGCTATGTCTGCATTTTGCTTAGGTCTTGTTTTTACTTCATCTAGAGCTGTCTTTTTGTGTGTGATGATGATGAAAAAAATTCAAAAAGTCTAACAAGTCAGAAGCACCTGGAAAGGCACAAGGGAAGAAAGCTTGTCATTGCTTTAAAGCCTGAATTTTGCAGCATCATCAGCTTTTGCTCTCTGCTCCTACAGCACTTGAAATTGCTGTACATTTGCCTCACCTATTTCTGAATAGGCTGCTAAGTTTATTTGAGAGAGATGGGTTCCTACCAAGCAGTCTGTTGCAGCTTCAAAACTGGGTAGTATAATAATGCCCAGTACCTGAAAAAGCCATTAATTTGTAGTCTTTTGAGTCATCGGTGTGAGGATGTGCTATGCCATTCCCCCCCCCCCCCATAGGAAAAGGTATTTCTGTACAACATTCAGAGAAAGAGATACATAAATGATTGTAGATGTTCCAAAATGATTGGGTAGCAATGTGGAAGAGCAGTTTATCTTATCTTGGATCCCTGTAGCTTTGGCATGACCCAAGTTCATTAAGCCTAATCCAGTTTAACAACCAGGGAGTTGAGCTTAGTTGATTTAATGTGAGGACGTTTTCCTTTTGGACTGTTCTGATGTTTAGGGAACTTATTGTTACTTATAGTGGTTTGTTCACCTAATACTCATAACTAAATCGTTTACTCTTAACCAGGTGAATTACTAACTTAGCAGATGCATTCACATAATATGCTAAGCTTTTGGGGTGGGCAAAATGATTCATTGTGGAATGTTCTGACACCAAAATGGGTCATTCAGTGTTTTGGAAATGGCCCGTTCTTGAAACAGAACCGTTCTAAGTCTCTCAGCACTACTGGTTTCTGGTGGGATCCCTTCTAGAACACTTGAAATGTCTTGTTCTGAGATTGGAATGGCTTGTTTTGGTGCCAGAACATTCCAAGATGGAGGATTTTGCATACCCCTGTTAAGCTTGGGTTGTTGGTTAGTATTTTGTGGATGATCTTGTATGAACTTAGGCTTTGGGGTTAGTTTATTGTGCAACTTAGAAAATAAATTAATTCAGTAAACAGGATAAGTGTGTTGTGTGAATGCAGCCACTGAATGTATAAACTGTCTCTACTAGCCCATGTAGAGTTGGGCATTGAGACAGAATGCAGTTCTTACTGCAAGCATGTTTTTCCCCTTTTCCAGGGTTCCTTTGATGACTGGGTAAAACATTTTGCTTCTTTAGATGAAAGGGTATATCTTGGGCATTCTGTCAGTGTTGTCAAGCAGTCTTTACCACTGAACTGTCTGTTGTGAGCAAGGATGATTAACTCTTTTCCATCAAGCTCTGAATTTCCATAGGACCATCCTCAGAGGAAAGATCTCATCTCGTTATAAGGATGGGTAAATCAATGCCAGAAGAATATGAGGCACCCTTTCTTACTTTGGGGCATTTATTTTTCTCTGGCACTCCTCCGTCTCCCTTCTTACATAGCAGTTGCCAAGGAAGGGACAAATTGCTTTTGCTGGAAACCTAAATTGCTCGTTTGCTTGTAAAGGGCTTTAAAATTAATTTGAGAGCTGAATGAAAATAAACCTTCGAGTCATAGGATACTCATCTCTATTTTAGAACAGGATGCTTTTCAAAACCAGGGAGAGATTTCTACCTTCTTCAGGAGCTTCCTGCCTGCAGGATATTCTGCTGTGGTGTCATAGTTCCACCTCTGTTCTTCAGCAATTGTCCTGCCATATAAGATTAATGACTGTTCTTCTGTCATTGTCAGGCTCTCTGGTTGCTGTTGTTTTATTTATTATGATCAAA
Source organism: Python bivittatus (assembly GCF_059951505.1). Taxonomy (NCBI): domain Eukaryota; kingdom Metazoa; phylum Chordata; class Lepidosauria; order Squamata; family Pythonidae; genus Python; species Python bivittatus. The sequence continues at coordinate 11,185,912 of NW_028277054.1, read as the reverse complement.
GATCAGATTATACAGGAAAACATTTTTTTTTAAAAAAAAAGATTAAAACATTGAAAGAGAAGAAGAACATCATGCGTCAATAAACATTGGCATAGGCTAGGCTTGTTCTAATAGATTCTGACACAATACAGTAGTGATACATAACAATTCTGGGACTTTTGTTGTCTTCTCAGAGTATTGGTCCAAACAGCATGAGTCATGTAAACCTCTGCGTTCTACCAGGTCTATTGAATAATGGGGAGTTATAAGGTCAGAGTTTGAGATCCTATAGAGGGTACAACAAAGAAGTGCAAGGGCTAGAGATTGGTTCAGTCTGCTTTGGCTAGATCTGGTTCAAGGACTCAGTTGCAACTGCTTTCTCAAGGAATCATAGATATGGTTCAGGATTCTGCATTATGGTAAGCAAGCAGATTTGTGGTCCATTTAAGCAATTGAGCATCACTGATTGTGAGGGTATAAACAGCTTCAGACCATTCTGTCCCATTTATTATATCTTTCTGTAGCCAATCTGAATCTAGCTTTCTGCTACACCAGAGGTTGTAACATCTTTGCATTCTCAGCATTCTTTTCTATAGACATAGACAAGGCATTGCCCTTTCCACAGAAGTAGACAAAGCATTGATAGTTACTGACTTTGTTCTTTTTCATTCCCCCCACCCCCCTCTTTCTGCAGAACCCATGAGGGCCCCCAAAGGCCTTGCCTTTGCGGAGATCCAGTCTAGGCAGCTGATCCTTCAGTGGGAGCCTCTGGGTTACAACCTGACTCGCTGTCATACATACACTGTCACACTCTGCTATCGCTATGCTGTAGGCACTGGCCATAACCAGACCTTTCGTGAGTGTGTAAAGATGGAGCACAGTACCAACCGCTACACCATCAAGAACCTTCTGCCATATAAAAATGTCCACGTCAAGCTCATCCTGTCCAATCCTGAAGGCCGGAAAGAAGGCAAAGAGATGATATTTCAGACTGATGAAGATGGTGAGTTTTGTATCTCAAACAACATCTAACATTTGTATCTTTCTAGGCAACTGAAATTCCTTGGAGATCATCTTCTGGATATCCTTATCAAGTCAGTTGGGTGGGTACAAGAATGAGGATTTTGTGAAATGCTTTCCCTAGGTGTTACCTCTTGATGACTTTTTTTGATACCAAGCTAAGGTTCTTCTTCCAAGCAGTTTCATGATTAGCATTTGATTTGGAGTCAATATTGTACTGGAATAGAGGCTTTTCTGTGTTTTTAAATTATATCCTACTTAGGGTATTAAATAATGCATCTTATTGTTTTTCATATTTTTTACGCCTCTGCCATCTCCCAGACAATTTTGGTTTTTGGATGGATTAGAAATTTAAATAATAATTAGTTTTAATTATTAAATTATGTATTACTTTGGGGTGGTAAGCAGAAGTATTTGGATGCAGCTTTGTTATCTTCTGTGTAGAAGCTTATCAATGAAGAATTGAAAAACAATATAGATACAGTTATATATTACTCTGTTAAACTGATTGGCTGAGAACAAGGTGCAGTACAGTCTGCTTGTGCAGATTCAGTAAAGAGAAATAGCAGGAATGAGCCTGGAAATCCCTATGATTCTCAAATTTTGCCCCAACATATCCTTTCCCAGAGTGGATGCCTTCCAGATGTATGGACTTCCTTTGAATTCCCCAGTCCTGAGCATTCTGGGAGTTGAAGTCTGCACATTTTGAGGTGCTCCAAACTGGAGAAGACTGTTCTATTACACAAATGTTTGTGAATGCCAAAGCTTGTGAAATCAAAATCAATGGTTGTTGTTGAGATAGTAGTTGAGGTTCTCCTCCATCTTTCTTCTGGCAGCAGCAATTTCTCAGCTGAATTTTTTTCTTAATTTGGGGTAGATTCTATTTAAAATATTCAGAACATTGGGTGGGGTGGAATGGGAGGAGCAGTATACAGCCCGCAAACTCCCCATGCACTTTCCCCATCTTGTCAGCTCTCAACTGAGTAATGGAAAACAGATCTTCTTTCAACATCCTTTTCAGCAGTGGAGAAACAGATCTTGATCAGGGTAATTTGGGCAGGTGCTGGAGTAAGAGGAGAAAATATAACTTCATTTACAGTAGCAAAATATTTACAGATTTCTTCAGTGAGGAGATAGAAAGAACTAGAAAATGTGATTTTATGTGATGTGTATGTCTATGTACCTATGTGTCTGACTGTTCATTTGGAGAAAACAAAACAGATCCAGTTACCTGTCATTGAGTAGAGATGTTTGAGAGGTCTGGGGTTCCAACATAGTGCATTCAACTGTAATAGTAACGCTAAATTAGAGAGATGGTAAAGCAGGTGCAATATGGTCTGCTCCATTCTGGGAAGAACTACACCTATTGAATTAGACTAGACTGTGTGAGACTTTTGCTTAGTTTGTTTGTGCTTGGAACATATCCAAGTTGTAACTTTCTTCATTAACAGAGAAAAGAACATGACTATTGGAGAAAATAGAAATGATGGGCTTTTCCATCCCTTGTGGTAGGCCCTTTGCTTTACATATATCTACCTCTTTGACAACTTGGGTTTTGTTTTAATGGAGTGATGGTGGTTTCATTCTGTTCTTAGTAATAATCAGCATTGTTGATGAAGCAAAATATAAATATTTGAGAAGGAGGACGGGAAGGAAGGAAATTAAATGGAGTTCAGAACAATACAACAGAGCTTTGGCAAGCTATTTTAAAATGTTGAGTAGATGTAGGGTCCTTTGCAATGGCCAGTGGACATTGTCCCTTGTCTTATCAGCATTTAGGGTTTAAAACATCTGTTCTGCTGAATTTCATGCTTTTACATTGAATGAATCTGTTCATTCCAGGCAAGCTTGTAGATGGGAAGTGGTAGAAGCAAGAGATCGTACCGTGATACAAGATAGCATTTCAGTGCTGTTACCATGGTTACCACTAGGCCTTATTTAGACATGCATGAAACTAGCTGATTATTGTTCTTTTCTCCTCTGTTCTGTTTCTTTGATTGATCTCATGGTGAGCACCCAAAGACAAGAGGCAGTTTGGAATGTAAGCATCAATTGTGAGGCAGCATGGAGGGAGGAAAGAGATATGAGTGGTGGAGAGAGATTGGAGGAAATGGCAGCTGTTTAATTCTCCTTTAGTTATCTGAGTTGAAGGACCTGAACTTGACAAACAGCTGTCCTCAGATAGGAATGGATGTGAAAAGTGGATTATGATAAACTGTAGCTAACCAATGCATGAACAGAACAAGGAGGAAAAGAGATGTCAAACCATTTCATGCTGCAAGACTGGGGAAGTCAACAGTTTTGAATACTTCCTTTATGATGAGGAAAAGATTTTCTCTGCAAGTGGAAACCTAATGCAGTAAGGAATAAGTTGGATAGTGAGTATGGCACTGTATATTGGGAAATTTCGTTCTCCCTGAAATGGTTGAAGAATTCTGCTGTATCTATATATCAATCCCACAAATGAAAAGTCAGCAAGGCTGGGCATGAAATCCTTCTGTGGCTTTTCTATTTTTGGAGAGTACAGATACTTCTTTTCAGAGAATGCTGCTTGTGTTGCAAAAGGATGAAGAATAGACTGAAGATTTCATAACAATAACAATTATTCTAATTATGTTATCATCGGTCCCTGCCTTTTATTCGTGGGTTTCATACCAATTAATTAAGCTCACCACATCTCTCTGTGATAAACACTAATGATGACCAAAGGCCTTAATGTCAGTCTGCCTCTGAGATCTATTTTGTGGTTAGGCTATTCATTGCTTTGGACCTGAATAAGCATTGTTTCCTGTTGCAGAAGATATTTATACTAATAGATGGGGCATGGCCCTTGATTGGTATTCTTCCAGAGGTACTTGCAAGGCAGCTACAATGATGGTCCAATGTGTAGTTGTTTTCTGCTGAGGGTCATCAATGGATCTCATCCAGCAAATCATTCTTTATCAGGAAGGAGAGCAAAAGACATGGACTTAATGAATGTCATTCCTGGAAAAGCTTCAGTGATGATTACTCATGAAATAAGGATCTAACACTGTTTTGTTTTTCAGTATTGTGACTCAGCCAAGTAGTTGAGGTCCTGACTAGGATCATTCTTTTAGTGAATGAGCTAGTGGATTTCTGGTCATTTTTACATTGCATTCCTTCAGAAATAATTTCTATCCTATTTCTGCATCATGCTATGCATTAAAGAAAAAATGTGCCAGAATTAGCATTTAAATTGAAAGTATTTAATCTAAAATACATATTTTTATGCATTGCGTTGTGAGTTTACTTTCCTCCTTCTCTCAACTGACCTTGTCTTTGTTGCTTAGAAAGCTGAATTGGAAAGTGCAAGGATTAAATCTGAGAGGTTCTATTTGTGTATCTCTGTTTCACCCTTTTATTATGCCCTCTCTACATATATTACATTTGGAGATGCCATGGTGATGGTGTTGGAGAATCATATTCTCCACTATTGACACTGGTTGGTCTGTACCTCTTTCTTTCTGTTGTGAGAAGCATTTGTTGCTAGTATTGAATATTTAAGGATTGCTATTTAGAAGAAGGTCTTGCGTGTACAGTGAAAGGATGTTACTGCATCATTGTTCATAGACTTTAGGGCCGTGGCTGAGCATGGACCTTGTGTGTTTTTCCCATAATTTGCAATTAACTCCACTTTAAAAGTTCAGAGTAAATACCAACATTAATCACAGGGGGATTGTTTAGCTTCTCATTCAGAGCCTTATCATAAGACTTTACAATTCCAGGTTACATTGTAATTAATCTCCACATTTCTGTTTAAGCTTTAAGTATTAGCAATTAACCTGGAGGAGCTTGTTACTGCTAAAGACTCAATTGGAGAGAAGATATTAGTGGGCTTAATTTTAATGACACCCACATTCCTCTGGAACTACTCTGGTTCCGTGTATAGTTCATAGCACTAGCGCAGAGCATGAGCAGACTCAGACATTTGCAATGGGCATGGCCAAATACCATTGCAGCTGGAAATGACATACAGAGACCTGGAGGTTGTGCTCTGCTACAGTCATTGTGAGTGAAGCATCTCTGCCACAAATAGGTCACTGTAGCCAGTCTTGTTTGAGAGGCACCAGGCTTTGAACAATAAAAATATTGTGTTGCTGACCCAGTGAGGCTACTGGGACTGTAGGCTATGTCAGTATCTGGGCAGTAGCAGTTGAAGCAGTCCTAGCCATCAGTTTCCTCTGATCTGAAGGATTATAAAGATTTTCAGATCAGTCTCATCCTTTGCTTGTGCAACGAACAAATCCACTATGACCTCTCGAACCAAACAAACAGTTTGCTATACTAAGTTAGCTATTAGAAGGTTTAACTGATAGTGTTACTTAGCTGAAATGCAACTAACCTGGTAGTCATCTGATTGTCCTAATTGCAAGGGATGTATGAATGTCTACAAGAGGAAAGAGGGATGTCCACAAGAGGAAAGATACTATGCAGGCCTGGTTTCAGCAATTTAGCTGCTTGAGGCAAAAAATTAGGTGGCATATTTGGTCTTCGGTTCATATAATGAATCAACAGGAACTGCTTAAACAGCATCCTTCATTGCCCTTGAAGGCCACAGTCTAGTTTAGAGGGCATGAGTCAGGCCTTTCAGCATCAGCCCCCTCCCTTCTTGAACACTTGGCTGCCATCCCTAGTCTTTTCCTGCTACCTAACTTTAGGAAGCAGCCACCTAATTTTACCTAATAGTAGGGCTGGCCTTGAAGATACTCTTTTTTGAGATCCAGAGGTTCAGTTTAGCCAGCTTTTGCTATGTCCAGCTCTGCATTCCTAACCCATTTTTTCTCAACTAGTACCTGCTGTTTTTAACCATGCCATAATTGTTCCAGCTGTTTCTGTCGTGTTCCCTTTTACAGTAGCTCCAGCTGTGCTTTCACTCTACTGTAAGCCCTCCAGCTGTTTTTCTTATTAACAAGGCTTTCTTTTTAGCCTTTGAGTTGAATATGATGTCTAATCTAGTGTGCTGTCTATGTTTCTCCAGGGATCAATACATCTTTGTCTGAACAGGGTGATTCTGTAAATTGTACATGTCTGTTTCAATTATCTGCCTATCCAATTTATTTAATGTGGCAATCTCAACCTTTCCAAGACTGGTTTATAAAAATTCATTTCTCATATATTGTTACTATCCAACAGAACTCATTAGAAATTTATGCTTTTGAGAAATTGTTAAGTCCTTTTTCATGTATAAATAATAAGTAATTGGTTAGAAAAGTTGTTTTGATCTGAAGGGCAGAAGCAAGCAAAAAGATAGTTAGAATGGCCTCTTTTTGTTGAACTATTACATTTTTTTAAAAAAATCCTCCTGTAACTGCTAGATTCTCTTTCTCTCTCTCTTTCTGAATTCTCTCTCTTTCTGTCAATCACAAAGACTAACACATATGGATACACGTATGTGCATTGGAGTACATAAGGCTGTTTCACACATTATAATGTCCTGTCCTGTCCTGTCCTGTCCTGTCCTGTCCTGTCCTGTCCTGTGTGCCTTTGAGTCATTCTTGACACCTGGTGACTGCCTGGACAAGTTCATGCAGTTTTCTTGGCAATATTTTCAGAAGTGGTTTCCCATTTCCTTCTTCCTAAGTCTGAGAAACAGTAATTTGTCCAAAATCATTCAGCTGGCTTTGTGCCTAAGGCAAGACTAGAGCTCACAGTCTCCAGCTGTCTAGCCGGGTGCTTTTAACCACTACACCAAACTGGCTTTCATAAGTCTCCATAGTGTGACCAGACTTCATTCCTTTTATTTGTATTCTGGCTTTCTAATTGGGCAAATACTCAAAGTGGCTTACACAAGTCGAACAACTAAACCAGAATGTAAAAAGTTAAAAACTTGGAATAAAATTAACACTTCCATCCAATATTGAAGAATGCCCTTCTGATTTTCCCAGCCTGTGGATGGAACCACGAAAATGGGAACAGTGTGCTTTGAGTAATAGTAACTAGCAGCAGGATATTGCTGTGGGTTGGAGGAGGATACTTAAGCTGAGATTCCATCCTGCACCTCCACAACAGGATCAGATTTCTCTTTGTGGTTTAGAGAGAAGAATATTTTACTGAAGAAAAATCTCTTCATGGAGTTGGAAGCCCACTGAGATTCCTCATTCCCAAATTACAGATTGCTGAGTGATGAAGCTGTGGCTCTAAGATGTGGGCATTTTCTCCAGGGGCTCCAGTTCCACTGATCGGCAAAGCAACACCCTATTTTACGTGTAAAGAAATTTGAAACAGAGATGGCATGGCCTTGTGGGATGCCAGTTGAAGCTGGTCTCTTCAGCCCAGTACATACAAGCTCCTCTGAGCTTCTTTCCCCTTTTCGGCTGCCCCTTTCATCATCAAACTGGCTGCTAACTGCAGGAAACTTTGTCAATTTTTTTGGCGCTAGCTGGGCAGCTCAAAAGCTGAGTTGCTTAGAGGCCATCCCCTTTCCTAGTTTATTCACTTCCTACTGAGATCAATGATATGGAGAAAAAGGAATCTTTGCTGTCATTTGATCCTTCAAAGGTTGTTCCAAAACATTAAATAATGAAAGCATTTTCCATTAGGAAATGGAATGGCTCATTAGTAGGCGATCCTCCACTGCCCGATCTTATCCTCCCAAAGTAATTGGGAGCTTTCCAGAGGCAAATGGTGTTCATTCACTTGCATTTACCACCTTGACATTGCAAATAGTCACAGCCAGGATTGCTTTGATGCTCTTACATGTTCCTTGAGGAGCAAAGCTTGCTGAATTGTTTTTTTATTGTCGAGGGGTGGGATTTTGCTTATTATTTTTACCACATATTTGCGCAACAGAGATTGGCCCTAGGACTGCATGGGGAAACTTAACTTCAATGTCCTGCTATAGATCATCAAATTCAGAGCGGTTGGCAAGAGCTATGTGTCCTAGCCTGCTAAGACAGAAGAAATAAAAGGGGAATATGAGAAAGAGTAAAGAGAAAGATGATGCCGAAAGAGAGAATAGGTGGATCTATTCACTCCTTGCCGTGACCTCAGCTATTTCTTGATTAGTGCTCATGGAATAAACATGGAATAAGTATGCATGCTTCCTTTTCTGAATGTTGGGTTGCTATATGAATGCCACAAAATGCATCACACAATCCCCCATCTTCACTGGAACAAGGACTGTTTTTCGTAGCATTGAGAATGTAATTACCATTGGGGAGTTTCTCAGAAATTTTAATTGCTTTGTAGGAATTATGTTGCTGAGAGCTTACTTTTGGAATACCATATGATTTTGTTAAGATTTAATATAAATATCATTTAAAAGTTGGTGGAGAAGAGTAATGGTTGAAGTGCGTTGTGGTCTCCTGGCTATGTAATGCAAACTAGACAGAATATTCAGAAAATTAGTTCCTTTTTATCATCCTGGTTTTGATATCTCAGGTGCATCACAAAGACTTGTAATAAAATGGAGCATTTGCATAGTGCTGAGAACAGATGAAGACCATGCATCTGTTTTCCTGCACAAATACATATATCTGCCCCAAAGGTTTCCATAATTTAATAAGTGCTTTGGGTAGGACATTTCGCTTCTGATTAAATTAGTTTGTAAATCAAGTGGAAATACTTTATTTGCACGGGTTTTACAGCAAATCAGATTGTCCTCCCCCAGTTGCTCTCACCAAATAATAGAATCTTATCTGAACCTTGTAGAGATTAGCTATAGATATTTAGAATGGAAAGTGGACAGCTTATTCCCAAGACAGGAAAAAAGATCCAACAGAGGACTAAGGAAAATGCAAGCTCTCAGTTTTTTACTCATACCTTTCTCCCACTTTGCCAATATCTCAGCAGTTTCAAGAAGCAATTTTGAACCATTGCATACCTTCCAATGGCTCACCTAAGAAAACAGAAATATATGCTTATAGCATCCCAGTTCTCACATCTAAGCTCACTGCCCCTGCTTGCGGCTTCATGCTACTGGGCACTGCTTTGTTCCATCTTCTGTATCTATTATTCATTTATTCTGCAGCCAGGTTTCTTCCACTGATTTAAAGGCCAGTGGGATGCTCTTTTGATTAGTGAGATTCTAGAAAAACCCAATTATCCTGCAAATGGTTATCAACAGTTCAAAATATTTCTCAGCAGTTGCCTGGTGTGAAATAGCAGGATGTATGCTCTTGTGATTTCTCAGGCCTCATGCCCAGGCATTTTAGAAGCACAAGGACAATAGACAAGATGCATCTCTTCCTGGCTGAAGAACGTTCTGTTCTAAAGATCCCAGGGAGAAATGGACAGTGGTGGCAATTGCAATAAACCTTCATGCCTTCTCAGTAACAGAGGTGAATAATCTGCAGCGCATGTGCCCCTGTCAGCCCTCATTTTATAGCTCTGAGTTTGTATTGTTAAAATTCAGTGACAAAGTTTGGAAATTTAAGAATGCAATTTGGGGTTGCTTTGTTTATCTGTTTCTTTTTTTTTTTTAAGCAAAATAATCTTCTGCTAGGCTTACTGCTTTCCCAGCTGACAAAAACAAAGAGCGGATGTTTTAGCCTTTTCTGATTGAATGACCTCATGATGCCATTGCCGCACCCCCTGTGTCTGTTGGGAACCATAGCCGTTCTTTTATTTTTATTCTTTCCAACCCAACAGAAGTTGGAAAAGAATTATTCAAAGGGGTTTGGCCCTCTGTCTGTCTGTCTGCCTCTCACCTCTCCATCCATCCACGCACATGCAATAGGCTTGTGCCTACGCTGGCTAGTCCCCGGGGAGAAAGTGCAGACATCCCCTCTCCATAGAGAGACTCAACACATTACATCGTCACAGTACACAGAAGAAAAATACAAACGCCTCTTGTGGCTGTTGCTGGTAAAGGGGATAGAAGGAATTCCAGAAGCCCTGCTGTGCTTACGTTCTTTCTCTCTCTCCTTTGTTATCAGAAGGATAACTCTGAAAACTGAACAGAACAGGGTCAAATTTGACACTGGAGGAGTTTGAAAATGGGTCAGGTTCAGCAGGGGGCCAAGGGAAAAAGATCCAGAAAAAAAAAAAATCATCCAGTGCATCCAATGGGAGAAGCAATTGGGGACCAGCTGACTCCTCCATTCTAAGCCCCCCCTTCATTTCTCCCAGTCACATGACCCAGAGCCACCCTCTTATGAAGAGACTAGGAAGAATTCCAGGAGCCATGCTGTGCATGCTTTCCTACCTTTTTTCCAAGTGTGGAATCTGGTTACAAGTTGCTTGCTCCTGTCCAAAGGCAAAGGATCCTTACCTGCCTTTCTTCCTCGCTTCCCTTCCCTTTATTTCTTTATTTTGTGGCTTGCAAACTCAAGGAACAGGGACCATTTGGACTCTGGAAAGATATTTATTGCTTGTAGGGTAAGATAATAGAATCTTGAAAGCCTACCAAGCAATTTTCCTGCACAACGTATACTTAATGTTATTAAAGTGGAGTTACTCTGAGTCTCTTTCTCGTACTTCTCCCATCCTGCATTGAAGAATCTTTTCTGTAATGACCCTGTTTCCTCCCTTAAGTGTCTTGCTGCCTCCTCTGTGTTCCCATGGTCTGTTAGACATTCCATCATTCCCTTCCTTTCTTCCTTCCCTCCTCCCTTCAGAATAAGTGCAGAAAACATGATCTGACCAAGATGTATGTTGTAGGGGGTATAGACCTTTGCGTCTGCAGGCCTGATTTGAATTAAAATGTTTAAAAATGATCCATTCATTGTAATAGATTACTTTTGAGGAAGATGTATTTCAAATGTGAGAACCGTGAACCTTATTGGGACTGAAATGGGGAAAATTCATGCTAGAATCATGACTGCTTCCTCTAGGGTAGAAAAGACAGAAAATTTAACCGAGCAACGTCCTTAAAGTAAGACAAGTTGGTCCTCCATCAGTTAATCTGTGCAAATGCCATTCTTGTGGCTTGCGCTAAACTGGTCTTTATAAAGCCTAGAAACCTAAACAAACGAACAAAAACTAAGCACTCTTTCTTTACATTGGAAATCATAGTTTATTCTTAGCTAACATTCTGCTTGCCTGTGGCAGGCAAATCACAGATCTCTAGCCTTTCCAATCTGGCCCTGGGAGCTTAATGCCCTGCTAATGATTACAGTATAAAGAGAAGAATAGCTTTAACGTGAACAGTATTCTTCTTATGACCCTGCCACCCCCCCACCCCCCACTATAGATTCAGAAACATGCTGCTAAGAGCAGTGAATTATGTCTTTTGATTTCCACATTCCACTGTTTGTTTTTTTGGTTCAGTTAGTTTGTTCCTTCTGTGTGAAGGGTAATAGGGTTGCTTTCCCCTTCTAAGGTGAACATAAATACCAAGTTCTGCCTAAAATTAGAGGGTGCAGTAAAGCTTGCCTGGCAGATGATATTTTTCATGCAGAGCCTTCTCTGCAAAGTGATTGCCTGCTTCGTTTGCCTATAATGACATCCTTGAAATTGGGGGATGAGAGGGGAGATTCTGTGTTAAATCAATAAATGCGTATCTTCAGTTAAGTCTGTTGTCTGAGACATTGTCTGTTATGATTATTATTGTGGGTTGTCAATAACAAGTGGAGGGTGGCACAAGCTCTGATAATCCAACCAAATTGTCTAGGATTACATATTTACCCCAGGACCCCATCAGGAGAATCAGAGTAGCTGGTTGCAAAAGTTCCCAGGTAAATGGCAAGTGGCTGCCATACCTGATGGAGTCTGGCTTGTTTGTGCAATCATAAAGCCAGATGCTGGTACATAACATCTAAGAGAAATTCGAAAGAGGAGATAACAACTTGGTTAATGTCCCTTGAAATCATTGCCTGACTTAAACTCCCTAGTACAGCAAGAAGCAATGATGTCCATGGTTTCAGTGTTTTCTCAGACATCCCCCTTGGTGCTCAGTTCTGCATCCATCTGACTTTTTATTCTTTCCAATACAATGGGATGTTAGAAAGAAATTATAGAAAGGGCTGATGACTCTGCCTGTGCATGGAGAGGATAACTCTTCTAAAAACCAAGCATCATTGGACCGAATTTGATGTGGTGGAAGAACCTAGCAAAAGATTGAGTTCAGAATGGACCAGATCTGGCTTGGGGTTGGTGGGGGAGGGAGGGAGGGAAGGAAGGAAGGAAGGAAGGAAGGAAGGAAGGAAGGAAGGAAGGAAGGAAGGAAGGAAGGAAGGAAGGAAGGAAGGAAGGTTAGTTCTCTGATGCACTCTTTGGAAGAGGATAAATACACAAGAGAGGTAGTTGGGCAGGAATTCTGAATGCTGCCTATTGCTCCATTCTAAGTCCCCCTTCTCCTTCCTGGTCATGTGGCTCAGCGCACTTTGGATGGAGCCTGTTCTAGACTTCCCAGTGCACACTTACAGAGAAATACACAGCACAAGGGGAGAACAGAAATACATAGACACAACATGGCAGCTGGCTGGGCAGAAGAAAATAGAAATTACCTCAATGGCCATGTCCAGTAAAAGGGTTGGAAAAAATTGCCGAAGCTGCGTTTGGCATGCTTTTGCATTCCATATTTTATTTAAAAGCTCTTTAATTAAAAATAAACAGGCAAACATAAATAAGGAAGCTAGCATGTGGGAAAGCAAAGGGTTCATCTCTAGCATCCTATTTTATATAAATAATGCACACCCTTTAGGGCTGACTTCCCATAATATTAGCCAATTTATGTCCTTTGCCCTGTGGCTTCTGAGAACAGTAAGTACAGGGGAGGGGGCATCATAAAAGAGAAGTTACTAACTTGAATATAATCTGGAAGGGTTGAATCAGCTCTGTAGCACTTTCCTAGTTCCTTCTTCTAGGACTCAAAACTTTTTTTTTTTAAACATGAATAAAGATAAAATATAAAATGGATAGATTTCAGGATTCCAAGATATACATGTCTCATTTTACTAAAACCTCAAGGTCTACCAACGTGCTGGGGATAATTATTTTGCTGCTGTCCATGCCTTTTGACCATTCCCGGTGTAGACAACATATCATGCTAGTTGATCCAATTGGCATAGCAGGACCAGTGATTGAACATTCAGAACGCATCTTGCTGCTGTTCAGCTAGCCAGTCTGTTATCTTCCCTCTCAAACTTCTATAGTTTCTCTTTTGTTTTTAGTTAGCATGTTGGTTGCCTTGGTACATGCAAAACAGAATTAATCTGTTCCTATAAAATATACATGAGCAAGAATTGCCTGCAGATTCACCAGGCATGTATTTGTCTGAGTGCTAATTTGTGGAGGATTGAGGGGCCTCTATCTGGTGTAATCAGCCCAAAGTGATTATGCAAAAGATTATGCAAACACATTCAGGTAATGGAATGGTGTGATTTTTCCTTTGGCTGTTAACATTTCTGTTCTCAACATGTTCCTTTAAATCAATGTGAAAGTTCCGTTCCCTGGTTCAGGATGAGTGTCCTGAAGTTGATGTGTTATAGTGCTTAGAACAGTGTTTCTCAACCTTGGCAGCTTTAAGATGGGTGGACTTCAACTCCCAGAATTCTGGGAGTTGAAGTATACCCATCTTAAAATTGTCAAGGTCGAGAAACACTGGCTTAGAGTGTTAAGAAAGATCAAAGAGGCCCACCTAGACATTTCTGAGCGTTGATGTTCACAAGACGTTCTTGAGCAAAATCTTACCTTAACAGCTTGGGCAGGAGGATAGACTCGGAGAAAAAATTCTGGGTCAGAAAGAGAAGTGCCTTTCTTTTTTGTAGAAAGAATGGATAAAGAAGAAAACTGATGGAATAGATCTTCTGGTTTCCTAAATGAAGATGCTATTATCTTTTCTCATATTCTTGTAAACATAAATTTGGGATTTGTTATGGTGATGTTTTGAGCTTATTTGTTGAGATGGAAAAATAAAGGTTTTTCTTTTTCTGTGATTTAGCCTTCTATCTCCTTACAGTCTCCATGGTTGCCTCTTCTTCCCTACTTGAAGAAACCCTCATGAGGGTAGGTAGATTACAGGATATCTTTGAAGTATAAAAAGTGTAAGAAGTCAGGGAGGCTGCTAATTACCAGAAGATGAACTGCGCTGTGCACAGAGCCTTTGGTTACTTTTAGTAAGGGAGTCCAAGAATATTATAGCCCACCAGTGAAAATGTCACCAATATATTCACCTTTGTGGGACTGGAACCTAAAATACTGTTTGCCACCTGGAGTCATTGCTGAGAGGACTCTACAAATTGATTGATTAAATAAATTATTTATTTCAAATTAAACTGAATGAGAATAGTAAGGAAACCCCTGCCCCCGCAGACACAAACATATTCTTTGGCACAGCCCTAAGAAAAATAAATAGTAAGAGAGCTCAGAGATCTTCATGCAATCCTTTCTCGCTGTTTTCTTATGGGGTTGTTTCCCATAAATGTTTCCAGCCTAAACATGCTCTCTTTGAAGTAAGTTCTATTGATTTTGATTGAATTAATTTTCAAGTAAGACTACTATAAGATTGCAGACTTCTTTTAATTTCCAGTTTATGATCCACTTATAATTTGAGTAAGAGCATGTGGGTTATATTACTCTTTCCCTAGAGGAGGCTAGGTTAGTTCCTCCCTTCCTTTTTTTTTCAGATAGCTGCTGAAGAAGATAATATGCCATTAAATTTTTGATGGTTAATGTTGCTTTTATATGTTTATTATATTGGTTTGTTTGCCTGGCTGAGTTCCAGTTTTGTTTTCCTTACTCTGATGTATTATTACTCTTATTATTTTTATATGAACATCACCTTCAGGGGGTATTCCAAACATATATTAAATAAACAAATGATCCATACCTATTTTTAAAAGGGTATTTTGTTCAGAGGATCACAGAAGTCCGGTAAGAGAAGTGGGTGTGAACAAGCTGTCGGTTTGGAAGATGCAAGCCTTCCCATTATACTCTCAGCAATGTCTGGGCTCATGTTGCCATTCTCCACTTGATTTAACGATGTGAAAAGAAAATCACCATACAGTTCTATTAGATTGAAATGGCAGAATCCACCAGACATTCCACTGCAGTAATGATAATGCATTGAGTACATTAGCATAATAGCCAAAGTCCAAAGTAATATACAAACAGATTGTACTTGGGAAAGAGGCAAACTAAAAATATGCATATATTCAGGAAAGTTATGTACAACAATGTACACACTGGGATGCTTTGCATGGAAAATGAATGTATGTGGTTGATAAGATTGCATAATTCACTAATTATGACTTTGGGTGGCTAACATAGGATTAAAAGCACAGAACAAAAATAACAAAATAAACATAAAAAACACAAAGACACAATACAACTGAGGCCAAACCGCAGTCATGCCCACATTCCCAAAAGTGTTACAAGATGGGAGCATCCAAAACCCTAGCCCAACGCCTAGGGAAAAATCAGGTTTTCAAGGCCTTACAGAAGGCCAACAGGGTTGGGGCCATCCAACTCTCAGGCATGTTTTGCAACAGAAAAGGCAAACCTCAGGTGACAGTGTTGCATAGATGGGATCCAAAGCATGCTCGCTCTGTCAGATCTTAAGGGATGGGCAGAAACAATAAAAAATGGGAGGTCTCACAAATAACCTGGCCCTATGTCATGAAGGGTTTTATAGATGGTAACCAGGATCTTAAACTGCACTTGTAAGCCTACAGGGACCCAGTGCAGCTTGCACAGTAATGCTGTTACATGGCCCTACCATGGTGCATTCATAATTGCCTGCACCGCTGCATTCTGGACCCATTGTAGCTTCCAAGTGGTCTTCAAGGGCAGCCACATCTAGGGTTCATAGTGGGAGTCCAAGTGAGAGGTAATTGAGGCATGAATAACTGAGGAGGACATCCCAATCCAGGAATGGGTTCAGTTGGATTTGTGCGAAGGGCTTCATGGACATGGCTGCCACCTGCTGTGGTAGGAGGAGCCAAGAGTCCAAGAGGAACCTCAAATTGCATATTAGTTCAGTCTGGGGGAGTGTAACCCTGTTCAGAACTAAAGATAAAAGTCCTCAGATCTGGAGGGATAAAACATACATCCTACCTGTGTTGCTTGGGTTAAGCCTGAACCTGTTCTTCCCCATCCAGATCCCCATAGCTCAAGACACTGGGAAAGAACTTTGAAGGCATTACTTGGTCAATCTGGGGTGGAGATGCATAACTATCAACAATGTACTGAGCATACTTAGTCCCACGCTGATGGATGACCTTACTCCATGGTTTCATGTAGGTGTTAAATAGGAATGGAGAGAGTAGAAAGTTCTGAGGAACCCTACTAAGATGGCTGTAGAGATAGATGTCACGCCCCATCAACATTGACTGGAACTGGCCCCAAAAGAAGGAGGAGAACCACTGTAAGACCATGCAGAGAGATACTAATATCAAAGGCTGCTGAGTGTTTAAGAAGAGCCAGGGTGGTTGCACCACTCCCATCTCAGCCTTGCCAAAGGTCATCTCCAAGTGCAATCAGTGCTATGAACCCTGACCAAAAAGGATCCAGATAATCTCTTTCCTCCAGGCCTTTCTGGGGCTGCAATGTGCAGGGAAGGTTGGAGACAGGATGAAAATTGTCCAGCGGAGTTGGATTTAGTGTTGGTTTCTTAAGGAGGGGATGGATGACCGCCTCTTTAAGTGGAAACCCACCCCCTCGCAATATGTATATGTTACAAAAAAATTGCACAAAGAAACACAGATTAGATTAGAATCAGTAATGTTGGGAAAGTTTGCATTAAAACTATGCTTGTGGGAAGTGTCATACAATATATCTGGGCAAGATGGGTGGCATATAAATTTAATTAAATAAGTAAATGTACAATTTTACTTATTTTTTAAAGACATTAAAGACAGTGGAATGGAAGAAGTGAATCCATGTGACTTAAACATTCATTAGTGTTAAACTGATATGCGTATCTTTCCCTGTCTAAAACCTTGCAAAATGTGAGGTTGAAGTTGTGAATGAGGGTATCTAAGTGTGAAAAAATGTTATGCACTCAGTTCTGTATAATGAAGTTGAAAATCCACCCACCATGGCTATCCTTGATTTGTGTGTGTGTGTGTGTGTGTGTGTGTTTTAATATTTTATTGATTTTAAATTGTAGTTTTTGTATTGTTTTGGTGTTTTTATATTGTTAATTGTTTGTGAACTGCCCAGAAACATATATTTGAGATGGGTGGCTCTATACATTGATATAATACATAAATAAATAAAGTTGAACACAGCAAATGTATTTCCAAAATTCATCTTCCACCTGTTTATGTGAAGTATGAA
This sequence comes from Python bivittatus, assembly GCF_059951505.1. Lineage (NCBI taxonomy): Eukaryota > Metazoa > Chordata > Lepidosauria > Squamata > Pythonidae > Python > Python bivittatus. The sequence goes on along the minus strand of NW_028277054.1, from coordinate 11,168,731 downwards.
AAAGGCATAGATTTGGATGCCTAGATTCAAGACAAGCAAAAAGCCCTCAGTTAGGTAAGCTGGGATGTGATTTTTAACATCCCCAGGATTGGCTTAAGGTTCTTTTCATGATGTTCCCAATTTTAGCTTCATTTGATGTTCCTCTAGTTCTTGTTCATTTTAGGAGTAAGAAATGTCTTCTCATTCTTTTTATCTCTCTTTCCCATCTACTCATTCAAGTTCCTGGAGGCATAGCTTCAGAGTCCCTCACATTCACCCCCCTGGAGGACATGATTTTTCTGAAATGGGAGGAGCCAGTGGAACCCAATGGTCTCATAACACAATATGAGGTATGCTGTAAGATCATTTTGGGGAGGTGGGTATTCTGCATGTTTTTCCCTTAACTCTCTTTGTTTGTTGTTTAGTCGTTAAGTCGTGTCCGACTCTTCGTGACCCCATGAACCATATTGCGCCAGTCCTTCACTGCCTCCCTGAGTTTGCTCAGTTTCATGCTCATTGCTTCAGTGATGCTATCTAACCATCTCATCCTCTGCCGTCCTCTTCTCCTTTTGCCTTCAATCTTTCTTATCTCTCTTACCATCTGCCAAAGTCAGAAAAAGAAGGTTCCTGTTAATGCATTAATTAAATTTTGCTATGAGTATGAATAATAGTCTTGAAGTATAAGTGAATTCTTGCTTAGAGATGTTGTATGCATACTCTCTAACAGAGGTGATCTCAGGAGAGAGATTCTATTCTATATGAAAGATAAGAGGGAATTCCAGTTTTAATAGGATGCTACCACCCTAGCTACATATACGTATTTCACATTCTTGTAAGTGAAGTACATTGTGGCTGATCCTAAAAAGCTAAGTAGGGTTGGATATGGTTAGTAATTGGATGGGCAGCCAACAGAAAATCCCAGGGAAGTTGAAGAAACATACTGGAGAAAGTCAATGGCAAAGCACTTTTGTATTGTGGCCAAGAAGACTACATGGACATGTCTATAAAGGCATCAGAAGTCAAGCTTGAATCGAAGGAGAACTTACATTTATAAAAAAAATCTTACTTACATATTAGGGCATCATTTTAGTCAAATATTTTATGTTGTGTTAATGGGTAGACAAATGAAATATTGCAGGTCTATTTCTTTTGTTCTTTTATCAAGTGGTCTTTCTGCAGAATTGCGAACCAATGTATGATCAGAAGCAGTGCTTCGCTTTTTTTTTCACCAGCTGTCATTGCTGATTTGGGTCTGTTAAAACAACAACCACAAAAATAACAACACAATCAAACATCTCATCCAAGCATCATCTACATTCAACATACCCAAGTAATGGCATCACCAGAGGGTTACCATGCCAAATTGTACTCATTGAAGAGACATGCATATATCCATCCAGTTTCAGTTCTACACACATAGCTGAAAAGATGATATTTTATGTGTATAATTGTCCCTCCTAGTTTTGTTTTGTTTTTAAGAAAAAGTCAACACCTTTTCAAGGGCATATAAAAGCTTTGAGGAAGAGTTAAACAGAAAAACCACGCAAGGGAAAATGATCAACCCCTCTTCCCGGCACATTATGGTGGCTGGGGGATTCTGGGGATTGTGATCCCAGCACATTGGGGTAAAGGCAGCAGGTTGAGGGCTCTTTCCTCCCCCCCCCCCCGGGAGCTTCATGATTAAATGGGAATTTGAACCTAGGGGTCTCCAAGCCTAGATTCTAAACACTATATAAAATGGCTCCAGCTAAGTTCTTGGAAGAAGGTCCGGCATTGGCTGCAGTAAATATAGATGCTTGAGTTGGGCTCCTCTGCATGCGTAATGGTATGTGGGAATAACCTTGGGAGACAGGAGAACGGCCACAGCCAGGGGAACAGTCAGAGAAAAGGCAGCTTAGCTTGCAGAAGGAATGTGAGCATGGCAAATGTCTCAGAAGGGGCCCTCCCTAGTTTCTTGGGCTGTAAAGGCAATGGGGGAGAAATGTTGCAAGATTCTGTTAATTAACTTTTCAATAAAGTACAATTAGCCCATCTGGTCGTGCTTTCTGTCTGGACTACCTCACAAGGCTGACAGCATGCTCTTTAAAGCTCTTCCCCAAGTGGTTGCTTTCTACAAATGATCTCTGTAGACGTAGATCACAATAGGTTCATTTCTCTACTACCATTCTGGATAATATTCTTCCCCAATCTGACACTTCTCCAGATGTATTGAGCTATAGTTCTCAGCAGGCCCTTTTAAAGGAGTCAGTGAGAATCATTGCACCAGGTCCCACACATGGAAGGCCCACCATCCAAGATAATTTTCAATACCTGAAGAACTCTAATGGATCAATATGTTTCATTCAAGGCAGTAAAACACATCAGTTAAATTATAATGCCAAGAGTTATTTCAAAATGTTGCGTTTCTTCACATACTCTTGTTGTCTTTGGTGGGCAAAAACAGTGGAGAATGTGACTTGAAAAAGTTACTTGAAAAAGGCCTGGACTTCCATATTTCCCATCCAGTTGTCACACTCCTTGGGAATTCTGTGAGTTGTAGTTCCCATGTACCTGGAAGATGATTGGCTGGGCATTGTTTGATCAGGGAGCCAATTATGATGAGTCGTTCATGAATGTTGAGCTCCAGGAATCCCTTAAGCTGTAATGCCAGGTAGGGGCCTGGGAGGGAGGGTAGAAAGTGACCTCAATTTCAAGGACTTGCACAATGATTGGGGACGGCTTTGTCTGTCAGACAAGCAGAGCAATAATTGATGGGGTTTTCTGTATTCTCAGCCAGGTGCTGAATGGAGAGTCTTTTCTTTGCTTCATTATTGTCAGATAGTGTTTGAATAGGCCTATCTCTGCGTGTGTTTTGGCTTCTCCCAAACGCAGCCAGGCAAAACCTCCCTTCCCTCGTTCGGCTTTTTATCCCATGCCTTTGCCCTCTCTGGCATCAACAAAAATTATTGGAGCGCGGAAACTGCCGAGTGAGAAAAGCTTGATGCTTATCTGCACAGCTCTTCCCTACCAGGCTGAAGGCTGCCTCTTGGAGAATTGACACAGGCTCTATTGTAATTCTGGAAGCACTTTTTTTTCTTAATAGTCTTGAAGATTAAGGGCAACTTTATAGTTCCTTCCCAGCCTATTGTTTCGGCTGCAAAATGCAAGCTGCTTTTCATTGCTGTATCTGAAAGTTCTCTCCAGCTCTCGCTGTGATGATCAATCAGCTTGGCTGAGAGCCACTATGGGTCTTATGTGGTTTCTTGCCTTTGATGGAATATTCCCCTTTACAAAATAATGCCCTGCCCATAGAAAAGTCAGTGTCAGGCAGAAGAGTTCTAAGTTAATTTTGCCCCTGATAAGCTTATTTTCTATGTGCAAAGATTTTTTAAAAAACACTTTTATTCACACTGTATTGCAGCATCTGGTCATTGTTGAAGCAACATCTGGAACATGGGTGGCTGTATAAATTCAACAAACAAATACATTCTGATCTCTGCATTCTGATGGTGTCTTAAAGTATATCCCTCTATCCTAGATCAGCTACCAGAGCATTGAATCCTCTGACCCAGCAGTTAATGTGCCTGGCCCACGACGCACTGTCTCCAAGCTCCGAAATGAAACTTACCACGTTTTCTCCAACCTTCATCCTGGAACAACCTACCTTTTTTCAGTAAGAGCACGAACTGGCAAGGGCTTTGGACAAACCGCTCTGACTGAGATCACCACCAATATCTCAGGTAGGTTGGGAGAAGAGAAAGGGCACTCTTTTTCTGGAACATCTTGACCTTGTTCAGAATTATGGAGCGTTTGGGTGCCTTTTCTCTCTAGATTGCAAATTGTTGCTTTGGATGGCATAATGTGGTTCTTTATTTTCTTTTTAAAAATGGATGGTGGTTTTCTGCTGACAAACAAACCCATTTTTGATTGCAGCATTATATTATAGTTCCACACCAGTTTCTGATGTAGAGGAAATTAACTCCATCAGTTTTTTTTCCCCTGCAGTTACACTTGGATTAATTCATTTGCACATTCTGTTTTGCTTCTCAATTGTTGCTATTCTTTTTTGACCCTTCCTTTGTATCCCATTCCTTTTTCCTGTTTGGAATTAAGGTGAAATCTCCTTCAAATTGAGCTTGACTCCTGATGGCTTCATGAATGCATCCATGCAGTCATGTATTGGGGTTGTTGGCAACAGTACAAAAGTGGCTTGCCTTCTTCCATTATCTTTTATTTTTCAACTTCCCAGTCCAATCTACAGCCCTGCAATTCCTTGAGGCTCTCTCATCCAGGCACTCACCTGTCCTGATCTTACTTAGCTTCTGGACTAAGACAAGGTTGCACAGATGCTGCCACCTGTAGGATATTATTTCCTTCATAGGGCGTTTGTGCAGGGTAAGTATGACAGCTTCTTACCCTTGTCTTGCAAGTTTGGCATTGCAATTCATATGGGGATCACACTTGTAGTTTGTAATTGCTTAGTAATAGAAATATCCCTTATGATTATGAGATAAATAAAGGAAGACCTTCAAAGGTAGGAGATGGGGTTTCTAGATGAAGTTTTTAGAGGAAAGCATTTGTATTCTCACTCTCCTAACATCTCTTCATTGCTCGTCATCCTCCATGGCTGCTTTCACTTCCAATCTGAAAAAACAAACAAACAAATAAACAAACAATCCATGAAAAGTGTTCCCTTAGGATTTAATTTCTTGGGATCTAAGGGAAGCATGAGAGCCATGAAGGCTGCAGAGCACAGCGAAGATATTTGTACTGTGAAGGTGCAACACTGAGACCCATTCTTGGTCATCTCATCACTAAGTAAATACAAATCCACCCATGAGGATTTCAACAAGACTTTCTCCCCTTGTGGGATGGGGGGCAGCGTGGCGGAGGGAATACAAAACAATTTTTTTCCTTCAAGTGAAAAGAAAATTATTTTTTTAAAAATGGAGAAGTTTGAACGCTAGTATTTTCGTGAGACCTTGTAATGCTGGCACCTTGCCATATGGCTTCCATCTGATACTTACAGCATTCTGGTGAGGACTGCACTGAAAGCCAAGAGGACGGGTGAACTAGCAAGGGGGCTCCGTTATTTTTAGCATTACTTCGTCTATTATTTTTTGTTTTAGTTTGGCTTTTATATCTTTCAATGTATTGATTGACTGTTTTAGCCCTGTTGTATGCCATCCAGAGTCACTTGTTCATGAGATGGGTGGCTATATAAAAAGTATAAATAAATAAATAAAATTGGACACTATACAGTCTATACTATGAGCATGTTATATTGCATGCAAAAGGCAGAAGCGATAGATATGGTGCACAAAACTCTCCTGTGTTTCAGCTCCTAGAAGTCTTCACTTTCCATGAGATTGGGGTCTCTTGGGGTCTTGAGCTGTGAGTACTGGCTTGCTAATAGTTGTTGAATGTTAACTGTTTAGGCTCCTATAGTGAGCCCAGCTGAAATTTAACCCACAGAATGGCTCCATGTAGTACTCTCAGAAGCTCATCCAGACCAACACACAAAGCCGCCGTCTCATTACTACAGCTCTTAAAACGTTTCCATGTCACTAAAATAAATTCAGATAGCTCTTCCTCTCTCAGATGCCATCCATACTTATTCTGATTGCAGTTAAACAATGCATTCCAGCACTGAGATGTGAGAGAGTGGGTTGAGGGATGGGGGAGTACATTAGCTCTTCTAGCTTGTTATTTTTCTGTGTTCAGTTTTATCCCAATCAGAAGGAATTTTTACTGCAGCACCAGAGCACAGAAGGCACTTCTAAAGAAATAAGGAAACCGGGTTGGGGGGGTTGGGGGCAAGACAGACTCAAAACCGTGCAGAAAGCCATAATGGGTAGTGAACTTTCCTTGAGGGGTTGCTATTAAACAACAACACTGAAAGTTTGTGAGAGCTCCATACACAGATAATTTATTAGTGTGGCAGGGGAATGGCCTAGTCAGGCCAGCACAGATTTTCAAGATGAACAAGATTGGGAAGTTCTCCATCTAGGCCAACAGAGCATGGTGAAGAACCACCTCCTTAACCAACAAGTGGTGTCACACCAACAACATCCAGGTAGAGAAGGAGTAGTTTACCAGCTGCCCAATCCTCTCTTTGTTGCTCCAGCGAATGATTAGGGTTCAAGATTCCTTCTCTTGAGTAAAGTCTCATGCTATCATGAGACCATGTGGAATGTCTTGGGTTTCCTTGGATTTACTCCTGTATCTATTTTGGGTGGGAACAATAATCTGGAGCCATATAATGCAATTAATCGGGGATTAAAGGTGTGCAGTTCATAATAAATCTGTTCCATTTTGCAGTCTTGGTGGTTAGGGCAGTCTTTCAGTCTCCTGGGTTTTTAGTAGATATTTGTTTTATTTGCAACTCTCACTACTTGACAACATTTTTGAGAGAGAGCATTGGGGAAATGGATATGGTGGGTGAGAAAAAAGATGAATGTTTTGGAGATGTAATATGCATTCTCAGTACAGTATATATATATATTTTTAAACTCCCCTTTTCCTAGGCAACAGGAAAAATACATATTTTTATTCCAGGTTACACCTTCACAAAAACACATTTTTTTAAAAAATGCCACGTTTTGTTTACAGAAAGATGCATACTCAGGTGTTGCGTTTAACATCACTCTCTGTGATATGGATATGGTCCTTTTTGACAACTCTTTCAAATCTGCTTCCTCTAAAACCTGTAGTGAAATTCTTTCATGTTTCTTGTCAAGCTGAGTTAGCATCTCAGCCTCTCATAACTCACCAGATTTCCCACTGCAATGTAGAACAGGAGTTTCAGCACTTGAACTAGGAACCCTCAATGCTGTGTGTTTTGCTTGAAGTGACAGGGTCACCCTTTATCCCACTGTGCAGATCTCTTTAAATATGTTTCTTCCTGAAATAGATTCTTCATGCTCCAGAACTCCTCTCGCTTTTTCCTAGATACCCTGCAGTCTGAATTCAAATGGAAAACAGTATGCATTACAACCCTGCTGGATAATTTACTTGCATGGCGGTCCAAAAGCTGGCTTGTTTACATTGCAGAGTCTCTGGTGCTGGAACACATTTCTTAACTCAGTGGAGCAGCTTTGATAGGATCTATTAGTAGGGGTGATCTGGGAGGGGAGAAATTGAATACTGTCATCCCTGTGTCTTGCTGGAAAGGGTCTTAGAGAAATTATTATTATCTGCATGAGTGGGAAATGTTGTCTTGAAGTGTAATAGATAAGGTGGGTGTGCTGAGCAAGGGGAGTTTGTGTGTTTTTCATTAAATGGCACATGTATTTGAGTGTGTGTGTGCGTGTGTTTCCCCCATCCGCTGAAGATGCTTTATTTAGGTAGATGGAACTATCTAGGTCAGTGGCATGCTTGACACCAAATAATAAGGAGGAGAAACACACACGCACAAACACACACACAAACACACGAAGAAATCCAAACATTAGTTTGGACAATCCAGCTGCTACATGTTTTTATTTTTATTTGTTTTTATATTGTGTATTTTGTGTTTTTTATTTGCTTTATTGTAAGCTGCCTAGAGTCACGTAAAAGTGAGATGGGCAGCTATAGAAATCAAATAAATAAATAAAACCCAGTATTGTCTATACATTGACTCAGGCCATGGATCTTTGGGCTCTTTTAGCAAGATCTTCCCACTATTGGCTGCATAACATTTTTGAACTTGAGTCCTTCTTCAGGTAAAACAAATGTTCTGCCACTGAACTACTATATAACAGTGGGTATTCTTAGTAGATAGATGTGAGAAAAATTGCCCAAGTAGTCAGGGATGTCTGCAGGGTGTGTTCATAAAAGTCAAGATGGCAGCTGTCCCTGTGTGATCTGAACTCTGTGTGTTTTTTGTGTGTGTCACACATGCACGTAAACAGGTAGAGCTCCAGTCACACTGTTGCGGCTGCCATCTTGACTCTTTTGACCACATCCTACAGATACTCCTGTAAGTAGCCGTTCTGTTTTCAAGGTGTGGAGTCCACACTGCATTGAGGAGAAGGAAGAGATTGGGTGGAAAAGGAGAAATAGAATAAAGAGGAGAACTAGAAGATGGGTTAAGAAGAGAAGAAATGAGAGAGGAGAAATAGAAGAGGAGCAAGAAGGAGAAGATGACAATGTTTTGGCTTGTGAAAGTTTGAAACACTCAAGGCAGACAGATTATAGAAGGGAGAGAGTTTCCCAATAAGAATTTCATCATATATAATTTGGGCTCAGTTTATTGGGGTTCTATTTGCCCGAGACCCATCTAGTCCTCTCATTCAGCCATGAATGGATAAAAGCAGGAAGTGAAAGAAGACAGGGGGAATGGGCTTGATGGTTAGACTACAGAATACAGGAGGGAATGCTGTTTTTTCTTCTGCTGCTTTATGTCCATGTTCACACATATTTTCCCCATTTTTTTTGCATTAATCTATAATTTAAGAAAAGCTGCATAAAACTCTGTGTAGCAACATGCAATGCTGTGCAAAACTTTGCACATAAATACATGTCTTCAAATGTATTCTCTCTGGCAACACATTCCTAAACACATTTTTCCTGCAATACAAATGTAATCCTTTTTGGGGGGGGGGAGCTGTGAAGTACCTGGGAGCATTTAGGAAGCAGAAAGCCTGCAGACAACCAACTTTTGATCCACACATTAGTCTGAGAGTCCTATCAAGTCTGCTTGCATTGGAATTCGTAAAGGTTATATTTCCTGAGCATGGACTAGTCAGAAACACAAAAGGATCTCAGAAAGTAAAAGATTTCTAATATTGTCTTAAATCAGCAGAACGTTCCCCATCCCCAACTTTTTCATTTTTTGGTAATGGAGCCCAAAGGCCTTGTTTACTGTATGCAAAGCATATTCCACTACAGCATTTTCTGTTGACTCCTGGGAGAAGGGGGGTGTGGGTTGGGGAGAGCAAATGCCTCTCAGGAGGAAGCAAAGCTGAGATGATTTAGAAGATTTGGTATTGCAGAAATAAGATTCTCTCCGACTCCCCCTTCCCACAAAAACCCATATCATGGGAAAAATTACAGGGAGGAAACAAAATAGCCTGCCTCACAAAGGCACAAAACAGGGATTAATTGGGCTTTATTAACAAGCCATATAGTACTTAGGGCTGTTTGCTAATGTCTGTGGTGTAGCTATTAACTGCGCTGAATGGGCTGCAATGTTTTTTAATGGGGAGCAGAGGAATTACAAGCCAGCAGGAGGTGGACCAGAGTGACTACTTATTAATCAGGGCCTGCAGGCTCTTTAGGAAGAGAGTGTGAGGGCAGGGAATGTTTTCAATGGGCCAATGAATTGCTTTGCTGTCTCTGTGGAAGGACAGCCCTGAGTAACATGTAGTCCACCTAGGGGAATATCTATGCTACCATTTGCTGGTTAGCTTCTTTTTCTCCACAATGAACACCCTTGATGGTGGGTGTGCTGTACTTGTGGACAAAAAGGCCATGGCCAGGGGACTGAAGATTTGTGTAGCATCTGGTAATTGAGCGATGGTGGTAATATCCCCCAAAGTAGACCCTTTCTCATACATCTTTTTAAGGGAAGTATTTCATCGCAAGGTGTTGAGAAACAGAGAAACAGGAAAAAGATTATATTCAGATTCACAAATTAGTTCAGGAGAGTGTGAATTGAGGTCAGCTCATCTCCAGATATGAAGTGAGTACATTTCTCCTGCATCTTGTTCATGTATTAGTCCAGAAAGTTGTTCCTGGTCTTGTTTTCCATTTGTCCTACTCTGTCAAAAGCAGGTCTAATTAATGTGTCCTTTATGTTTCTTTACTTCCCTTGCATTGGAGGAAAGGACTGTGGAATAACCACTGCCTTTAGAATAATCAGTGCAGTGCAATGCACATTTTAAAAAATACAGTAGTTTCTCTTGCTGTGAGCCAAGGATATGAGTCTGTGATCATTAATAAAAGCAAGAGATGGAACTATGGGGGAAATGTTCCGTTTATATGCACCATGCACTTTCGCCCTTTCCCTCAGGCAACTCCTCAGAGATTAACAGTTATGAATCCAAAAAGGAATCACTTCATTTCCCACAGACACGGTAGATAATACTGCATTGGAATAGGGCAGTACTCTACTGATGTTTTGGAGAGCACCGGGCCTGAGCAAATCGGACAGAACCACATTTCAATTGTCAAATTCAAATAGGCAGTTTTTGATTTAGAAAATCAGTCTAACTCAACAATTTGAACCGGTTTGGAAAATTGATTCAGTGGAGTGGTGGAATTAGATTGATGCAATCTGTATTTCAGAAATGGCTGTTTGGAACAACGCAGAAGCTTCTGAATTGTCCACATCTGTTTGAAATTATCTGATTTTACTGTTTGTTTGACTTCTCAATTCAATTAAGAAAGGTGATTTTGATGGAGTCAGTTTTTTGCCCAATCCCAGGTGAGCAAATGTTGAACTGATGAAGGTTGGAAACAGACAGAAACACCTTTTTTCCTTCCTTTGCAATTATTTGTATGCCATCTATTAGAGCCCCTCTGATTTTACAGTTTGTTCTGAATTCAGTTGAGAAAGGTCAGTGTGAGCAATTTGACTGAATTGCTGTTGAATCCACCTACTGCTATTGTGTTCTACCTCCCACAACTTAGTTCTGTTGAAATGGCAGCACTTTTTCGTTGGTGTTCCCATTTCCTTGAAAGCTCCTTAGATATACAGAATGGTTTTCTAGTGGCAGGAGCATCTGGCTTGATCTCCAGACTTGCTTCCTTGTGATACTTTTTATCATCAAATGTAAGGATGTGAAAAAGAGCCAGCCACAAGGCCTTTTTTTAAAAAAATCCTCTCTCTCATAAGTATTTTGAATGGGATTTAATGCAGAAGTAGATTGGGAGTGACCCTAGGGTCGCATGGACCCATTAGCTTAATTTCAAATTGATTTCTCAGAAAGTGAGCAACCTTGATTGCCTGCCCACCTTGCAGCTTGCTGCTTGGAAGAAATTAAAAGGTTGGTATTATAAAAGGAGTTTTTACTTTTTTTTTTAATATATAATTTTTGTTAAAGATTTTTTTAAAAGAAGGAAGATAAAAACGAATACTAATATAAAGTGAGAAAAAGAAAAGAAAAATAAAGAAGTCAAAGAAAAAGCTGAAAGTGCAAGAAAGGAAAGGAAAAAAAAGTAACAAAATAGAAAAGAAAGAAAAAAGATAAAAAGAAGTAGCTTCCAATCTTCTTTACAGCGGTTATCAGTACAATTATAAATTTACCTTTTACTCTATGGTTATAACATAACTCTCTTCTTTCTATAATCTATTCTGTCTGATCATCAAAACCATAATTCATTTTTTTTCTGTTTTACCCAAAAAGCCCATAAGGGGTTTCCAGTCAGCAATAAACGTGGATATTATTTTTTCTCTGATCAAAGAAGTCAATTTAGCCATCTCAGCACGTTCCATCACCTTCACCAACCATTCTTCCATTGTGGGTAATGGCGAATTTTTCCGTCTTTGTGCGTACAACAATCTCGCTGCAGTTATCATGTACCAAAACAAAGTTCCATCACTTTTTTCCAACTGTTTGTCCATCAATCTCAAAAGAAAAACCTCTGGTCTCAATGGTACATTAATCTTTAAAGTCCTCTGAATCCATGTATGTATTTGAATCCAGATTTTTCTAGCTTTTTTACACGTCCACCAAACATGATAAAATGTCCCTTCTTGTTCACATTTCCAACATAAATGTGAAGTGCCTTTGCACATTCTAGACAAATAAAGGGGGTGTTACCGTGTCAATAGGTATACCTGTCTACCCTTGGCTCTGACTTATCCACTGCTTACTTCAGCCCAGCCTACTATATAGCCTCAGCAGTTTACTCCTAAAGGGAAAACACCCGTGGACAGGAAAAGATTTGTTCAATCCTGACTGAATGTGAAGCGAAAGATACTAATAATAGTCCATAAATACGATGCAAATGGATTGCCGTTTCTCATGATGATGATGATAATGATGCTTATTATCAGTACTGCTTACTACTACTGTAACTTCAGGGGTGTCTGCAGGATTCAGCAAAAAAAGTCAAGATGGTGGCTGCGAGGGTGTGCTTGAAGCCCCACGATGCACATAAAAGATGAGTGGAATGAAGTCGCATTTGATTATTACCTTTTGCTTTCTTTCAGCACCCAGTTTTGATTATGGAGACATCCCTTCCCCACTGGGAGAGTCGGATAGCACCATCACTGTTCTCCTGCGGCCAGCCCAGGGCAGGGGTGCCCCAATCAGGTAGTGATAAGGATAAATTAATGTAATATGCACTTGAATGGAAAGTTATCTAATTTCATATTTTAACAATGGAATTATTTATTTCACAATATTTATAGCCCACCCCATTCCTAGCAGGTTTGGGGCAAAGGTGGGGGGTAGACATTCAACAAAGTCAAAGGCAACTAGATTGAAAGCTCTGTACATAAAATTAAAATAATTCCATTATAAAGAGTCAACAATAACAGGTGCCCTTTGAACTAAACTAATAGCTGAATGCCCACTGGAATAGAATTGCTTTGGCCTGCTATGAAATGCCAACAAGCTTGGCTTGGTGAGCCATTTCTGTATGAAATTCAGGGTCCTGTGAGTCCTAAGAAAAGGTATTATGGAATATAGTGCACAATATGGATATATTTTTGAAAAGCATGTAAAAATATAAAAACAGATTACATTAGGGAGAATTGTTTGCAAACTTCTACATTGAGAAACATAGCAAAAAAGTCTCTAAGTTTAGAGAAACGTGCAGCATTTTAGTGCAGACTTTTTAGAAAAATTCTCTAGTTTGACAAATGGAGCTTGACATATTTGCAGAAATAAGAAACAGAGACTAACCAAAATTGACAGGTTGGCCAATCTGTATAAGACAGCCAGTCTATGCAATGGATCATGAATTTTGTTGAATTTTGAAATAAGGTTATTTTCTTTTATCAGGGGATAAAAGATAAATTGCATTCCACTGCCTTCTCTTTCCTTTTTTCTTCTTCTCTCTCTTTCTTTCTAAAAATGTTAACTGCAAAGTTAAGTTTGTCCTGCAAGGCTGAAACATTCCTTTTTTTAATGAGAAATTTGCATCTTTCGCTTTACAGATAATTTATGGGGAAGAGATTCATTGGGGAAAACTCTGCAGGTTAAATATATAAATCTTGTACTCTATGTTCCCAAACCTCAGTTTAGGGAAATGTTTTGGGAACTTCAACATTACCTCTGCTTTGTCCCTCCATACATTTTGGAAGTCTCTGTCCACAAGTTTTTAATGTGTGTTAGATTTTTCTGCATGTCCAGTCCTCAGTTCTTGGGACTCCTGAGTTCTATGGAATAATTTGGGGGAGAGACTTGGCTTGGTCTAATACAGTGTTTCTCAACCGTGGCAACTTTAAGATGTATGGGAGTTGAAGTCCACACATCTTAAAGTTGCCAAATTGAGAAACACTGGTCTAATATAATTTAATGTATACCTTTTCAGTGGATGTTCAGTGGATGCCCATCAGCAGCTAGGATCTGGTTAATTTAGTGATCAAGATAAAAAAACGGTATATGTTAAAATTACAAAATGCAATAATTAAACACGGTAATTGTTTTAAAATGCATTAAAGCAAAATCATTGCCCTTTTTTTTGCAAGAAGACTAGCAGAGAGAACCACTTAGCCTAATTTTGGCTGTCCATAAATTGAATATCTCTACCCAATAATAATAATAAAAAATATATATCTAATTTTTGTTTTGTTTTTATGGGTCACACCAATGTTCCAGCCTCCACACCTGCAGTATGTTTATACTGTTTCAAATAATAATATGGGCTGATACTTTTCATTTTAGCTAACCAGTTAAAACACAATCCAATGAGCTATTTCAGTATTTTGATTTCTCCTACTCATTCCCACCGATTGAGCAGTAGACTTCAATCGAGAGATTAAAACATGCCCGTAAGAAAATGAAGGTTTAAATTCTGCCTCCAGGCTCCTTAGAGTACTTCCCTACATAGATGCCTCTGGGTGCTGGGAGGATGTGTGAGGACTAATGTGTTGATGGCCTTATGTCACACTCATGCATAGCTTTGTTCTTGCCAATGCATGAAAGTAGTTTTTTGGCACTTAAGGCCTCATTCAGGCTAGCACCTGAATTATACTGGGATTTGTCATGAGCATTCACTTCCAAGCGAAACTGAGGGATGTGATTGTCATCTCAATTCATTTTAGGCTCTATAGTTAAGAGTTTTTGTCTCCCAGTCCATACGAAAGAGTAAGGCGTAATTCAGCCCATCCTGCATATTCCTCTCCACCCATGTATCATTCAGGGAGGGAAACATTTGGTTTTCCTTTTGCTTTTTTGGACGAGCTGCTTGTTAACAAAACCTGTGTCAGTGTGAGAGACTTTGCCAGGTATTTAAGCAGTTCCTTCAGACCCATTGCTAGTAGCTGTTCTGATTGTGGTAGTTGGGTGGAGATAGTTGCCAAAGTTGGGATCTTTAGTGAGAATCTTCCAAAGGCCAGGATTGATTTGTGTGTTGTGTTGATGGGTTGCATCATCAACCCTGAAGAGCGAGCATTCTTCCTTGGTGGGTATCCTGGGGCTCTTGCTTGGAGGAGGGATCTGGGTAGATTTCTTTGAACGTGTTGTGTACAGTGAGATGGGAGCTCCCTTTCCATCAGCTTTTGGCAGTGAGAAAATGGCAGTCAGCAAGATCCAAGTTTAGCAGCTGCCTTCCTATCAGACCGGTTGGCCAAACCCTGTATCTGTCTTCCTTTGGGAGCTATTTCTGGTAATTTCAAAGATGGAAAACGGATGACAGCGCATCTGCTTTGGTAAGTCATTGAAACAGAGTGGAGACTCTTCCATAATGAAAATGCTTTTGGCCAAGTCCTTGATATGTTACTAGCTGGCCCAAGTGGAGGCAAACTGCAGGAACCCAGAAGCGCTGTGCGCGCATGTTTTCTTCCACTACATTCACATAACGTAGGAGGTCCTTTTCTCTCTTTTTCTCTTGAGAGCAACATTCTCTTGGGAATAAGAGGGTGCGGGGGCCCTATTTGGTGATAGTGGATGGAGCTTAAACAGGGGTACGGCTAGAAACAAAAGTAGATGAAGCCACCTATCTTTTTTTCCTGGTGATACCCCCTTTCCCCACTCTGTTTCTTCCTCACTACAGATTGCTCTTGACAAACCCCAATTTACGGCTTGCAGAAAGCTTTTGCAGTTAGTCAAGAGCTGCATGAAATTAAGTTAAGGGCCCCAGGTTGACAATACTTATCATTAACAATCATGATCTCTTTGTAGAATTGAGGGAAAAAGCTCTACTGCTAATGTTCTGTTTACAGGGGAATGCTTCTATGGAAGAGAGAGGGCAAAATTATTTGCAAAGTTTGCAGGAGGAGTCTTTCTGATAATAGCATAAGGATTCCTCCTTCCATCTGACTTTATTTTTTAATGCTTCTGCTGATGGGAAACTTCTTGGAGGCCT
This sequence comes from Python bivittatus, assembly GCF_059951505.1. Taxonomy (NCBI): domain Eukaryota; kingdom Metazoa; phylum Chordata; class Lepidosauria; order Squamata; family Pythonidae; genus Python; species Python bivittatus. Next base: position 11,153,308 of record NW_028277054.1, on the reverse strand, counting down.
CAGGCAAGCACAAGCATGTTTATTTCACAGCATGCTCTGCAATCTCTTAGCAGAAAGTTACAGCCACCCCTTCCAGCATCAGAATAATCTGGGGCACTCTGAGAATCAAAAGTATATCTGTTTCTTTCTTCATCCTGGAAGCTTTACTGAAGGTGATTCGTTTAGAAACAGTGGAATGGTGATGCCATGCCTTAGATCAAAAGATTTATCATCCACTACAAAATAGATAGGTCAGAAGATAGACAATGTGGATTTTGAAAGGGCAGCCTTTTCCCCCTTAGAGTACCAGCAGAACTAGTTTAGGGTGGGCTTCATTTAATGTCCCCTCTTGTTTTTGCTTTCTCTTCCCAACCTTCTCTGATTCCTGGGTTCTCAGCACATATCAAGTCATTGTGGAAGAAGACAGACCTAAGAAGGTCAAACGGGAGTTAGGTGGCCCAGAATGTTTTCCAGTGCCACTAACGTTCGATGATGCCATGTCCCGTGGCTTGGTCCACTACTTTGGAGCTGAACTGTCCCCAAGCAGCCTCACAGAAGCCAGGCCCTTCACTGTAGGGGACAATCAAACATATAGCGGTTACTGGAATCCTCCACTGGAACCCAAGAAAGCCTATCTCATCTACTTCCAAGCTATGAGCAATCTCAAAGGGGTGAGTAGCAAGCTCTGGGTATTGATTTGTGCAACATCATCTATAAAATATATTCATTTCTATGATCCTTTTACTTTTTTATTTATTCGATATTGCTTTTAAAATAATAGGGAAAAAAAGGAACAAAACACAAAAATACGTTGTTAAATAAAAATATGTAACAAGTGCTTAAAAAAGAAATAAGGGAAAAGAATGCAATAGGAAAAAATATATAAAGTATAGTATGTTGTTACAATAAAACAGTTACAATTCTATATATAATTTTCTAATAGAAACTTTATGCAAGTGTGTGTGTGTGTGTGTATAAATAAATATAATACATTTATATAACTATCTTGCTTTTTTTAACCTACTGTATTTTGCATAAATGTGCCCCATATTTCATTATACTTGTCCATACAATGTCTGTGTCTATAGACAATCTGCTCATAAGTAGCAAGTGCAATCAGGTGTTCAATCCACTGAGTGAGTGGGGCCATACATTTATCTTTCCAATGCTGCAATATAAGTCTTTTAGCCATAGTGAGGGCACAGAGAATCCATTTACATTGTCCAGTTGTCAAATTCCATATATTAGGTATGTAATTCAAACACTGTGATTCTTTTACTTGAGCATGATTGTGATTTCCTATCTGAGGGTGAGATATACAGCAGTTTAACTTCAACAGTCTTGCAGCAGTAGGTGTTCCCAACCACTTATTGAATCATGAGATCATGTCAGCCCTCCCAGGTAAACCAGTCAGGAAACAAGACAAAATGAGCTAATTCTACTTTATTGTAAGGCTACGTTAATAGAATTTTGCGGGTCTAAAAGTAGAAATCTCCCGCCATCTCTTTTACAGCCTGATAAGTTAGGGAGGCTCCTTTCTGAGTTTCTTTCCCTGCCTGTTATGCAGCTGCAGGCCACCCCCCTTCATCTGATTGTTCCCTAGGCAGCATCTCTTCCCCCATCTCCCAAGATCATTCCCACATAGCATTACAAGATCCCAAATTGAGGTGCTTCCATTTCCAGTTTAAAAAAACTAGCAAATGATTGATCTTCAGACTTTGGAAAGCTGTTGCCAGACAATCTAACTAAACAGATTAATAACTTAACTTAGCCTTGTATGTTTGTAATGCAAGGGCCCCATCTGCACAGTTTGGTGGCTCATACATATTATTTATTCATGGCATGGGTTGCCTGTGCAGGAACCTATAGATGTGCACATACAGGCAATGTGCAAATTGGAGGGTCTTAAATGGAAATCAAAAGCAGCCCACCAGACTTCGTACTGATCTCATTTAGTTTTACCACGATAAACAATATGGCTCTGCAATCAACTCTAATCCAACATGAAATTGAATGATTCAATCTAATTTCCCAATCTGAACACATTTAGAGATTGAGTCAAATTGTTTTTAAATCTTTTATAAGCTGCAGGATCCCTGGCAGAGCATAGCATTTGTATGCAGGAACAACATCTCCAGGCATACCATCTCCAGTTAAAGCCTCAGAAATCAGATGACAGAAAAATCTCTTGCTGCTTATTAGAGTAGACAACATTGGGTTTGATAGACAAACCACTTGGTATGATGTAAGGCATGTGTTCTTATCTTCAGCTTTGTTTTAAGGATATTAAATACCAACCCATCCCTTTTTTCTGCAGAATCTGATTTATCTCTATCAGTCCATCCATCAATCAATTAGTCATGGTTCTGCATTGTACTATGTAGGTTTTGTATAACTGTCTGGAAGCAAGTAAGATCAATATTGAAATAAGGTGTGAGAACAGCTGAAGATCACAAAACTATACAAGGGAAGAAAGTCATCCAAAGACAGAACCAAGTTATGGTTGTGGCTTAAAATGACCAAGAAGTTAGCTAGTTCATTTCCTTGCTTAGGGCAAAAGGGCAAAAAGCTTGCAACTGCAGCAACCTGGGCAGATGTCAGCTTGTGTTTCAAAATCTACTCAGTTCTTTCCATGTCCTTTACTGGACATGGTTTCCAGACCCTACATCACCCTACTTGCACTCTTCAGGTTTCATACATGTTGTGAGCCATTCAAAGTATATTCAGAAATCCCCTTATATGTCCATGTTTTATTTAAACTAAAAAGAAATAACAAATTGTTCTTAACGCTTGTTTGGTTTCAGCAGATTATTCTTAGGATTCGGATTGTCTCTTCCAAACCCAAGCTGGTAATTGTTGACAGACCATGCTGATTTCATGGCCCAGATTTAGGAAGAACAGAGCAGCTGTAAGGCTATGGGGTTGTTTTTGAAGGAATGTCCCTCTGCCTGGGATTCTTTTTAGCCTCTTCCTTACAAATGCAGTCTGTTTGTCTTGCAGTTGGCATCAAAATATTCCCAATGGCCCAACAAGGAATCTTAACACCATGAGTTGATAGAAGAGACATTAAGCAAAATGATGACTATTGGTTTCATTTCCCCCACTTCCATCTGCAGTAGTGGCATCATTATATCATTTGGCAGGCAGGCAGGCAAAGTGGAGAATGCCTTTGGGGTTGGGTAAGATTTTGAGGGAGGATCTGGACAGCCTCTGCCCAATCTGTTGAATACCTTGTCAGGACTGGCCAAGGAACACCCATCACCCTAATAGTGATATTTCCCATCCATAAGCTTTAATCTGTGGTGGTGGTAGTGGAGATTCAGTGTCAAATGGCATATCCTTCTTCTGATGTGTGAGATTACAAATGACAGAATTGTGACTGAAGTGACAGCATTTCCATTCATTTATGTGGGATGCTCTGGGCAGGGGTGTGTTCGATCGCTCACAAAAAATCCCACCCTGCCTTATATCAAGCCAGACTGCTGGTAGAACCAGCACAGCATTGATGGTGGATCTCCAGAATATTGAGGAAAGGTCTGAGAATGATTTTATCTCAAGCTGTCAGGAAGTAGTGAAGTCTTAAACATTTTCTGCATTTCTCTCTCTCCCCCCCCCCCCAGTAATTTCACTTGGTCTAAAGGGGAAAAAAATATTTGCAAAGGGAAAGGCAACATCAGTGATCGGGTATGAGGTTCATCTACTGACTGTAGTTACAAAAGAAACAAATAGTTCATGGAATACCCCTATTCAGTGGTTTGCAGCCACACTGGAGAATTGTACAATATCCAACATGTTCATCCCCCTCCTTAAAAAAAAAAAAAAAAAAAAAGAGGAAACAGTCCTCTGAGTATTATTATCTTCCGCGTAGCTGGTCTGTGACTGTAATAAAGATTTGATTTGAATCTTCCTCTTTCTTCTTAGGGAGCATAGCAAGCAGAACAGATCATGGGTCTGATAAAAACATGCTTATCTTTTTCTTCTTTTGTAGGAAACAAGGTTGAATTGTATCCGAATAGCTCGGAAAGGTAAATATTCTTATTTGTTTATTTATTTGATTTTTTATCCTGCCTTTATATTTGATCAGTTCAAGGTAATGCTCCCATCTCCTATTTTCCCCATAACGACAATCCTGTGAGGTGGAAGCATCACCTTGAATTGATCAAATATAAAGAAAAGGAAGTTTGACTGGCCCAAAGTCACCCAGCTGACTTTCATGCCTAAGGAAGGACTAGAACTCATTGCCTCCTGGTTTCTGGCCCAGCACCTTTGCCACTACACCAAACTGTCCCCCTCTTCCTTTTCCTCCTTATGGTTTGTGAAGTCTCTCCATTTCTAAGAAGTCTTTCCTAACATCATGCCTATACAATATATTGGACTGTTGCTTTCAACACACCCTCCTGAAGTCTAAACATACAAATCTCATTTCCCCAGACATAGTCCAAAACACCCCAGCAGTCTTCTGAATGGCTCTCTAGGGACACTGGAAGAACAGAGGCTCTTTTTTAATCTTTGTTCCACATAAAAGGCAGCCTTTGGAGAAATTATTATACTATAAAATTCAGCTGTTAAAAGCAATCTATAATAACTAGATACATCAAGGATGGGCAATGGTAGGGTGATGTACTATACATGTTGTGGGGGCAGGATTTTCTGGAGGTGGTCCTCTGAATTTAGGAGGGACATTTTTTAAAGAACTGATAGAGCAATGGTGAAAAAGGCCTCCAGAGGCTGCAGCAAAGAGATTCAGGACTACATGGACCTCTGAGCTTGTAGCTGCCAATTCCTGCTATACAGGATGCTTTACAGATTACCATATACCATGAGAATAGGTCTCTGCCTACAAAGAGTTTGCTATCTAAATGCCAGCAGAGGATAAGACAAGAAAGAGAGAGCAGTATAGACAATGGTAATAGAGAGATGCACAAAATCACTGAAAGATGTGATGAGCAATTGGCCTTGTGAAATACAGCTTTAATGTTGGGTTGAAATGTCTTCTTTTTTTCAACCTTATTCTCAGGTTGCTTGAGAATTTCTTTCTGATTTCTTCTGGTAGCTGCACTGAGTTTACTTGATGGCAGAGGATGCCCCTTGCTGGTGTCCCCATATTTCTCAATCTGAACAAGGCCAGTGAGAGGAGGTCCCTCTCATGTCCCATAGGACTGGAGGGAATGTTAGCTTGTGGATCCTACTTTCTAGGCAAAACAGTTGAAAAACTTGCATTCCGCTGGGATACAATCACACTGGAAAATGTTAGGGGAAAGACTTCTAAGCATTTGCAATTCTTTCCTGGATCCCAAAAGATAATCTTTTGTGTCAATGTGCACAAAATTTAGTGTATGCAGATAGCATGCTGAGAGTAAACTGTCTTGATCTCAATGAGTAGATGAATCTGGGATTGTGATATAGGTTAAGTGCTCTTTGCACAGTTAGTGTTTTTCAAGCATTTCTGCATCTTGAATAGAAAAAATGGAAATCCAGTGGGAAAAGATGCATTTTCTGAACATCATGATTCATTGAACATCATGATTTCACACAGGAAACCCGCCACATATAGCCCCTGGTGCCCAAAGATCAACAATCCTGCTCACCGAAAAGTCACATCAATAACAACAGAGCTCATCTACCCACTTGACCCAAATGCCTGGGGAAAAAGCCAGGTGTTCAATGCCTTGTGAAAGGCTAACAGGGTTGAGGGATGCTGTTACACAGGACAGGTGCTGCCAATGAGAAGGTACAACTCTGGGGTCTAACAAGTTGGGATCGTTTGGTAGAAGGGACCCAGAGCCTTCCCCCTTTACTAGATTGGGGGCCAAGCAGAAACAATGAGAGTATGGTGGTCCTACAAGTACCCTATTCCTATGATATGGTGATGACCAGCACCTTGATTTGCACTTGGAAGCTTACTGGGAGCCAGCGCAGCCCACAGAGTAGTGTATTACATGGACATAATGAGGAATTTGAAAAACTGCCCATGCTGCTGCATTCCGGACCAGCTGCAGCTTCTGAGTGGTCCTCAAGGGCTGCCTCATGTAGAGCACATTACAGTAATCCAAATGGGAGATGACTAAGGCTTGAGTCACCATGAGCAAGGCCTCCCAGTCCAGGAATGGATGAAATTGATGAACCCATTGAAAAATCAGTGTAGCCATGGCTGCCACCTTCTCTTCAACCAGGAGCTATGAGTCCAGGAGGACCCTCAAATTGTGCACCAGCTCTGACTGGGGAAGTGTACCCCCAGGCAGAGTTAAAAATGGAAAATCTCCAGTTCCAGGAGACCTTAAAACCCACAGCTATCTGGTCTTCCCAGGGTTGAGCTGAAGCCTCCTATGCAAGCTCCCACAGCTTCCAGGTGCTGGAAAAGAACCTTGGTGGCATTACCTGGTTGGCTCAGGGAGGAGATGTACCACAGGGTATTATCAGCATACTGATACCACATCCCATGCTGGCGGATGACCTTGCCCACTGGCCTCATGTAGATGTTACCTGTGGCATCCATGCTGTGGAACCTTCTTCCCCCAGAGGTGAGGTTGGCCTCATCACTGTTGGGCTTCCGGAGGTCCCTCAAGACCTGGTTGTGCCACCAGGCCTGGGGCCCCCACAGGATGGGTGATCTAGTGAGGTGCTTCCGTTATTTTTAACATCTGTTTGCTTATTAATTTTAGTTTGGTTTTTTATATTTTTATACTTTTTAATTTATTTATTTATTGTGTTTAACACTGTTATACACTGCCCAGAGTCACTTGGAAAAGTGAGATGGGCGGCTAATAAATTGGATGGATGGATGGATGGATGGATGGAGAAGGGTAGAGCCCTACCCCACAAAGCAGTTTATTATATGGTATATTTAATTTATCTGATTTCTCATGAGAAACTGTGTCATTTAGTTTGGTAATTTGCTCCTGAATTTTTGGATGCTCATTCCTTCAGGGTAGATAATGGAAGTGGAAGCAAAAACCCTGGATGTCCTATCCTTGATTTAGAGAATATTTTTCATGCTGTTATTGCTGGACGTTTCAAAATGACTTTCACTTTTTTATTATGCATCTCACTGTAATGTTTCCATGTGACTATGCACTTGGAAAAAGTGGGTCTTTGGTTAAACCAGACAGCTCAGTTAAGAAAAGCATTCTTATACTTGTGTAGTGGAGATAAACCATTGATTTGTAACTATATAACTTGGTCTGGATTTTGAGAAAAGATGTCTGGGTGGTTGGGAGAAGTGTGGAAGTATATAGTTTCCTTACTGTAGTTTGTTAATGTATAATGTACAGTAGATTTTTATTTTTGTATTCAATCCCACTTCAGAATAAAAACCACTTTCATACCAAAAGTGCCAAGATGTGCCTTAACCAGCATGAACTCAATGTTCCAGACAGAAACTTTGGAATGACACATTTCTCTTTATGATGAAGCCTAATTCATGTTCCATTCCACTCATTCAGGGCCATGTCTGGTTCACATCTGTGCTCAGGGACAATGGCTGAAGGTTTTGCGTCTCTTGCTTTTAATTGCAAAAGACACACAGACGGATGATTCCTGCCAAATTTCCACAAGGGCAGTTTGAAGTTTCAGTAGAACAATAACATCAACTGCTGGGTAATTCACCATATGAATTCAGAAGACCATTGCTTAATTGAAAGACCAAGAATCTCTAGGCAAAGTCTGGCTAGGTTGGAAAACTTTATGGCTCTTCAAATGTCAACCATACAAGCTATGCATTTACAGTATATCTATGTCAACGTCTGTTTGTCAAACATCAAACGATACATGGCTCAGATTTGGTTGTTTGGAGCAGCTATCAGCTCTGTAAATAAATAAGAAATCAGTCAGAATGTGGCACTTTCACCCTCCCTTGGTTTTCAGTGGAATGAGAACTACAGAAAGAAGAACTACGGTGTTGCAATTTGGTAATTTGACTTTTGGAGAATAGTGTTATGGGGAGGAGTGCTTTTGTGAGAGCCATGTATATCATTCAAGGATAATCCCAATTTGGTAGTGGAAAAGAATAATTTCTACCACCAATAGAAGTAATCAGAGGAGCATTGTAACTATATACAAGTCTAGCAATCTACCCACCAGCTGTAACATGTTTAAGAAAATGAAAAGAAAAATTGCCATGGAAAAAAGTGTCAGCTTTAGAATTGATGACAGGTTTATTTGGTATAGACTCCTTTATCTGTTATTCTCTGGGTGGTCTGCAGATTGCATACAATCCTTAAGCATCCTTCTGGTGGTTCTGGAGCCCCCCAAAGTTTTACCACTGAAATTCAGTGGCCAACATTCAGCCTCAAGAAGACAAAACTGAAAGAGGATGTGATATTATTCTTTGGGACAGGAAGAGAAATCACACAGTCCTCTCATTCTTCATCTCTCCAGAGAGCAGGATGTGGGATAATGTATTTAAGTTACAGATTCTATGTTTCAGATGAAAGTTGCCATCTCTGAAGGATGATTTATTTTTATAAATCTTTTTATTTATTTATTAAATAAATTATTTTAAAAAATAAATAAAAATTTATTTATATATATTTATTTATAAATAAAATCATCCTTCAGAGATGGCTTTTTAGCTTCAGCTTGATTACATCCAGTGGAGGAAAACCCACACCCTATTTGAATCATTGGTTCCACTGTCAAACTTTCTGACCATTAAGAAACTTTTCTTAACTTTCATCTGAGATAAATAAATAACACTTTTTTCCATGGCAATTTTTCTTTTCATTTTCTTAAACATGTTATAGCTGGTGGGTAGATTGCTAGACTTGCATATAATTACAATGCTCCTCTGATTACTTCTATTGGCGGTAGAAATCATTTATTTATTTATTTATTTATTTATTTATTTATTTATTTATTATGATTTAATTGGGATTCTGTAATGAGGCAGCAGTGGCCCTGAATAGCCTGTGTCCCCTACCAATTCTACATCTCTAAAATATGGCAATAAGACTTTCCCATCCTCATCTTTAACCCCATAGGCTCCATAAATAATTAAAGGTAAAGGTAAAACTTCCTTGGATTGAGATCAGTTCCTAGTGACTTCATGGACATATCCATGAATACTGAAGCAGTTCTCCATCGCTTTCTTCCAGGATGCTATTCTGATTCCCCAATCTAATGTCCATTTCTGGGATTTCTTTTCGGTCCCCCACCCAAACACCAACCAAGCCTGACCTGCTTAGCTTTTGGGGGAGATCAGTTGATGAGGTGTTGCTAACCTGCTTAAAACAATCTATTACCTCTTTAAAAATATCCCAAATGATATCCAGAGTTCTTTCTCCTATCTTCTCTGGTGATGTATACAAATTATGTGCAAAAGGGGGAGAAGCTAATGGTGTCACCTCCTATTTTCATGTTCTCTTGACCCACCTGTTTGCTGTTTATTTCCGACAGCTGCCTGTAAAGAAAGCAAGCGTCCCTTGGAAGTTTCCCAGCACTCGGAGGAAATGGGCCTCATTCTGGGCATTTGTGCTGGAGGACTGGTGGTATTGATCATCCTCCTGGGGGCAATCATTGTTGTCATTCGGAAAGGGTAAGGAAACATTTTGAGGACTTTGCTCTTGCTACCGTGCAGGCAGCTCCACTCACTTTCCAACACATGTACCTCTCTTTGGATCTGAGTCTGGAGACTAGCAGCTTGGTCTGATGGAAGAAGAGAAATGCTCAGAGAAGAGGCAGTCAGGTCTATAGAGACTTGGGCAAAATTGCTTGATTCGCTTCTTAGTAGGGCTGTGCAGTGCTTTGGATTTAATTTGGAAGAGATACTGTGGAATCTGAGGAACATTAAAGGTGCTACATGATTGTGGAAGCAGATACAGCTGCTTTATTGCATCACAGGAAGGTGCTGTGTTCATGTTTCCGTGAGTTCCAAAGTAATTCTTCTGAATTTAATCTGAGGCATTGCACAGCCCTACATTTTAATACAATCCAGCATCATTCACTTTATTCTTGCTAAATCAGACCAGGGCTTATCTACATACCATGCTTGTCACATGGTAATTATTTCTTGAGGACATGTCCTCACGTCATAACCTTCATCTCAGTGGCAGCTTGCTGCTGAGGCAGGCTGAAGCTGGTCTAAGCTGTTCCTGCATGAAGGTATATTTTCTCTGCTCTTATGGCAAAATATTTCTCATATAGATATTTGAAGGTGCATGGAGGATGTGTCTTTGGAGCTCCACAATGAGCTTGGATTCAATTGGTCCAACAGATCTGTTGGGGGACCACCCTTCCCATCTGGTCACTGGCCACCTCAAAGGTCATTTTGGCTGTGGTTACAAGAGGGACAAGTCTTGTATAGCCTATTTCTTTTTTTGAAGTGTGTGGGTGTGATGTGTGTGTGTGTTGGCAATGGGAATACTGACCCTATGTAAGACAAATGAAGATCTATCAGAAGGTCAATGTTCCCCTTGGTAAGCAAAAACAAACTAAAAAAAAAAAAAACTCCCAAAAAGAGCAGTGCTTTCTTCAAAACACAGTGCATAAGCTGTAGTGGCCATTTGAGAAGGAACTTTCTTTATGGACACTATTTAAACAAAGGACCTTCGATTTTCCCTAGTACACTAATTATATTAATTTAACCCGAGACCATTCAGAATGGGAGGCAATCAGGACCTGTTGGAGGAACTCTGCAAATTATCTGATCAGAAAATGTCACCAGCTCTTTCAGTGATCCCAGAGGAACTTTTAAAAGAGCCCTTTGGTCCTTGTTAATGAAGAGCTTTCCCTGGCCTTTTGACAGCCACCTTTTTGGAAGCCAGAAGTTACTGCTGGTGATGCAGAGCAACAAACCTACTGGATAATCTCTTTGCTTCTCCACTTGCTAAACAAATCAATCTTCAACAAGGGGGAGGGGTTAACTCATGTTCAGGGAAGTGATTGGTGGCACAAGATGGGTGGGAAAGAACAGCAGAGAAAGCACAAATTGCTGCCCTGAAACTACTCCATGTTACTTTTTGTGAGGGCAACGCATTGACTGGTCTTGTTACAATAAAGGTAGGCTGTGGGGGCAACATTCTTTCTACCAACACACTGTCCTTCCATCTCCAAGACAGGAGGAAAGTACATTACATTAGTCCAGCATTTTGGTTTTCTGCAATAGCCAGTCAGATGATGCTAGTCTTCTGCAACTGATCTGGGAACCGGAACTGCATTTTCTATGGGTTTTCCCACTTCTTTGAATTTTGCATTGCAAAGAAAAAAGTATGGAAAGAGCTGTGGAGCAAGTGAAAGTAGAGAAATGTTTCTAGTTTTTCATGCAGAATTGGGGAAAAATAAACAAGCGTGTGGAACCATATTGGCACTGTATTAATGAAAGAGAAGTTGATTTGTTCATGCCTAATCATCAGGAATAATTAAAGGTGCAGGCTATTCTTTTCTGTTCCTATTTTCATATCTTTAGTGCAAGTTCTAATTCTGATCTAATTGAATCTTTCTCTTTCCCTCTCCAGCAGCCATTTCATAAATCCTAAGAGATCTTATTCATCCTGCTGCTTTGAAAGGCCACTTCTGGGGTTTCACATTTTTTTCAGGAGAATTTTTTTTTTTAATCCCAGAAAGTATTCAGCAGATTAGATGCTTCATTTTGTTTAATGCCCAAGGTGGCTAAGTGATTTTTTGCAGCATTAAAAAAAAAAAAAATTAAAAGCTTGCATTGATAACATCAATCTCCAGTGATGGGAGAGAGCCTTTTTGCTTTTTCATATCATTTTTCCATGAGCACAAGAGGTGAAAAAGAAACAGGGCTGCTGTTACCAAGATAGACTTTTAAAGCATTCTTTTTAAAATGCCAGTGTTCATCCCACCCAGATTTCTTCTGTGGTTCAAATCCAAAATCCAATCCCAAAAGATGTCTAGGTAAAATTCTTTCACATTTCTACCTCCAGAATTATAGCCAGTGAGGGACTATGGTAGAATATAAATGCAAGCTGTTAAATAGCATTACTTGATAGGGAACAGCCACTGTTAAGTGTATAGCCCAGTTTCTCAACCTCAGCAACTTTATCTCGACTCTGCTCCAGTATTAGTGTAATCCATGCCTCAGCTTTAATTATGTCACAGTGAAGTTGATGCCTACATCTACATAGCAAAAGTGGTTTAGAATGGAAAAGCAATAGTGGGAGATGGCTAGGTTACATTGTACTGCCACATTGAACAGATATTTTTGTGCTTAATGGATCACTGGATTTAACCAGTTTTGCTTTCAATTGGCATTTGGTGATTACTGTTTTTCTCCCCCCATATATCTTCATCTGTATGCCAAGTTCTATCTCTGGTGTATCTTAGAATTTCAACTTTTTTATTGTGGAAACATGTTGCAGGATTGTCACTCCCAGCTAGTAATTTAGAATCAAATGTGATGTAGTATATTATTTCACGCCAGATTTTAATAAGGTCAATCCTCATTTATTCAAGCAGCAGCAGCAGCAGCCTAGATTGGCAGAGGGAGAGACTCAATGGCATATTTTGCATACCACCGGTCTTGGGATTAGGGCGTAGAAATTTTAGATTGCATTGAATTGTGAAATCTTCGAGCACTTACATCAGTCAGCTTAGAGGGACCATTGTTCTGATTTGCCTCTAAAGCAATATTTGTGATGTGCAATAGTGTTGAACAGAAAAATTCTTTTGTAGCAAGCTCTCATTTGGTCCGATGAAAAAAGAATTTTCCTTTTAAATAACGTCAGAGAAAAAGAGAATCTCAGAAAAATTCTCATGATGTTCTTGCACTGATTTAATTAGGAGATTGCTAAGGGTAGGTAAGATAAACCTTTGTAGAATCCTTCCTCTCTAGAAACCTACTGCTTCCATGGCTCCCTTTTTCATTAAATCCCAAGGGAAGACATTATGAGTGAACTCCCTCCTGGAGCATATTCAGTAGCTGCAAAGGGTGAATCCTGTCTTTGAGAAATATTTGGAGATTTTCTCCTCTTCTAGGAAAAAAATGAGGAAATCATTCACCAAATTTCTCTGCCCACAAACTTGATGGAGAATTCCAAAATGCCATTTTGCCCAGGTCTGATATGTACACCTAAATACATATTCCATGTAGGGTGGTGATCTGCTATCTACATAAGAGCACACAAGTAATTTCTTTGTGTAGTAGAGGAAGCTGTATGCAGTTTATTTACATGGAATGGAAATTTGGATGTGTTCCTCAGTTTCAGAGAGGATTGACCTGGGAGTTTCCCACTGATGTGGACTTTTTGCCAACAGCATCATGGTCTTTCACCAAGGAGATAAAACATTGTAGTAAGTTGACACTATGAGGCAAAAACGTATATAAAACAGGGCTCCCTATTTCTGCGTGTGCATTTATATTGAAAGAAGCATGGAAAGTGCCTTAAAGTGTTCCTTGAACTAATTTAAAGGACTAGGTGAGGCACTTAACTATGGTGGCTCTGACCCATAGCCCTTTTAATTGTCATAATTAAATAAGTTTTACACACAGTTAGAAAAGATGGAAAATTAGAGATTTAAATCAGAGGTAGAATCTCCATAGAAAGAGAATAATTCCTAATTCTCCACATGTAGAAGTTGAAAATGAAAAGCAGTGTGCTGAATAGGACTTTCCTCTATGGAGGATCACTGGATAATTTTCAGCCAGTCACTCTTTCTAAGCCCATTCTGTCTGATCCATTTGTTGTTGGGGGAAAAACTGAAGGGATAGTGGTTCTGTGTATGCTTCAGGAGCTCCAGGGGAAAAAGTGAGATTGTTTCAGTGAGAAAATCAATAAACTAAATGTTCACGCACAGTGCAGAACTAAGCTACACCGTCCATGCATAGGGGGTAACAAGCTGAGAATGATAGAGAGAGGTTCATGTAGCATACTCCTCCCCGCTCGTCTTCCTCATGTGTAGAGCTTAGACATAATGATAAAAATTTGAAGAGGCTCATAACAAGAGCATTATCAGTGGATGGCTCTGAGTATTCACCATGGAAAATTAGATACTATATGAATAAGAACAGAGCTGAGGTGATTTGAAATTAGAAATCAGTACCATGGAGAGCTCTAATGTACCCTTGGCTCCTTTTCAGTGTTTCAGACAATCTTTTGGTGGCCACATGGTTGGCATTTTATTTTATTTTTCCTCTGTTTGGGGAATGTTGGGGAGTTTTCTTTGTTTTTTAAACGATGTTAAATCTATGCACTTGCCATTTTTATGAGCTTCCTGCCTCAGAATGTAACCAGCAAGAATCTTGGGCCAAACTCATTAGAATTCTTGTTGTTCCTGTTCCTAACACATCTGTAGGACACAACATTGAGAAAGGCTGTCTTACATTGGTGTCTGGGATAACACCAGAATCAGAATCCATGATTACTGGACATAATGCCTGGAACTCAAAGGATTCATAGACCATACCATGTTTTAGAAGTAAATAGTATCTATGTTAACTCTGGTAACAAGGCTGGACATTTTATGTGAGTCCAAGAAAAAAGAATGAATTCATGCATTCATTAACTCTTGTAGTCAGAAACTCTATCTGGTAGCCAGAAGCTAGGCATTAATAACTGGAGTGGAGCCTCATAGTTTTATACTACTTTGTATGTGCACGTGCATGCTTCATGAATTAGCCTTTTGGATGCATTCATATTCCAGGTAAGCTATTTCTGCTTTTTGTTTAATCCGGAAGATTTTGAGCAGTGAGCATCAGTTAAAGATCAGTGTCAACTTTTTGCTTAGACATGGCAGAGCTATCCTGAGTATAGGTGCTAGTGTCACCAAGATGCTGTCCCCAGTGCTGCTTTGGGTTGCTACTGAACTAATAATTTCTCAACATGGATCTTGCAGAAGGTTCAGAGCTGTAGATCAAAGTCTGGCAGGAAAGCTCGTCAGCCATCACTGCTTCATGTGCCAATTATATTTCATTCATTAGCATTCTGCTTGGCCAGGCAGGGTTCTTCTGCCCTTTTAGGATCATTAGTTTCCAGCAAAGATCTGCTTTTCCAAGATGCCCACCAGGAAAAACCAGGTGTCAATAGGACCATTCATTCAGGTGGTTGGGAATCTCTTAGAAGGATGCTGAGATTGAGCAGAATTGCACACATACAGGGCTCCTATGGATTTGTCCCTGCCCTGTATTATATTGAAGTTGGTGGAGTGCCATTCAACCTTTTTCCTTCTAAACAAACAGGTGCACAAACAATAGAATGGAATTGAACTTTAGGATGGGAATTCATAGTCTTGGAACCATAATTGTTATTTTGGAGCCAGTAACCTTGGAATTACCAGATGGTTAAGATTTAATCTTAAATGGAGACCATAATATGGTGTGAAACTCAAATGTTATGGGACTGCTTATGTTGTGGCCTTTCTGTGGTTAGGAGTCCTATGTATTCACAAGATTCCAGAGTGAGGGTGGCAAACATACCTCTTACTTTGACTGAAAATTAGTCTGGTAGCACCCTTTCTAACTAACATGAAAGCTTATGTCTTTTAATAAAATTTGTTATTCAGAAAAGGTGCTTCCAGGGTCCTGATTCTCCGCCACCATAGACCAACACAGCTCTCCTCCTTTAGTGTCTACTTTGACTGAACATTCTGACAAATGTCATCTAATGACTGAAGAAAATTAGATAGTAACAGTACTATTCGTTATAGCTGGCAGCACGATCGCCATCAAGGCCATAAAATAGATGTTAGTGAAAAAGGTGTTGTGCGCATGTGTATATGAACTCTTTGTCTCAATATCCGATTTCCAATTTGATTCATCTCATTACATTTGAAGAATGGTTGGCTCAACTGTTTGAATGTGTTTTATTGTTAGAATACTTGCTGAAAGACCTAAACTAAGAAGTTGCTGAATCCATAATCTTCTCCGTCTACATGCCTATGCTGGATACCCACAAGAAAAAGATTAATGCTACCAGGGAAAGTTCTCTGTAGATCAACCTCCCTAAATTAGATCTCTTCGGTTATTTAGTCCTACAAATCCTAGAGGACTCAACCAGTATATCCAGTGTTCAAGGACAATGGGAACTGTAGGCCAGAACCTCTGAAGAGATTCAGTTTGGGGAAGACTGAAGTACATGTAAAAACCTTATTATTTTATGTAGTTAACTAAACACTCTGGGAAGAGCATGGAAGGACTAAAGAGAGGGACAGAAAGAGGAGAAAACAGAGAGTTGTATATGCTTTTTAAAAAATAAAATTGGGTCCCACAGGTTTAAGAGTGACTAAATGGAAACAGCTGCTCTAGTGATATTGCACAGAAACTGATTATATAGAAGGATACAAACCAGATGACATTTCATGTAGTAAAGGAACATTAATGCGTTTTGGTTTGTTTCTCTTGATGAAGAACAATTATATGCTTGAAATGTGTTGGGATTGTCTGCCAAACTGTCAATAAATATTTTGTGCACTTCTTTGCCATTTTCCAGAATGATGCCACCGTTTAAGTCTTAATATAAATGTTTGACAGAGAGAAGGAGAAGGGAAAAAAAGCATGTGAAGCTGTGATGAGATTTCACAGAGCAGAGTCTAAATCTGAAGGTTCAACTTCATGTGAACGGGATATTTCTCTTTGTTTTTTTGGCTTGGTGCTGTACCAGCTCACATGGCATGTATCTTCTATGGGGATACGCGTATCATTTGAGGAGCGATTTGATTCGTTTTAGGATTTTTTAAAAATAGTTTTCTAATGCAGTGAGGAACTGGGCTCATATTTGTACTTTGGGGGTAATATTGGGATCCCTATTCCCAACTGTGGGATTTGGGAGCAAGCACAGACATTTTAATTTCCCATAATGCCCGGGTGAACTGATACTATGTTGGATGCTGTATGGCATTATGGGAAATAGGAAAATTTGCAGCTGGGGGTTGAAGGAGAAAGGAGTTGGACCCAAGACAGCGCCATTTTGCCCAAACCTACATATGTGCATTAGTGCTTCAGGTAGCAGTGGGATTCTGTCATCTATGTGCTATGTCAAATTAGCCAAGTTGTTTAACAAAGCCAACTGAGTATTATGTATTAGCAAGATATAAGGCCAGTGAGAAGGTGGCTATTATTTTGCAAATCTTTGATGCCCCACTTCTTGTTGCAGTCACTTGGGATAAAGGCATCTGCCAGGAATGATGACTGTACTACTGATGAAAAAGTTTTTGAGTTTGTCTTCCTCCCTCAATTTTTCCAGTCTGATGCTCTCCTAATGTCTTGGATTTCAACTCCCAAAATACAATGCTACTTTGATTATTATCAGACTTTGGAATGCCACTCTTAATGAAATCTTCTTTTCAAATTTCTTGACAATATTTGCTGACATTTCTATTCACAATTGTAGGAAAAATAATAGTTTTGTATTCCATTACTGTGGTTACCTCAAGCTATATTGTAGTTTGGCTCCTCAACTTCCAACTGTATATATGACTTCTATGCAGTGACTTATATATTGTCCACAGAAAAGCCATTCAAGTCTTTTATTTTTATTTTAATTTTTTTGTACCCATGGCAGGACTTGTAATTAACAAGGGTGTGCAGAGCTTTGAACAGGCATGTTACCATAATGAACCTTCAATCCTAGTGCACCTTTAACAAAGTGTGATAACCCCCCATTTCTAAAAGGCAACTGGGACTCCTGCTCAGAAGCCATATTGATCAAATATGGATTTTGTTTTGACATGTTAATGCTCCCCAGAGTAGAGCATCACCTCCTTGCATACTCCTTGAAATTAATTATGAGGGAAGAGGGAGGGCCAGAGTGAAAGCAGCAGTGGTGGAGGTGGATGGACCCATATCATACATGTGGGTGTATTATCACTTTCTCTTTTTTCCCTCTGGGTTTGGGTGTGAGGTAGGTCAGAAGGGCTGCAAAAAAGAGGGCTTGGGGCTACCTGTAGCTCTGGAATCCTAGATAGCTTCGTTCTGGTCTGGTCTGTGTTGTACAATGGGTGTGAGGAATGGGGATTAAGTAGAAAGATATATTCAGGGGAATAGTGGTAAAGATCTCAGCATCACCATGTTGATATGATATCTCCTTTATCCACTGTTTATGAATTCAAGGCCTTCTTGTGGGTTCCTTCCCAACACTTTCCCCAGCAATTGAGACATAATACATACCTTGCCACTTGTTTAGTAGAGAAAGAGATAATCAACTTAGGCAATGTTATATCTAGTTTGCACCATGTACTTTATTTCTAGGCATTTATTTGGTAGAATGAGCCCAGTATTACTAGCAATTCAAGAACGGTTCCACGGCTGAATTGCTGCTCATTTTGCAACAAAATAGGGATATTTATGAAACAGTTGCGGGAAGGAAATGAGGATGTTCTGGCTGTTCATTCTTGGGCTATGAATTATAATAAGCAAAGGCACATGCTTTTGCTTTTGTTTGTACAGATTCCTGGAAATTAGATGCTCTCCATATGGCAAGTTTGGCTGGTTTCAATCAACTCCTCCAAGACCTCTTCTTTAACTAGATAGGCTAAAGGATAAAGAGGGATGGAAGATACACATTCTGGGTTGACTATTTGGAGGTTGCATCTGATGCAAAAGCTGCCACTTGTAGTTTTTTTTTACTATACCTTAGAGCAGGGTGGTCAATCTTTTGGTTGCCTGTAGCAGTGCTTCATTTTCTGGCAGAGGGCAGATGAGGCTACAGTGGCTAGGACAGGGTTTCTCAAGCTCAGCAACTTTAAGATGTGTGGACTTGAACTCCCAGAATTCCCCAGCCAGCATGCTGGCTGGGGAATTCTGGGAGTTGAAGTCTACACTGTCAGGTTCGGTCAGCACGAGGCTTCAGGGAAGCACGGGGTTGCAGGGAAGCTCGCAACCAGACCACGCGGAATCCACCGGCGGTAGCTAGCGGGGAAAAGAGGAACCGAAAGCGCCGCTAATTAACGAGCCACCTGCGGCCAGCTAAACAGGAAAACCGCAGTGGAAGCTTTTAACTATGAACTGATAACGGCGCGAGCAAGCAAGGAACGGGGCCGCAGGGCAGCGAAACAAGATCGCAACGCAGCACAGAACCCGCGGGTCTGCACGTAGCAGGGAGGGACCAACCCAGCCGGAGGGGGACTGGCAATCAAGGACAATGGACTCTGACCGACCCTGCCATCATGAACGATCAGGGGGGACATTGGGGGGCCTAATAGCCCACAGCCGCAACGCGATCACGAGGCGGGAAAAAGCGCGGGAAGGGGGGAATATAACAAGTGATGCAATTGTACCAAGCCAGTCCTGGCTTTGCTTGTGACTACTACGTTACGCATGAGTAAACCTTCTTTGTGAACCACACGTGTCACGAGAGTTTCTCTGTCGAACGGGGCAAATCTCACATACACATCCTAAAGTTGCTGAGCTTGAGAAACCCTGGGCTAGGATGATTCCTGTCATACAGATAGGACAGATTCTCCATATGGGCCTGCTGGCTGGCTGTGCTTTTCCTTGCCCCGCTAAATCTATATTAAGGTTTAGTTTTCATGTTTCCCGTTACATAGTCAGCAGAAGCACTGCTGCTGCTTTTCAGCAGCTGTGCCACCAACATTCAGGGGAGCTGTTCGGGAGATCTCTAACAGCTTATCTACTGCTGCGTCCAGCTACATCTTGATTCATGGTTCCAGCTTCTTTCTTTTTTCAAGGCAAGAGGAGGTATGGGTTGCCCAAAGGCAACGAACAGAGAGTGTTTCCAGGTGGGCTGGGATTTCTGAGGCATTGCATATCTCCGGCGGTCCAAGTCATCTGATTTTTGATTGCTGCCGGATGGGCTAAGATGGTCTGACATGAGAAGCGTTCCCTCAGTTTAAGGACAACAGAAGAGATGGAAAGCTGCTTTGGGGGTGAGGAATTTGCATTGCTGCTGAAGGGGGAATCATGGCTCAAGAGCTGCCTGCTGAAGTGGGAGGGGGGAGCTAAAAGCAATGATAGGCAGGCTTCTCTCTCTTTTCCTTCTGCTGTTTCTAACATCTCCTTCCTCTGTACCCCGTGGGCTTCTGGGAAAGCAAACTACCATTCATGCAAAGGATCCACATTAGTTCTTACAAAGGCTTTTCAGAATGAGGCCCACGGAGCATATACATTTAGGCTTAGGGCAGTGTTTCTCAACCTTAGCAACTTTAAGATGAGTGGACTTCAACTCCCAGGATTCCCCAGCCAACCATGAAGTCCACTCATCTTAAAGTTGCCAAGGTTGAGAAACACTGGGTTAGGATGATAAGTTGCTTATCTTGTGATTTAAAGCTTTGGCTGGTGACCTTGCTTGCTGTCTGACAGTAAGCACCTATGGAAGCTACTTGGCATCTCTACCCAACGGCTTTCTCAATGTTTCTTCCCTCTCTCTCCAACACCCCTTCCCCTCTCTTTGCATGGGCAAAGGCTTGGTCCAAATAACCCATCTTTTCCTTTATTATCTGCCAAGAAAAAAGCTGCTTATGCAATATCTGCTTTTCTCTTTGTTTGCACGCTTGCCAGGAGGAACTACTATTCCTATTCCTATTACCCGTAAGTAATTCTCATTCAGTTGTCCTTGCTTCATTGCTTGCTGCTGCCAACTATTTTCTTTCTTTGTCACATGAATGTTTAAAATCCCCCCCCCCCATTTTTAGGGGGGGTTTACAGAAATGGTGATGTTGAATGTTGCTTAAATAAAATGGAAATGCTTCAGAACAGGGGGAGTCGGGGGGTGAGTTTGCAGCTGGAGAGAATCAAGATTCCCGTTAGAAAGCCAGATATGTCCAGGGTGCATAATGTGTTCTATTTCCACTGAACCTGCTTTGCACAGGATGAAAGCCAAGGGTTGGAAATAGTCCAATTTCTTCCCCCCAAAATGGGGAAAAATAGTTCCTCCTTTCCAAATCAGTCCAACTATAGTCACAGTAGCCCTCAAATACATCTCCTCCTTATTCCTTAAATGTCATACTTTGATGTGCTTCTACCCAACTTAAAAGGTGTTAAAAAGAGATAAAGACGGTAAAAAAACAAAACCCTTCTCTCTGCACTCCCCAATTGCCCCCAATTGTTATTGTGTGGGAATAAGGCTGTCCAAGACTGCCTGAACTGAAGGACAAGATGGTCCCTGTTCTCTGTTCCATGTACATAAGTTCATTTGAACTTATTGTCCAGTTCATTGTCCAGTTGAATTTTAGTTCTGTATAGGGAGATGATATTAGCCTGTCTTGTTAGAACTGAGGCAGCAAACCAATTAGGGATTGTGGCAGGCATGGACACACCACTGCTTTCAAATGGGGAGAATATTCCCCCAACCATCTGCTATCTGAAGCAATTCCCTCCTTTTCCCTAATGCTAGGACCTGCGGTTGACAGTGAGAGATGGAGGAGCCCCTTTTTCTATTCCAAGTGGCAAAATCATTGGGAGACTTGAAACTCTTTCTTTCAAACTAGATGTTAAAAGGTCTTCACATTCTGTTCTGGTCATGAGCTTGGCCAAGTTCATTGTCATCTCTAGATAATGAAAAACAGGGAAATTATTTGAATCTGTTTTCTTCTACATTCTCAAGAATGGAACTTTTAGGAGCATGAGGCTTTCTGAGCTGGTGGTGGTAACTGAAGAGGTGGGGAGATTTTCAAGGGTTACATGACATCAGTGTGGCACTTACCTTTACATTTGCTTTTATATGGACTCCTGAGGGTGAAGAGTTTCAGATATGGAAGTATTTGCATGTACAGTAGAAGCTTCTTGTTGGGAATAGTTGCACTATAAGCATGGTGACTCTCTTTTTACTTACACCACCAGCATGACTTGTTGGACTGAACATTCCCATGTTGGATTGAACACTCAAACATGGTACCTGAATAGGGTGTTTCTGTAGGGCTGCAATAAGATCTACATCATTTCTCCCCATTCCTCGCTTTCCCTGAACCAGGAAAATTCAGAGAGAGAGAGAGAGAAAAATGCAACTAAACAATAAAAATCCCAAATGATGTTTATATAGATATATGGTTTCAACTACGGGGGGACGCGGTGGCGCAGCGGCTTAATGACGCTGAAAGTTGCCGACCAGAAATGGTCGACGCTTCAGTGGTTCGAGTCCAGCCTTCGCGTTAAACAGGGTGAGCTCCTGTTTCCTCCCCAGTTCCTGTCAACCCAACAGTTCGAAAACTTACGTGAGTAGATAAATGGGTACTCTCACTCCGGTGGGAGGAAAAATGCTGGCGGCGCCTTGCAAAAAAGGAGTTGGGAGCAGTTGCCGATAAGCGCGAAAAACCGAAAAACCGCGTGCGCCCGAAAAGGGCGCGAAGCAACGGAAACCCCGCCTCCTGCGCTCGCCAGCTGGGCTCTGCCCTAGGAAGGAGGCTCTGGCAAACCACTTCCGAAAAACAGTTGCCTTGAAAACTGCAAGGACTCGTCCAAGCAGTCACTGCAGGGTCAGCAATGACTGAGCGCAGACAAAAAAAAAAAAAAAAAAAAATGGTTTCAACTAAAGAATAAAGCTTTGTGAGCCCTGAATTTTGGCTTTTAACTGAAAACTGAGTTTCAGACTAAAAATTCCCTGTAAAAATTGAAGCAAAAGTTTTAATACAGCTGGGAGCAATGAAAAGCAAATTATATAAAGTTGACTCTTTGTAAGTAGCTGAAGAACTTGTCTATGCTTAAAATCACATTGGGAGTAGAATCAATAATATTGAACAGACATAAGTGCTGTATTTCAAGATGAGGCAATGCTATAGGTTCTAGAATAGTTTTACAGACATCTCTAGTTGAGTGCACTTATAAAGGACTAAGGGGGTGTATGTGGGTATTGTTGTTTTCTTGCCTTTAAGAAACTTGCTACTTTTTTTTGACAAGCGGTCCTATGACTTTTTTCTTGGGGTGTTTGTACATTGTATTGTCAAAATAATCTAATTATGTCATGACTTTATTGATATGTGAACCAAGACTGCTTGATAAATCTCCAAGGGAAAAATAAAAATATAAAGAAAGAGAGAGAGAGACAATATGAGAGAAAATGTATTTATAGTTGTAGGGTAATACTGCAGTTTGACTGAGGTGATATCTTTGGGCAGTGTTTCTCAACCTTGGCAACTTTAAGAGGTATGGCTGGCTGGGGAATTCTGGGGGTTGAAGTCCACACCTCTTAAAAGTTGCCAAGGCTGAGAAACACTGCCTTTAGGTGTCATGGAGAGTATAGAAATGAGGAGCTGATCCATGTGCCTCGTTCATTACTTGGCTTCTTCTTACTTATTCCTTAACACAGCCTTATCAACAACCCCTTTCTACCCATGTCTGTGAAGGCTGAAATTTTAAGGGTGGGAATTCTGGAGGAAACCAACTGCAGAATGCACATTAGCTTGGAAGAAAATATGTGGGTTTTGTTACCTTGAAAATATTTTGATTTATACAACTATCAGTATATAAATTGCCCTCCTTTTCTTATAATGCCTCTTTATCCAGGGACATGTCCCTTAATCTTGACAAATAGCCCTTACTTAATTAATTGCGTTGCGTTTAGGAATGATCACAAAACAAAGCACTCTTTTTCAAATTTCGGATATTACCAGAACTGAACATTTAAATTTATAAGATAATTGGGATAGACTCAATATATAACACAGATAAAAAGGAACTTCCTTTTAAATACATAATCATGCACAAAATAACTCAAGAAATGTTGATGTAATTGTTCTGACATTTGTTCCTTGTACCACTGTTGAAAAATAACCACTCCAAATGCTGACAAAGAACACACATCAAAAATGCACTGCTGCCAGTCAGGGATAGATTTATCTTTCTTCTTCTTCTTCTTCTTCTTCTTCTTCTTCTTCTTCTTCTTCTTCTTCTTCTTCTTCTTCTTCTTCTTCTTCTTCTTCTTCTTCCTCTTCTTCTTCTTCTTCTTCTTCTTCTTCTTCTTCTTCTTCTTCTTCTCCTTCTCCTTCTCCTTCTCCTTCTCCTTCTCCTTCTCCTTCTCCTTCTCCTTCTCCTTCTCCTTCTCCTTCTCCTTCTCCTTCTCCTCCTCCTCCTCCTCCTCCTCCTCCTCCTCCTCCTCCTAATCATCATCATCATCATCATCATCATCATCATCATCATCATCATCATCATCATCTTTACTAGAAGTTTTGGAAGGGATAGATTTATCTTTCTAGTGTTGGAATAATAATACTTTTGGCTCTATTTCATGTGTGAAATGCCCGTAGCTCTCAATATGTTAATAGCATCCATATGCTAAAGATATAACCTAGATCAGTTTTCTACAACTTGGCTGCTCTCCAGATGTGTACATTTTAATTTCCAGATTTCTCAGCAATAGCCACACATCTGGAGGGCAGCCAGGTTGAGGAAAGCTGGCTTAAAAGATCATGCACTTCTTTAACAGATAGCAATTGTTTTGATAAGCAACAATCAACCTCAAACCTGACTGGCAGTCTGATGAATATCAGACCAAAATAGTAGGATAAGACCAAACCATATGAGTTAATGTTTTAAATTATATTCCCAGCATTAATGCAAACATGTGGCATAGTTCTGAATGAGAACTATGGGATGCACACACAGGAATTATTGCTTGTTAATGCAATTAATATACTGCATGTATATCGGAAGCTAATGTTAATTTGTCACCCTTACTAGGTCGACCAGACAGGAAACACAACCTAATGAGCTAATTCTACTTTACTGTAAAGCTACATCTTGCAAGTCTGAAAGTATTTCCCTCATCCCTTTTATAGCTCAGAAACTAGGGAGAGTCTGTTCTGAGCCTCTTGCCCCTCCCACATTCCTCCTGCAGGCTAAGCTGCCTTTTATCTGACTGTTCTCTTGGTTGCATCTCATTGCCCTGTCCCACAAGGTCATTCCCACATACCATTACATAATTTGAAAGCTTTGGGACTATTAAAGGGTTAGAAAAAGTATTTGGAGTATTGTAGGCAGATTACTGGGAAACAGCCAGCTGATAGTTTTGATGAGTTAGCCCTACCCTTTCTGATCAGGATGAAACTCTGTTAGGCAGAAGTTGGTGTCCATAGACAACAGGAGGCCTAGTTAACCAGGAGGAGGCATAATTCACCTTTTTGAAGTTTTGTTGGATATAGTAAAACTGTATACATCTATCCCAATTTTGTAGTGTGAGATTAGCACCTTATCCAGGTGAGATTGTCTTAGACCCGTGGACATGGTATTAGGACAGGTAGCGTGCAGAAATTCTATTAATTCTGAAGGTGGTTCTGTTATTGATAAAATTTGAGAGCAGTCAATAAGTACAGCCTCTTGACTTTTCTAAGGTAAGCATCCACAACATCAGAAATTGCTTCCACTAACTGTACCTGTGAGATTACCCCCAATTCTTTTGTTTTTTTCTCCTCTTCCCTCTCTTTTTTCCTTCTCTTTTTTCCTTCAGGAATCTGCTTATAGAGAGAATTCAAAGTGGATTGCACCGTGTAACATTTGCCTACTTTCCTTCTTTGTAATCTTCCACTAGGAAACCTGTCAACATGACCAAAGCCACAATCAACTACCGCAATGAGAAAACACACATGATGAGTGCAATTGATCAGAGCTTCACAGACCAGAGTACCCTTCAGGAAGACGAGAGGCTGGGATTATCTTTCATGGATACTCACAATTACAACAACAGAGGTCAGTTTCAAATGAATACATACTGCCCTGATCCAAGATACAGCAGTGGAATCAATATTACAGAGTAACATAGATTTCATTGGTATTTCTGTTGGCAGTACAATGAAATTAGGGTTAGAGTTAGAGTTACGTTTCCTTGGGCTCTGCAACTGAATTTCATATGAGGGTTAAATGCTTTAGGGAAACTTTTTAAGATTAGTGTTATGTTATAATAGGGACTGCCTGCCAGGCAGAGGTGTCCAAAAAGTCAAAATGGCAGCTGCAATCAAAGCCTTTTTACTGTGCATTGCGACACATGTAAAAAAAGGAGCAGGGCTTTAATCACATGGTTTGGACTACCTTCTTGACTTTTTACACCTTTCTGAAGATCCCCCTGCTGCCAATTTTTAGGACAGAAAATTTCTACTGGCAGTCGGGTGAAAGGAGGGTTAGGCTTCTCTGAAGTCTGTGGTTCAATTTAGTGTGAGAGTTAGGTTCAGAAAAAACCAATGCAGGCTTATTGGTCCTGGATCTCTCCCAATATACTCCTACTTGACTTTTCATGAATTCCTACATTGGTTGGATCTTTGGAAGTGTTATCAATTTAAACTGTTGGGGCTAATCTTCTGGGCTGTGCGTCCAATGTTATCTGATAAACCTGATTACAATTCATGTTCTTGTGCTCTCAGCTCAATGGTGTAATCAGTTGATTCCTTATCTTAAAATTGCCACCTCACATTTTAGGCTTTTTTCCCATTTAGCTCCTACTCTCTGGCTTCAACTCCTCTTTGAGTTAGGCCTGTAGTCCAATCTTTAGGAATTTTAAATGTTAAAAGGCTTAAAATGCTTCTTTTTTCGGGACCTTTATGAAGGTGGAAAAATCTCTCTCATGATTTGATTTGTATTAAACGTGTATTTGTATTAAGAATGGCTTATGTTGAGTACTATATTGTATCAAGATATGATGCCATTGATTATTATATAGTTTTATTGTGGTTTATATTACATATAGTTTTGGGTTACCTGGACTGTGCTTAGTTATAAACTAAATTATAAGCAGACACTTTCTCACAATTCACCTGCCAAGAGATGAAAAGAAACATAGGTCATAGTGCACTGCAGGGAAAAAAAAAATCTCCTGTCCTTTTTCATGCTACTTCTCATTCAGTTTGATGAAGGAAACCTCGCTTTTGACATTTCTTTCAAATGAGAAAAGAATTGCTCAGCTCCATTTGGCCTAGCTAGTCTGCTTTACATGCCTGTTTGCTGGGCACCGTGTCTCTATCACCATTTTGGCTTGGACTCTGAGAGAGCCTGGGCATCTGGTCTTTTGTCGTTTGTGTATTTAGACTGCAATATAGAATTCCTGGGAAATCAGTAGATCAGTCAGCCAGAATCCTGCTCTTTGATGGGTATGAACCTTCTGTATGTCTCGGCATGGTGGCGTGCGTGCAAGTGTGTTCTGGGGACATCATCAAGTAAAGAAAGGACATCACACGCAAAAACACAAATCTGGAATGGGGATGGGGGAGAGAAGAGGCACTTTGTCGGAGAGCAGGAATGGATAGGAAAGAAGCCAGATGCACGGACGCAGATAATGGGGACAGATAGTGCTGTTTCTTGCTATACAAATGCAGTGCAAAATGTACTTACAAGACTTTATGTGGATAAGTGTATCAATATGTATTTGTATCTATAGCAGGGTTTCTCAACCTTGGCAGCTTTCGGACGGGTGGACTTCAACTCCCAGAATTCCTCAGCCAGCCTTGCTGGCTGGGGAATTCTGGGAGTTGAAGTCCACCCGTCCGAAAGCTGCCAAGGTTGAGAAATACTGATCTATAGTAACCTAGCAAGTGTAGGTACTCTAATATCTACTTAATACTTAGAGTTGAAGTCCACCCGTCCGAAAGCTGCCAAGGTTGAGAAACACTGATCTATAGTAACCTAGCAAGTGTAGGTACTCTAATATCTACTTAATACTTAGAGTTGAAGTCCACCCGTCCGAAAGCTGCCAAGGTTGAGAAACACTGATCTATAGTAACCTAGCAAGTGTAGGTACTCTAGTATCTACTTAATACTTAGAGTTGAAGTCCACCCGTCCGAAAGCTGCCAAGGTTGAGAAACACTGATCTATAGTAACCTAGCATGTGTAGGTACTCTAATATCTACTTAATACTTAGAACTTAACAACTTAAATTTCTACTACTTTAGTTATAATACAAATTGCTTTGCTGCTAGTTTCTTCCTCCCCACCCCCCACTACCTTATCTACAGTTTAAGAACGCTAATAGCTTCTCCCCTTAATATGCTGTTTCCTGCTTAACCAGTGCCTGAACTACAGTACATGGAGTTTGCCTTGTCACCCTCTAGAGTCCAGGGCTGCATTGTCTTTCTGCTCTTTTCTGCAGGTTCTTTTTAGATTCAGCTATCTCAGGCCTCTTCCTGGATCTTCTCCAGATCCTCTGGCTTCTGGCTCTCCCAGTCATGGCCTCTTCTGCTCCACAGCTTGTCCAGTCATGTCTCACTCCAGCAGCATCTCCTGCCAAACCTAGAAAAACACCCTCTTCCTGTCTACCTGCTCTGGTTTCTTTGATATGTCTTTCTGTTGAACCCTATCTGCCCACCCGCAGGTGCTTCTAAAACTCCCCCCACGTTCTCTGCCGGTGCCCATGGACCTAAACTGGGCAGCTGACTGACCACTGCAGAGGAAAAAAATGTGACCTTCATAGTTCACCCTTCTACACTCTTTGTCTGTTGAAACCAATTTGTGGTGAAAATTGGATTTAGATGGGAGAAAAGAAAGAAAGATCCAGAGGCACAATAGCTTTGGTTCAGACTTCTCTGCTTTGTATTTGGAATCAACTCTTCCAATCACTCAGGCAGACTTTTGAGTGTGGGGTTGTTTGACATAAGCATATTGATCTTCTATTTCTCTGACAGGACTATCGATCTCCTGGGAGATCGATAGTCCTGTCAGAGGAAGCACATGGTAAATAATAAAACTTAAGGCTAAATAAATAAAATAAGACAAAAATAAGGTTTCAGACCCCAGCTCTGCCCTGCCATATGTTCAGCTGGCAGTTGCTTTTCTTTCTGGTGGGTGATTCTTGCTGGGAGGGAAGAAGTAGGTAGGGAATCCACCAACCGCTACCTTGAAACTATCCTGCATTACACGGGGTGAGGCCCACAAGACTGCAGAGGTGGAGTACAAATCAGCTGTTGGGAGAGGGCAATTTATGCCAATATACTTTCCTCCCAACTTCAGGGACAGGAAGAAAGCACATTAACGGGGCTGTGAAGAAGAACCTTTTGTTTGGACTGCCTGACTTCTCCCATGCAAACATCCTGCAATATCTAGTGTATGCCTCTTGGCTCTCCTCCTTCCTTTAATGGAAATCCAGGGCATTTTCTCTGTCTGTATGCAATTGCCACCTTGTATTTTCACCAGTCTTCTTTCAAATATGTTCTTTCCCAAAGAGAGCAACAGTGTGATGTTCGTTTGGGTCTTTTTCTTTTGAATGATAGCAAAAGTGTTTCAAAATGATGAGAAAAAAAAGGAAATGGAAGAGAGAGGCTAGATAGATCTATGGCCTGTCCCTCTTTTTCAAGTTATTCATGGAAAAGGAAGACTTGCTCAGGCCCAAGGCTGATTCATAATCCTGTATCTCAGGGCTGAGAAGCTGTGGTCCCCAGCACTCCACTTCCTTATCATACTACTGATTTCAGAGAAGAAAAACAGGAACTGAAAAATTCCCCTTCTGGTGGTATCAGGGCATCACTGGATGAACTGCCACCCTTTTGAAGGTTGGGAGGCTGAGTTGTAGCCTCTAAGCTACAAATATTGTCCATCCCTGCTGTTAAGTTATTTCATATAAACTATAAAATAACTGACAGCAGGGATGGGCAATGCTATATTTATATTTTATTTTTATCAGATATTTGTTCCAGGACAGCTTGCATGAAGATTTTCCTTCATTTTTTCCCCACAACAACAACCCTTGAAGAAAGTTGCACTAAGAAAGTGAATGGTTCAAAGTCACCCAGTCCTATTCAAGGTCTCCAATTCAACACTTGAATCATTATACTACACTTGTTTAGAGCAGGGATGATTAGCTCCGGTGGGAATTAGGGAATCACCTAGAACCCTTTGACCCTAGCGACCTTGTAGCAGGGTCCAGGACACCTCCACTCACATCTTTTCTAACCTTTCTTGCTCATACATACCCAGACCTTATATATACCAGGATGGTTTGCCTCTCTCCATTGCTGATGAAGATGGTAAGGAAAAATGGATATGGATTCTGAGCTGTATAGAGTGGCCCTAAGTGGCAAACTGGCCCTTGTATGGATTAGAGCAGTGACTTGGGAATTCTGGGAGTTGAAGCCCACTCATCTTAAAAGTTGCCAAGGTTGAGAAATATTGGTTGAAAGGCTTGTCTGAGTATATGCAGTGAGTTTTGGGTTGCTCCGTAGCAGATAACTGCATGCTCCAGAGCTTGCTATAGGATACATCATTTTGAATGCAACTTGCCTACAGAATCCTGATTCACTTTTACAGTCAATACTGTTTGGAATTCTGGGCGATCTCTCCTCGTTTTGGCAGCACCCTGCCACCAACAGCATATGATATCCAGGATCAAGACCTATCTCTATGGAGATGTTGAATTTGCCTTTTGTTTATGCAAATGGGTAAAAAACTGATCAAAATCTTGCCACAGGAGCAGCAGGAAAAGTGAACATTTGCATAATTTGTCTTTCGATACATTGTGTTATTTCCCTTAATATTGTAAATGCAAAGTCAATCTAATTGAAAATAATTCATTAAGAGCATGCAATGGGATGGGATGGAAAATGACTGGATCTCAGAATGGCCGCTCCTGGATTTTTTTTTTTTCCCTTTTAATTCCAAGGTCTTGCTTTTATAGGCTTAGGGTCAAATAAGTGATTATCTTACTGGGATTAACCCCAATTAGTGGTGGTTAGGTTTATTTCCTCTGGATATACACACATCTCATCTTTCCACTGGTAGCATCACAGATGGATTTATTGAAATCATTATTTTTAAAAAAATATATAGTTAGGTAAAATATTTGTAAGTCTAAAAATGGAATGGATGATCTTTTTTATCCCACTGATTTTCTTAGGGAGAAAAATTTGTATTATAATTACTTTAATTCAGTTGCTCATTTGGCTAAACCTTCATAGTATTTTCTCTCTTCCACTTAAAATCTAATCTGCATTAGGAATTGTTAGTAGGCATTGCATATAATACAACACTCAACCTAAAATGTTACCTAACCTTCTCCCAGCAAACAACAAGAAAAAGAAAAAAAAATCCAAACCCAACATCAGCAATAATAACAAAAAAGTTGCCATTGTAGAATTGGAAGGGATCACAAGGATTATCTTGTCCCTCTCTCTGCAATGTGCAAAAGATGTGGCCATGAAGCCTCATCTTATAAAGATCTGGAAATGGAGAACCCATAACCTCCAGTAGGATAGAGGATGTTTGGGAAACATTACGGCAGAGCACATTGAATCTCTGGTCTGCAAGGCACATTCAGCACAAAACTGGAGATCTGGGTGGAAGGGGTCATAGAGGAGCAAGCTGTTTGCATTCTTGAGGGCCTTTGAAAAGCTGCTCCTTATTTCTGTGGCACTTTGGCTCCTCTTTCTTTGAATGTTGAAGAACAGTCGGCACCAGAGAATATACTCTTCCGGACACCGTGTTCAGGCTCTCCGAAGAGATCCATTTGCCCCTTCCTTTCTAGCATGCCATTACCTCTTTCTTTCAAAAATGTTAGGGGTGAGTCCACAAGTTTTCTTCATTTGTGTTCTTATTTTTACTGCTTTTCTTTTCTCTCTAACCTCTTCTATTCAGATGGGCTATTTTAGGAGACTGCATTTGGTGCTTACTGTTTTTTTAAAGCAGAAAACTGGGCTGCTGATTTTAATACTGGAAATGCTGTTTCCAGAGTGGCAGTTGATGTGATCTGGCCATCAGTTTTTGTCACAAGTTTGGCTTTGGGCCTATGCCTCCTGGAACACATTATAAACTGGCTGATGGAGCTGGTTGTCCTGCTGTTGTCTGGTGGAACTCCCAGACTGTTTTCAACATGGTTTGCCTCAGCAGCCATGTGGCTGGTAGCACTCTGAAAAGCTCTGTGAGATGGCTGGGTCTTGCCTTAAGAAAAAAATTGCCAAGAAAGTTTAGCAAACAGTTCAGCTTTTAAAATAGGAGTCTTTGCTGTGGTGTAGCCCGCTCTCAGGTCTCCTCATCTATCATACCTTGCTCTATGGAAAAATTATGTGTCACAATGCAGCTTCTTTTTTGGAGCAAAGCACTGTGGGACAAGACAAAACCAGTGAGCCTAGGGATGTCAGTGTTCAGCAAAACTCCTTACAGGAAGCTACTTACTGTTACTTACTGGAATTATGTGTGGTCAGGGAAGAAGTATCTACAGCTGGATATCTTATGGTGGCCCTTCACTTAGGTGACTAATATAGGAACTTTCTCTCCCACTGCCTCCCCAATCCCCCAAGCTTTACTTCTTTTTTACCTACTTTTAAGTTTTAGGCTACTGCCTAATGCTGTGTTTCTCAACCTTAGCCACTTTAAGATATGTGGACTTCAACTCCCAGAATTCCCCAGCCAGGAATTCAGGGGAATTCTGGGAGTTGAAGTCCACATATCTTAAAGTGGCTAAGGTTGAGAAACACTGGCTTAATGGCTGGAATGGCTTTATTTCCTTTGTTGTTTTATTTTGTTTCGCTTCTTTTGCTATGTGGCAATGGAAGTTTGCATCAAGAAGGCTTGCTGGGCAATTCTGCAGCTCAGGTTGCCAGGCTCACTCCCTGCCCTAGCAAGCAATATTTCTTCTAATTGTTTCTGCCTGGCTGGTATGTTCAGGCAGAGTGGGTGCACTCCAGGTCCCCTCAAATGTTGTCATCTTATGGGACCAAGGAAGCCCACCTTCTCTGTCTTTGCCTCTGCCCTCTGCTACAGCATCCCCCAGAGATACAGATGGTACCCACTTGCTCTTAAGACCTAGCTCTGTTCCCGGGTTTGGGATTAGTGGGTCTCTGGAGCCCTTGTTGTGTTTTGTTGTTGTTGTTATGGTTGTTTTTTAGTCCAGGCTGTCACACTTCGTTGTCATGTTTTTAACTCTTTCAGTTTTGCATTTTTGGATGTTGTAAGTTGCCTAGGAGTTGAGTGGCCATGGTAAATTTAAACAACAACAACAACCTTCATTGACTCACAAGTCAAGGAATGTGGTTGCTGGTATCCTGTCCCTGAATGTCATGCTCCTTCCTTTTCCTAGGAGTCCTGATTAATGGTTATGCTACAACTTCTGGGCTCACAGACGACAATGCTCTATAGTGGGGCTACCTTCCTTGATGTAAGCTACCTTGGTGTTTTTTCAACAACTGCAGGGGCATTCTTTTTGCTGTAAATCACCCAGAGTTGCTTTGCCATGAGATGGGTGATGACAAATTTGAAATATAAAAAAAATAAATGAATTTGTGATTGGCCTTTGAGATGTTGCAGAACTATAGCTCCCATCATCTCTCACCTCTGGTCATGTTAGCTGGGGCTCCTTCAAGTTCCAGAGCATTAAGATTTGGTTCCTCATCCAGGTCCTTGCTTAGTATAACTGTACCACCTAAAGGAAATATACATTTCCCTTTTTCTTTTTTTGGCACGTGTGGCATCACATAAATTGTGTGACAATGCCTGCCATCTCAAAAGGTTCCTTGACACTTGTCATGGGGGATTCATTTATTGTTTATCAATCACATTTATAGTTGGCTAACTTCAGTCTTTGCAAGCTGCTTCCAGGGGACTGGTGATTGGAATTAGAGGTCACTTCTTCAACCGATTCTTCTGGGTCTCTTTCATAGTGTCTATTTTAAGCTCATCCCCTCGTCCCTCCTTTCATTCTCTTCTCTGTCACTTGATCTTTGGACAGCCAAGATTCTCTAGCTTGACAAAGACATGCCTTGCTATGTTCACTCATTGCTTTCTATTCCTGCTGCTCTTATTCATGTCTTTCACTTTTCTTTGCCCAATTTCTTATAAGGTAAGGTGGCCTTGATGAAAGTTGGTCACAGTGTGTTTTATTTATAAATCACTTTGGATGCTTTAACATACAAACATTATACAAATATTATTTTTTAAAAGATAAAAATAAACAAGTACTGTACTCTGAAGGCACAAATTGGTTTTCAAAACCAGGGGGTTTTGGATCTGTTGTGTGTTTGGACATAATGAAAATAGCTCCCCCAAACTGGATTCTTCTAGTGAGGTAATGCGGTATAGAACATTCTCCCACATTTCCCCCTTTCAGTTCTTAAATCAGGCTGATGCAGGCGTCTTTATTTTGAATCTTATTTCAAAAAAGAAGACAACTTTGGAAAAATTCTCATGCATAGAGTAGGAGGTGCTGTCGTGACAGACAGCTGAGAGATTTGCAAGGAAATGGCTCGTCTTTCATTATAGAATTCTTTCTCTCGCAAACTATAACCTCCTTGGCTACTCATACTTTCATTCAGTCCCAAATCAGACATCAAATGGGAACTCCTCTCATGCACTTTTGTTCAGATTGAGAAGAAAAGCCAGCCAAGGAAACTGCAGAGTGACAGAGAGTTGTAAGTATTCATCCATAATAGCACCAGCAGAGGTAGCCCTTGCCACTTTCAAGAGTAAACAAATAAATTCTCAAGGAGAATAAGGTGGAAAAACAGAAGCCCTCCCTTTTTTCTTTGGTTCACGTGGGAAGAAAACTTTGAGAAATTGCACAGGACAACTTTATTTGGGTGTAGGATCATTTCTTCACATCCTAGCTAATCTTTAATATAGAGGGCTGTTTGCAACAGCAACAAGAAGCTTGCCATGTCTTCAAGCAGTAGTCTAGCTTTCCTGCTACCGAATGTCTCTGAGAATTGTGCCACTTCATTCTCTCCTAAGAGAACTATCAGCGCTGCTTAAAGCAACAATAGTTCTTTTTAGTAGATAAAAATAAAATAATAAAAAGGGGGGGATCTTTCAGGGGAGCAGAATGAGCCAGATCAATCCCCTGGCCTAGCATGTCGGCAGGAAAGCAGCCTATACGTGCAATTGGCGTATCGTGAATGTGAGTTTCTGGTATTCCTCATGGACCGCTTTTCTGTAATTGACTTTTGACTGTGCCCTGAGCTCTCATGAGCCTTTAAGAGTTAACGAAGCAGAGCGTTCGCATTAGGCCGAGACTGGCAATTTCACACCCGTGCGTGCATTTCTGTGCTGATTTAGTTGTAAAGTAATTTCTTTCTGTTCCCTAGTTTCAGCCATATGCTAATAACATCTGTTAGTGGAACTTCAAGATGCTTCCTTGCTCACGTCTTCCCTCTGCAGACTACAAGATTAATATAGCTCCTGCCATTGTCTTGCAGATAATGGAAGCCCAGAGGGTGAATCTCCCTCTTTTATGGATCTACACAGGACTATTATTTTATGTTTGTGGCTGGGCCATTGCAAGGTTTTTTTGTGTTTTTTTTTAGCATGCCCTTAACAAGGCCGGCCTGTATGAACCATTTGTCTGTCTTGAGCATCCAAGAGCTTTCAGCCCAATTTTGTTGCGATTCATTTATAATCTATTGAAGGCAATGTGACAGCACCTGCTTTGCTTGGCAGAGGGTTTAATGTTAGTCTTGGGAGGCCTGTGGAGAAAGTAGTTTCCTGAAGCTCTTGCCAGAAAAGATGTGGCCATTTTTGCTGTGTGCTGGATGGGAAAGCATAGGTGTGTCCCTAATTTTAAAATATTAAAAAAATAAATAAATCAGAATGGAAATTCAGATCTTGGCATCTTCTTAGTACAGCAGTGAAGACTTGGCTCTTGATAGGATAAAAATGATAATTTACTCATAGTACCTCACTTGCTCTGAAATGAGCTCTGGGTCAAGTGCATGTTAATTTTCAAACTATTTAATTTTCAGCTACTTATTAGATAACAACAGAGACAATCAATTACGATTTTTGTTTACTGTTGAGAGTCTCTTGTGTGATATCCAAGATCTTACTTTGCTCACTAAGTTCTCTGCTCTATCCAACTTTTTTTAGATGATGATGATGATTAAAATTTGTATTCCGCCCAACTTCTAGTGACTCCATAGGCCACTATAGAAAATAAAAATGATGGATCACCCCAATGTTTTGTTTGGATGCATTACCAGAAAATAAATTCATGAAAGTGCCACCAATAGGATCTCACAATCACAAATCTGCCCATTAGCCCACCAAGATTGAAATCCCCTGATTTACTACATTTCTACCCAGTAGATTTTGAGGTTGTATATGTAGATTTTCCAATTAGGATCCACCACTTCCATAATTGCTTAGCTTATCCCAAGTTTCTGTATTGTTTGCTTTCTAACCATGCCTTGAGAATGCTCACTGCTGGCAAACATATAAAATAAATATGGATAACTTTTTGAGGGGTTCTTTTACAATCAATTTTAATCTGACATTTCAGTGGAAACCATTTGGAGCCTGAGGTCAGGAAAGAATTTCCTCCTCCATATCCTTCATTCTTAACTGAGGCTCAGGATCAGATGATTTAATGCTAAAATCTAATAGAATATTTCTGGTGGCCACAAGGACTGGAGAGCAAGTCCTTATTTTCAGATTGGATCCCAGCTAGATGGATGCTTGCTAAGTGGCAGAGAGTCTCCTTTGCATGAAGAAGGTCCCAGGTGCAGAATTTGATAGCACTCCCAATTTGCCTGTACAAATCTGACCAGCTTTAAGGGAAAAAATTGCAACTGCCCTCCAACTTGAAACTCCCTGGGGGTTCTTAAACTTTTAGTTCTGTATTAGTTTTTATATATGTAAAGCTTTAATAAAAATATTATATATAAAAAATAAACTCCCTGGGAGTTCTGACCCACTGTTTGAGAATCTCCACACTAAACTAGAATACGTGGGTTCATAGATCCAGTTTAGCTGCATAAACATTATGCTTAGTGACATGTGTGAACCAGGCTAACATCAAGATAATACAACTGTCTTTTCTATATGTAGTGAAAGGAACATGGAGATCACATAAGTTGCCACTTATCTGACCATTGCCCTGGCTATAGCTCTTCCCCCTGTCTCCCAAGGTCATTCCCACATACCATTACAAAAATCGACTTGTGGTGGCTTCCAGTATGGCAGAGGAAGCACTGGGGCTTTGCTTGCTTTCTGACTCCCTTTGCACCCATTGTTCTGTTGCTCCATTTTCCACTCCTGGAAATCACAAGGAAAAAGACACGGGCTGAGGGGTGGCATTTCCAAGCAGATGTATCAATAGTGGAGCTATATGGACGAACCCCAAAGGATTCTTATGATAACATGTTGCTAAGGCAGGCAGTTCTAGAACTGCATTAGGCAGAGAAATATCACCTCTGCAATAAATGAGCAAAGCTGTCATATAGAGAGATATCTTAAAACAGACCAAGAAACTAGAAGATTAAGAAAAGTTTATACTCCAGGAAGAGGTAAATGTAATGTATGTATTATTGAGGTTTGACTATTAGAGAACATCATATAGAATGAATCCCCAAATAATCTCCCACGTTCCTGAATAGAATTTCCAACTGTACATTGATACCAAGGGTGGGTACCTGCATCTCTTAGCAGCATATACCCCTCACCCCTTTCTGTGTCCCCTGATAAACCTCTCAAGATTGCATTGCTAAAATTTCATGATCAAAGTCAGGTTTGACTCTTTGTGATGGAGTATGTCTTCCACAATAAATTGTCGCCCATAATAAATTTTATTTCTCTCCTAAGGAAATCCTACTCATCTTTTTGAACTCATCGGTCTGTTAGATTCCTTGTCTTCTGTTTCTTTCCATCTTGCTAAGCATGATCATTTTTATTCAGCAGTAATAGTAGTATAATGCATGATATAAATGTAAACCTCTGATCATTGCAATGGGGATGGGAAAAGCCGTACCCCAAATGCAGTACTCCAGTTCACATGCTACCAAGCATTATTCCATGGGCTTTGGAAAGGAATCATGCACACAAAGGAAGTGTGTAGCAGTTCTGAACTTTGGAAAAACTGTCCCCCTCGCGCCCCCCCCCCCATTTTTAGTATACGTTTCTGCAATCCTGGTCAGTGACCATAATTAAAGTTCTTTGATGTGTATTTTTCTTTCTTCCCATAATTCTTGACCCACTTTCCCATTATGTTGAAGGAGGTTATCCCTTCTAATTGGAGATAGAAATTGTGCAGACAGATCCAAGAAATTTACCTGCATGGCACGGGCAGAACTTGTTGCTTTTCAATGTAATTGGCATAAAAGCCTAGAATAACTCAGAGAGGGAATTGTTAAGACAATTCCCCTCAGGACAAGCGGGTCATATAGATGTCAGTAGCATCACATTATTGCCATTATATTAGTGATTGGGGCTTTATCCTAGAGGAGAAACTGCTTTTATGGACAGCTCTGTTAATATTCTGACATGACATTAAAATGTTATCTTGCTAATGCAAACATTTCTGTAAGCTTTTCTGGGTTGACTATAGGAGAAACTAAACAGACGTGCAGAATCCTGTATTTTCCCCCAAAGTGACCATAATGTTTTGCAGTGATTTCATCTCACTGAGGCTATAATTTAAAGTAAGACTAAGCAATTGGGTGTCCTCTGGATATTTTGAGTGATATTTCCAGTCAATTCCAGCCAGAACAATCAAGGGTCATAAATGCTGAGAGTGATAGGCAAAAATATCTGAAGTAGCCTAGTTTGCTTACCTCTAATATAAAAAAATGGCTTTTACACTATGACATTACATTGGTTTGCTTGTTTGTATAATGCTAGAGGTGAATATTGATAGAAAAAACGTTGCATCCACATTCACTCTTTTTGGATGGGTCTATTAACTTTAACATTATGGAGGAACCACTTTTATCGCTTTCTAGAAATAGGTTGGATTGAGTGACAAAAGTTACTTCCATCCCATGTCCTTGTATGAAAATTTATTACATATTCCTCCTAATAGGGATATTTCTCACAACTAATTTTCCTTCATTTAGAGGTTTTATACATTCTCTCTCTCTCTTTTGCTAATGTAGACATTTTTGCAAGCCCATTGTGCACAAGCCTTATTGGTAAATCGGTACTACAAAATCTAGAAGGGTGCGAATATTGATGAAAAATTGCAGTCTGGTTCATGCATAAGTTTGGGAAATAAAAATTAGTGTGGGAAATACAAATTAGTGATTTAAACAGATTTCTCACCCATCAGTTCATCACTCGATAGATGGATTATTGTCAGTTCCTGTTCTTTTGAAAATCCATTTCTTGTGCTTCAATCATGTCATGTTCTTTCCTTTCCAGGTGATCAGCGCTCCAACATTGTCAACGAATCCAGCAGCCTATTAGGGGGGTCCCCTCGAAGGCAGTGTGGACGCAAAGGCTCCCCCTATCACACTGGGCAGCTTCACCCTGCTGTCCGAGTGGCTGATCTTCTCCAGCACATCAACCAAATGAAAACAGCAGAAGGGTATGGTTTTAAGCAGGAATATGAGGTGAGAAAGTCACGAGAGCAATCCAATTTCTAAAGCCCATTCCTTCTCTCATTTCACTTTGGACTTCCCATGCATCCCACCTGTGATAATGTGACTGAAATTTGGTTCAGCTTAGGAAAAAAGAAATCAAAAAGGCTTTCTTTTCCATTCAGTGGAATGAAAATGATCAGAGAGGAAAAATATGAAAGAAGATTTCTGGTGTATTTAGAAGAGTGAATGGCATAAACAGATTCGCTCTTAGGTGAAGCCATCTTTTCTTCTACCTGCCTTTGCTGGAGAAATCCTTCCTTTTGTTGGGTTCTGCTTTCCACTGCTGAGTTTGGAAGGCTACAAACAGTCCGATGCCACTATGTCCTGATGCCCAGAATATCTCATGGGTATTAGGATGCCAAAAGGACATTGTGTCCTCCTGAAACCACAGCACTGTCTCTTCTGCTATATCCAAAGAGAACATTTGCTGCCACTCCATTTCATGATGTTGTCACAAACAGTATAGTTTTTTGCAGGATTTCTTTGTTGCACAAAATTGCTGTCTTGTGTCCGTTGTTATAGATGCTTGAGACCCTCTTCTGCAGTATTACAAATGTGACAAACCTGGGCTAGTTACAATAATTGGGGCATCTTGAAAAGCTGTTGTACATGTTCCAAACCAGTTGTTTGAAAATCACTTGGATGTTAGGAACAGGGAATGAAACATATTATTTTCTTCCACTTTTACTCTGTTACTTTCAGCAGTGGGTGTTTCTATTATTTCACACAAGCATCACGGAAATCAGCTCATGAAATAAAAGGAAATGAAAACCCTGCAATGCATATCCAAACATTATCCAGTAGGGGTAGGGGATGATACATTTTCAGCAGCCCAGGAATCTAGATACATACCAGGGACGGGTAATCTTTTGACTGCTGGGAGTGGGCACATTTAAACATTTTTGTACAAAGGTGTGTGTTTCTCTTGCCTATCTTTTGACTAATGAACATGAAAAACTCAGGGGTTGTGGTAAAATCTGTAGTTCTGCAATGAGGATGTGATGGTCCTCCAGATGCTACTGTACTACAGCTCCCATCATTCCTGATTATCGGTTGTGCTGTTAAAGGAATCCAGTGCCACCAGGGAGAAGCCAAGTTGAGAAAGGGTGATTGAAATTCTGTACATTGAAACTAAGTGGTGGTAGGTCATAACACGGATATGTATTCTCCCTGATGTAGTTTCTTTTTATGCGACCTATGATTTAAATTTCAAATGAATGCATTTCTCTGCTGTCCTCTTGATCATTCAGTGAGGCATCCCAGGGCATTGCCAGGGTTGAAGGGGATCCTGTGTAAGATGCCCTGTGAGTCAGCCTCACCTCTGTACATATCTAAGCATTTCATTTTCCTGCTTTCTCTCCCTCCCCCTGCATTTCCCCTTCTAGCACACTTTTCTTTCCTTCAGTTTAACATGTAGAAGAGTTTGAATGTACCTGAGAGCTAAACTTTAGTTGTACTTGAAATCTTAATTTCTCCAGAGGGGCTTTTAAGAGTACAAAGGAGGAGTAGGGAGCATGACAGATCCTTTGTTAATTCCTCCAGGTTATGGGATCCTGGAACAATGCCCCATGTTTCTCTCTTAATGGCACCCTGGAGAATAGCCAGTAATGACAGCAACATCCTGCTAGTATGGAACATATTTTTCCTGTGGTTCAGACAATGTAAAGAGAATGGGAGACTAGTTTCATTCTTGTTCATTATCTAGAGCCCTTTCCTCTTTTCAAAAACCCTTCCTATTTTAGCAAAACTGCTAACCAGGCCTGATTCATTTTGGATAACATCTCTTCCATTAAATCAGTCCCAACCAATTTTTGATAGAGTGCCTACATTTTGTGCCCTTCCTTCTGAGGCATGGCGACATTTGACTAACTTAAGCAGTGTGGATTAAATTTTGGAGGTCTGTATTTTTTAACAGGATGTCTTAATGTTGCATTTGTCACTAAATGTGAGATGGCATCTGGATATTATTTTCTCTGCTGGTGGTGTTGGTTCCTGTGCTAATCTAAAACTTTTAAGAAAAGTTTATACATAATACACACTAGACATTTGCACAATGACTGTGCTTTGCCTTGCACTGTGGAGGTGATACAATTTGCCTCTCTGGGGTGCATCAGTGCACCTTCTGATGTGCTTTTAAGGAACATTTTTGAGGATGTTTTCTCAAAGGATCCTTTTAAGGATCATTTTCATTTGCAGGATCCTTTTAAGGATCATTTTCATTTGCAC
This sequence comes from Python bivittatus, assembly GCF_059951505.1. Taxonomy (NCBI): domain Eukaryota; kingdom Metazoa; phylum Chordata; class Lepidosauria; order Squamata; family Pythonidae; genus Python; species Python bivittatus. The sequence goes on along the minus strand of NW_028277054.1, from coordinate 11,112,009 downwards.
GTCCAAGAATTGTGGAAAAGGTTTCTGAGCATGTGCTGCATGAGTACAAACCTGTTAGGCTTAACACCAGGCATGGCAGTAAATCTTTGCTGTCCAAGTTCTCCTTGTATCCAGCAACTTGCATACAACAGAAGCTCACTGTCACAACACGGCTAGGCACATCACTTAATGGCACCCAAGGTAGAAGCAGAAACCAAAAATCAAGCCTTCCTAGAGGTCTGCACCAGGTTTTAAATTCTAGGCCTTTTCCTCCCCACTTTCCCTTCAATAAAAATGGGGCTGTTCTCTTCCCAGCATTGAGATTGGGAGACGTCTGCTCAATCAGGGTTTTGTCTAACATGAGAACTGCCTTGCAAGCTTTAGTTCTTATAGCCCCCTCCCTTTTGAAGTTGTGCACAGTCTGCATGCAGGCATCGGTCCGTCAAATAAACCCTATATTTGATAACCAGTTTTGAATCAGTGTAGTGGAGCTAACCTCTCGGGAAGCCATTGTTATCTGTACTGCTAGTGGAAATGTTGTGTGCTTATTCCTAAGGGTACTTGATGGACATAATAGTCTTCTCTTCCTCCTAGAGTTTCTTTGAAGGCTGGGATGCTTCAAAGAAGAAAGAAAAGACCAAAGGGAGACAAGATCACATGCCTACCTGTAAGTATCTGAGACAAAAGCCTTTTCCTAAAAAAAGAAACAAAGAGAAATCAATAACCTTTCTTTCATTTTAGGCTAGCTGAAATGTCCTGAAACTCTGTAGAGTTTGCACAGTATGGACTTGGGTTGTGTCTTACTCTGATCTTGGTCTGTCAAATTCACAGCAGGTAGATTTTGAACCAGTATTGATTCCATTTGCAAAAGCAATCATGTCAACATATTAAACCAGTGTTGTCCAAACTTGGCCAACACTTAAACTCATCTTAAAGTGGCCAAGTTTGGACAACACTGTATTAAACTGAGGGTGGGGTAGGATGCGGGGGGCTGTTCCTAGGTTGCCACCACCACTTTCATTCAGAGAACAAATTTACCAACAGAAAGGACCATATAAAAAATCCACACCACAGGAATTCCAAGTGATTTGATAAGGGCCATTATCTATCTAGCAATAGTAATGGCAGTGTTATGGGTTTGAAAGGTTGTAGATAGTTGATTTTTTCCACAGGCCAAGGTGGTAATAACAACAATAATGCATACCTCACATTTGTTCTGCCCCCAAATTCCAACTGAATAAATGCATCTTGGGTCCGCAGTGTGTCCACATACTTGCCTTGGTATTGCTGAAGCTGTATGCCTCACTTTATTTTACTTCACTTCACTTTATTTTGAATAAAGTAAGGCAAAGAGAGGCTAGAATGCTGTAAAGAAAAGGGCCAGCCTCAACTTTTACCCCAGCAATTATTCTGTGTTTCTCATCTGTCCTGGAGGCATTCCTATGAAATAAAAATAACGGGGAAGGAAAGGTCTGCATTCCACACCAGTCTGCTTATGAAAAATGCAGTGGGAATTTGAGGTGGAAGATGTAGATCGACCATATATGAGTTGCCAAAATCAGACAAACGCTAAATGGCGGCAGAGAGTTAGAGATTTATGGACTTCCCTAATTGGAATACTTGCTCTGGGTCTCGCGTCTGGAAGATACTTCAGTGTGTTAAGCTGACATGACTTGGTAGCACAAACACGTGGAGAAGGGATGGGGCTGAAGTGATCCTGGCGTCTTAATTCCTGCAGGAGCTAAGAGCTTGTTTGAGCAAACCCTGATTTCATTTGGAGTTTGAATTCATTACTGGGTAACTGTATTGGGGGTCACTGATGGACGAGGTAGAACACCTCTCCAGAGAAGGAGCTGGCCTGGAATGTGATAAAGTGATGCAACAAGCCATCATTATGAGCTCTTCTAAATATGACATGCTCTCTGTGGGTGCGTGTGGCCGAGGTCTCGGATTGCACTAAACCGTAGAGTAGCTTGCCTGAACCTAGCCATTATGAATTCTAAGCCATGGTTTATAAGTTAGGATATTGTGCCTTGGATAATACAACCTGGTTAAAGCAAATCATGGCTTATCATGATGTAACGCAGCCTGTGCCAGACACAAAGAGCCATCAAATGATGATAGGGTATTCAGTGCATTTTTTAAAAAAATAGTTAAATGAGTAACCAGGGATATCCTCTCTTTGGGGACCGGAAGGATGAATGCAATTTATTGTGAATTTCTGCTATAAAATATCTTCTCCAGCAGCTGCTTTCTCTTTGCCACACTGGCTATTTTTATTGCTCCTAATTATAGCTGTCAATCTGCTGTTTTCCAAATTGAAATTCCATGTGATCACAGAGGAAAAAGATGAGACCGAAATTGTTCAAAACAGCTTAGGCAAAGCCAAGCACCAATTTTACTCCACACCCCAGCCAGCTTTTCTGGAAGGAAGGGCTAAGGGAACACATTGGTTGTTGACCTAATAGCACTGGGGATGTTTGTCTTTCTGCTGTGTGTAGAACAAAACTGCCCATCTCATTTTAATGCTGCCCTTCTCTTCCACTCTGCCACAGTAATGGTGCTGACTGGTTTACATCCAATCTCTCTCTGGGTGGGAGTATATATTCTTGGTGACATATGCTGCATTGCATCTCAGTTCGTGTTGCTCTAACAGCAAAGCATATGGGTTTTGCAGAGCACATTAGTGGGTGAGAGGAAAAGAGATGCTTCAGGCTGAGAGAAGCTGGCTGAAGGGGGTGTAACTGTAAGATCTGACACTCAGTGGAAGATATAATGCAGGCGAGTAGAAGCAAAAACATCCTGTTGTCTTCCCTACTGTGCCTGTGAGTCAGAGTGTGAGTGTTAGCTCAGAAGAGGCATTCCCTCTCAAGTGTGAGGGGGTAATTATGAAGCCTCTTAAGAGGAATCCTGCTGCATCCTTAGCATTTGCAGGTTCATCAGTTCAAGGAATGATGCAGCCTTTCTCCAAGCGAAGATCTTTATGTTGCCAAATGTGGCACCATGCAACAACAAGAAGCTATCAGCTGGCTGGGAAGACTCCCAAAATTCTGCAGAATTATTAAAGCCCCCCTCAAATATGCTCAGTGCTAAGGAAAGAACAATTGTGTGTGGATGATGATGATGATGGAACCCATGATGATATACAACTCAATAAAAATAAAGTATGCAATCTAGGTCCAGATTATATTCCAAATGTCAAATGAACATACATGTTTTTACTCACTACCTAAGCCTTGATAGAATGGAAGCCAACCATTCTGTCCTGGGAGAGTATTCCATAATCAAGGTTCTACCATTCAGATAACATATTAAAATTGTTTTGAAAGAGTACGTTGTGACTTCCACAGCTCTTGCTGGGAAGAGATACAGGACAGCAAACAAATTAAGAAAAAGAAAAGATCTCAACACCTCAGAATATAAGATTCATAAGAATAAAATACTCAGAGGCTTCCTCTCCTCCCCCTAAATCCTGGGAAAGCAGCTGGAAGAATGCTTTGGGGGACTCCGTTTCCATCCATTGCTGAACTTGAAGCAAGAAAAGAACAACTTCTTATATTTGTTTTAAGAATTGACTGCTAATGAACCCAAGCATCTGCAATGACTCTGAAGCATGAGAAACCTGGTATAATCCCAAAGGTGCTCCACAATTAAGGAATAGAAAGTCTCTTTTTCAAACAGCAGAGCTCCTAGCTCTGAGCTCTGCCACCTCCAAGTAGGACTAACAAAGATTCCATTTTGACATCCTGGAGAGATTTCTTCCCACCCATATTGAAATGCCTTGTTCCAGTCCTAGTAAAAAAATTATGGAGGCATGCTTTGCACTGTCCTCTTGTTGCAGAGCTCTATTCAGCATCCACAATGCAGTTGGGATATAGAGTTTCTCCTTACAGTTTTAATATGGAACAAGTTAAGAAAAGTGACTGGTGGATTCTCCTAGCTTTATGCTGTATGTCCTTCCATCCAACATCATCAGCTGACAGGAAAAACATCTATCCATTGCTATCCTTAATGTGTGGGGTGGTATCTGCAGAAGAGGTGATTTTTGACACCTGGCTAGACTAGCAAGTTCAGTCACCTTTCCAACTTTGCTCTGGTTTTGCACAAGTGTCTTGCACAGGTGTGTTCAAAAAGAACTGTGATGTTCTGATGCCAGCTGATAGTTGGGCTCCTGCTATTCTAGAACAGCACTAAACTTGTGTTTAAAAGTAGCTTGAGGACTGACTTCTGATGTGGGAAAAATGGCAACTTAGTCATCTCTTCGTGTGAGGGGAGATGGCACCACAGCTGATCGGTGGCTGGCAGCAAGCGCTGGCCACCTAACTTGCTCTGGATCAAAGAGGGAGTGTGATATCAACCCATCTGCCCTCCAGATGGCTGTTTCTCGAAAGCTAATCATGGAGATAAAAGCCTCTGCGAATGGCTTTTAGGTTGAGTGGCCGGGAGACAGGGGATCAATCTTTGTTTGCAGCTATGGTGCAGCCTTTATATGAACACTAGAGCCAACCAACCCTCATTTCTAAAGCACTTTGGATTATAATTAATTTTTCAACTTAAGAGAGACCTTCCTTCGCAACAGATAAGTAATTCCCTTGGGGCTTATGCTTATTTTTGGGACTATATTTTTAAAAGAAGAAATAGAGCTTTAATTTGAATCTGATTAATTTGCAAAAGGCTGGATGAAAATTGGAATTTAAAAGAGACTTAAAAGTTACTTACAGTGAAAAGGGAAGATTTATTTGTTAGCAGTTTATTTTTCTACAAAACTCCATTTGCAATAATGAGGTTTGATTTTTTCACGGGAAAGTTTCATGTTGTGCTAGCCTATGCCTGTTAATTGGCTGGGTTTTCAACACAGAAGAAGATTGTAACTCGATCTCTGTGTTTTTTCTTTGACCCATGTTTGCAATTCCAGCTTGAAAGACACTGGGGGCACGAACTGTCAGTTTACTTTCTCTTGTATTTAAATATATCCGGCTAGCCATTTTACTTGCACAAAGGAAAAATAAAAAAATAAGAAGATTGTGGCTATAGGAAAGCAGTGCAAAAAATGTGAGAAAGATGAGGCTCTGTAGAGCAACCAGTAGAGGAGAAGATAGTTGCTTTAAGTTTACTTAAACCAACGTTTGATGAATTAGGAGCGAAATTTGTGATTTTGGAAAAAAAAATGGAAGAAAGAATAGATAAGATGGACAATTATGTGAAACAAATAGCTGGAGAGATGAAACAAATTTCTGGAGAAGTGAAGCAGGTTACTGAAAGAATGGAATTGTTGGAGAATAAGGCAAAAACTAGAGATCTGGGGTTGGAGAAAGGACTGGATAATGTGGCTTTGTGGGACTGTGAGAGAAGAAATTTTGCCTGAGATTCAGAGCTATTCCAGAAATTTCGGGTGAAGATATTAGAAGAAAGGTAGTTCAAGCATTGGCAGAATTTTTAAATTGGGAAGAAGAAAAAGCTGAAGATGAGATTGGTAAGGTGTATTGGGTAAATTCACAGTATGCATCAATAGGACATGTACCGAGAGATATTAATACATTTTGCAAAGAAAAGGACCAGAGATCAAGTTCTGCAATGGCATTTTAATACCAGATTGAAGATTGACAATGTGGATATAATTATATTAAAAGAAATTCCCATCAGAATTTTATGCAAGAGAAAGGACTTTTTTTTTTTTTTTTTTGGATGGAGGTGTTGAAACAAGCAGATTTTGTTTTGTTGGGATAAACTGGAGGGAGTGATTCTCTTTCCAACAGAAAAGATTTCTACTGAATTCTGTTCATAAAGCCAAAGAATTTCTGGAAAAATTTAAAGGAGACCTGGAGGAGATGCAAGTGGAGGAGGACGAGCAGACAATCTCAAAAGCCAAGCAGGTCCAGGAGGAAGATGAAAAAGAGGACTCTGAGTTGGATGCCACAGGTATAGGCTTTTCTAAACTACTGGCTTAATTATGGATTACAAATGGCTAACATGGAATATAAATGGAGCAAATACTCCACAGAAGAGAAGTGTTTCACTATTTTAAAAAACTTAAACAAGATGTAATTTGTTTACAAGAAATTCATATTAGAAAAAAGGACATAAAATACTTGATTTATAAGAATTTGGGACAAGAATTTATTTCAGCAGCTCCAAAAAAAGTTAATGGAGTCATGTTATATGTTAATCCACAATTAAAACTGAAATTAATTTTGGCTGATGAACATGGTAGATTTGTTGGAATAGAAGTCAAACTACAGGAATTAAAACGTTAATCTTGGGACTTTATGCTCCAAGTGAAGATAAAGGAAAATTGTTTAAATGTCTTATAGAAAAATTGACAATTTTTTCTTATGAAAATTGGTGCCTGATGGGAGATTGGAATGGGGTGGTATATCCCCAATTGGATAGAACATCAGAGAAGGAAGTTAAAAAGAATCAGGGTAAACTACCGAAAACATTTTTTGATTTGATAGACAATCTATCTTTAGTGGATATATGGAAACAGAAAAATGGTATTTCTAAAGAATAGACCTATTTTTCAGAAAGACATAGATTGTTCTCAAGGAAAGACATGATTTGGATTTCAAAGGCTTTGGCTTGTTAATACTTCTAAAGTGGAGATTTTACCAAAGACTTTTTCTGAACATAACCCAGTGAGTTGGACTCTTAAAGGAAAATCTAGTTCATTCAGATGGAGACTAAATGAAATGTTGCTACAAAGGAAAAGATAGTAAAAGTTTGTGAAAAAAAGATTAATGGAATATTTTTAGAACAATTTAAATAAAGGTATGAACTTGAGAATGGTTTGGGATGCAAGCAAAGCTTTTATAGAGAGTATTTCATTCAGCATAACACTGAGTTTAAAAAAAGGAATCAAGAAAAAATGCAAGCTATTTTGGATGAGATAAAGAAGAAAGAGGATGAATTAAAGTTAACACCACAAAAGTTAAATATTTCAAACCAAATTAAACTTTTACAGCAACAACTATCTATGTTAACAGTGAGAGAATTGGAAAAAAAGATGAGCTATGCCAAACAAAACAAAAAAAATTGAATTTGCAAACAAGCCGGGGAGATGGTTGGCATATAAATTAGGAAAGGAGAAAAAAAAGAAAATAATTATGAAACTTGAAGAGGGTGATACTGTAATGAGACTATACAAAAAAAAAATCATCAATATTACTCTAATGTATGCAAAAGACAAGATATTTCTCTAGGAAAAAATAGACGACTATTAAAAAAAAAACAAAATTTGCCAAAGCTTTCAGATAAGGAAAGACAGAGCACCATGACCAGATGGGCTTCCAGGATCATATTATAAAAATTTTGAGGATGAAATTCTACAACTGCTCCAATCTATGATGAACTTTATATTAATGGAAGGTGGGATGCCAGAGTCTTGGAAGGAGGCCAGTATAGCGTTATTACCTAAAGAAGGACAAGATTTGATTTTAACTAAAAATTATAGACCAATATCATTATTGAATAATGGCTATAAGCTGTTCACAATGATTTTAGCTGGTAGGTTGAAAGTTATATTACAAGAATTTATTCATGAAGGTCAGCATGGATTTTTACCTAAAAGACAATTAAAACATGTTAGAATGTGCTGGACATTATAGAATATTTGGAACCACATAATGAAAAACAAGCTGCATTTCTCTGCTTTTTGGATGCAGAGAAAGCTTTTGACAACTTAAATTGGCCTTTTATGTTTAAAGTTTTGGAAGATATGAACTTTGGAGATAATTTTATAAAAGGAATGAAATTGATTTATACATCACAGAAAGCGCATATTATTGTGAATGGAGATTTAACTAAAACATGTGAAATATAAAAAGGAACGAGACAAGGTTTCCCATTGTCTCCCTTGTTTATTTTAATTTTGGAAGTTTTGAATAGAGATATAAGGAGAGGTGAGAAGATAAGGGGCATAAAAATTAAGAAAGAGACATATAAGTTGAGAGCCTTTGTAGATGATTTGATGTTGGTGTTAGAGGATCCCTGAAGAGGACTGAAGATTTAATGAAAAAGTTGAAAGAATTTGGTGCTTTGGCTGTTTTTAAAAGTAATAAACAAAAGACTAAAATGTTAACAAAAATATGAGGATTCAAGAACAAGAACTGATGAACAAAACAGGTTTTTAAGGTGGAAAAAGAGGTTAAATATTTGGGGGTGAATTTGACAAATAGCAATTGTATGTTGTTTCAAAATAATTATGTTAAGACTGGAATGAAATTAAAAAAGATATGTTAAGATGGGAAAAATTACAATTGTTATTGGAAGAATTTCAGTAGTTAAGATGAATGTTTTACTTAGAATGTTATTTTTGTTTCAAACAATACCTGTTATGACAACTGATGCTCCATTTAAACAATAGCATAAATATATATCTAAATTTGTGTGGCAAGGTAAAAAACCAAGAATTAAGTTTAAAAATTTACAAGATGCTAAAGAAAGAGCAGATTTAGGTGTCCGAAATTTGAAAGTGTACTTTGTAGCTTGTTGTTTGGTTTGGATGAAAGAGTGGGTGACTCTGAGAAATAGGAGGTTATTGGAACTAGAGTGACTTAAGATTTGGGTGGCATGGCTATTTATGGTACAATAAAGTTAATGTAGATTTTAAAAATCATTTTATTAGACGTGCCATATTGAGAATATGGAACAGATATAAATCTGTGTTGTCTCTGAAGGTTCATTTATGATTGTCACCACAAGAAACTTTTTATAGAAGAGAAATGATAACTATAAATAAATGGTTAACTTATGGTGACATATTGAAATTTTCTCAAAGGGATTTTAGATTAAAGACAAGAGAGGAGTTGATCTCAGAAGGATACGTGTGTCAATGGTTTTCTTATGTACAATTACAAGAAAGATAAAAGAACTTATGGTTTTGAATATGGTAAGACTGAATTTGAAGCAGAATTATGTACTAATGATGAACATGTTATTGCAAAGATGTATAAACTTTTATTGAAACTAGAGACAGAAGATGAACAAGTTAAGGACTGTATGATAAAATGGGTTAAAAACTTTGGCTACAATGTACAGATGGAACAATGGGAAAATATGTGGCAGAAAGGACTGAAATTCACATTGTGTAATAACCTTAAAGAGAATTTTTATAAAACGATGTATCACTGGTACTTGTCACCAGAAAAATTATCTAAAAAGTATAAAGGTACTTCGAATATATGCTGGAAATGTGAACAACAAGAAGGGACATTTTATCATCTCTGGCGGGCTTGTAAAAAAGCAAAAAAAAAAAAAAAGGAATGAGGTACATATTTGTATACAGAAGATTTTAAAGATGAATGTTCAATCAAAACCAGAGACTTTCCTTTTCGGTTTGATGGACAAACAGTTGGAAAACACTCATAGAACTTTGTTCTCATATATGATGACAGCAGCAAGGCTTTTATATGCACAGAGGTGGAAAGATAAGACACCACCTACAATGGAGGAATGGTTGGTGAAGCTGATGGAGTTGGCTGAGATGGCGAACTTGATGGCTTTGATTCGAGATAAGACATTGTGTAATTTTAATGCTAACTGGAAACGTTTTTTGGACTTTTTGTGGGAAACAGAAAAAAAGTGAAATTATGTTGTATGGATTTGATGATTAGAAATAATATGGGTTAATAATAGAAATAATGGAAGTTAAATTTTTAAATTTAGAGGAAGAGTTTGATGTATATTGTTACTTATATCTTATGCAAGGAGGGTCGGAAGTCAATTCTTCTTCTTTGTTGTTTCTCTCTTTTTCTTTTCTTTTTTGCACTTTTGATCTTTACTGTTTTCTCTTTTTTCAATTTTTTCTTCTTTCTCTTAATATCAGTTTTTGTTAGCTTTTACTGTGCCTTTTAAAAAATGTAATAAAGTTATTATATTAAAAAAAGAGTAGCCTGAGGACTGACCAACAGTTATGGAGAGGTGGCAGCTGCAGGTGAAAGGGAAGGAGCATTGTGTGCGTTGGGGGAGGGGGACTGCTTGATAAATGGAGAGAAAAAAGTGGAGTGCTCCCCCCTCCAATTAAAGAGAACAGACAGGAAAAAAAAAAGATAAAAACAAAAGGGTTTTTCCACAAAGGTTTCATTAAAGGATGCCCATTTTTTCATAGCCATCATCCTTACATAGACTACATCTGCATGCAACTTGCTCGTAAATGCAATATTAGCAAGTCATATGAAGAGGGCAAAGTGTGTATGTTCTTCCTTGGCACTGAAATTCATACTGACTCTTCTTTTCCCCTTTGGTGCCAAAGGTGTTGTGTGGGGGGGAGAGGCTTACTCATGGATTTTTACTGGGGAGTGAAAAAAAGTCCTAATTTAGCAGAGTGAGCGATTAAGGGACTGAAGTTGGCTGGGAACCAAGAGCTGTGGCAGCTCTTGTCAATTTTTCTGCTTAATTCTCTGCTTTGTTAACATACAAGTACAGTTATATTTCAAAAATTGCTAGTTTGATTTTTTAAAAGTGGGTCTACTGCTCTCTCAAAAGAGCGGCAAAGCTGGGTTTAAAAGAAACCTGCATAATATCTGACAAGTGTTTCAGAAGCTGCCAGATCAGCATCACATTGGCAGATGACTGTCGAAATCAGGGGTCTGGTCTTTCAGGCAGACCAAGCCAAAATGGCTCAGGAGGACAGTGACCAGAGGGTCAGGAGTGCCCCCACAGCCTAAAGTAGCCTGAAGGAATAAATACCAGCATGCTTTATCTGTGTATGACCATTTGTAACAACAGAGCATGATTATCATCCCGCATAGACCATAAGGCTTGAGCATAGTTTTTGCTACATTGCTAATTAGTGTAGTTTCAGTAAAGTGATCTGTATTGTGTATTTTGTATTTATGTGTGCCTTTTGAAGTGTATTTATTTACTAAACATACATTCTGCCTAGCTTCAAGCACTCTGGGCATCTAATATTGCAATAAAAGGGGAGCAGTATAAAAAGAAAAAGACAGATCAACATTCAGCAAGCATATATACACTTACACCTATTTTCTGAGCTGGGGTTTCTGGAGACAACCACAGCAGATGAGCAGGCAGTAGGAGACCCAGTGTGGAGATTCAGGTTCTAGTTCAGCCTTAGGCTCAGAACTCACTGGCTGACTTTGGGCCAATCATTTTCTCTCATCCCAATCTCCCTGATGGGGCTGTTGTGGGCAAAAATGAGTAGAAGGCGTGCTATGTATGCCACCCTGAGCACCTGAACAAAAAAATGGGATATCAATCTAATAAACAAATTTGATTAAGGGGATTTCTACACTAAAAAGCATGGATTATTATGTGACAAATCTGAGACTGCAAGTCAGATTAGAGTATATTTGTAATTTTGCATAGTGGATTTTTGGAGGAACTGCTGAGTTGCAAGCCAATGTTGCGGAGTCGTACTAGAAAATATAGAAAGTGAACTTTACTGCTGGAGTCTTTGAATTCCATCTGTCCACCTAACTTCTAAGTGTCTAGAAATTTATTTGAGGGAGGAAGGGGAAACCATTTGAATTTGACGTATGGGTGTATAAAGATCTCCCAGTGTTCTTCTGTCTGCTCTGCTCTAACAGTCCTATCTGATTTTGTTTCCAGATGACCGACATCGGGTTAAGCTCCATCCACTTCTTGGTGATGCCAACTCTGACTACATCAATGCCAACTACATTGATGTAAGTATGTCAGTGCCATCATCTTCTCTCTTGCTTTTGTTATGCATTTTTTGTCTTAGAAAGTTACTTGGTTGTATAATGTAGAATTTTGTTTGTCTTCTGTTATTCCCCAAGGCTCTGTCTCATACATGCATCCTTAGAAGTTCTCCTTTTCTTACCACCTAACGTTATGTCTATTCCTGTTCTCTGTTGGAATCCTCTTTTGATCATCTGCCCAAGAATGGAATCTTACAGGGCAGGAGCAAATCAAAAGACTAAAAGTATATGCAGTATATAAGTAAACCATTTGTATTGTCTCAAGGGATGAGCTTGTTTTCCAAAGCACCCCTTAGATTAATTTGGACATTCCCCATGTTCTTCCAGATGAAAAAAATAATAATTCAAAAGACATGGGTAACTTTTCTTAAATGATAACAGTAACCCCAAGAAGTTGTCACTGAAGCACATGGATGCAAAGCTGTGAAACACAGCATATGTTCCAGAATTAATTTTAGAAATTACTTAACTTTAGAAATAATTTTGTAACCAGAATAAGGAAAAGTGATTGGTGAATGCCATCACTAGTCCAAAACATTGGAAAGACTTTCCAGAATTTCTTCTGGGAATGCTAACATCAAAATTTGGATATTCCATAGTTATTGGAAGGTTTTGCCAACTTTTGGGTATCTATATTTGACATATAATGACATTTGGGTTCAGTATATAAACTCTAACTTTGCTGTTTGATTTTGGTAGTTAATGTATGATAGGTATTTGATTATCTGGATGCAATCATTTCTATTCTTTGATAATGTTTTGCTGAACAAGTGTTAAATCTTGTCTGCTTAAACCAAAAGGGGATGATGTTTTAGAAGTTCTCAGTTTCCAAAGGTCACATTCAACATTCACATTCCAGATTCAAAATGCAAATAGTCAAAAGGAGACAACATTCAAATGTACATTTTAAATATTTCTGAAAGAGTGTCACAGTATCACAGCTTGGATCTGTTTACAGTTGTCCAGATCAATTCAATGAGCCGTGTCCAACCCCATAATTCTTTGCTGCTGCTGCTGCTGCTGCTGCTGCTGTTCCTTCTCAACATTGCTCTTAATGCACTCCCTTTACTAATGGGTCTAGTCTTCCTTTGCTCTTGTCTCACTAATCTGTCTGTCTCTGATTTCTTTTTCTCTCAAACCTGTGTCCAAATAGGGTTGCTAAGATTCGGATAAACCGAGAAGTAAGTATATGTCATGTCCCTCTTTTTTTTTTCATTTCTCCTCCAATCAAGACTCCATAATTATTCATTTTGGAGTGGAGGGGTTTCCCCATCTCATCCCATCCCACCTCAACTGATGCTATTTAACACGTCTGCTTTAGATGGTGGATTTCATGTAGTCTGAAATGGCAGTTCCTCAGACGTCTATCTTGTTCATCATTAGTGATTCTGTTGTTTTCAAAATGTGTGGTACCATTGTGTGTCCCTTTTTGAAAGGACAATTGCCTGAACAAAATTGTGGTGCTGAGGGACACAGGTTTAGGCCAAGCAGACGACAGTGGATGAAGAAGATGACCAAAAAAATTACTTGCAGTAGGGATATCAGGCCCTCGAGTGACAAATAACAGTCCCTAGGGCAGTCTGTATTGCACCTTTCTATTGTAGAGTGATACAAACAAGGCAGCAAGCAAGCAGTATAAGCAGCTCTCTTTCTTCTTTTCAAAATTAGAGCTCTGAGTTGCTCCCTTTTCATGATCCATTCCAGGGATCCTCTTCCAGGGTCCCAATGTTATACTGTAGTCTGTAGTCGGTCTGGGACATGGAGAAAAAAAGAGCAAAGACACTGGATTTCTCCAGAAATATGGTCTCATCCTACTGAGCTCTAAAATAAAGCAGTTGGTGATGCAGTCATACTTGACCTGGAATCCTGTTGGGCAGGAAAAAGTCTGCCTTTTCCCCTATTACTACTCATTCATCAAATTAGAAATTTATTTCAAAGGAGGATCAGGGTAAAGTTGTGGTCTTGGATCAGTTTATCCACACGATTGACCCTAAATGTGGGTTAACAAAACAGAACTGATGTATTTACTTAACATGCTGTGTCTAAACGAGTAAAGCATATTATAAAAAATCTGAAAGCTAGTTCACATGACATGCAAAGAAAAGTTTTCCCCCCACATATTGAAGCACAAATGACTCGATTCCATTTGAGTGTAGAATAGTGTGTTGCATATACCCATTCATTAATTATGAGGTGACCAGAGGGTGGGAGGGTGGAAGGAGAAAACTCTGGATTTCAGAAGCTGTTTGGCCTTAAAAAACCTGCAGGAAGAACTAGGTGTGGTAAGACTGGGTGTAGCTGAAATTTGAAGTGCCTCATGCAACCTCTGCTTCTGACTGGATGCCAGAAAAGGTGAGGGCATGGATATTGAGAAATTTCATGTAGAAACTCCTTGGCTTTTGGGTCACCCTCCATATCGGGCCAATATGTTAAGGAATTGGGCAAAGGTTCATGACACTGCTCCTCAGTGCCATCCCTTCCTACTTGCTATAGGTGTGCCTAAAAGTGAAAATGAGCTGATTCATTTAAATATCTCTATGTCCCAGAATCCTTGATGGGGCATTCTGTGCCCTTTGGAGTGGTGGCTTGTCGCAGTTCACTGCTCTTTGCAAAAATCCTGAGGCAGCTAATAACACTGGTAGCCTCTAGCAAGGTAACTGGATCTTCGGCAGTGGTTTAAGGAGTTAGATATCCAAACAAGATTTGATGTCGGGGACTTGTTAAAGCTCTGTGTAATCATTTCTTCAAATTCACTGTTTCTCTCTTCCTGTTCTTCCTCTGGCTATGTTGAGCATGGAAGTATGCACCAATGCGCTTGTCACTAGATGTCCCGTAGAACTATAGTAATGAACTTATGGTCCTCCAGGTGCTGTTGAAGTTCACCTTCCAGCATCCCTCACCATTAAGCATGCTGTCCTAGAACAAGTGCGCAGGGGCATCAGGCCCTTTTGCAGCTGCCAGGTGGATTAAGTCCTAACATTTGGTTCCATTCTCCTATTGAAAACAAGGAAATCCAGGTGTTAAATGTGGGACATTTTTGTCCACATTGTCTACAATACACAGACGTGTGTTCATGTATATTTGCATTGATATGTGACCTCGGGCTTAAATCTAGATATCTGAAAACTAAGTTGCTGATCTGCCTCCTTCTTTTCCACACTTTGTGATGTAAGGATAACTGACTGTGTATTGTCGAAGGCTTTCACGGCCGGAATACGATGGCTGGTGTGGGTCTTCCGGGCTGTGTGGCCGTGGTCTGGAAGTTTTGTTTCCTAAGTTTTGTTTCTGGAAGTTTTGTTTCTGGGCACAGAGAGAACTGCTCCTGTCTGTGCTCCTGCTCTCTGAAGATGCCGGTCACAGATGCTGGCGAAACGTTAGGAAACAAAACTTCCAGAACACAGCCACACAGCCCGGAAGACCCACACCAGCCATCGATAACTGACTGCTTAGTTTTACCTGTTCTGGTACATTTTACTCACAGTATATTATTAACATCCTTAATTCTCATGCCATATATGTATCAGCCTCCACAAATATCCCCCCAGACATTCAAACTGAAACGTTTGTAGTTGTACAATTGTAATGACTTTTAACAACTCTTTCACTTTCATTTGTACTTTTTTTAAGCACAAATGTACATGCACTTAAAGGTGTTCATAATCATGGAAAGTTCTAAATTGAAAAGGTAGTAGTTTGTAAAATTAGTATTAACTAATAAAAATGTTTGCGCGCTCTTGATGTTAGCAATTCAGAAATGCTAAACCCCAAATGGTAAGCAACCCCTCCCCCTTTTGCCTGAAGCTTCCTTAATATTTATTCAAAAGCTCTTCTGTGATAACTTTTCTCTTGCTCTTGCCTTTGCCTCCTAGCAAGACATCTCCTTTTCCATAGTAACTGAGAGCAAACAGTAGAGATCTGGCTGTTTATTTTTCCAGATCCTGCTTCTTACCAAAGATGGTAGAACATGGGAGAGTGCAGACGGTATGGGAAATCAAGTCCTTCCTGATGTGCTGTTCTTTATTGGCCCTTTTCCATCTGTCTCTGATCTTTGGGCTTCCCAATCAGGAGTTAGCTGTATGTGCGTTAAATGGCTGAGAAGAAGGAGAGCATTCATAGAGGTTGCTTGGGGCTCTGTGACTTCTGTGTGTTGCGGTGCTACGTGCAGTGTCCTTGAGCTGTGATTTCTTGCTGCCTTTAATCACTCATCCAGATAGCCCTTGTGTCCTGGGAAGAATGCATACGCTTGCCCTAGAGGTGATCTACAGTTCAGTATGTCAAAGCTCTGTGTTCAGTAGAGCCATGCATGGATGGCCATGGTTTGAAAACATTTCCTTGCTTGCTAGAACAGGGGTGTGCAACTTTGGGTCAGAGACAGCATTTGGATGGCAGGGTAGTAGCCCCGCTCCCTAAAGTGGTGAGTTGACCCAGAACAATAATTATATTTGATCTTGCTTGTTTTCATATAGCTAAGAGATTTACACCCCTACTGTGTATTTAATCATTTCTCTCTTTGTCACATTGCAAGTTGTTATTTAGTAGTAATTTTTGTAGAAACTCTGGGAGGGAAAGTTTATGCCCAGGACTTTTTGGGAGGGTTCTTGCAGCTTTAGAGCTTCCGGTTGTCCACCTCAGCGTAGAAAATGCTGCCATGAGAAAGATGTCCATGTTGCTTTCCTAACAGCAACATGCATTTCCTCCCTGCTTTTCTAGGGTGAAATTGATGAGCTATTTATTGGACCTCAGAGCAAGCCGTTCTGGCTTTATTAAATGGCTTTTGGCTGTCACTGTGATGTGAGGAGGAGGAAGTGCCTACCTCTGTATAAAAGAGAAAGACAGATGGTTGCAAAGAAACAGCCAATGGATATGTATTGGATGTGAACAGCACAAACAAATATGAAAAAATGTACATTGGGGAGGTTGTTTGGAAATATCAACTCAGTTCTGTAGTGGGACATGGAAGCTATGAATGTCACTTAGGGCAGATGAAGGATTTAGGAGGATGTTTGGTTGAGATACACTGCTTGAAGTGAAATCAACATTATCTTCCCTGCGTGTCCCCCACTTCAATAGTGTGTAGATTTTGGAATAACTGTTGCAGGAGAAAAGCAGGAGGTTGCTAAATTCAGCTTTCAGAGTAGCAGATCTTGGGGCTTATAGAAATGCACAAAATATTACAATCCTTCCCTCCCTCCTTCCAGAACTAGAATGCATTTTTTTTTTCTTTACAGGGTTACCAAAGATCCAACCACTTCATAGCCACACAAGGTAAGACTTTCTTACCTACTTCTTGGGCATTGGTTTTTAGCGTGCTTTCTCCTTTTTCCCCTTTCCCATTTTCAGCATGTATGGAGAGAAGCAGCACACGAAGAGGTGTGCCCATATGTATACCAAGATGTGCCCAAGGTATTTCATGTTCTGGCTTCCTCAGCGCATTACAAAATATCTGAAGCTGCTCTGAGATTTCATATTGGGTAAAATTGCCATGGTATTTACATGGGTCCCTGACTTTCTTTATTTCTGTTGCAATCTTTTTTGGATTTTCTCTGTACTCTAGGCCCCAAACAGGAGATGATCTATGATTTCTGGCGGATGGTGTGGCAGGAGCACTGTTCCAGCATAGTGATGATAACAAAGTTGGTAGAAGTGGGAAGGGTAAGAGATGACTCTTGGTTTCCTCTTCACCGGTGGCCCCAGATGATGCTTGCCTCTTCCATGGTAGACTTATCATAATCTGTTGTTGCATGCAGGTTAAGTGTGCCAAATATTGGCCAGATGACTCAGAGATGTACGGAGACATTAAAATTACCCAGGTGAAATCAGAGACGCTGGCAGAATACGTGGTGAGGACATTCACTTTGGAAAGGGTAAGATCTCCTCTCTTGCAAGGATACCATTCTGTCTGTAAACTTGGTTTTCTTTATCCAAGTTAATACTTGGACATTTGTTTATTTAAGTTATTTACAGGACTTATATGGATGCCTATCCCATATAATAACTCTAGGTGGCTCACAAAAATATGCTACATCATCCATGTTCTTTCTCCAGTCAGGGTAGTTTAGGAGCTTTGATATCAGGATTGCCATCTACTCCCATCTCTTGTTTTATTCAAAAACACCAGTTTTTAAAAAAAAATTGATTAAAAGGAAGCCCTGATGTATGCCTAGCAGCAGGTAATTAACAACCCCCTTTAAAATATCTTTAAAAAAAAGATATTTTGACAGAGAATTGGGAGCTTGAATATAAGGGAGCCTAATCATAAATAAATCTGCAAGGTGGTGCCTCAAAACCAGTGTTTCTCAGTCTTAGTAACTTTAAGAAGTGTGGACTTCAATTCCCAGAATTCCTGTAATTCTGCCAATGGCTTTGGGAAACAGGGGGAAGAGCCTCAGTGCAGCAGGAATGGGGGCATGGCAAACATTTCAGAAGGGACCCTCCCTAGTTTCTTGGGCTGTAAAGGCAACGGGAGAGAAACATACTTTCAGACTTGCAAGATTCTGTTAATGTAACCTTAAAATAAAGTAGAATTAGTTCATCTGGCTGTACTTCTTGTCTGGATTACCTCACAAGACTGACCATTTCCTGGCCAGCATGCTGGGTGGGGAATTCTGGGAGTTGAAGTCTATACATTTTAAAGTGACTGAGGTTGAGAAATACTGCTGTAAGCAACTTAAGCCGGGCAAAGCCCCTGATTATGGCTTGACTCCCACACAATGTTTCCAGCAGTTGTGGAGTTGTGGGCTCCTGCATTAGCTACATTTTTACTGTCATAAAACATACTATTATCCTACCTGAAGGTTGGAGGTTAGCAATTACTGTTGCTATTCATCAGAAAGGGGTAGGGGAGATCTAATCTAATTGTCCCTCTATTAGTTTACTTAGTAACAGGAGGCAAATGTGATGCCTGAAATGACAAATAGGACAGAAAAGCATCTTAGCAGACAAGTAAGTGGGCTTTGAAAAAGTTTGTCAACACTCAATCAGAGTTTGGTTCTAAGCCATCTAGTGAAAAAGGCAGAGCTCTCTGCTACAAGGAGATATGCACAGATGTACAAAACATACAGATATTTTCTGTCTTTGTAGATTTCAAGTCAACATTTGATTCCCGCTCAAAAGAGAGAAACCACAGCAGACTAGCATTGATACATGCCTCCTTCTATTAATACATAATTTGTCTGTTGATATCTGGATGTAATAACCAAGGCCAGGTATCAGACAGGATCCCTAACTGAAAAGGTGTCAAGCAAGATTGCTTGTTAGACCCATGGTTATTTAACATATATACCAATCCTTTAATTACACATCTTGCCTCTTTGCAGAAGTATTATCACCCAACTTGGCTAGCAGGCTAACCACTCTCTAATTTTGTTTTTTTAATTTCACAGACATAAGTGGACTGAGGAGATTGTTAAGGGCTCTAGTTTCCTATTATATAGAAGATAAGTTGAATATGAACTACTCTAAAATTAAGGTTATAGTGCTTGCCAAGTGACTGATTAAACGCAGGTGGCAGATTAACAGACAGGCAGTAGAGCAAGGGGAATGTCATCAATATTGGGAGTAATTTTTCATGCCTCAAGACTGTGGAATGCACAATTGCCATATGTAATGAATAATGCTGAAAACACTGCCTTTGCCAACTTGAAATTTGATCATAGAGCTGGTGGTTTCCATACTGCTTTAGCGCTAAAAGTTTTTAATGCCATAGGCTTACTGCTTTTGTTGTACGGGGTTATGTTTAGAAAAGAAGCTAGAGGTTGTCAAAACAAATTTCTCTGAATGCTCTATTCTTCTCCAAGATGTGTTGCAAATACCATACTTACTTGGAAGCAGAGCAGGCTTCTGGGAAGCTACAGCCTGGATTATGGTGTTTGTTATCTACTTAAATGATTATTTTTAGCAGGAAACCTAGCCATACTTATTTTTCTGTTTAAATGGGTAGCTTCTTGATATGGATAAATTGGTAAGATTTGGTCTCTTCCCTAGTTGCTTAGCATCTCTGGGATTTAGCAACGCTAGAAAAATGGATTGTGTATGTAGATTTGATAGGACAGTTATGACTATTGGGCTCCAGAGTCTAATTTGTGATCTTGTGCCTCAGAAGTTGAGAAGGCTATTTTTATTAGCTTGTTTTGATGTGTTGCCAATAGCGATGGAATGGGGGGGGGGGTACAAAACATACCACTGAAGGATTGTATCTGCCCTTGTGCGTTTGATCGAGTAGAATCCATAGCCCACTTTTTTCTATGGTGTTTAAAATGACAGTAGGACTACTCTTACTGTCCACCTACTAGTTGAACTCTCAGGGTACACTGATGACTTTTATGTATTTTAGCAGATAGACATCCATCACTCCTATAAGATTTGCTATGTTTTGTGCTAGATTGTGATCTTCAAAGATGACTGATTGTCCAGTGCTGAATGCAGTCAGTGGGTTGCCATGGTTCTTACCCCTTTAGTTTTAATTCAGTTATAATTTTATTCAATATATTTTATTTCTTACCTTTTAAATACCGTATTGAATATATACCCTTTTGATAATGATGGTCCTGCAACCATAATAAAATGAAATTAATGAAATGTCAAGAAACACATTTTCTTTATTCAAACTGATACTTGGAGATCTTGCATCAGTCATGTTCTTTCTCCAGCCAGGGATCATTCAATTGTGGGATAGCTGTCTTGCCAAACCCTTCCCCTTGAAAGGATTGCAAGAACCAAAGGTTTAATGTAAAAGCTTACAAGAAGGAAAGGTTTAATGTAAAACAGACAAACCATTCTTGGTCCAGTGAACACATCTGGAGTTTTGAGAGACTTATAACCCTTATAGAAGGGCTATCATGAGAGCTTTTTCTGTTCACAGAATGACTTCCATGGTAAATGCAGCTAGTCATTGACTGTGATGGAATGTATCTACGAAGGGGAGGGGGTGTGATGTGGTGAATTGCAGGAGAGAGCAAGGTTCTCAGGAAGGAGGAGGCACATTCCAGGAAGGTTAGAGAGACAGGAGACAACACAGTCTGGAGAAGGAGCGTGGGAAGTGGAAGATGTTTAGAATAGCCACTCCCTAGATTGTCCCAGGGTATATCCACTAGTTGCAATAGTACAGGTTAGTCTAGCAAAATTTTGTCTGTATGGTGTAAGCAATAAAAGGACTGAACTCAGTTGGACTGTTTTCCTGTTGTTCTTGGGCTGGGCCTGACATTGACTGCCAGGGTATCTCAGTGAATGGCAGAAGCTTGGTAGACTTACCTGGTCTAAGCTAAGTAGGTCAGATCTGGGCAGTATTTGGGTAGCAGACCATTAGGAAACCACTAGGAAATTCCAGGGCTGTAAGCTAAACTGGGAACTCAAGAAAACATTCCTGGAAGAAGGAATTCACCACTTTCATATTGCTGCCAAGAAAACTGCATGATTGGGTCCATGTAGGCACTAGGAATTAAGCTTAACTGAAATGCATCTTTAAAATCCTATATTACTTACAAATTTCCCAGGATACTTGCTAATTCTCTTCCTTCTTCCTACTTACCTTTCTTTCTTCTTTCCTGCTGTTTTAGGTGTATTAGGTCTATCCCATGGCTTTAACACCATTTTGTTCACTTTTAAACATCCCAAGATGGTGGATAATTACATCACAGCATAACAGGATCTTGGACTGCTTGAAGTGGCCCAGACCTTCCAATGCAGCATTTTAAAGTATTAACATTTCATGTTGATCCTCAGTATCTTATCATCTGAGCCTTCTTGTGTAGTTTTTAGATACTCCATCGAAGGTCATTGTCTTAGCAAATAATATTGTAGAGTAGCCCTTTATTCACATGGTCATTCTTGATGGATTAATTTGAGTCTAAGCACCATATTAATTGTACAGGGAATGGATAATCATTTTTATCTTGTCGTGAGGGGTTGAAAGGTTCATGCAATTATTGAGCAATTGTAATTGCTCAACCTTGGGATAACCACAATTGTAATTCACCCCCCTCTCCTTAATCTGGAAGAATGTTAAATGACAACCTTGTTTCAACTGAAGTACCAAAGAGCCTCAGGGATCTAGTTGCCTTGTAATCATTCCAAGGTATTTACTGTAGTTTTCAGTAGAAGGAGCCCTTAATCAGGGATCTGGGACTTCTCCATCAGAACTATTGAATCTAGTAATGAGGAAACCTAGAAGCGAGTAGTCTTCTGAGCATATTAAATCTGCATGACAGCAGCTCAACAAGAATGCATTCTATCATAGTAATGATAAGTGATTTGGATCCAATGCACAACACAGAACAGAGAGCACAACCTTCAGTCCTGCAATAAGCCCATTTTTGTGACTGAAGTTAATTCATTGTTGTATTTCTTTGTATTGTTGTATTTCTTGTTCCAGTTTTCCTCCAATGAGCTCAGGAGGGTTCACCTGGTTCTCTTCCTTGCTCTCAAATCCTCACCTCAATCTGGTGTACCAGATTAACCATCTCCCCAAATTTCCCTGATTCTGTTTGAGAGGCTACAATAAGAAGAAAGCACCTGTTTTCTGGATGGTATCCCCCAAAGTGAAGGCATGACATGTTCCATTCTTTCGTGCCGGATTCAATGCAATAATGTGCTGGTACTCTACTGCCTGTCATCACAAGTAAATTGTAGCATCCATAATTACACTTGCCACAGGTGAAGCTAGAAAACACCAGACGGTTTCCTTTGCATCAGCAACCAGAACTTCATTTGCCTTTGATAATTAACCAAGAGAAACTTAATTTAGAGTGTATTGGACAATTTTTTGTAGCAGTAGTTAACTTTGTTCACTGTGAATTTAATTTTATTTCTGGATTTAAAAAGCTGGCAATTCCAATCTGCTGGATCCTACTAAATATCTTGCTTTCTATTTGATTGTGAAAAGTCCTATGGTTGAGATAGATTTCCTTTTTCTTAATGTGCTTTGCTGATTGTGATCAAGGCAAGCTGTTTGTAGGTACACTCTGAACTTACACTGGTATTACCTGGAAGAGTAGGAAGCTGTTTGTAGGTACACCATGAACTTATACTGGTATGAACTGGAAGAGTAGAATGACTGGAATATCCTAATTAAAGGAGGAATATGGCTCAGAGAGCCAGTTTGGTGTAGTAGTTAAGACATCAGGCTGGAAACCAGAAGACTGTGAGTTCCAGTCCCGCCTTAGGCACAAAGCCAGCCAGGTGACCTTGGGCAATGGCGAACCACTTCCGAAACCTTGCCAAGAAAACTATAGGGACTCATCCAGGCAATCATCAGGAGTCAAAAACTGACCTGGAGGCAATCAATCAATCAATCAATCAATCAATCAATCAATAAAAATAAATAGCAAACAAGCCTCAGGTCAACTACTGGCTGCTCTGGGCACCAACAGCACAGAGAATTAGAACACTAGTCCCCCCCCTCCCTGTGTGTCTGAGTCAGTCTTGACTCCTGGCAACCACACGGACAATTCCATGCAGTTCTCTTTGCAACATTTTCAGAAGTGGTTTGCTACTGCCTTCTTAGGGCTGAGAAACTGGCTCAGTCACCCAGCTGGCTTTGTGTCTAAGGCAGGACTAGAACTCAAAGTCTCCCAGTTTCTAGCCTGGTGCCTTTAACGACTATACCATGTATAGGATAGTCCTCACTTTGTGACATCTCACTCTCATTACTTGCAGAGGGGTTATTCAGCAAGGCACGAAGTTAAGCAGTTCCACTTCACATCATGGCCAGAACATGGGGTACCTTACCATGCCACTGGGCTGCTGGCATTCATACGCAGAGTCAAAGCTTCTACACCTCCTGATGCAGGACCGATCGTTATTCACTGCAGGTAAGTCCAAGAATAATAGTTGTTAATTTTGTGGTTGTTGGTTTGGGTAAAAAAATGGGCATAACAGAATGTGGAAAAATATATATTTTAGTGGGGATCAGTGAAAACAAACCTACTGTAAGAAATTGGCCTTATTATGAACAGGATCACAAAGGAAATGAGCCATAATTTTAATGGGAGAAAAGTGTGGCAAGCCACTAACCCCAAATTTCTTCAATGCACTATTGGGCATCACTGAATGAAGTCCATTCTTGTTCATCATTCTCTGATTCCAAAATTATCAAAAATCCCACCTCTCAATAAAAAAATGTATGGCACATTCAAAAGAGATGAATATGGAAGATGCAATGTTTAGTTCTTTTCTCTGTGATATATTTTTGTTTTATGCTAAAGTCTCTCTGCTTGATGCTCATAATTCCTAGTTTGAAAAAGGGCCATGGGAAAAGTTCTTGAGTTCTTCCCTTGGGACTCAGTAGCAGTATGGGAAACAGGAAAAATCCAGGCTATGGGAAAGATGATCACACAACAAAATGTCACACAATGAAATGTCACAATGAAATAGGCTGCTATATTAATCAAGATGGATAAAAATTTGCAAGAATCTCTCCAAATATCTAATGGAGTTCACTGTGGCCCAGTTGGATTTAATACTTGGGAGTAATTATTAGAAAGATTTGTTATTAATTAAATATAGTTGTAGTCCTCTCTTGTGAAAGATCAAAGCAGAATTTAAGTCAACATCTTTATCATTATTTGGCCAAATACTGTAGCCACAACTAGAACAATTATTTTCTCAGCAAATTGTATTTGTTTCAAATACTTCCAAATCCTTTCTCTATTACTTGATTTTCTAGATGGCAAAGAATAATATAAATTTATTGATTTTTGCAGATGTCTATAGTTGTGTATAAGTAATGATAAAAAACTAGCATCCAGAAAAATAAGACAAAGGTTAGGCATTGTTTTCATGCTTTTCAGTTAAAATAACTAACTTACTTTATTCAGAACTCAAAAGACATTCAGTGGATACAAATTGCATTAGTGTTGGATTTTCATTCTATTTGGGCAATACTGTCCCTCCCTGATATTAAGAAATTAATATCTATTAGCGTATATCCAATTCTCATTGGATAAAAATTTGGAAAAGGTAGGAGCAAATTCTGTCCCTTCATGCTTCTCCTCTCTTCCCATTTCTTGATCACCCACATTTTAAACATGGATAAATATGATCAAGGAATGGGAAAATAGACATCTTTATAGGATTAGAAGATGGATTATGGAAAGACACTTTATTTCTGCTGAAGATATTTTGCAGAAGAATTTGTTGCAAGTTCTTACTTAGTTTCGAATGAAACAAGTGCAAAAAATTCTTATGCTCACAAGCTCATACCCTCAAGAACATTAGCAATGTTAATGTGATTTAAAATCAAAGGAAGTTCTCCAATATTATATAAAACTCTTAGATAAATTATAAGAGGCTCTCTTGAAAATCTTAAAGTATGAGAAGTGGGCTTGGAACTCTTTACCAAATCAAATTATTTTAAATGTATTTTGATAAGTCATCAAGAATACATTATGAAAATAATTGATAGATGGTATTAACCCTCTTAGAATTGTAATATATTAACCATAGTCTTTCTAGAGTGTGTTGGGGGGGTTGTAATCTAATTGGTACATAACATCTCCAGTGGCATTCATTGTCCATTTAATTATGCATTTTAATGGAAAGTTTTAGAGGAAGTGGGGTGGGGGAGCAAAAAAAAACCACAGCAGTACAATGTTATGGTCCATTTTCTCCAGAACATATAAAATGGTGCAATACAAGAAATTAATTAAACTTGTATAGTTGGCTGACAGATTGACAATAGCAAAACACTGGAAAATTAAAGTACATTTTTCCTTGGATCAGTGGTTCTTAAAAGTGTAGAAAATAGGATTGGAAAAAAAAAATTAAGACAAAGCAACAATCCATTAATTCAAAATTGTTTTATTCACATTTGATCCCCAGTTTTTAAGTTACAACAGCAAAGTATTCCCAGTTGCCTCCATCTGTGCAAATATTTTTTTGTATAGAAACGTTTTATATCACTATTTGAGATTACAAATGTCTTTATATATACTCCCCAAATACACAGGAATTTATGCATCGCTTTTGTGTACTTCGCTTTCCGATTTTTAAATGTGCCATATTTTGTTGACTGTGGTACAATTAAACGAAGGCTTTTAAAAAACAAACAGTTGCATCTGTGGTACTTTCTCTGAAATGTGCTTCTCCTTTGAATGAAATGTCAAAGGACAAACTCACCCTAATCAAATGGAATGAGAACTAGTAGGAAAAAAAAGAGAGAGTCACATTTCAGCACAAGAGTAGCATTTTTTAAACTCCACCCGCAAAGGGTGAAATTGAATATGTGAAAACCTGCAACTAGGAATATATGAAGAGGGGGTCAAAAAGATGGAGGCCACAGCCATGTCATTGAGACCATGCCCCTTTTTTATTCCCACCGCCATCTTGACTTTTTAAAATCCCCCCTCCACCCATGGATACCCCTGCCTGCAACCCAGAATATGGTGAACATTTTAGCTGATGTGCATTTCTTTCAACATATAAACAATTGTCAACCCTTGGTTCACGTCGATAGAAAGATAGATGATTGTACAGGTAGTCCCTGGGTTAAGAACGCCTGGGTTACAGACCCATAGTTAAGGACAGAGCTTATTGTAGCAAAATTAGAGTTAAATACACAGTACTACTTATACAGCAATACTGTTCCATCTTACATACAAATTCGGCTTAAGGACATACCTTGGGAACGGAACTCATTCTTAAATTGGGGACTACCTGCAATGGTATGTGGGAATGACCTTGGGGGACCGGGTGAAGAGATGCTGCCTAGGGAACGGTCAGATAAGAGGGAGCACAGCCACAACTGCATGGGAAGAGCAAAAGGCTCAGGAGGGACCCTCCCTAAGTTATCGGGCTATAAAGGTGATGGCAGGAGAAATGTACTTTCAGACTTGCAAGATTGATGTCAGCCTTATTAGGTAGACCAGACAGGAAACATGGCCAGATAAGCTAATTCTACTTTATTGTAAAGCTACATTAACAGAATCTTGCAAGTCTGAAAGTACAATTCTCCCGCCGTCACATTTACAGCCCTGTTAACTTAGGGAGGGTTCCTCCTGAGCCTCTTGCTCCTCCCACTATGCAGCTGTGGGCTGTGCTGTCTCTTATCTGACCATTCCCTAGACAGCATCTCTTCACCCAGTCTCCCAAGGTCACTCCCCCATACCCTCACAATGGTCTTGTGTTCAGATATGGGCATAGTAGGAAGCAGTTTCTGTTGTGGTGCTTTTAATTATTATTACAGGAACGTACCATGTCTGAACCCAGGCTTCAAAGCATTGGCTTCTTTACCTGTCTTATTTATCTTATAATTAGCCACACACCAGTGTATATGCCCTAATTTGCTCCATAAGCCTCCGACATGGTGGGGAAGGACATCACACCTACTTTCCAAGTTTTGCTTTAAGAGCAGTCTTAAGCTTCATACAGTATGCACAATGTGGAATCTCTCCTTTCTAAATGTTAAGCTGAGCTTTGGAGGCATTCTGTGTAACTTTTTGCTCCATAGTTCTTCCTGGGCTAGATAACAAGAAAGGACTGATGAATGAAAGCTGGGGAATTTCCTCCCACAATGAAACACAGATATTTTTTTATTTTGGCCTCCAATTGCTTCATCAGTATTCATTCATCAGGGACAACAAGTATAATTAGTTTCCTCAGCATGCAATCATTGAGAAACACAGCAAGTGATTCATCAGCCCCAGAAATTAGTATATTTGAGGGTTTTAAATCTACAGTGGAAAAGGGGAGATGGGTGTGGTACATTCAGACTTTTGCTAATGACTTCGATGGGTGGGGCTTCTAACCAGAGAAACCTGAGTCAACCATATGCTACAGGCAAGTTTCCTTTAAGAGAGAGCAAGGCTGTTTTAGGTAGCATTACAGTGGATTCTTTTAAAAATCTCTAACAGATGTGATTCTTTCTGTACATAAATACCAAAGATCTGTTTTAGCCTGGGGCTGTTCTGTGTGGGGAGAAAACTTCTGTTTGCTGTTTATGGTGAAAGAAGTATTGGTTGGGCTCACCACATAATGTAGAATCACGGATCAGGGCATTTCTGTGGCTTGAGGGCATTTCTACAGTTGGAGAGTCCCTTGTTCTCTAGAAGGGTGTGGGGAGATGCGTATCAGCACTGGGTGAGGCCAGCACTCCACATAAGGGATGCCAGTCTCTGCAGCCAGCCATGTCTTTCATAATAGAAAAAGCTAGATCTGGATACCAATACTAATGATGAAATTCTGCACTAAATCTGTGAGCAGAACAACCAGGTGGGGATTTCTCTGAATTTGCTCCAAGAAATATATCCAACTGGGGATGTCAACAGAGAGAACAATGGGAGGCAAATGATGAAAAGTTCATTGTCATATCACAAAAGGGATGAAAATTCCACCCCTTTTGCATCAGCATTGCAACACTGCATATAACTACAAAAGGGGCAGAGTTTGCATCATGATGTCATACTTGTTTTGTCATTCTGTTGAATTCATGGCTTGCTCCAGACACCTCTGTCTCCAACAATTACTCTACACCAGGATTCCTCACTCATGATGACATCAATACCACTACTGAAAAAAATCTAATGGGAGGAATTCCCTAAGGATGTCTCCTGGAGATTTAATGGACAAAAGGGCAGTCAGGAAGACTGCAGATCACTGGAGAGAGGATTGCATCTTACAATAAAAGATAGGACATTCAGACATAAACTTTGGCATACCTTGTCCGTAAATAAGTGCTTGAACTCCCCACTCACCCTTGATTGGAAATTCTCTTCCATAATGTCTTTTGTGCACTGCAATACTTTCAAAAGAGATGTTTCTATTGACTTAGCCTTAAATCTAACTCTAGTAGGTAGGCCTTCTGATGAATCTGAAATATATTCCAACTTTTGGACTCTATTAAGTTTCCAAAGGTTAAAACTTTTATATCTGGAAAAGGGCATCAAAAATGTATGAATTCACAGGAATTCATGAAGCAATTATAGAGGAATTTCCACATTTCCAACAGTTCTGACAGTTAAAATGTTTCTTCTTCTTTCTCACACCTCCTCAAACTTCTACAGTGCTGGCACTGGGCGGACAGGCTGCTACATTGTCCTGGATGTGATGCTGGATATGGCCGAGTGTGAAGGAGTTGTAGACATTTACAATTGTGTGAAGACTCTGTGCTCACGGAGAATCAACATGATTCAGACTGAAGTGAGTTTATTGGGATGAGGTAGGGTAAAGTACATTGTTCCAGGTACGTTTGAAAGCCTCCTTTGTTGCTTGGTATGTATTCTTTGTGGCACAGTCAGAACAGTTGGATTCCATAATATTTCAGGAGCAGTTTTACTGGGCAGAACTTTAGTAAAACAGCATTGCAGTAAATGAATTAAATTAAGATTCTTTCCTTTCAAGATCTTTTATTTGTTCTACCTTGGCTCCTGTTCTAGTCCATGTAGCTTTGTATCTTTACTAGCTAGACTAGTGTTTCTCAACTTCAGCAACTTTAAGATGTGTGGACTTCAATTCCCAGGATTCCCCAGCCAGCCATGCTGGCTGGGGAATCCTGGGAGTTGAAATCCACACATCTTAAAGTGCTAAGGTTGAGAAACACTGAGCTAGACAAAAGACTTTACAAGTTCTGATGAGGGCCTTTCCCAGTTTTAATTGGAAATACTTTGGATCTTTTATCCTATGTAGTGTCTGTTCTGTCACTGCTGTAAATGCTTCCCTATCCTAATCAGCCATACCTGAGAAGCAGAAGAAGCTGGTATAACCCAGATTAACCAAACACAAGTGCTGGGTTCCCATGATATGCTACTCCCAATTAAACGTTATTCAGAATGGCCTAAGACAATGATCCAGCTCTCACAGAATGTCTGTTGAACCACAGACAGCCCACTACCGTAGGGTGTTTAAGTGATCAAGGGGATCCAGTGGGGAGAAGAGAAATATGTGTCTGGAGAAAAGAATATTTCTCTCCTGTTCCCCTCTAGTACCACTTATGTATTGGGTTTGCTTGTTCTGGTACTGTTCATAGAATCATAGGGTTGAAAAAGACCTTGGAGGTCTTTAGGATGGCCCCAAATGATCTTTTGGGAAGGAAACGTGTTGCAACCAGAGTTGATTTCAGGATTATTCAGCCCAGTTCCAATTGCTGTTTTCAAGTCTGCTTTAAGCCATTTTGATCACTTTGATTAGAAGTGATATGTGAATAATGCAATGCTTATGTCCTTAACAAGACTTTCATTCCTTCATTCATACTAAAGGAGCAATATGTCTTCATCCATGATGCCATCTTGGAAGCCTGTCTTTGTGGAGAAACCAGCATCCCCATCAGTGAGTTCAGACCTACATACAAAGAGATGGTTAGGATAGATCCACAGAGCAACTCATCCCAGCTGCGGGAGGAATTCCAGGTGAGTGAATGAAAATTGGAGGCTTTCTTGAATCAAGGGCTCTTGACAATGTTCATGAATTCCCCTGAGGTATGATTCCAAATACCACTTACAGGAAAATAACAATGAGAGAAGGGTTACAGGGAAGTAACAATGAGAGAAGGGTATGTCTCCATTGCCTACCTGTGAGCATTCCAGAAGCATAAAGTTGACCATGATGAGGAACAAAATGCTGGGCTGAGATGGCTCTTGGCTTGATACAGCAGGCCTATTCTTAAGTTCGACCCTGGAAGACTCATCCATATGTTTTGAGCTGCAGCCTTTCCTAGATCACCTAAGACTTTGAATAATAATTTTCTTCTTTTAAAATAAAGAGTGTATAGCTGTAGTAATACATTTCATCTCCCAATAAGATTATAAAATGCTGCCTAACCTGGTTTCTTCGTGTCCAGCAGACTCTGAATTCTGTAACACCCCACCTGGATGTGGAGGAGTGCAGCATTGCCCTTCTACCACGCAATCGGGAAAAGAATCGGAGTATGGATGTGCTGCCTCCAGACCGGTGCCTCCCTTTTTTGATCTCCATGGACGGAGACAGCAACAACTACATCAACGCGGCCTTAACGGATGTAAGTGCATCTCCTCAGTGGCAGGGACTGGGTGGGAAAGTCATTGGCCAAGCCCATCTATAGTACCTACAGCAACCTTAGCCTGCAAAGTTAGGTTCCAAGACTGGATGCTGGGAAAGCAGAATCCAAAGAAAAGTTTTACAAGACTTAGAAAAAGTTTGGAAGACAAAGCTTTAGGAGCAAAAATATAAAAAGCTCAAAGCTTTACCTAAAGTTTCCTTTAGAAAATCACTGTGAAACTTCCATCAGGGGAAAAAAGTCAGCCTGAACTAGTAGTTTTGTTGCCCTTGTTAGCCAATCTGGCTGATCTCATAAAGCCTGCAGTTTTCTCAGTTTAGCCACAGTTGGCTAAGTGCTGCCACCTAGCTGGATAATTTCAGTTTTTTGTTTTTGTTTTTTTTACTCGAATGAAATTGACTGGTGATCAGTACCTCTCTGAACCTCGCCAGGTAGTTTCCTATCAAATTAATATTTTGTTGTGTCCTGTGTCGGGGCATATGGTTTAACATTTGGCACTTAGATCCCATCTTTGCCTTATAGTTGGTTTCCTGGTTACATCTTAGCCTTGGTGTTGACAGAAGCCAGCCCTTGTACCTCCCTTTAGTTTAGAATGTAGGACAAATTGCCTTATGGGCAAGGGCTGCTTTTTGATGGATCCACTGACAATGGTGAGCAGTAGTATTTTGCAAGAATTTTGCCATGAGTCTCTCCAAATCCTACATAGGGCCATAGGAATAGAAAGCCCTAGAGAATACTTGCTTTCTTCCTATATAAATACTATTCTGTCCCTTGGTATTTTTAATGCAGTGTAGTTTGTCAGTTTTGATACTTTAGCAGTTTCGTTTTCAATTTCAGTCCTTTGATAATTTGAGTTTTAATTTTGGTCATTTGGCCCATGTCTTTTATTTAAAGTCCCTTCTTTATTATTGTTGCCTGCTGGCACCGTCCCTTGAAGGTCTTCCTTCCTTCCTTCCAAACCACAGAAGTTCCTTTTTCAAGTAGACAGGCTAAAAGAACAACCAGTATTATTGGGAATGCTTTTAACATTGCCAAAGGAAAAAGAGTTGTCAGCATCTGAAGTGAGAAGTGCCCTTGCCTTCCTTTCTTAGGAACATGTAGCAAAGCCTGGTAGAAAATGGGGACAAGGCAGAGGAAGCAAATCAGTAGTGTCTATCAGTTCTTTTTGCTCATTCCCCATATTCATACAGGAAATGAACAAAAAGAGGGACTGTGCAAACTGAGTTCCCCTTGACTTGCCAGTTCCCTGCAATGCTGTCTAGCTTCCTGAATGTCTGAGCATTCAACAGCTAGTGCAAAAGGTCTGTCCTAACCTCACCA
Organism: Python bivittatus; assembly: GCF_059951505.1. Taxonomy (NCBI): domain Eukaryota; kingdom Metazoa; phylum Chordata; class Lepidosauria; order Squamata; family Pythonidae; genus Python; species Python bivittatus. Next base: position 11,080,068 of record NW_028277054.1, on the reverse strand, counting down.
CAGTGACCCTCATCCTCTCCAAAAATGTGTGCCCCCAGCTATCAAAAGGTTGCTCACTCACTAGATCAGTGTTTCTCAAACTTGGCAACTTTGAGATGTGTGGACGTCAACTCCCAGAATTCCCCAGTCATCATGTTGATTCTCCAGCCAGCAGAATTGAAGTTCATACATCTTAAAATTACCAAGTTTGAGAAACACTGCTCTAGATGTTATACAATTACAGTTCCAGCATCTGTCGCTGTTGGAGCTCCTTGCACTTGTAATTTGGCAATTAGAGGAATGTAGGAAGCAGCTTTATATTAACTCAGAACATTGCCCCATATAGCCAAGTATCAGTGATGCTGACCAGCAGTGACTCTCTGAGATTTTAGAAAGCCATTTCTATGCTTTCTTTTGGCTTCCTCTTGAGTTGGACAGTCCCTGTTCTGAATTTCAGATGATATCATCACCTCTGTTGAAACTCTTGTACATGAGTCCATTTTGATACTATTCTTGGGTCTAGACAATATGACTCGTTGTATTATTTTGTGCCAAAGTGTCGTACAAACAAACAATATATTAGCTTCCAGGTAAGAGTAAGGCCAAATAAAGTTAGATTGCCTAAAATAACCAATGACCTCTTTCAATTAACCAAGGAAGTGCCTGTTTACTAGGTAGAAGGGGAGCATTCACTTTGAAAGTCTGTCACTATGTAATGCTCCAAAGGAAACTGAATCGTCAAGAGTGAAGAGCTTCATCTGTATGTTTTTTCTAGTTTTTTTTTTTTTTACCATCAGAGCATGAAATGATTTGATCAGGATTTGATTTAGGCTGATTCAGTGAGGGAAGACTCTCCTTCAGAATCTATTCAGAGCCTTATTTCTTCTACCCTGGTTCTTTTAAAAACAGTATTTTTAAAAAGTATTTGAACAGAGGGCAACTATTTCATTCATGGGTATTTTAATGGAGCATTATTGTAAATCTAGATCTAGGAAGGGGTGCCTTGAGTATCTGTAAAATTTATTCATGAAACACTATTTTTAATGTCACTAAACTGAACAATTATTAAGTGCATGAAGAAGTCATATAAGCTGCATTTAATTTTGATTTGATTAAATCAAATCAGCTTCAGTTATTGTCCTGGCCTTGCCTACTTTATTAGGGCATGCCCAGTTTTTAGATTTTAGAAACATTTGTTTTCAAAAATGTATAATATGTGGATATTTCCCAGAAGGTCTGGATTAACTATAAGGCTAAAGAGACAGCAGCCCTGTCCACAGTCTTAAAAAACCTACTTCTTCTCCTATGGCCATCATGATTGAGACACAATCATGATTTTGCTCAGTCATCTAAACAATTGCTCCTACCTTCATCTGAGTCATCTAAAGCTCCTACTGTTCAGTGCTTTTAACCAACTTTTAACTTTTTGCTTTTAACGCAGTCATGATTGGTGAGCAAACCTAATAAAAATAATGGCCTTGTTGGATTAGGTAAGGTTCATCTTACTTCAGCATATTGTTTCTTGCAGTGGCCAAGCAGATGGCTCTGGGGTGGGAGACATACCTTTCTCCTGTTGTTCCTCTACAAGTAGTATTTGGAGGCATATTATCCCAACCTGGAGATAGCACTGATTCTTTAAGACTAATAGCCATTGATAGGATGTCTTACGTGAAGTTATCCAGGTCCCTTCTCATGCCATCCAGATTAACGGCCATATCTGTGATAATGACTTCTACCCATTAATTATGGGCTGTATAAAACTTACTTTCTTTTTTCTCTTCTAAAGCTCCTTCCAATCAACTTCATTAGATGGCTCCTAGTCCTAGTATTTTAAGAGAGGGAGAAACAATTTATCTAGCCATGTCTTTTATACCATGCAGGAACATTTTATATACTGTGCACAATGTTTGGTAGAGATTATGTCTCCCCTAAATAACTTCTTTCTAAGCCAAAGAATCCCAGATCTTCTAACATATTCTCATAAGGAAGATTTTCAAGTCTTGATCGTTTTGGTAATCAAAGTTTAAATATGTGTCTGCAGAAGGGACTTCCTGGTTTATTAAAACCTCCTTTTGGTTTGCTTTCCCAGATTGTTGATTTCTCCCTAGAAGGCAAGTAAGCAGAAAATATTTCTCACTAAAATATGCAGTAAACAATATTTATCAGTTTTCTTAGTGCTTATATGGATACATGCACAATATTCTGTAGGCCAAATAGGAGGCCCAGTGTAGCCAGCTAATCCAGAACCCACCAGACTTGATCTGGCTCTGGTCACAATGTTCATTAAGAAAGAAGTAGGATGCAAAGAGAGTAAAGAAGAGTTAGAGAACAGTAGCATTGTTTCAGAGAAGCTGAAAAGTTGGGAGTTGCTTCCAAAGTGCGGTGTATCTGGTCTCTTGAGCTGATAAATGTTGTTTCAAGGACTCTTGAGGAAGTCAAAGAACTAAAGGATAAAAGCACTAACAACCTCGATTGTCTGCTCTCTCTATCTCTGCAGGTGCCCCTAAAAGCACTTGCTTTTTCTGCAGAGCTAACAAGCTCTGAAAAGTCTTTACCTTGAAGTTCGTGGTTTTTCTCTTCCTCCCCCCTGCCCCAAGATATCTTCTCCCTTCTTCCTCCAAAAAATATTTGTTAGAAATAAGACTTAGAATTGCCTGTGCTACAGGTATGTGTTTATGGCATGGCTCCCCCATCCATTCACAGGGCAGGAATTACAAGGCAGGCTGACTGTATGACAATTAAGAATTTGCTCATCGATCAAAGATAGATTGATTTTGGTTAACAGAATTTTAGAAAAAGAACCAAGAGCAGACAGTGTGCTTCTCCCTCCCCTTGGATGTGATACTAAAAAGTTGAGATGTATATATTGCCTGTATGCGTGAATGTATAATGTTTGGCAGAAATTTTAATTATTCATTCATTCATTCAAATTTGTTATAGCTGTCCGACTCCGTGGGTAAAATCCTCCATGGAAATGTGACCCTTTCATAACTCTGTTCCTGTTCACACCTCAGTTTAGTTCCATTTACAGTGGATCTCCATCCTTGGAGCAAGGCAGTGTAGTTTTTGATGGTAGACAACTTGCTACAGGCATGAAATTACAGTTTTACAATGAAACATAACAGCACAGATTCCAACAGCAGAAACCATAAAAAATACCTCCATGCTGAACAAGCCAGGGCAGGATTGCTCAGGTCTCTAACTGATAGTAAATGCTGCTTCCATGGATTTTTTGGGTGTAAATGTGTGATGGTAGTGGTGGTTTGGCAAACTGTTCTCAGTGGGCCCTGCCCTGGATAAAATCCTGCCTTTTCCTCATTGTCTCTTTCCTTTGGTCTCCTTTCAGATTAAAGCTGGGCACAAATTGCTGTCAAATTAATGACAGATTATCCCCCCCCCCCTTAGTGCAAGGAGCACTACATTGCACCAATGAGAATGTCTCAGTTGAAAAAAGTGAAATGTACCTTTTGTTGAATGTCAGGAGAAATTCTGCCCAGCATTACTGTAAATTTCTGCCACCTTTAAGAGGGAACGAGAATAAAGAATGTAGAAATTACTGCCAGGGGGAGCAGCAAGAAGGCTGGATGGCTTGCGTAATTGAAAGTGCCTCTTTCATGGACATGGACCTTGGGAAATGTCCGGTTATGCCTCTGTGCCCCTGCAGAAAACATAAATTAAGGATTAGAACTGCCTCATGTTCTTTATAAGTTATTTTCTGGGCAGCCTTGATAATCCCTTTGGCTATGAAACATCAAGGCTTTTTGGGGAGTGAAGGAAAATCTACATCTCCCAGAATTCTGGAAGTTGAAGTCCATACATCTGAAAGTAGCAGAGGTTGAAAAACACTGCAATGCCCACTGAAGGGTTGTTGTTTCAGTCCTTATTTCCTACCTGCTTTTACCAATCTCTCTTGTTCTCCTCTAGAGCTACACCAAGAGTGCTGCTTTCATTGTAACCTTGCACCCCCTACAGAACACCACAACAGATTTCTGGAGGTTGGTGTATGACTATGGCTGCACCTCCATTATTATGCTAAACCAGCTCAACCAGTCCAATTCTGCCTGGGTAAGTAAGAGAGATCCACTGAACTAAAACAAGGAGAAAAGATGGGATGAAATAGTTAAATGATGTGGGACTGGAATAGCCTGATAAGAATGTTCTCCAACCTAGATGTGTTGAGATAGTAATTCCTGGAATCTCCAGCCAGCATTGTGCCATCTACCATCACCTCTTCTGTGGCCCAAGATGCCCTCAGAGTGATTCTAAAACACTGGTTGCCTTTTTGGTCTTTTTTCCTTCTTTAGATGTTGGGGCTTTTAAAGGCAGAATGCTTGCAGCAGCATAGGCTTAAGACTCCTTTTTCACTCCTTAAATAGCTCAGAATTGAGTCTGGCCTGAGCAACTTTTGGAATGTGTCCATCAACGTGCTGTGCAGATGCTGATGCTGCCCTCCAGCCAATGGAAGTCGTGCACTCAGTGTTAAAGAACAGTCACAGCCAGTCACTCTAGATTTATTGTGTTAAAAGAAAAGGATGCTGGGCAAAGCACAATCAGCCAGGGCTACTGTGTGAGATAGTTTTGTGGGAGGACAGCTAAATGGTATTTGGCCGTTGTAAGTCCGTTGAAGAGGCCTCAGTGACTTGCTTCTCAGATCATTATGGTTTGCTGAATAAATCACAGATGACTGAGTTTGCACAGTGCACTAAGCTGGAAGCTGGCAACTGAATGACCAACAAAGACCATTCTGGGAGCGGAATGGCCTGCTCAACCAATGGGTGGAAGGGCTGCTGCAAGAAATGTGTGTCTAAATGGGATTAAGCATGCGTGATTTTAAGTGACATTAGGTGCCATTATAAAAAGGTAATGCAGCCTTCTCCAACCTGCTGCCTTCCCAATATGTAGACTGCCTCCCAGAATTCTCAGCAATGACCATGCCTTCTGGGAATTCTGGGAATTGATGCTCAAGGGCTCCAGGATGGCAAAGACAGGCATAAACATCCTATGGATTTAGATTTTTTTTTTTTTATCTATAAATTATGTACCTAGATCTTCAAACTATGGAGCATTTGGGGAGTTTGATTCTCCCTCTAAACCTTCAAAGCATTCTTGTTGAGTTCATGGCAGTTTTACGAACCCATTACAAGTCTATAATGTTAATTTGCTTGATTTTTTTTGAAAACATAAAATTAATATTGTAGACTCTTAATGGACATATTCATTAAATGGATTATTTTATGAGTCAAAATCAGACACTTCCAGTGCCAATGACCCAACTTATTGTTGTACTACTGATATTGAAATAAGGAGATGAATGAATTAAAGGACCCCCTTTGGGTGAAGATGAGCATTCCTTTGTCAGTCTTGCTTGCTGAGTTAAAGAGGACCACTGCGTGCTTAATAAACAGAACAGGAAAATAAACATTATTCTCAGTGCTACCATATCAGGGAGGTCTAGTAATACTGCAGGGCCAAAGGAGTTTATTCAGGAGTGAAATTAACTCTGGAAGCAATTGACACAGAGGGAAATCTAAGCAGTGAACTCTGTTACAAGAGGGCAAACTAAGAATTGGGGGAGCTTAAATGGAAAAGAGAGGAGAAGCAGAACTACTTTCATCCTAAGTAAGAAGCTTTGGTTCTCCCAGTTCTTCACAATCAGAGTTGTATAGCACACTTAACCAAATCAATTAAAAACTTTCAGCCTGGATCTGTACAACATGCTAAGATTGGTTATTTTTAACCTTAGTGTGCATTTTTGCAGCAGAACACACTGTGTGAGTTCAGCCTGTTTGATTAGTTTATGATTCAAACCCAGAAAATGGACTAATTTAAACAGACAAACGGTTATGATCCACCACATCAGAATCCTACTCCTCCCCCTGTGGTCTCAATACAACTCCGCCTCTGTTTCTCTGTTATCTTATTCTGCTCATCACACTGGACACTTGCTTCTTTAGGGGATATGTGCCTAGTGCTGTTTCAGCCAGATCTTAAAACATTTACAACAGTCAATAAATCTGCAAACAGCTTTGGAAAGGCGACTTAGAGGGCTTATCCCTCACTTGAACCATGTCTCGCTGGAGGAAGTTGTAATACCCAAATTATTCTCTGAGTCTGGAAATCATCATGATGCCAGAGATTTATAGCTCCCATTAATAACCAATTATTATGCAAATACAATTGCTATCCAGCGAGGCCTGAACTGTTGGATGGCCTGAAAAGCTAAATGTTGTGGTAAAAGTGCAGTGACAAACACTGTTTTTTGTGTTGATATTTCCATCCTGGTAGTTGCCATAAGGAATGAAGTTGGTGAGGCAAGAACAGCAGTTTTTATGCTAGAGAGAATCATTCTGTCCATGTAGATCAGTTCCCTCCCACTGCCATCAGGAGAACAGGCAAGCATCCATTGACTCAAAAAAGCAGGAGGGAAAAGCCTTGAATTAGAACCTTGGAGCAAGGACCTTTATAATGGCTATGACTTCTGTGTACTTCAGTGGACCAATTTTCTCTTGCTGAGTCATGCCTAGTCCTGAATAAAGGGTTATATGTTGGGATGGATAAGATTTACAGCTGAATTTGGTCTAAAAACAATCTCATTCATAATGCCCAAAGCAGACAATGCATCAGTTGGGCTGCCTGATGAGTGATATCAAGAGTCCTTCCTATCAGTGATTGTTTCCTGCCACTTTAATGCAGAGCAGTATTAAACCTTGTCCTGATGTAACCTAGGTGGAATTGGCTGAAAACAAACCTTGACTGAAAGGGATGCCTTCACTGAATTGCTTCCCTCTGAGAAAAACAGACGAGGTTTATTTATTTAGAGAAAGGGGGACTAGAAGTGGGTATGTGCAGGAAGGAGTGATGGTTTTTAAAACTGCACATGAAAACAAAGTACTGTAAGCATTGCTCGATTCCACAGTGCAGGGATTATTTTTTGTTAGAGTAAACCAATATGCATAAAAGCGTAGGCAAACTTTGAAGGTTTGGGGGAAGGGGGGAGAAAAAACTGATTTAATGGTGAAAGGGAAAGAGTCTATTCCACTAAAGCATGCATCAACTCCTTTCTTCCACCTTAAAACTCTGAACTCACCCCTCTACCTTTGCTCTCCCTGGTTGAATTTGCACATTAACCCCAAACCAAATGCACTGCATATGGTTTATTAGGTGAGTAAATCTAGCTGTTATATTGCCAGGTATTTATGCTACTATTTGTTCCTTAATTCTTAGCCTTGTTTACAATATTGGCCAGAGCCAGGGCTTCAGCAATATGGACCAATGCAGGTGGAATACATATCTCGGTCAACTGATGAAGATGTTGTAGCCCGTCTTTTCCGGGTACAGAACATAACACGGGTGAGTTTGCTTTAAACTTTTGCACTGTTTTGAGAGCATTTTTTAAAAAAAAAAATAGATCTGCACCTGCTTTCTTTCTTTTAAAAAGAAAAACTTCTTATAAAAGGAAATGGAAAGGGGAAAGGGGTTTTCACTTTAGTAATTTGGGACAACTCTTTTCTCTTCCCACCAGCAACAACTGCATTTTGTAGTAGTTTCTTGATTTCTTGACTTGTAGTTTAAGGCTTCTTCACTTGTAATTCTTTAATGTGAGAGTAGGAAGGGATTTGATTTCAGAATAAAATCAAATTGTAGCATATTACCCACTGCTTTCTGTTCCAGTTGTAGCCTTTGAGTCTCAAAGGCAATCCCACTGTGGGATCAGAGCAGCTCCCCTACGAGGAAAGACTATCATTTGTAGACAAAAGTTAGTATGGAGTGAAGGCAAGTAAGACAGCAGACAGGTGTTATTATGGCCAGTGATCAGAACACAAGAGCAATCCAAAATTCTCAGCAGTGTTGGCTGATTAGAGAGCTTAAATACCTTCCTTATGACAAAATAACAACAAGAACAACAACCCCACCCTAGAATATTTGGAATTCTTTAACTTAAAAAAAGAAATGACTGAATGGGGATACTCGACTCAAAGGCTACAACTGGGACAGAAAGCAGTGGATAATATGCTACAAGGTAAGAAACACTGGGTATGTGTAACACCCAATTCTCTGGTCAATATATTGGTTGCCAATAGGCTTCCAAGTCCAATTCAAAGTGGAGGTATATAAAATCAAGCATAGCGTGGAGAAAGTAGACAGGAAGAAATCCCCTCCCCCCAAAAAACAAGGTGCAGAGTGGGTCATCTAATAAAGTTGATTGGAAGAAAGGAAGGGTTTGAGCAGGCAAAAGAAAACGTTTTTGTATGTATGGACCAGCTTCAGTACATAATAATATTTGCTGCTGTCAGAAGTGATAATGTGGAGTTCTTGGTTCTCCCTGAGCTTGGTTGTTTGCTTGCAGATGTTTCATTACCCAACTAGGTAATTTCATCAGTGCCAAGTGATAGAGACCACCAGCTTCTACAGTTCTAGGAATTCACGAGGATCAGGCCATGGTTTACTACCTCCAGAATCACAAGCAGCATCTGTAAATACAGGTGCTGGGAGCAACTGTGAAACAGGGCAGATGCTTTCCTGCCTAGATTGACAAACGTTCTGAATGCAGCCAGTTGGCTGCTGTGTGACTCAAAATGCCAGATTAGATAAGCCTTGGTTTGATCCAGCAGGGCCCTTCTTAGGTCTTTAAGAGGCCAAAATTCCTTTAGGACCTTCCCAGATTAGCCCTATTTCTTACCATGTCAGTTATCTTAATTCCCATGTCAATTAGTTCACTCCATTCCATCTCACGTTGATGTTTTCAAAGGACATGAAAATATCTGGTTTTTATGCATTTTGTTTTATGCATTTTGTTTTTGTTTTAAAATGCGGAAAATTGTGTCTTGTGTTAGACTAGGAAAACTGACCCTGGCAGTTTGCTTTAGAACAACCCTGGATGAAAAATTTAACCATTTCTGGAAGCATCTCCCTTTATGTTGAATGTAAAACCTAATCCAACCTAATGCTCTTCAAATACACTGGACTAGAATTTACACAACTTCTAGCCACTATATTGAGGGTGGACACTGGTTGGGTATTATGGGAACTGTGGTCCAGAGAGCCCCTGATTCAGAAAGACTTCTTCAAGCACTTGCAGGCAGGGAAACAGAGATGGAAATCTCACTGCAGTTTGCTCAGAAATCTGTAGCTGATTGTCACCTCTTCAACGTGGTGTCTCTTCTGCCCCAGCTCATTACAATGGCATTAATAAGAACCTGAATGCAACTCTCAGAGAGTCAGTCTGAAAACCTGTCTTGAGCCTCATTGTATTTTCATCCTTCCCACTGATTTTTTACTGAGCTTTCTATCCAGTGCTGTTAAATTCTAGGCTCGCTTAGCTATGGGTGCGTAATCCCCCCTCATTCCAGACCCCTCTAACTACATTATTTTGCAAATCTACCTAGATTATGAAAGTATTACAGGGCCTCATTTCCTTATCCCTTCTTCCTTTCCCTTTCAATCTCTCTTTTTTATTATTATTATTATGCAGTGAATACCAAATGAATACGAATAGCCAGCCGTCATTGACTGCCAGGAGATGGCCGGCTGGCTGGATACAAATGTAGTAGGGCCGTGCATGCTTCACAACAATGTTTGGAAGAGGTGCTTTGGAATTTGGGGGGGTGCAAGTACAATAGTGCTTTAAAAGGGTTGTGCTTTTCTGGCTTTCGTGCAAGAGCAAGCACCCCTTCCGAATCATTTTTGAAACAGGTATAGCTCTCATACCAAAGACGGGATTGTGGGTGTGTCTGTGTACAAGGTGGAGCTAATATCCAGGAATAAGCCCAAAGAAACAATAACTCAGAACCAAGTAAGAGCAGATCATTTCATTCTTTGATCATGCCCCATGAATGCCCTGTGCATCTCAGCCAATTTAATCAGCTGATGCTCTAAAATTCATTCTGGAATGAATGCATGAACAGCTTTAATTTTCTCCTTCTGTTTATTATTGCTTTTTAAATCTTATCAGCATGTAGCATCACCAGAAACACAAGGAATCTTGATATGCTTGTACACTTGGCTAGTTATGTATGCATCAGATCTAGGATTTTTTTTTTCCTAGCTAAAGAATTGAAATTTTTTGAGCGGTATTGTTTGAGCTCCTGAGTAGAATTGGCTGTGATTCATTTTGTACCAAGTAGGAAATTCCCTATTTTCATGAATCACCAGCCCCATCACAGACTCCCTGCTAGAACATAATCTAAGCCAGTTGTCTTAGCAGCTACTGGATTGAGGCCCAACAATGAGTCATATTGTAAATGAAGATGGGTACAGCTGGGGCAACCTCATCTTAACTTAATTTTTTTAAGAAAAAGAAAAGGTGGCCAAATGCAAGTCCTTTTGTAAATACATAGACAAAGAGATTTTAGCAGGAAATTCCCAGCTGACAAGCAGCACTTGTTAAAGTAAGTGAAGTTGTTGGGGTAGGATTTTAGGGCAGAAGTTCAACTGAGCAGGTTTACCACATTTTGAAGGAAGTAATGCTCACTACTGTGTAACAAGTCCTTCTCCCTCTTATTGTCTGTCCTAAATGTGCAACTGATTGAAATACAGGACTCTTGCCTATTCAAATGCTCTAGAGCAGTATTTCCTAGCCATGGACCCTTCCCAGAATTCTGCAACTATCTTGGCCGTTTCTAAGAATTCTGGGAGTTGAAGTCCATACATCTCTGGGAACCACTGAGCAAGAGTGTGGGCAACCGACTCCAGTGAGTCTTTGCATGAATGACATTCTTAGGGACTCCACTAAAAAAACCCAACCCTGGATAGAATCAAGACAAAAAACTAAATTTGATTTAATTTCTTACACTGAATCTAAATCTAGTTAATAAGCTTATTCTCTTGTTCTATATATTCCATCTTGATAAAAATTGCAATTTGAGGAGGTTTCTGGGGACTAAGTCCAAAGCTTTGGGTCTTCCCTTAGTGTATCTTTGTCCTAGAATAAAAAGCAAGAAGATGGACATCTGATATATCTGTTAGATTCCAGTTTGTGTTTCATCCTGGAGTACAGTTGATTAAAGACTTCTGACTTTGGCAAACTCTTGACAAGAGAGAACTAATAATAGGGCTTCTCTAGTTACAGGAAGGACACTTGATGGTCCGGCACTTTCAGTACCTGCGGTGGTCAGCCTACAGAGATATTCCGGATTCTAAAAAGTCTTTCCTGCATTTATTAGCCCAAGTAGAGAAGTGGCAGGGAGAGAGTGGCAATGGCAGGACCATTGTGCATTGTTTGTAAGTATCATTTGGACTGAGGGGGAAGAGGGCAATGGAGAACAAATGTTTCTCAACTGGGGAGGTGGTGTTCATGTCTCCAAGTCAGTTCTGCATTGTTGTCTGCATTGTTAGAAACATAACTCATACAGGATCATGAAGGTCTACAGATTGTAACTCTCTGTAGGCAGAGAGTCTACATGGAAATGGTTAAAATAGCAGGGTGGGTAAATGTGTATGTGCAAACCCTGTGCCTGTTGTCACTGATGTCAGTGCTCCTGGAGATTCTTGTATGGTGAAGATTAAGATCTGCCAAGAAGGTAAGCCCTGCTATGAACCTACTATCGTATTCTGGTTAATAAGCAGAAATTAATCCTAAGCCTCTTGATTAGCATATAATGGAAACTGTGGTTTAAATAAACCATGATTTCAGCATGGATGCTGGACAAAGGAAGAATGGAAGAGGAGCAGGGCAAAAACAGATTGCTTGGGCCTAAGGCATGTTCTTGAATTAATATATAATTTAGTGACCCAGGTTTGTTTTGTTTAACCAAACCAGAGGATCCTACATGCCCTGTGCAAGTGTTCATTAGCACATGGATACAATTAAATTGGGAGGAGATGTGACCCTATGCATTGAAGCCTTTCTCCTCAGTATCTGTATTCACCCCATTAACTGAAGTTTTCACAAGTTCTGCCCAGAAATTTGAAAGGCTTCTCTGAGTCCCAGGACTGTGCAGTGCATCAAAGAGCAGGTTGTAGCTTCATGTAAGTGAACAGCTGCAACTGGGGATCAAAAACAGCCAAAACTGATCTTAAAAGGTATCTTAGGAAAAACTGGATAACTGTGTTGCTCTTCAGCTGTTCATTTTTGGTCCATCAACATCCAAACTCCAAGAGAACAATCAGGCTTCCAAGTTGACAAGGGCATCCAGCAGTGAAACAGCCAAATTAAGGTTGTGTATTAGTCTAAAGAAAATTTGGCAGCATCTCTGCGAATTCCAGAGGGTGAGGAACTGAGGAAAGAAAGGGGGAGAGAAGAGGAGTCTCTGGCTCATAAACAGCCATCTTGTATACATCTGGCTAATTTGATTATATCAAGTGTGAAGGATTTATTAGGTCTGATGGGAATCCATGCCCAGAAGAATTTACAGCGTAAGCCTGCAACATGCCTGTATGCTGCTGGGAGAGAAACTAATTTTCCTTGGGTCCCACCAGTTTACACAAAGCCAAACAGGTGCTTGAGCAGGAACACTTGAAGTGGCTTAATCTTATTCTGGGAGTTTGAGACAGTGATAATATCATGCACAGATGTTTGGTTTGATTGATTGGGGAGTTGTCATTTCTAAATGCCCATATTTTTCCTTCAAAATAATGTCCTGGAATAGCTGTATGATCAAATCCAGAAAAAGACAACCAACTTTCCTTCTGAGATTAGCTTTAATATTGGATGAAATGTGATGGCAGTAGAGGGACTGGCCAAAATGTTTTCTGACCTGTTTTCCAGGTCAGAAAACAACCCTCAAGAGTTTAGCTATTCTTGTTAAGAGAGAAGAGAGAAAAGAAAACCACCTGCCACCTTCACTTACAGCAGCCTTCCTCAAATCGGGAGGTCTCCAGATATGTGGACTTTAACTCCCAGAATTCCTAACAAAGGTCTTACTGGCTGGAGAATTCTGGGAGTTGATAACTAACGATCTGAAGGATGCCCAGGTTGGAAAAGACTATATTAAACAAGGGTAACTTTGCCTCTACCCCAAATGTGAGATCCCAAATTGTGTTCGGAATGTCCCCAAACCATATTTTGATCTTTGGAGATGGTTTCTATCCTGTCCTCTTAAAACAGGTAAAAAATCTGGCCCAGTACAAATGCAGTGTTGCAATTTATGTAATACTTTTCCTGAAAGGTTAATATGCTGCATTACCACAACTGTGTAATAGTGCTCACAGCTATTATCTTCATTAACAAATTGCTCGCCATTTCACAGTATAACTATTCTCTTCCCTCTATTTTTTTTTTATTATTATCTTTAAACTCCTATGTGTTTAAGCATTCGATTGAAGCTTGCTCAGCAATTTAATCTCTTAGTAAGGATTATTTCCCAGCTATTGCCACCAGCCACCATAGTTTATCCGAAACAGGCAATCCAGGGTTCTTTGTTTTCAAAACGGCTATGTTGAAAGTTTAACTCCGTTATGCATCACCAGGAAGGGAACTCATTGTTTCCTGAGAGCATGGGCCATCTGGCAGTCTAGTCTGCCCCTTGTGGGAACCGTACGAATAAACGCTGAACTAATTTAAGCAAAACTCATACCAGTTCATTGTTCTTCTTCCACAGCAAAACAAAACGGACACAGGATTGCTCCGACGGGTTTTGCTTTTTTTTTTTTTTTTAGTTTTTTAACCCACCTTTGTTATTTTGATAAATAACTCAAGGCGATGAACATACCTAATACTCCTTCCTCCTCCTGTTTTCCCCACAACAGCCCTGTGAGGTGGGTTGGGCTGAGAGAGGGGGACTGGCCCAAAGTCCCCCAGCCGGCTTTCATGCCTAAGGTGGGACTGGAACTCACCGTCTCCTGCTTTCTAGTCGGGTGCCTTCACCACTGGACCAAACTGGCTCTCTTTAAATCTTCCTTGGACTTATAGCCTGCCCTGTCTACCGGTATAGAACCTGCAAGAAGATTAAGAGAAAAATGCCAAATACAAAAATAAATGATTACATAAAAAAAAATACAAAGCATAGCTCCAAATACATCAAGTATAAAGTCATCAGTCAAGCCAATTAATATTGAAGATGAAGAGATGCGCCGTACTGCTTTTTCTAAAATCAAAGACAGTGGGGATCGATTGTAATTCCTGTGTGCCTTCCACACTTTGGAGGCAATAAAGGAGTCGGGCTTTTACTCTTTGTGGAACAAAAGTCTCTGTGAGCTGGGCAGTATGACTAAGCGGCCCTTCACAAAGTGACCTATGGTGAGAGCCCTTTGTTAAAGCTTTCAAATGACATGGTTTTTGAGGATCAGGTAAATTACATTAAGAGTGACACAAGAATGCCCGAGTTCTACATCTTTTCTCGGATCCTTTGAACGATGGATAACTACCTGTGTCTTGCGAGTAGCATCGACCCATCTTTTAATTCCATCTCTCTGCAGTGAGCCTAAAGTGATCTGTACGATAGTATGGAAGAGCTGGACATCTACCTTTGCTTGTTTTTCTCTTCCCTCCCTGATGCTAGGCTAGAGATGATTGTTCTACTGTTCTTATTGGGCTATTTTTCTATGTTTTCATCATGTGTTTTATTTCTTTTGTAGGAATGGAGGTGGACGAAGCGGTACCTTCTGCGCCTGCACCATGATCCTAGAGATGATCAGGTGTCACAAGTTGGTGGATGTTTTCTTTGCTGCAAAGACCCTCCGCAACTATAAGCCAAATATGGTTGAGACCTTTGTAAGTAGCAAGCAGTATTTTTTTTTTGGCTTGCATTTCCTAACACCTTCAATAGCGTTATGGTATTTCTTCAAGAAATTATGGAACTTTCTCCTGGAAAATGTGGCAGTGAAAACAGGAGATAGATTGGGGCCATTCTTCAACTATCAAAAGAACATCCATATTCAGAAGCTTATACCAATTACTATATACCTTTGATATGGAAATTCTGTGGAATCATCACAGCTGGTAGAATTCAGCATGCCACTAAATTCCAATTGCAATAGAAAAACAGTGGACATTTTCCTTCACATCATGCTTAGAAATGTCTGGGAAGAAATTGGTTGCCCCTCTGAAGAAGAAAGGGCTACTACAGACTGAGGTTTAGTCTGATCCCTAGTGCTAGGCAGTAGAAGCTTCTTGGTCTGATGGAATGATATGCAACCAAGATCTGGCTTTCCCACCTCTATGCTTTGTGAGTTCGGCAATGAAAATAAAGTAGGATTTTAGTATGCTACATTCAGAAACGTATAAGTACATAAGTGAACACTACTATTAGTGTGACACTTGCTGGCTACATTGTAGTATCATTATACCAAATCAGAATGGAAGAGGGAAGTGATATGTGGCCTTTGTGTCAGATCAGGAAGCACAATTGCATGTTCAGTAGCTCGGAGGAAATCTTTTCTCTGCATACAGCGCCAATGTCTTCCCCTCAAGCTGTCCTCTACAAACATGCAATAGATCTTGTATATGTTATTGAACTACAACTCCCAGCAGCCTCAGCTAGCATGGCCAATGGGGGAAGGATGCTGGGAGCTATAGGTTCAGCAACATTGAGCAGGTTTTCCATTCTGTAGAGGAAGAAAGAGAGGCATGTCTTAGACATTGCTTTGGAGGGGAAATACAATGTTTGGATTATGAATTATGAAATTTCTCCCTTGCTAAATGAAATGCCTGTAGAGGTTGCTCTGATAGCATTAGAGAGAAAAATTCAATTGAGCAAGATAGAGGATGGAATTAAGCCAAAGCGATTAAAAAAAAAAAAGTTAACTGGCACTGAGTTGGGTAACCTATTGGGCTAAATTGCAAGGTATTAGGATATGCAAACTAGTGTTTTCAACCAGAACTCAATCTTCCCCCAACCTCTATTGAACCTGCAAAATCTGATTCCTGAGACTCAGTTTAATGATCTCACCACAGGAGTAAATGAGAGTGTTGCTATTAGTAGAGCTTCACTGATCTGCGCCTGTTAAGGATCTAGCCCCCACGTGCATCCTTCTCTGATGCTGGGATTTTATTTCTCTACATTGCTATAAAGAAAAGCTATTTTTTAAAAATCCAAAAGTGTTATGTCTTTTTAATCGCTTTGATCTCTTCCTTTCTGATGTCCACCCACAGATGAAGCTCTGGTGTTTTGCTTCCCAGGTTAACAACAAACTAATTGGATTTGCAAAAGTCTACCTCCCACCATATGTACACACATGGAATTTGTGTATTTATTCATTTATATGATTTATATAATCACCCATCTCATACAAGTTACTCTGGGTGGCTTGCAAGATTAAAACAGACAAACCCACCAAGCATAACTCCTCAACATCCAAGGTTAAACTGTTGACTCCATTCATCATCAGTAGTAGCAGAACTCATCTGTCCCCTAACCCAAATGCCTGGGGAAACAGACAGGTCTTCAATGCCATCCAAATCAATAGGGGGATGCTGTTCCACCTAGGACAAGCGCTACACAACTCCAACAAGATGGCATTGTTTAATAGAAGGGACCTGGAGCATGATTTCTGACTAGAGCTGGTGGGGCAGGTAGAAACAATAGAAGAAAGGTGCTTCCGCAAGGAGCCTGGCCTTATGCTATGGCGCAGAAGACGTTCTTTTCACAGATGTCACAGGCAGAAAGGTAGACTTCTATTTTAGGAAGGCAGGGAAGAATTCTATCTTTAGGAGGTGAGAAGAGCTGCAATAGACTTATTTCTGCTGAATCAAACATGTTCCCAAAAACCTCCACCCCAACCTGTTGCAACAGTCTTCCTAACCTGTTACCTTGCCAGGGTACTACCCACAGCTCCCACAATTCCCATCCAGCCTTATTTATGAGCACTAAAGTATGGCTGGATTTGTATATAGTAAAATTAAGCCTGGTTCTCCCTGAGCTCATGCAGTTACTGCAATACTTTTATATAACCTTCAGATCCATCCATATTGGAAGAGAACTGTAATTTCCAAAAGAATGTGAATCTCCTCTATATAAAGTAGAAATAGCAGAGCAACCAATACATACAAGAAAACTAGCATATTAATGCAAAAAAAGCTAGGCTACAATATTTCTCATTGCAGTAACTTTCCTAACTGGAGGGATTGTTTATGTATTTCCTTATGTGAGAAAGATTAAGTATATACCACCAAGACACGCAAGTTGACACTCTTACTTACCAAGAGTTATGTATGGTAATTTTGGGTGGGTGAGGAGGACCATTTTTGAAAAACTGGATGTGATTTATATAAATGTAGACAATAAACCTCTTGATATGACTTGGTGGAGATCTAAAGGAGTGTTTCTCAATTTCATCAGCTTTGGCTGGGGAATTCTGGGAGCTGAAGTCCACATATCTTCAAGTTGCTGAGATTGAGAAACACTGTTCTATGGCACTTCTGTTCAGTCCTTGGACTTTCCAATCACACTGGCTTGGCCAGTATGGGAACAAAATGCTGAAGACATTGGGCCTTTTGGCTTAATCCAGAATATCTTTTACTTATGCGTTTTCTGGTGAAGTTGTACATGCTTCCTATGTACAGTTACGTCCCTTTGGAACTAAGTCTGTTTTTCCCCAAACATCAACTGCAGCTCTTCTCCTTCCTACTTTTGGGGTCCCCTCACACAGAAGCAATCTTATATCACCAGTAGGGATCTCATATAATACAAGAAAATTACCTATTACAACAGTTAGGGAATATGGATATTTTCCGGCATCGAAGGCTCTTGAAAGGAATATTTATTTTTCTAGTTCTGAGAATGCCTCTTCAGAACATTCTTTCTGGTTCCTGTTTATTTTAATCACAGTCTGCCTTGGCTTCAGTAGATATCTAACTCCCTAGTCCCACCTTTGCATTCCCTCTTCATTCTCCAGACAGCCCTAAAACAAAGCATTCTTTCACCCTCTGGCTTTCCTCAGCTTGAAATTATATTTCTACAGTATAGTTGAAAAGAGCTAGTTTGGTCTAGTGGTTAAGGCACCAGGTTAGAAACCAGGAGGCTGTGAATTCTAGTCCTGCCTTGGGCATGAAAGCCGGCTGGGTGATTTTGGGCCAGTCCCTCTCTCTCAGCCCAACTCACCTCACAGGGTTGTTGCTGTGGGGTAAATAGGAGGAGGAAGGAGTATTAGGTATGTTCACCACCTTGAGTTATTTATAAAAATAAGAAAGGTGGGATAAATTTTTTTTAAAAAAAATTAGCATTTGGTAATGTAAAAAATAGCATCTCCTTCAAGTTGAGCTTGACTACTGACTGCATGTAACATGACACTCTAATCTGGAAACTCTTGGGAGGCTTCCAACAATCAAAGATAAAACTAACAACATCAAAAACAACTAATATTCAGCCCAGTGCACCTACAATGTGGAATTGGCATGGTCTTCCACATTGTTTCAGGTAGCCCTCTGGAAGAGCCATGTTTTCACTCTTGATGACCTCATAAATTTATACATATAGTTTTCTTGGCAATCATGTCATTTTTCCAAGATTTTATTTTTTTGACTTCTCAGTTTAGTCTTTAGCTCTGGGCAAGTACTAACCAATTCTGACCTTGCTTAGCTTCTAAGTCCATACATTATCAACCAAGTTCTGGAACTTGCTGCTCTTTTGATTACACAGGCAAACATGTTTGTACTGTTAGGTTAATGAAAGATGTAACAGATTCTTTGTTAAAATTACTTTTATGTTTACTTGGGAAGTACCGCTAGATCTAATGGAATTTACTCCCCGTAGAGCATGATAAGCCTGTGGCTAGTGCTCAGTAAGCAATCATGACTGCATATATTTTTCCAGCCAGTTTGGTGTAGTAGTCAAAGGCACCAGGCTAGACACCCAGAGACTGAGAGTTCTGGTCCCACCTTAGCCAGCTGGGTGACCTTGGGCTGGTCACTCTCTCTCAGCCCTAGGAAGGAGGCAGTGGCAAACCGCTTCTGAAAATCTTGTCAATAAAACTGCACGGACTTGTCTATGTGGTTACCAGGAGTCAAAATTAACTCAGAGGCATGTGCACGCATGCGCGCGCGCACACACACGCACACACACACACACTCATTGGTAGGGTGTGTATAGGACTGTAGCTAGTGCTTAGTAAACATTCACATCTGTTATGCTTTCCTAGCCAGTGTGAGTGGAAAGGATAATGGGAATAAGGTTATTTATATTATTTATGGCTACATTTATATTGCTATTCCCTCCAAGTAGGTCAGAATAATATAAGTGTTTCTCTCCCCTCAGTTTTATCCTCACAACTATTCTGTTGAATAAAATGGGACATAAAAGCCCTGAGGTTAGATTAGAGGTAAAAGATCTGCCAGCTTTACTTTCTCCAAGTTTCTAATTCTTTTTTTTTTATAAAGATAAACCTGCTACATCAAACTGGTTTCAATATCAGTTTGCATATATTAGTGTAGGCTTTCTTCTACTACACAATTTTGTATATTGTCTTATCTGGCATATTTTCTCTTTTTTGTGTGAGAAATGAATGCATTTTACATGAATTGGAGAGCTGTATTACAAAATTCAGAGAAGTGCGAAAATGAAAAGATAATTGTGTTCCCAACCCATATAATAGTTTGTGAATTGTGAGTTATGTTGTAACATGTTATGTAACATTGAATGTCTTTCTTCCATACTTCTGGATTACACTGAACACAGTTTCCCCCAATCTAATTCAATGTGCTATTACATCATTCTTGCTCTTAAAATCAGATGGTCCAGGACTCTGATTTTGTTCTGTTTTCCTAACTGGAATAAAGCAGTACTTCCCGAACTATTTATTTTTCTTCCCCTCCCCCAAAGACATGATCAGATTTTGAGTAAAGGATTCATTGCATCTTTAGATCACTTTGTGCAATAGAATCTTTTTGGAATTTCCAGGGACTAGCTTGAACAATTGTATGTCTTTGTCACAGTGACCTTATCATTGGAGCCATTCTGCTATAACTTAATTCTTCCTAGACAGTATCTCATTATCTTCAGAACTTAGTTGCAACAGCTGAAAACAGCTGCCCTGTCTTTTGGAACAAGACATAAAAGGATTTTCATGAAATGGTTGTTCCTATACAAAAGCTGAAACTTAATTTAGGCTTTCTGACAAGTAGGTAGTGAGTCATCTCTCTTTTGGACTGCAAAAGCAAAAAGTCATCCTTCTGGATCAACCAAAGGCTTATCGCAAGGGTCACCAATCTCGTCAGGCCTCCAGTGTCATTATGCAATCTTATGTTCCTGGGCTGTAAATCTTGTAAGATTTTGGCAAGTTCATCCTGAGATGACATGTAACAATGCTGAAATCTCACACGAAGTTTCAGCCTTTTAAAAACATTTTCATATTTAATTTGAATTAAAAATTAATTAACTGAGGGAAGGGACATGCCATGGTATCTGCAGGTACCATATTGAATTATCATTTCCCATAATGGCCATCCAGGGTTCTCAAATTAAGACCACAACCTAGGTTAAATAAACTTCTCCAAGGGTCATTGTCCAGCAGCTGTTTTTATTTATTATGTTACTATTTTATTAAAGGTATTTATATCAACTCACTACACAAGGGATCTTGTGATGGGTTACAATCGATACAACCAAATACAATAAGTAGGTAGCTAAAATACAGAATAACAAACAATGTTAACCAAGAGCCACTTAGTAGAGGAAAAAAGATAGGTTGTAGATGGTATGTCCCAACAGCAAGAGGACAGAAATCAGGTGCCCAAAGTCAAATAATGTCAGCTCTAGCCTGGCTTCCAGTGGAAGGGTATTCCAAGCCTGGGTCCCACAACAAAGCCATTCCTCCCCCATAATCCCAAATAACATGGCTCTCCCCACTGTGGCTTAATAAGAAGGGTCCTCTGCAGATGTTAACATTGTCCCATTATAGGAACTCCAACCACAGTACCAGCAGTAGCGTAGGAGCCAAAATTATTCCATGGGGCACAGGGATAATTATTAACTCTTATACCAAAGAGAATTAAGGACAAACCAGTTTAAGTGTTTTTCTAATAGTCCCTTCTTTTCCTGGGCTTAAATCGTATTTTGTTAACAGTCTCATTCCGTTTCCAAGGTTATCTCTAATTTTCCACCCAGCAGATCTTTTCCCCTTTGTACAACATCTTTAGCAAGATAAAATTTGCACATACTCACTCTTTCGTTTTCCCTTTCCTTAAAGGAACAGTACCACTTCTGCTATGACATAGCCCTGGAATACCTGGATTCACTGGAGACCAGATAGCATCTTGTCAAAGCACCCCAAAGGCAAGTGTTTGTATTGGGTTTGGGCCAAACCTGCATTTTGCACCCAGACTTTTTTGAATAAGAGCGAGCAAGAGAAACAAAACAATGCAATGGAATAGAAATGAAAAAGGCAAGATAGAAGGACCATGTTGTTCATCCTCTACCTTCATTTTTGTCCCTATCCTCCTCCTGCTTCTTTAGTTGCCAGCAGAGCAGAGCCTATACGAACTCAACCCACGTACACAGTGTTGTGCATATGCCAGCCATGAATTTGATACCTGCGTGTCATTTCTATGTATATGGATACTGGTGTGCAGAATGGGCACCCCAGTGGGTCTCCTTGTGATGCTAAGAGTCACCGGCTGGAAAGAACCCTTCACTACAGACAGCAGAGAACAAGCAAAATCCAGCACCTGTCAACATGGCAACAGGAGAGTAGAGGAAGCAATGGAATGTGTTCTGAAAGCTAAGGTGCTTTCTGGCAGAAAAGATCAGCTTGCAGTTGTCATTCTTTGGGAAACCACGTTGGACTAAAGCGCTCACTGGACTTGTACAGTTTTCATTCTCTCTTTATAACCCTATGTTTCTTGTTTCCAAATGAGTGCCTGCCTCCAAAGAGAGTTTCTAAATTGCTATGTGGCAGGAACCCTGCCTGTAAAAAACAGAACAGAACCCCAGTCATCTAACAGGGAGAAAGCACATATGTGTCTTGCTCTCAAGTTAAGGTGTCCTGATTTTCTTAATAACCACGATGACCATAAACCTGGGTATTTTGTTCCCAACTGTGCAAGCTTTGGAAGAGCCTTACTTTTCAGAATACTGGCATCAGGCCTGCGGCCCTCCTCGGGCATCTTTTCAGTAGGGCTACCTACCCATTAAACGTTCTCAATAACTCAGCCCCTTCAACATCTTAGCCAGAAGAACTCGTGCGCACCTGTAGGCTTCTGAGATCACCAGCAAGCATGTAAGCCAGAAGAGAATCTTCCCAGTTAGTCTGTTCACAAGAATTATTAAGCAAGGGGGCAGGAGTGGGAAAGAAAAGGTCCCTATCAATCCAGATAATTCTCTTTCAGAGTCAAGTGTAGACCTTTGTGTGTATGTTGGTGGCAGCTTTGGAATTAAAAGTGGTGGCAAATAGCTGTTTTCTGCACTTATGACTAATGTGGTGGGAAGACATTTTGCTTTGGAAAGATGAGCTGGTTGAGTTTTCTGGAAGAGGTAGTTCTGTACCTTTGTGCAGCTTTGCTTGGAGTCAGAATTTACAGGAGTCAGTGTTGAAAGATGCCAGTATAAGAACGTGAAGGATAGGCAGATATGTTTCTATAAGAGTCCAAGACCTTGGAACCTGTTCCTTTCCTTTGCTCCATCGGCCAAGCTAATCAGTTTATTCCCTCACCTCCCCCTCTTGGTGTAAGATTCTGTTGAGATAATTAATAGAGGAGTATTTAATGCAGAATAGCATCAGAGCACTGGATGTGTTTTGCATGAAAATTGTGGTGCTCCACTCATTTATTTAAAGAGCCAGCGATACTCCAGCCAGGTTAAGCAAATTTTTGCTAAACCTGGATGACCAGCCTATTCAAAACATTCTGGCAATTTCACTTAAAATACCCAAAGCCTCCAACTTTCAGGCTGCATGATGCAGACAAGTGCATGTGCAAAAGTAAAAAAAAAAAAAAGCAGAGTTGCTAATGTGCCTTTTTATCCTTTTTGAAATGCATCACACTGATGTAAATCAGTGGGCTTCAGCTAGAGCCTTGACAAGGAAGTAAACAGCATCGAAATGGCAGGTGTGACTGGGGTGATTGAAGTTCTGCCCCTTTTTGGTGCATGAGATGCATTCAATGCACATTAAAAAAGGGAAGGGGCTTCAGTTGCCTGGTCACACCATCATTTTGATGCTTTTGATCCCCTTTCCCATGAAATCATTGCTGGACTTTGAGCAATGAATCTTTTTTCCAAATTACTTTTAGTCCTGTCAATGAAGAGCATTAGTCACTGTGTTGATAGATGCAATGAAGAAAGAAGATCCTTCTAGGCCAGGATATTGATTGAATTAGCCAAGGAAAGAAGGTCTGTTGGCACACTGAATAGATATAAAGATTATGCATTCCTTCTGAAAAAAAATGGGAAAAGGGAGGCATGAGTATGAACTGGGATGCCAATACTGTTTAGGAATGACATAGTAGCTTATACTATTTGATGCAACTACCAGCTGGTATTTTCTGTTTTTTTCTCCAGAATGCCCAAATGTCACACCTCAGAACTTTTTGGGAAGGAGAGAAAGGAAGGATGATGGCCATCAGTGAGAGCTGCCATTTTGGATGCAGTCTCTTCTTTTTTTGTGGGGTGGGGGGGACATTAAAGCTTTTTCTTCCACAATGAATTCTGGGGAAAGCCAAATGACATCTATCCAAAAGCACTGGCCAGAGATAGTAGCGCAAAGGGATGAAAGAAGAGGTGTGGAAAAATTCAAAGGGAGGATGGATGTGTATAATAAAATAAGCTGTTAATACATGTAATCCCAAATGGGTGATTGGGTAGAAAGTTCTTTGCAGGAACTAAGTGGATAAACATCTTAGATGATGGAGCAAGCACTGACCTTTTTTAAAAAAAATATTAGTTTTTGCATACAGCTAGCGCTGGTGCCTTTGAGGAGATTTAGACATGACTTTCCCTATGTGCTTCAAGAAAGTTTGAGGGGTCAATCCTAGACATCTGCAGCTAAGCACAATGATCATTGTGGTGGCTTCATGACATGAACCCTATCCTTTGTTATAGCATCCCAATGTCAGATGCAAGTATGTAAGTCATAGGGTTTGTGTTGTAACATACTGCATGTTTCATTACTTGACACCTGTGGATATGTATTATTATTATTATTATTATTATTATTATTATTATTATTATTATTACAACATCATATTTATATGGCCGCTCATCTTGCATTTACAAGTGACTCTGAATGGCTTACAATGTTATTTATATACCAACAATTACATATTAACAATTACACTAACTGAACTTGGCCAGCAGCAGTCATAGGGGAGTCGGATCATCCGGGCTTTCTTCCTCCGCCGGTCTTCTGTTGATCGCGTCGCGTCTTCTGCTGATCGTGTCTAGGTGGGTCCAGCAACCGGTTCCTGTCCCCCATGCAAAGTGCTGCCAGCGTTTCCTCCCACTGAAATCGGAGTGCGTATTTATCTACTCGCAGATGGTGTGCTTTTGAACTGCTAGTTGGGCAGGTGCTAGGGATGAATGACGGCAGCTCACCCCGTCACATGGAGCTGGGCTCAAACTGCTGGAGGGTCAACCATTTCTGGCCGGCAACTCCAGTCTCATTAAGCCACTACACCACCACGTCCCCTGTATGAAGCCAGTGTGGAAGAACAAGAATGGAATTGGTTCAGCATAGTTAAGAGGCAGTCATCAAGGGCCCAGATAAAACCTGCAGTTGTGCCAGATTCAAGTATCTGAGCAGAATGGAATTATTGGAAGGTAGAACAGATGGAAACCTTAGGCTGAAACATAAGGGCTGTTCTTTTTCTTCTCCCTCCTCCTCCTTAATGTGAAGATTAAGGTTGATTAATGGAATAGCAACATGTGGTGTCTTGTGTTTAAAGCAAAGAGAGCTGCCATTTGTGCTTTTGCAGAGTTTTTACAGCTAGAGCACTAAAAAGGCTATGCTTGTGGCACAATTTCATATAAGTACAGAATATGGGAGCTCAGTGAAATATTCAGCTTGCTGAAAGTCACATCTTTCATTGTGAAAATAGAGAAGGAGAAGTCTTGGCCCTGATGGTTGGTATACTCTAAACAGTTGGTATACTTGGAAATACTTTTCCAAATTCAGAAGGTGGTTCAAATGGGTTTTCCAGAAGTTAGAGATAATTCTACTTTGTTCCCTTCCCAAGAATAGGAATTGCTAAATACATTATATCTGTGTTTCCATGTGATTGTTTTTTAAGGCAGTTAAAAATCACCAATGAAATAACCAACTAAATAGTGTAACTATCAACCTGTCTGTTGTTCAAGAAGTGATCTATAAAGTAGAAGTATTTAACTTTACAAATGGGATATGGTCCAACACAGAGGAAGAGATATGTACTCATTTAACTTGTGAGTGTATTTTAAAAGCTACTGTTTATGTTACTGTTCATACTCAGAACACTGACATCATTCCATGGGCAATATATCAGTTTTTGAACACAGAATCTATTGCTTTCATTATAGCATCACCTGAGCAGCTATTTTGAGAGGTGTTATCAGAGCTTATATTTCCTGACTCGAAAGTTTCCTGACCTTAAGAGCTTCTAAATGAGTCAATTATTCCCCTGTGACTTAACCTGAAGTCTGAGAGAGAATATTCCAGTCCTCAACTTGGTCTTTTCTACACTCCTCTCTTTTACCATGGAGTGACTTATGGCATAAAGAGAGGGGAACTCTTTAGCTGGTCAAATCAAACCTGTTTTATAGGCGCAACTTCCAGTATAAAAGATTGAGGAACTTGTTCTTCCTTCCATATATTATTGGACACCAGTCCCCATTATCCCCAGCCAGCATAGTCCATGATGGCAGCTGTGAGTACATTAAGTGTCCCCACAGCCTCTGCTGTATTTTTCTAAATTGCAAAGTGACAGTAGATGTCAGATCCACAAAGGATGGCTCAATTGCTACTCTCTGTTGAAAAGTTTTCCTAAAGGATGTCATCAAGTTTAGTCAATGATATGAGGATTGATTCTGTGTGTGTAGGAGGGGGGGGGGGGAGGGTATATGAATATATTTGTGTGACCAGTTGCCTTGACACATACAATTCTGCATACAAGAGGAAATAGTTCTAAAAGGAAAGTACACGCTTTGCTTTTAAATAATATGAGCAACACTGCTTTGCAAGAAACATTCTTGTTTCTTCAGCTATTATCAAGAAAATGCCTCTTTTAAGAAAGCAACTGCCATCTGCATACATACACACACCCTATATGGATTATCTATTATGCTCAAGGTTTTTTAACTTTAGAGAAAAAGTACTTTAAGATTTAAGTGTATCTGTTAGAATGCCAGTCCCTCAGCCGAAAAGATGCATATAAGAAGGTAGAGCAAGATTTGGGATGAAGGTAGACACAAAGCAGAAATAAGAATTTTCCTGTTTGGAAACTGTTCAGAGTACAGGAGATGAAGCAGTTTGGGATTTGAAAATACACCAGGCAAATAATGAAGCCCTGGTCATCCCATTTTAAGAAAGGCATTGACCAAAAGGAGATGATGTTCACCAGAATGAAAGAGGGATTTGAAAAGTCCTATGAGGAATGGTTGAAAGAATTGCCTAAATTTAGCCTGGAGAAAAGAAAATCAACAAGAGATATCAAAAACAGGTCTTGCACTTCATTTATATATAAATGCATACCAAATAAAAATACTAAATAGTATACTATAAAAGATATGACAGACTTCAAATATACGAATGGCTGCCTTATAAAAGACAGAGCAGTATTATCACCAATGAGATTAAATTACAGGTAGTCCTCACTTAACGACCATTTGTTTAGCAATTGTTCAAAGTTACAGTGGCGTTGAACAAATGGACTTACAACTGGTCCTTGCACTTACAACTGTTGTAGCACTCCTGTGGTCATGTGATCGCAATCCAGGCACTTGGCAACCAGCTTGTACTGACAGTTGCAGCATCCCGGGGTCACGTGATTGCCATTTGCAACCTTCCCAGCTGGCTTCTGGCAAGCAAAATCAATGGGGAACTGCATGATTCGCTTAATGACCATGTGATTCGCTTAATGGCTGAGGTGATTCACTTAATGACTGTTGCGAAAAAGGTCGTAAAATCGAGTGTGACTCACTTAACAACCACCCAGCTTAACAATGAATTTTCTGGTCCCTATTGTGGTCGTTAAGCAAGGACTTCCTGTACAAGGAAGCAGATTTGGGGAGAAATTTCCTGTGGACTATGAGATGTCTTCAGAATGTATGGTTTCCCATTAAAGGTCTGAAGGAAGGAATGAACAGCCATCTGTCAAGAATGCTGTAGTACTTGCACACAAAAAGGAACTATTAGATGATCACTTTTGACTCTAAAAAAAATGTATGATTTGAAGATGCCCCACGATCTGTTATAATATCAGATGGGAAAATCTTCATCTCAAATGTGAGATTGTTTGCAAATTCCAACTACACACTCCTGCCCTAGAGAATAATAGGTCCACACAGGAATGGAGGTCACCCATTTTACTTATGAGAATGGATAGATAAAAGAAGTATTGTCAAGTAAAATAGACTTCCTTTCTTTTCAGAGGAAAGGAACAATATGTCAGCAGATCCATTGCTAAAGAATCCAGTTGCATTTCCAACTTAACAGCCAATCATGGGCACAGGCAGCCACAATGTTTTTCTGTCTTCTTCCTGTTATATCTTAAGGGAATTGATCTTTACGAATTCCTGTATGAAATGACTCAACCCGCCCTTCTTTAAATATTGTGCAAAGCGGAGCTTGGCTTTCTGTTAGATTTCACACTTCTCCAAATGTTGCAATGCTGTTAATGAAATTTAAATGTGTATTTTGAAGGAAAATGTACATTTTGAATCTATTTTGAGAAGAAATGTGTATTTAAGTACATATTTTGAGAGGATTTTTTTTTTTAAAAAAGCCCTGCAAATCAATGCATACATGGAATAGGATCATAAATAAAAATATGTGAAATTGGCATGAAACGGAAATAAAAGATTGTCCATTTGTACTGACTCTGTGCTAATAAGGGGATAGAGGAATACTCCATATTTAAGTAGCTTGTTGCATTTGCTTCATTCATAAATGATCACGGATAAAAGAAGATAGATTTAATTGGAGCATGGACCAGCTGATCGGTCAGGTGATTCTGTTAAGCTGGTACGATCTGCAAAAATGCAGAAAAAGGATTTCCAGGGATGAGTAAAATGTAGACCCAGTTTTGTTTGTGAATATAAATGTCAAATGCCTACCTTTTCAGTTGCTGTATCTCATCTTTCAGATGCATTGTATTTCCTAAGAGATATCCTTTGGTCCGCCGCAATGTGAAAACTCAGCATTCTTTCATTCTTGAGGAAAAGTTCAAAAGTCAAACTATCAACATTCCAGGACAGGCTCATTTTGCAGGACATGTAATTTTTGAAAAAATTCTTTCTCCCTCCACAAGGGCAAGCATAAGAAAACACTAAAAATCCAAAGTGCTATGAAAGGCATCAACTCTCCAACTTCCTCCAAGATGCTCACCCAAAAGTCCTGTCTATAGATGTGTATAGAGACATTTGTATATAGAGATAAACATTATCCATATTAATAACAGTGTACATATTTATCGGTATTACAAATTCCATGGTGCTCCCCCTTCCTTTTTATTAAAAAGTAAATGAAATAAAGCATTTTCAAGCGAAGACAAGTACCACCGAAATGTTATCCTCTGGGTCTGTTGTTGGTTCACTGTTGTTTTAATGAACACTTGCAAGGAAGTCCATGCAGCTGATGGGTTTGACAAACTGACATTTGTCTGTTGTCCCTAAGTCGGGGCAAGTCCTGCCTCAGCCAGTAGAAATGCCTTAAAGCGAGCAAGTAGTTTGTTCCATCGTGTGAGAGGTGAAGAATTGGGAGAAGTCCATAACAGGAAACAGGGTTCCCATAAGAGATGCTGATCTCCCCTTCCCACAATCTCTGGGGCAGTATGTTTGTTTACCTTTTATTGAACTTTCAAGGCATTGTTTGAAAAATAAAATAAAATACATGTTTGGAAATTACCATGGCTTTTGATTATCTTCCACTCTACATACATATATTAAGACAGGACCTCTTGTAGAAATGCCAAATCCTTTGCTATTAACAATGAAATTCCGTGGAAATTGTTGTGGATTAAATCCATTACAAGGAGGGCAACCTATCCAATTTACACACACGGGAAATAAGCCATGGAAAAACCACACATTTAGCTGAATTTCACTTTAAGTAATTGAAAATACCAGGCTAATATATCATCAGCCTCTGGCTTTTGTTATTTATATTAGTGCATCAAAATAATGCCTTAGTCACATTCTTAGTACTTTGACTCCACAAAGACTATTATTATAATTGCTTTCCACTGCTACTCTATTAATACTGATATTATTTTAAAGGAGTATTTTATATTGCACCCTATAATAACAATGTCATGTAGTTTTAGAGATTTACATTGTGCCTTTTGAAACAAGAAACATCAGGTTGATGTTATTTAACCAAAAATACGGTAAAACTGTATTGCAATAGTTCATATCGTAGACCAATTATGGGAGATCTTAAAAACAAAAATGTCAAAATAGCATTAAGAATATACTACCGCTGACTCTAAAGCTCACTACAGAGTTGCTTGGGAGAATTTTAAAATCTTTGTTGGATACAAGACGAGCTTTGTGAGATAGCTGCATTTTGTTCATATTTAGCATGGATAATAATAGTTAACTTGGTGATCTCAGATGAGACACATTTTTGGTAGTGCGTGGGGGATGGTGGTATGGTAAGCCAGGGATCAATATAAGATCCAGACCACCCCTAGATGTCACCTAGTCATCATCACCATCAATGGCAGATAAGATCCTCTGAGATTTAATCTGAGAACACCAAGGTTTTGACTAGTTGCCTAATAACCAGGGTTTTATTGGGTGTGAGAGACTATGAGGAGGCTGGGAAAGTAACAGCAAGAACCCTAAACAACTAACGGAGGAGCTTGTTTGGGGCTTCTGTCATAAAGGGCAGCTCAGTTTGCAAAAGGTCCAGGAAGAAGAGATTTGAAATGTTCAGAGAGACTCCACCGTAATGAACTCACTAATAAAAGGGCTGCAGGTTCCTAAAGCAGGTTCCATGATTCTGTCCCTTACTTCTAATTTTTGCATTAAAACTCCTTACTGAAATCTTTATGATTCTTGCTTCCTTGATCATGCAGAGGGCTCGACACTAAGTAACGCTACATTAAAAATGCACGATAGGGTAATAGATTTCAATAAAATATGTATGAAAAAGCATATATTATGCAAAGTCATACTAAAAGATATTGATTGTGATTCATTCCATTAAAATGTCATAATAGGGTATTCAATTCATTATCCTGCTCTTCTTCCCACAAGATCCAAAAAGCATTAAAAAAGTAAAATATTTTTTCATTATTTTTATTTATGAAGTCTTGTAGAATCCGCAACTGAAAAAACAATTTGCAGAAGTCTTGCTGTAGAAATGGAACCAATGCAATACAACACTATTTCCTTACTCTGCAAAAGGAGTGTTTGTGTGTATGCATCTGTACATTCATATATGCTAGTTCAAATGACCCAATTAGTCGTATAAATAAGTTTTATCTTCAAACGGAAGCAGACAGGCATAATTATAGAGATTTCAGTTTCACTCACTCTCAGATTCCTAAGAAACCAGATGGAACAAAGTAGCCTGCAAGTCCAGGCCATGGATTTCCACTGATCCAAAGATCTTTCCTTGAAGCTGATATGATGGTGACCTTCTAGCAGAGCTTTGATTTGTGGTGCGTCATTTCAAAGCCAACACTTAAGCAATCAAGGGAAGAGCCTCAGGTTGTGCCCCTGGACCTACTGAAAGGCCAAGACAGAGACGATGGAGTGGTAAGAGCAGATCTAAAACCTCACCTAGAACGCCATTCTCAACAGGTTATGGGAGAACCTGAGTGAGAGAGCTTGCTAGCATTTGCCTGAGGTGATTCATTCATCACAAAGCCAGCCTTCAGCTTAATGTGTTGCAGTATTAAAGACTTCCTCTAAAAGTTGAACCTTAATTTAATGGAGGCACATGCCAAAATAAAACTTTTTTAAAGACTCTAATTGAGTCATCAAGGCTGTTTTAAATCTTTAATTACGTTTGGTGAAGGGTGTGATAATTAAATGTTGCCAATAAATAATAAAAAGAGAATAATGCAAATTAAACTCCGGAGCTCTGTTTATAGTGGAATTAATTAAGCCTGTTGTCCTCTGCGGGAACGTGTGTCTAGGTGTCTGGGGGAAACAGTATTCTTGTCTTCCCCTCTAACGATATTCATTGAATAAGTTGTCCATGGGTATTGATAGCAGAAGAGCCACATCTGTTACTGGGAGCTTCATGAAAGGCGTGACATAAGTAAATTCTTTCACACTTGCAGTTATAATCTGTTGCACACCCTTCTGAGAATTAGATTTTTCAAAAGGAACATAAACTTCAAAACAATGCTTACTGCAATATGTTAGCCAATATGAAACTCAAGCTTTCATTGTTCTTGATGGATAGGAAAAAAAAAAAGGGATGGATGGATAAAAGCTTGATCTTGGTACCCATCCCTTCTAATCAATTAAACAGAAAATATGCTGTTAAGCCAAATGTATGACATTTACTTATGTCATGCATATAGTTAGAGGGGAAGACAAGAATACTGTTTCCCCCAGACACCTAGACCCACGTTCCCGCAGAGGACAACAGGCAACAAGTATTTTTAGCTTGCAAGCATTTTGAAAGCAACAGAAAAATAATACAAGGGAGGTAGGGAAGTCAGAAAGGGGGTCCCTGGAAGCATTTGGTGCATCAAGTATGGGATGAACACTGATCTCTAATCTTGGGTGGACATCTCAGCTTTGTCTTGAGTGGTGGCAACCTGGGGCAAATGGCATTTTCCCATCTGTAACTTCACAACATCCCAGCTTGTCCTACCAACTTTTAGTACTGTTTGTTACTTGATGATTTTTGTTTACCTGGTGCCTGGTATTTGTTCCTTCATTGTTCTGGATTATCTGGTGCTGGTTCCTGCTAGTAGGACAACATACTATATATGAACAGCTTCCAAAGCCCACTTTATATTAGTGTACTGATAATATTAATGCACTGATGATGTTGCTGAGAAAGGCAATGAAATGTCTGCAATATGAAACCCAAGCTCACAGAGTATCAAGAACCCAGTGGTTCATTCCTCAGCCACATATATTCTCCAGTATTGACTTGCTTAAGCACACTGTTTGCACATAGCCATTGTGGGCATTCAGCAAAATAACAATCCTGGTTACTGATTGTATGAAAGCCAATGACTGGCATAATTCATTCTAGATTCAGATATCAGAGAAATAGCATTGCGTTGTTTTAGCATAAATTCGTGTTGGCCTTACATCCTTTCCAAATCAATGGCTTTCCTCAAAATAAATAAAAGTAGAGTATCTAGTCTGACAAATCCAAGGAAAACTAGTTCTTCCTGAATCCTAATTTTAGAGTCAGGAATGTTTCTAATTCCAAGCATTCACTGGGTTACAACTTCATTTATTAAGCCACTTGGGGCATTTATCTTTTGAGAGCCATATTTAATCACAGCCATTCAGTCATTTGGGCTATTTGAGCTACTTATAAGAATTAAGAACATAATTAAATTGTTTGCATGCATGCATACAGACACACACAATGATTTACAGCAAAACAAAATAAAATTAAAACTGCATAAAACATCCATAAACTGCATGTTGGAAGGCTTGAATTTTTTTTTAAAAAAAATCACCAAACCAAGATTAAAAGTGGCACCAGGCAAATCTCCCCAGATAGGAAATTCCACAGACTGAGACCTGCAGTAGAAAACATTGGTTCCCTTTCATCCTCCAAAAATAAGTTAGTATGATTGCTTCTTCAAATGCCCAGTCCTAAGCCAAATACGATCTGGGGGAAAACACAATTTATGATGGCTCAGTCCCTCCACTTTGATTCTGGAATGGATCTGCATTTAAGAAGATTCTTAGGAAGGATTGCTGAGTATTTTCTGAGTTGATGTTGGAGTGTAGGCAGAGACATTAGTCATATCTTCTTGACTTATTGGAACTGAGGTTGTGAATATGGATCATGACTGTTCATAGCTGACTGTGGTTTTAAGGATGAAGGTGCAGAATTTTCAGATGAAGCAAATGATCTGGATGCATCCTTCCTTCTAGAAAGGCTGATGGCACTAGGTTTTCGTCCCTAGTTTTGCTGAATGCTGCCCATGAACAAGCAGTTTTAATCAACATTCCAGTCTGAAGAAGATTTCCTGCAGCAAATGGCACTTGGAGTCAGCATATTTAATCGGACATAGCTTCACTGATGATACATCAACTGGAGTTGAAAAATGGACATGGGTTGGAGCTAGGAGCAAAAGGGTGATTCTTGGTGGATGTTGTGGTAGGGGTTGGCCTCAATGGTGCTTGGTGGAAGCAGATGGGATCTGTACAGTAAGAGGAAAGGATTTGGCTATGCCCAGCTACCTTGGCAAATCAAGGTTGATTGATGCTGGTGAGCATGCAAGCAAATAGCTGAATCCAAGCAGAAAATAACTTGCCTTCTTGTCAGGAGTCAATGGGACTAAAATTAGTAATGCTTGCTTCTGATTAAAGCTAAGCCCAGTGATCTGTGAATTTGCTAGGACTACTCTGGGAAACTTTTTCTAAATTAGTTAACAAGCTATGCAAGAGGCATTGCAAATCATCTAAGAATTTTCTGCTCAAAGCATGTTGAATGAAACTTTGTTTTCTGTTTCTACTGAGGGATGAAAGAAGTAATAGTCTAAGAGAGAATGCATGATTTAAATGCCACACATTACTTTCTTCTACTTGTTAAAATAATATCCATCAGTCTTGAAGCTGGATCTACAGCTATGCTTAGAAGTGGAACCAAGTCACCATTAAAAGGATATGAAACATGGAGGCACTTGGTCTATAGCCTTAACAAATGTACAGAACAAGAGTTAAACCATCTTCATTGTAGTTTGCTTCCTAGAACGACTTATAAAATGCATCCTTTTTAAAGAAAAAGGCTTGAATCAAATAACCTGCAGTTATGTCTAACTGAAATCAATGGGGCTTATTTCTTATTAGATATGTAGGCAGTTGCACATTAACATCTACGGGAATCGATACGACAGATTTGCCAATACACATGGATAGGATCAAGCTGCAACTTTAAAAACTTTTAAAAAGATTTCTGTCTTGGGTGCTAAATTTCAAATTAAATTCATTTCATTTGGAAGCCATGTATCTGCTGAAGCTCAGTTGTATAAACAGCAGAAAGCTTTATCTTCTTTTAACCAGCCTAGCAACCTCGACTTAAAGCTAAATGCATAATTTGTTGCAAATTAAACATAATGGGACTTGAATAATTATGTTGACTTTCAGAAGTACTTACAGATAAATACATGATTAGATATTTTGTATACTGCAAAGGAATATTTATTTTGAAATAAAAAAACGTCCCCCCCTGTTGAGGGTTTGAGATGGAACAGTTTGGATGGGGGCGTTAGCCACGGAAGAAATAGGCATTCATTGAAAATTACTGGTTTTGAAATGGAAAGAATGGCATTTCTGCTAGCTGCACTTAAGCAGCTGTTGGAGGAAGAAGTTTGTGGGTGCAAAGGTTGCGTCTCACTTGGGGGCTCCATCATTTGTCTTTTGATGCCCCTCTAAGATGGGAAATGGCTGCCTCCCTCTTCCCTTCCAGTCTTCATCCAAACCTGCTTGTACCATACCACCTTTGGGACAATCGCTCTAAAAGGTGTAACTAAACCAACCCATAATACCAATAGAAGAGAATATATGTAGCTCAGGGTTGAACTGTGGGGTCCTTGGGGTTCTCTGAGCTTGAAGATGTTACCTAGCTGGGTAATGAAACATTTGCAAGAAAGCAACCAAGCTCAGAGAACCCCAAGGACTCCACAGCCATAATAACCAAGCTGCACTCCTCTACAGAGGCACAGTATAAATTCCAATAATATTATTTTTAAAAATGATTGTTAATTTTTATGACTATTATTTTTTAAGTGAAGAGGTGAAGAAAACTCCTGATAGCCCAGAACTTTTTACAGTCCAGCCTCTACTTTAAATCTCTAGTGACTCCAGTCTAGTCCTTTACATTGTGAAAATATAATGAAACACCAACACACCACTTAATTGCTCTCTCAAGAGCCCCCTTGCTTTCACCTTCCAGTTTTCTAACTAAAGAGGGAGCAAAGGTGCTGGTACAACCGACAAACCCTATCATTTCCTTAAAAAAACTTTTTAAAATCCATTCTGACTTCCATTCAGTTGTTTCATCAGCTGCTGGTATGCAGATTTTCATCCTACATGTTTTAAAAATTGAGGAATAGTCTTATAATTCACAGTTTTCCCTATTTTTTCCCTCTGAAATTATTTAAATTTCTGTAGCAGCACACACACACACTTTTATATGTTATATATTTAGCATATATAGGAGTTTAGCGTAGGAGACAATAAAAGCAACAGAGAATCTGAAAACCCATATGCTCACAATGAACGGAATTTTATATGCAATTTTCCTTAATGTCTGATTTTTACAATGCCTACTCTAACATATGCGTTTAGAAAATTTAGTTTACTCAAATACATCTTTGCTTACAATAGAGGCATCCCAAATGTGATATACCTTTTGCAAATATGCACTTTTGGGGAGTGAGAATTTTGGAGTGCCGGAAGAATGGACACTAGAGGACTATTTTCACTGGAACATAGGCAAGCTGGCCAAGAATCCAATAAATGGAATCCGCTAATTTGCTTCCACTAACTTCCATGGTATTTAAAAAAAAAAAAAAAAACGCTATTTATGCTCCTTCAAAATCATCAGGTTCATTGTCCATCCTCATCCTCCCTCTCAATAGTACAGGTGTACAAAGTTTTTTCTAGGGCAGCAAGCTTGTCAGGCACCTCTCTCCCCAAAATGAGAAAATCTCATCACATCTCATGAAATGATGTTCATTTCTGGGGAAAGGAGATGATGGAACCTGTTTGATGGACTGGAAGGAGCTATATTGCTAGCCCTTGTTCTAGAGCAATGTTTCCCAACTCATAGCAACTTCCAGATGTTTGGAGTTCAACACTCAGAATGTTCAGCAATGGGCATGCTGCCTGGGGTGTTTGGGGATTTGAAGCCCACACATCTGGAATTTGCCAAGTTTGGAAAATATTGTTTAAATGCAAACCTTAGAAATTCTTATAATGTATCTATCATAGCCCAAATCAGAAGAAACCGTCATCTAAAAAACAAGCAACTCTCAGCTAATGGAGTCTTGAAACTATGACATCAGGATAGAATTTGGCTGAGTTCACATGATGTACTTGATCTGCTTGCTGAACTAACCAATTCTGAAGGGTTGTGTAGACGAAAACCAAGTAGCCTAGGTTCATACAATAGTTTAAGCCTCAAAATAACTAACCAAGGTTAAAACTAACCAAGCTTAGCATGACATGCAAATGCAGCTTATAGTTTTGGAAGTGACCTGTTAAGCATATTGTGTGAACATAGCCAACGACATCAGAAAGAATGTAGCTGTCTCCAGGAACCAGGTGAACTAAGGTGTCAGACAAAAAGTAGGATAGGGAAGACAGACAGAACAATCATGATCTACATAGTCTTCAGTTAAGATCTGGTGCACCAGATAAATCATAGCTATTAAATAAGTACTGCCGTGACATGATTTTAGCAGCTTCCATTTTAATGAATTTATTTGCCTCATTTTTATCTCTCTTCTTGAGCTCTCTCTCTCTCTCTTTTTCTCTCTATTTGCAAGTAATTGGAAGAGTCCAGAGAACATTTTTCACTATGATAAAACAGGATGAGAAAAGTCTCTGCAGATCATCTGGTAGCTTCAATGGATAAATGTAGAGCAAAAGTCAAATCAAAGGACTTAACTGACCTGCAAGACTGTAGAAGCAGGGGAGAAACTGAAGACAAAAGAAGTCTGTTTCCAAAGAAGGAATGGTTTCCAGACTCAAATTACTTTTTTAATATACCATCATTCCAAATGGAACATTGTGGGGAGCAATGATACTGATATATTGCAATTAAACATCACTATTAGAAAAACAGCCCTGCCCATGTCTGTGAGGTAACCTTACCTACTTTGTACCCCATAAAACTTGTCAGGTGTGATCTTTGGTCAGAAAAATGTTGCCAATCTCAATTATCCCTATGTGTTTGAGGCTCAGGCTTCAAAAATGACACTAGCACTATCATCAGGATGGGGAGTCCAAGTGACAAAATCTTCAATTTCTGTAGAATTCCCTTGCCTAGAATGAGCACTTGACTTTCTCTCTTGCTATTTCTAGATGGAACTTATTTGCTTGAATCCGTTTTTCATGGGCTTAGGGTTTTAACGTCCACAATTTCACATATCTGGTGAAATAGTTTAGTATATGTAATTGTTTTCATGCACATAATTATGAAATGAATTGAGTGAATCCTGGTCCTGGAGATATGTATAAAACTATCCAAAGAAAGAACATAATGTTGACATATATTGTAATGATATTTGGGAATGACCTTGGGAGACAGGAGGGAGAGCTGCAGATGGGACAACCAGCATGTAAAAGATGTCTCAGTCCACAGAAGGAGGGAAGGTGTGGGAAGCACTTCAGAAGGGACCTCCCCCCCAGTTTTCTGGAGAGTAAAAAGAAATGAGGGGAGAAATACTTTCAGTCTTGCAAGTTAATATAACCTTACAATAAAGATACAGCTAGTACTCCTGGTTGGGCTCCTTGTCTGGACTGCCTCACAGGGCTAACATACAGGCAACAGTCAGGAAATTCCTCCTTATTTCAAGTTTGGATCTCTCCCTGTAAAGTTTCCACCCATTGGTTCTTGTCTTACTCTCAGGTGCTCTGGAGAATAAGTCCACACCCTTTGCCCTGTGACATCCCTTAAAGCAGTTTTCCCAACTTTGGCAACTTTAAGATATGTGGATTTCAACTCCCAGAATTCCCCAGCCAGCTATGGGAAATTGGACTTCATGTGGACTTCAACTTCTGGGAGTTGAAGTCCACATATCTTAAAGCTGCCAAAGTTGGAAACACTGCCTGAAAGCACTGGAAGTCTGCTATCATGTTTCCTTCTCTTCTTTGGACTAAATATATCAAGTACCTTTAACTGCTGTCTGTAGGATTTAGCCTCCAAGCCCTTATCATCCTTGTCACTCTTCTCTGCACTCTTTCCAGCTCTTCAGTGTCCTTTTGGAATGTCTGCTGTTACTTGTCAGGGCTCTAAACCAACATCAAGAGAAAGGAAAAAAGGAATTCTGATTTCCACCATTTAAGGCATTCTGCGAACCTTTGATAGTAGATGATAGGCTCATGAATGAGGCCATGAAATTGTGGACTAGGATTTGGTTTAGTCTGGTTTTAAATTAATTGGGAAGTGACCAACAAGATTTTAAAGAGAAAAAACAGCTTATGCACTTAAAGTACATAAAGGTACAAGCGGGGGTTGCAGAAGATAATTTGTGCAGGAAAGCATAAATATATGCCTATATCTGGGCATATAAAGGGATGGGTTATCCTGACAGAAGGAACCTGTTTCAAATGCTGGTTTCTGAAATATTGCAAATGGCAGAGGGTGCAAAAGGCTGTCCATCTTTTAAGATGTTTTTCAGAGACGTTTCCACAAAAGCTCAGAAATATCAAACCAGCCCTGAACTGATCTGATGGGAGCTTCATGCACCTCCAAAAAAGGTCTTAAATACTAAGCCAATTCTGGACAGGAGCATTACACAGTACAAGTAGTCCTCACTTAACAACAGTAATTGGTACCGGAATTTCTGTCGCTAAGCGACATGGTTGTAAAGCAGGATGTCACATGACCGTGCCACCTAACTGGAAATTCCAGCACTTCCAGTTGCCATCTTTAAGCCAATGACTGTGGGTTGTTAAGTGAGGATGTCATGTGGTCACCATCTGTGATACCCTGCCGGCTTCCCCATTGACTTTGCTTGTAGGAAGCCGGCAAAAAAGGTCACAAATGGTGATCATGTGGCTGTGGGATGCTGCAATGCCATAATTGCAAGCTGGTTGCTGATCGCCTGAATCATGATCATATGACAGCAGGAATGTTGTGGCCAACGTAAGTATGGGGAATGGTCGTAACCATCACTCATTCAACACCATTGTAGGTTCAAACCGTTGCTGAACAAGTGGTCATTAAATCAGGACCACCTGTACCAAATAGGAGCATTACACATCACCAAGACAGCTCATAACTACTGAGCTGATTCCAAACTCAGTCAAGGGTAGCTTCACCCACTACCATGTGCTTCCACTTGCCACAACAAAGGAACCTTCACAGCTTTTTCTTCTCAGCTCCCACTGCTAATGCTACAGCATGGCAAGACTCAGGAGTAGATCTCTGCTGAATGCCACAAAGGGTGTAGAATGAAGTGGGTCACCTCTAACAAATCCATGATATTGGCTTTGCAAAATAATTAGCATACAATCTTTGGGGGCATATTTTCCATCAATAACAACATGAGGGTGGAGGTTTGCTGCATCATTTTTAAAGCTGGAGCTGGGTTTGAATTAATCACTAAACATGCAAAGCACTCTCTTCATTAAGCAGCACCAATCCATCTACCTCTCCCCGTGCCCAGAGGTATTAAGTGCTGCAACATCCCTTTGGGATTCTAATTCCCAAGTAATCTTAGGGCTTACCTTATGTGACATCGGGGACGTGGTGGCGCAGCGGCTTAATGACGCTGAAAGTTGCCAGCCAGAAATGGTCGACGCTTCAGTGGTTCGAGTCCAGCCTTCGCGTTAGCAGGGTGAGCTCCTGTTTCCTCCCCAGTTCCTGTCAACCCAACAGTTCGAAAACTCACATGAGTAGATAAATGGGGACTTTCACTCCGGCGGGAGGAAAAATGCTGGCGGCGCCTTGCAAAAGGAGTCAGGAGCAGTTGCCAGTAAGCGTGAAACCGCGCTCGCCTGAAAAGGGTGCGAAGCAACGGAAACTCCGCCTCCTGCGCTTGCCAGCTGGGCTCTGCCCTAGGAAGGAGGCTCTGGCAAACCACTTCTGAAACAATTGCCTTGAAAACTGCAAGGACTCCTCCAAGCAGTCACTGCAGAGTCGGTAACGACTGAGTGCAGATTAAAAAAAAAAAAAAAGTGACATCATTCTGCACCATTCTCACCTAGCAGGCAAAACCAGGAACAAGACAAGGATGGGAAGTTTAGAATAGGAATGGTACTTAGTTCAAACTGTTCACTAGAAGATTAAGCATGGGTACAACACTTTTTAAGTAGGGAAGTGTGAATCAGTATAATCTCATCTATTTTACTGTCCAACATAATATAGGAGGGATCTTATATTTAAAAAAAACCCTATTAAAACAGTCTCACTGCAACATCCCCTAACATATGGAGCTTTTGTACACAGGTTCCTCTAGGATATTGTTAACATAAATCTCTCCTACAAATATATTTATAAATCTCCCATAGAGCTGGGACCATAAAGAAGGACTGTAGCTGACAGGTAGGTTGTAAGGTGCACCCTTCTCAAGTTCAGCTCAGTGTCTGCTGATCTGGACCTGTCCAAGTGGCTTTCCGACAATAAAGCAGAAGTGCCTTCTTCCAGGATGTTTTTCCATCTAGACTGCAGCCCCGGGATTTTATGGTAGTCTCTCATCCAAATGCTAACCAGATCTAGCCCTGCTTAGCTCTTTCAAGATCAGCCAAAGCCAGCGAGGTGAATTCACCTGCTCTGCCAGTAGGTAGATAAGGCTGGAAAAACTCCTGTAAGCTGCTGCCAGTTAAGTCT
Source organism: Python bivittatus (assembly GCF_059951505.1). NCBI lineage: Eukaryota > Metazoa > Chordata > Lepidosauria > Squamata > Pythonidae > Python > Python bivittatus. The sequence continues at coordinate 11,039,373 of NW_028277054.1, read as the reverse complement.
ATGGGGAGGAAGAGGACAATAATGTATTCCAATTTGGTGTACAACAGCCTCCATTATTTCTTATGTACGGTCACCACTCCCATCATACGTTGGATGATGAAGAGTCAACAAGTACATGTGATGCTAGCTTTCAACTTTCCAAACTTTGCCATCCACGCAAGTCAGTATTACCCAATGAACCATCTGGATATATCTGAGAGTGATATATTTGAGTGCTTTGGGTATCATCCTGAGGGTTGCATTCCAAAAATGGATGGAGCCACTTTTTAAGTTTTTTATATTATTATTATTATTATTATTATTATTATTATTATTATTATCCATTATTGTGGACTTTAAAGAAACAGGATAGGAAGAGTATTGATGCATCTGAACTTTGGTGCTGGTGAAGACTCCTGAGAATACCGTGGTCAGCCAAGAAAACAAACCAATGGATCATCAAACAAGTCAACCCAAAGTTCCCACTTGAGGCACAAATAACCAGGCTCAAATTGCCCTACTTCGGACCCATCATGCAAAGACCCAGCTTTCTGGAAAAGACTCTAATACTGGTAAAGGTGGAAGGAAAGAGAAGAAGAGGACGGCCAGCAGCAGATGGACAGACTCAATTACAGTGGTGATGGGTGCACCATTGGGAGACTTGAAAGACCAGGTTAGGGATAGATCATAATGGAGAAAATCTATCTGTGTGGTCACTAGGAGTTGAAAATGACTTGATGGCACATAATCAATCCATTATTGTTGCAATTCTGGCTGCAGTATATATGGGCTTATATTGATTTGTGTGTAATATTCCAAATAGTCTAACTTAAATTGTATAAACGTAAGTCTTTCAAGGGCTGGAAATTTATATATATATCACATATAATATTCCATTTGGCAACAAAACCAAACTGGGACAGGAGATATGGAGGAATGATTTATTTGATTTACTAGCATTAATTTATATATTGAACATATTTCTATGATTTCCCCTGCAATCAAAATGACTCTCGGTGGCTCACATGATAGGAATTCTACTAAGAATTATTTTATTTGATAATATATAAATTAATACTTATGTCCACTCTAGACCCCAGTTTCAAAATATAACCTAGTTTTCAGAAGAGCCCTTGTATCCAGGTTTTAAGAACTACGTACATTTGGATAGGAATCTTAAATTCTAGTACTGGACCAAATACAGGCATATTCACGTTATGGAACAAACTGAGGTAAGTTGTAACCATAGCATGGAAGCTTTTAGAAATTCAGTTACAGACTCACAACTAGATCTCAGTGGAAAACTAAACCTGATTGTTTTCTTCTACAGCCATTTCTGTAGCATTGCCACAAAAGAGTTGGATTACAATTCCCATTATTCACAACCAGAAGCACTTGAAGGATGCAAGCAGTGGTAGCTGGTGCTCATAAAGGCTATTAGGGAAAAGTGCAGATGACAGAACCAAGACAAAATCCATAAATATACCAAAGCAATTTACAGTTTAGCAGTTTCCAACCTTGCTAAACCATGATTTAACCATGCTAAACCATGATTTAACTGTGATTTATTCAATAAACCAATCACCAACTGAGCCAAAGCTGAGTAATCCCCATTATGGCTCAAGTGCATGTGTGAACTCAGATGTACGGACATGGAAAATCCTCAGTGTTGTAGAGGAGCGCTTTTTCACAAAGGAAAACTTCTGACAAACTTGCTGAGAAGGGTTTTCACACAGGAAAGAGACAACATTTCACAATCTGGCCAAGAGGTTTATTCTTTCTGCTCACTACTCCAAAGGAAGAGCATTTGTCTGCTCTACCTCCAAACCACAGCAAAAAGCTGTGTGCCCCAAATGACACTTAGTCATTTGGGGCACAAGTACTTGCTTGCACACAAAACAAAACACAGATCACCCTCAATACTCCAACATCGCATTTCCATAGGAAAAAAGGGTCAAGGTTTGTTCTCAATTCAGTGAGCAGGGGCACATTCCGTTTCAAGCGAGTCAGACACTGAAAGCGTTAAAGAAAAACATCAACTTGTCAGTCCAGGTCATGGACAGAGAAAACCAGAACCCAGGAAAATCACACCCTCAGGAGCTAATCAGAAGACTACGTTTCCCCTCTTAGGTGGGTTTTACAAGAAGGGAGGGCAGTGTTCATTTGGCTTGGTCTTCTAGAGCTTGGGAAGGACAAAATCTCCATCAGCCACAGGCCTGTGAATCAAGTAAAACGGATAGCAAATTAGGGTAAACGAAGCTGGTTGCATGATAGATGATGTTTTATTTTATGGAATGAGAACTGGGCTGTGTGGGTTTGTTATGGGGTGGGTGTCTATTGGAGATCTTGGGTTGAGGGAGCAGCTGAGTGAGATCAACTTCTTCAGACAGTCATTGTCCTTTCCTCTCCTCTCCTCTCCTCTCCTCTCCTCTCCTCTCCTCTCCTCTCCTCTCCTCTCCTCTCCTCTCCTCTCCTCTCCTCTCCTCTCCTCTCCTCTCCTCTCCTCTCCTCTCCTCTCCTCTCCGTTAAGTATCTGATTTTGCCTCTAGCTACCTCCCTGCCCCAGAATGAGCATCACTGGTTTATTAAGCATTCTGGCTCTTAATAAACCAGCAATGCTCATTCTGGGGCAGGGAGGTAGCCTTCAGCATGTGCTAAATCAGGCTACTGAAAGAAGGTGGCCACCATTTTTCTCCTTCCTAGTAAGAGACTAGAAAGAGAGGATCCTTCTGCAGTATACTTAGTTGGCTCTCTCCAGGAACTGTGGCGAGGGGACAACGAGGTTGTGGGAGGATGATTTGGAGACCCATCAACAAGGGCCCAGCCACCACATCCTGTGCAAGGGTGCACGCGTGCCTCGTTAAGCTAGTTATGTTTATAGAAAAAAATACCCTACTCAGGATTGGCTCTTATTCTGCATAGCAAGAACATTAGGATTCACTCTCATTTTTACTAAAATATATGAAATCAGGCAATCAGACCTGCAAGATTCTGTTGTTATAGCCAGTCTCAAAGTAGTCTCAGCCTTCTTGGTCTGGTCACCCTAATGGGGCTGTCACTGTATATTCCTAGCGCACTGTCCTAATTCTCATGAGTAGGCAGAAGTGCCTGCAGAGGGCATCAAGGGGAGCAAATCATGAAAACAGCGTTGTGCCTGCAACACGTTGCAAGCTCTGTGCATTGTGGCGCCACATGCACAAACAAGAAGGATGGAGCCCACGTTGCAATGGTGGGAAACTGCTTTAGTCATTTTGATGGAAGCATCAGATCCAGTGGACACCTTTGGCATAAAGTGTGGCCAGGGATGTGCACATGTAAATGTTTTGCTTTCATTCTCTCAGCCCTTTGAAGCTTTCCAGCATTCCATGCTTTCATTCAATCCTGCAAGAAGACTGAACTCTTCCTCTGGGACCTCTTCAGGAGGGCTACAGTTTCTCTACTAAGGGATCGTCCTCCCCTTGATGGAACATTCCTCTTTCCCAGGGAGAAATCCAGAGAATTTTTTCCACCCAGTTTCTCTACTTACAAACTTGCTTGAGTTTTGAAAGGCTTTAGTAAACAAGCATGTGTGTATAATGCTGTTTAGGTATGAATATTTTTCTGCAGGATTGCACCTGTGTAAGAATATGTCAATTATCTTGTCTTTGGCAGTTACATCTCAAGCTGTCACAGGCATAAAATGGTTCTTTTATGTGTACTCTGGAATAAATCATACAAAGTTAACTTTGAATTAAGAAGGTGCCTAAAAAGGCTCAGAGTGAATGGGTTTTTATTGGGTTACTTATATGTTATCGAGTATTTTTATGCCTTTGATTATAGAGCTTTCAGTGGGATAAGATTGATTCTTTTAAGTTAATAGGCTCCCCACTGAGATTCTATGGATTTTCCCCCACACCACTTAGCCCCCATTCATTGACTGCAGAGAAACTGCATTAGCAGCTTCGCTTTTCAGTGCATTTTTCATTTTATTTTAGTAGCTATTCTTTATCAATCAAGTATTTATTTGAACACAATGACAATAGATTCTGAATGGCTATATGGCTATTTATTCTTAGGAGTTGAGAATTTGCCATTCTTTAAAGCTTCTCGTGCATGTGAACAACAATGAAAATGTCTATCATACTGCACAAAGCTACGATGTGGTTACTTTGGTTTTGGCTCAACTCAGCCAATTGTAGCTCATTCAATAGATCATGGTTAAACATAATTTAGTGAGGGTGTGAACCAAGCCTTCTCTTCCTCAGACTTCCCCAAACTGTGGTCTCCCAGAAATGATTGGAAATTATGGGAGCTGTCGCCCCATAGATGTGGAAAGCTGATTTATGTTCAGCCATCACATAAGGATAAGAATTTCCCAATTTGATGGATTTTCTGTAGAAAGATGAACATGTTAATTAATATAGGTCAACAAATGGTCTCTCTAAATTTGGGGAAAGCCATAGTGGAAATTCCTCTGTCTGCTATTTCTTTTTCTCTTCTTCCGTTTTGCTGTTACAGACAAATTGTTGGGAATCATCCCTGTTCATAGTTCCAGCTGGTTTTTTAGTCATACATGGCTGGTTTGCTTATATATCTTGACATCCAGTAGCCTCTTCTTCCTTTAAAAAGTAATAAGCAAGACTCAACGCAAAAATAGCCATCAAACCACTTTTGTTTATTCCATTTAAATTGCTTTCTGCCAAAACACTCCAAAGTGTGTGCAGTTTATGGTTTCTGTTGCAATCTGAGAGAAATGAGGCAAAATGGTGAATGAAAGAGGAGAAGAGATTCATTCTCCATGGCCAACACTTTCATAGTACTTCCAAATGATCAATTGGGAGGATCATTTAAGGAGATGGTTTAAGGGGAGGGAGGAGCCAATTGGTCTGACCCAGCCAATGAAAGGGACTGTGTTAATCACCTGACATAAGCAGGTGGCAAAGCATTGAGGGAGTCAGTTCCTACATGAAATGTGTTTAGATTGATTTACTCAATCTGGCACTGTCAGCACTTCAAGATAGACCAGGCCAGGAAACCAAAGTTACGAATACAAATACGAATGTTATTATAGGGTTAGAATAACAGAATCTTGGAAGTCTGAAAGTGCCTCCCCCTGCCCCCCGCTTGTCTTCTACAAGAGAACTAGGGAGGGTCAATCCTGAGACGTTTTCTCAAAATATATTTCTGCCCCAGCCTCAGATTTCTCTTAGTTGACCGTTGTTTTGGTTGTGACTCTTCCTCCTGTTCCTCAAGATTATTCTCACAGCCCATTACAGGCATGTCCCTGTTTAGGAAATTCCCATTTGTTTTACCTCCCACACATTTTTCTGCGTTCTTGCCTCTACCTCCCCCACCTCCAAAAATTCATTCAGAATTCCGTATAACCTCTGAAGATATTATTTTCACTGGATTGTTTTGAGTAGTTCACAGTGATCTTCTGCTAAAGACAGTGCTTCTTTAACATTTGGAGCTTTCTAGTAATGCTTTAGCTCCATAGCACTCAGAAAATTGAATATATATGATAAAGCATGCATATCTAGCCATGTTCCCCTTCTTTATTTATTTTACGTCATTACAGCCTCATCTATCGATCTTCAGATTTCCACCAAATGGTGCACTGGCTCAAACATCTCTGCAAGTATTTTAGTTTGACACAGGCAAATATGCATGAGTTGTTTCTGGGTGTTGGCAGAAATAGAATCTTCTGTTCTCTTCTGTATTTATGGAATCACAAAATCCTGTCTAACAGGATTCTACCCTTAGATGTTCCATCTATCAGAATTACAGAGATGAGCTGTAGATGGTAGCTGATTATCTGAAAGGACCGGAAAACGTATCCCGACATGCAGCTGATGCTCTTCACCCTTTACAGTTATATAATATACTTGGCATTGCAGCTCCCTTGTCTTACTGTAGTCTGGGGTACAAAGTATTTTTTGAGGGGGAGCATGAAATGACCACACTTGCTTTGGAGGAGCGACACCACAAAAGATGAGCAGGGATAAGATGTGGAAGAAGGCTGGGCCAGAACCAAAATTAAATTCCACACACTTAAAATTAAAATGTAAATAATTACATATGCTTTATATAATTAGTCCCCATGTATTTATTACAGCACATTAATAAATGCATGACAACTTTTGGAGATGCTTTTGGGCAAACGCTCAAAGAATTACTGGAGACCTCGGGCAGACTGTAATGAAGATGTGCAGTCTCTCCCACTATCTGGTGAAGCGTACAACAATAGCTGCATCTATTGCTTAAATTACACTAACCTGAACAAAACCCTACAATCTTAAGAGCAAGAATGGTGTACGTACAACAACTACTGGCAGATCAATACTCGGAAACCAGTTATAAAAACCACAACTCTAATGGATTGAGGGGAATTAGCATAGCTTTAGGCTGGAATGTGAATAACCTATATTAAAGCTGTTGCTCTGACTAAGGTTTTTGTATCAATATTAGCAATGGATTAACTTCTCTTGGTTTAGCTCAGAACTGAAATGCCTTAACTGCAGAGGAGTAGAGAGATAAACCTGAAGAAGGGAAACGACAGTAGCTACGTAAACATCAACTTATCCCTGAAAGAGAGGAGGGGGTGAGAAAGAAACTCAGGATTGCCCCATCTTGATTCTCGTTGCTATGGGTGTGTGTGGAGAAAGAAACTCTGTCAGGCTTTCAAGATTCTGTTATTATACCCAACAAAAACAGAGTTCCAGTAGTCCTTCTGGAGTCTGTTTCCTGGCCTAACTTGAAGGGCTGACACTGAGAAGTGCTATGTTTTTCAGAAAAATGTCCAATGTGTGTCCAGATGTGCTGAGTCCTCTGTGGTTTCTAAAATGTTGACACAGTAGTTTCTCAACAGCTGGGAGCATACAATTTCCCAGGATCCCTCAGTGCTTGGTAGGAACATTGTGTGTCCTGAATCCTATGTATTCTAGGACTCCTTGGTGAGCTGGTGTAACTCAGAAGGAAAATGTTCTTTTAAACATTACAAGCTTGAAAAGTTCACCTAACAAAATATATGGATGTGGATATTGGGAAACACTTTTCTTAATTGCCATCCAATTTAACCAAGGTGCATTAGAGGAGGTGTTTTTGCTGATATTCAGAGAGAGAAGCAAGGAGAAAAGCAAGTGTTTCAAGGCTGGTGGGGGGGAAATCGTGATGTCAGTGATGGTTTTCCCCCTTCCTTGTCCATGAGAGTAGGAAGAAATCTACTACCTCCCTTTCACCTTTAAAATGTTTTAAAATATTCTCTCTCTGTCTGTCTGTCTCTCTCTCTGAATGTCATGCCTCAGTGCAAAGCACAATCTTCGCCGTCATCTTTATTTACAAGAATGCCTCTAAGCTCCATATGGATCATTAGGCATTCTTCTAAACTAAAAACAAAACAAAACTATACTTGTTTGGAAGTAGGCCTGTTATCTCCTTCCAGGGAAGGAGAGACAAGGTAGGCTAGGATAGATCTTGAGCACAGGTAGAGAAGGTGATGGGGAGCAAACTTAACAGTTTGTCTTCTGCTGAATAGTCTTGTGAAGTGGCCATTTGTAAAATAGATGTCTTCTTTGTAGCTTGACATGCTCTTAAAATTTCAAATGCGCCCACCATCTATCAGCGGTAATCCTCTTTTTTCTCTTCTTTTTGGCAATATAACTTCATGTACGTATACCTGCTTTCCCCCTCTCCTGTTTAGGCTGGAGAGATGAGTAAGGCTAAAAATATGCCTGGCCCAAAGTCATCCAGTGAATAAGATTTGTTGCTGAACTGGGATTTGAACCTAGGTCTCTGGCATCACAGTCCAGCTCCCTAATTAAAATGGCTCTTGCATTGTCTCTCTCTCTGTTCCTGTTACCATGCTGGTTCTGACTATTCCTTGGGTTGTTACAGTTGGTCAGGATTAATTAATGTGCCAATATGTTAAGGGCATGGCTTTCTAGGCAGTCTGTGTTTTCCGCTCATCGCTGTTTGAAGCATAAAGTGCCGGTGACAGAAAGTGAGTCAAATGCCACTTTCTCGGTTCATGGTCTGTTTGCCTCACTCCGTGCTTCCCAGGTATATTATTTGGGAGGATGTGTTTGTCAGCTTGTCAATGGTAGTCTTTATACGATGGAGGCAAGATTAGGAAAAAAAGTTAATCAAGATGTACAATAGTTTCATGTTGTGTAGGATAGGGTATTTCTCATGCATGCCAGAGAAGATTAAACCCATGGCCTGGGTCTCAGATCAAGCTTGACAGTAGGACTCACCCATTCTGGCGAATGTGGACGATGCACAGAGGCCCTGTGGTATCCCCTATTTAGGATCCCCAAGAACATGCCATCTCCTCACTAACCACTTAGTTCATTCCACTTTAAGTAGTGCTTCATTTGATCTGGATCAGCCTTTCAAATTACCGCCATGACCCATGACTCATAGGAAATGTATTGATGGACGTTTCTGAACATGAGTGTTTCTGTCCTTTTAGGTAAAGTATGGACTTCCTTTTACTCTTGTCCATTTCCCCAAAGTGGTCTGAAGAATATCAGTTCTTCTTAAACTATTTGACCCAATTACCCCTTTTCCCAGTCTCAAATATTGTCATTACGCCCCTCCCCCTGAAAAAAAGTGTCCCACCAGTAGCAGTCAAACTGGATCTTCAACTCACAAACAAGCAATTACAAATTGCTTTGTTATCCCCAGGATATGCCCAAAATGGAGAGTCAGTTTGGTCTAGTGGTGAAGGCACCCGGCTAGAAAGCAGGAGATGGTGAGTTCTAGTCCCGCCTTAGGCATGAAAGCCGGCTGGGGGACTTTGGGCCAGTCCCTCTCTCTCAGCCCAACCCACCTCACAGGATTGTTGTTGTTGTGGGGAAAGTAGAAGGAGGAAGAAGTATTAGGTACATTTGTCGCCTGAGTTATTTATAAAAATAATAAAGGCAGGATAAAAAATCTATAAAAAAACAAAAACAAAACCCAACACTCTGGGGGTAATTGCCCCCAGTTTAAGAACATTGCTCTATTTAGAATAATTCCATGGCATAGCTACCAAGTGCTGTGAATATATTTCCACAGCAGAATTTGGCGAGCTTCAGTTTAACCCTACAGAAATTAATGTTGATTCTACCAGGAGAAGCTTGCTGGAGCTGCTTTAAAAAAACACACTTACATAAAATAGGCCTTGTTGGCTGGTTTTCCTTTTGACCACTTCCCATTCCAGGAAAAGCAAACAAGCCAACACTGATTTTTTCTACCAATGTTTGCACATATAGTCATCCTCCCTTCACTATCAGCTTTCCAGGTCGCCGTTAGGAGATGTCCCCATTCAACAGAGTGATTTCAAAAAGAATGACTAAATATTTATCGGATTTGGCATGTGGCCAGTTGGGGAAAAACAACCTCAGACAAACTACCCAAGACTCCCTTTGCTACAGCCAACTAGTTGTCAGAGGTGAGCATAAATTTTGGGCATCAATGTGGATGGTTAAAAAAAGGCCAAGATGTTGGGAAGAGGTATTATTCTTGCCTTTAGAGAGAGAACTACTCTGGCTGCTATAGCCTTTGATCAGTTCTCACCTCAATGTAAGCAGAATTTAAAGACTGCTTTAAATGAAGTCTTGACATTGACAAATACCAGCTTAAGTGAAAATTAGGAGAGGAATTCTGATGCCTGGCCAAGATTTATGAGAATGCTTCCTTGGGATGGGCCTAGCTGAATTCAACACAGTAACAGCAAGTTTTCATGAACAGCCAGAACTTGTACTCAACTGCCATAGAAATGTGTAGGTGTTGAAAAGGGTTATGAGGACATTGCAATCAAAAGTAATTAAAATAACTTTCTCTGTGTATTATGCTAACCTATTAGTTTGTGTGGAGAAGCTGTAGCCCAGGAGTCCAGGTTCAGAAATCCCTGTCATTTCCAGGAAAGGCTTGGAAGACCCAGATCTCCTCATCTTTGAAAATCACTGTCAAGCTAGACAAGATTGAATGATATGGGTCATGATCTAACTCAGTATTGGACAGCTTCCTGTGCTTATGTGTTGATGACATGTCTCAGAATCTAACCCCCCCTGAAATGGATCAGTGGACAAAGCAACATTATTTTGATGGACCTCTTAGTAAAAGCTTTAAGGACCCTGTTGACTAGGGTCACCTCACATTGTATCTTTTGGACTGTTGCCCAGGGAGATGTCTGAACTAGGAGGTCTTTTATCATTCTCTTCATTTTTGAGAAGCTTTGGAGGGCATACAACAAAACAAGAAGTGTTTGCAAGGTTAAGACACTTGGCATCTCAACGTATCATAAAAGGTTCACAGCAATTTTCAGCTGTGGCAGCAAGACATCTTCAGGGGGTAGGAGGGAAGCGGAATGCAATATAAGAGGCTGGAATTAAAGAGGAGGCATCAACAGCTCTCACACTGTTTCTGATTTAATCCCCAACCAGCATCAAAGATTTGTACAGTTATCTGACAGGTTGTTCACCCCAGGAACTCTGAAAGTTAGCTGTCTCTGGAACTGTATCACAAGACTCTTTCCACTGAGAAATCAACATGGGAACCTTGCTTGAAAAAAAAAGTGCCAGATGTTCACTGATATGTAGGAACCACTCTAGAATAGAGTTCTGATGTGAAGGTAACTTTATGTTACCAGCACCACAACATCCAAAGTGATTGTATAGAATCATAGAATGAATAAGTGGGGAAAATGTATATCCAAAAATAAGGGTTGATTTAGACACTGATGGATAAATTAAATCTAGAATCCAGAAGAATCAAAATACAAATAAAAGGACAACTTTGCTGAATCAGACGAAGAGCCCATCTGGTTCAGCATTCTGGAACTCATAGTGGCCAGCTGCTTTCCACTGCACCTGATCTTTAAGATAGTGTCAGGCCCAGCCCAAGAACAACAGGGAAACAGTCCAGCTGAGTTCAGTTCTTTTATTGCTTACAACATATAGACAAAATCTTGCCAGACTAAATCTGTGCTATGCTAACCTAATAGATATATCCTGGGAGATTCTAGGGAGTGGCTATCTTAAGTTTCTTTTTCCCATGCTCCTGCTCTGGACTGTGTTGTCTCTCGTCCCAGCCTCCTTCCTGGGAACCTAGATCCCTACTGCATTCCATCACACCCCTCCCCCTTCATAGATATATTCCATTACAGATTTCCCGATTCAGATGGTAATTCTCACTGTCCTAATGAATGGTTCACCCTCAAAGAAAGAGGAGGAGCCAGGGAAGGCTGTGGAGACAGATGGGGCCCAGGATCCAGTGCTCAGCAGGACACCTGGAGAAAACTGATCTTTATTTATTTATTTAAAGTGCTTTTATTTCGTCAATCATTTTGAATCATTTGGGTGACAGACAAACAAAACAAACAGCAATAACAATGCAATAAACTTATCAAAGAACTATAGTCAAAAGGATCGCCGGTATCGTAGGAATAGAAACATTAGTAGTATGAAGTCAATGACATCAAAATCAAATCAATTACATTCATACTGTAATATTGGCAACCATCCATCCTAGGTACATCCTTTTCTCACTCTGCATTCTTAAATGCTCTTTGGAAATGCTGGGCTTTAACAGTTTTCTAAGCAGAGGCATGAGGATGCAGATCTCAGTGGTAGGGGATTCCACAAGAGAAATGCTCCTGCAGAAAATGCTCACTTCTCAGTCCCTTTCAGCTGAACCTATTAGAAGAATTGCATTCCCAGATCCCATTCTGAGGTTGAGAGAGGGAGGGTGACCTCAGAGCAAGAATAAAATGATGCAAAGCCATGAGACTGCAGGGAAAGTAGTGGTCATTGTGGATCCTGAATTGACAGTCTGAACTAAACCAATACAATATAGCTAGGTTTGGGCAGAGAGGCTAGATACCTAGGAGATAAAGCTGGCTAGCTAGAGAAAATCCATTGCTGGGAACAATTTTGTGTTTATCTGAGACCAGGTGGCAGAACTTTGCTTTTGTTTTAAGACTGACTGCTTGCATATAGACCTGGCTTGTGTTCTGGCCTTGTTCTTTTCATAAAGCCTCTTGTAATTGGAATGTTTTGGTACTTTTGCTGACTCTTGGATAGTTGATAAGCCTTGTCTTTGCTTCAGTCTATGACTGGGTTATTGCTTGGCTATAAGGGAAGCTTAGCAATTCTTGTCTTCTTGCCAAGTACAGTTACTCCTTTGTAGGACAGCTACAGCAATATATAGCCATCAAGACTCGTGGCCATTGACTGACTCACCCACCATGAATTTTGCTAATCCCTTTTGATGGCCATCCCCATTTTTAGTGGCAGTAAATTTCATAGCAAAACTTCATGTCCAGACATAGGATATCGTAGGTGGATTTTTAAAAATGCGAATTACATGGTAGATGTGGTGCTGGCTACCAGCTCGGCTGGCTTCAAGAAAGGGTTGGACTGATTCATAGAAATCCTGAGGATCGATAGCTATTAGCCTTGATGGAAGTGAGACTCACTCTGAAGGCCCTCTGCTGCTGAGAGACTCGTGGGCTTCCTTGTGTAGTTGGTTGACCACTGTGAGAACAGACAGCTGGACTAGATGAGCCAGGGGTCCAACCCAGCAGGGCAACGTGTATGTTCTTATATTTATGAGCACATTCTAGTTGTGCTCATTCAGCCAGTTAAGAATACATTATCTAAGAGTTGTGTCATCTATGCCCTATTTTACTCTTTTATTTATGAAGATACCATGAGAAACGTTGCTGAAGTCAAGATACACCATGTCCATGGCATTTCCCCAACCTATTAAGCTTAGTAACTCTTTAAAGAAAAGGAGATAAGATTAGTCCAGTGTGATGTGCCTCCCTTTTCACTGCTGAATTCATATGCAAACACAAACACACTATTTAATAATCTGCTCAAAGACTTTGCCCAGTCTAGACATCAAACTGATAAACTGGTAATTTCCTGGGTCCTTCTTTTTTCCATTTTGGAAGATAGGAACAATATTTGCTTTCCTCCAGTCTTTTGGAACTTTGCCAGTTCTCCAGGAGTTCTCAAAGATTACAATTAGCATTTCTGCAGTCACTCCACTAGTACATTCTGTAGTTTAGGATGTAATTCATCTAGCCTTGAAAATTTACATTCATTTAAATTAGCTTGGTATTCTTTATCTTTTCCTTGTCTATCCTGAGCTGTAGCCCCTCCTTCCCCTAGTGGTAAAACAATGGCCAACTAAGACTCATTTCCATTCTGAGAGAAGATTGGCATAAAATATGAGTTAAGACACTGTGCTGTCTAACCTTTACCTGTTACTTATTCATGCCTTTCTCCTCACATTGTTTTGAAAGGTGGACACTTCTAGAAATTCTGCCCTTGTTTCTTTTGCACGTCTTACTCAAAAGTCCATTCCAGCCCATTTCTACATTAACTATTAAAAATTATGCTGCCTTTCTGCACATCAGCAAAGGGTTGTCAGTGCCTAGGAATGAATTACACCATTCAAGGTGTATAGTTTCTATTTCACTATCTGCATAAAAGGTACCTGAGATCTATTAACATTTCCATAGAAAGAGACACGTGTCACTTCTTTTACAGTGGAGTAGATTAAATTATCCTTCTGAATTAGATAAAGGAGGAAAATGTCGGTTTTTCTCTGTAACATTTTTTTTGGGGGGGGGTGCCTTCCAGTCAGTGTAAACTCCTGGCAACTGCCTGGAGAAGTCTCTGCAGTTTTCTTGGCAAGATTTTGGAAGAGACTTGCCCTTGCCTCCTTCCTAGGGCTGAGAGAGGGACTGGCCCAAAGCCACCCACCTGGCTTTGTGCCTAAGGCGAGACTAGAACTCACCATCTCAGTTTCTAGCCAGATGCTTTAACCACTACACCAACCTGGCTCTCAAATGAATATCTGTGCCTTTGAGTCAATCTTGACTCCTGGTGACTATCTGGACTAGTCCCTGCAGTTTCCTTGGCAAGATTTTTGGACGTGGATTGCCCTTGCCTTCTTCTTCCTAGGGCTGAGAGAGGGTGACTGGCCCAAAGGAACCCAGCTGGTGTTGTGCCTCAGGCGGGACTAGAACTCAGTCTCCCAGTTTCTAGCCTGGTGCCTTAACCACTACACCAAACTGGCTCTCCCTTTTAACATTAGAAGATGCTTATTTATTCCAATGAACTAATTATGCCACTCAGGAAGTACAGCATCCTGCTCTAAAAAGGGCTAAAACCTTTCCATATGTGTGCATTATAGCACACACATACATCATAAAGAGGTGCCTGGAGCTTTTCTACAATGGAGTGAATTAAAGTGTCAATTCTGTGTCTTTTTGTTTTAGGTAGTAAAAAAGAAAATGTTGGAGCAGGAATAAAGAATCCCTCCCTTTAAAAACTCAGTGCAGTGAGAAAGCACAGAATCAAAATTATCCCCAAAGATTTCTGCAGTACATTTGGCCTATTGGTGCCTTCCCTACAGCCTTCAGCCCTGTTTCTGCTGGCTTTGAGAAATGTCACCGTGTCTATTGACGGTTTTTCCTTTCACCTGCCGGCTGGCTAGAAATGATAAAGGGAGAGAATTGAGAAAGCGTCTCATCCTTTTATTTTTATTTATTTTTTATTGTTTCCTCATCCCAGTGAGTTCATTGCTTTGCTGATAAACTGTTGTTTTTACATCTGGATAGATTCTCTTCTCTCCAAATGTCACATAATTATTTATTAGTTCAACATATGCCATCTCTATATTAGAAGGATCTGGGAAAAATTCCAAGTGCTTCCTTCTGAAAATATAGGAAACCTTTCTGGCCAGAGAAAGACAAGAACAGAGAACCCAACGGTGGTAGGACAGATTTATTCTCAAAAAATAAATGATATCAATAAAAGCATACAGAAGGGCATAAACAGAGAGACAGAAGCCTACTAATATGGAAGGAAAGCTGTTTCCTTTCAGGAAATGCAAATCACTTAGCACATGTCTATTTAATAACTCATTTGATCACCATTGGTGATTGGAAATGCCATACAGATGAATAATTGCACAGTGTAAGAGAGATGACTTGGACAGACATGAGCAAGAACCATCACATAAGCAAAGATGGCTGAAACATTCTTTAAGTCCTGGGAAGCAAACTAGCATTTGGAAGTTACTCAGGCTCTTCCTTAATTCACTGGGGAGTAAGAGGGAGGTAAAGCACAAGGAGGCTTGCAAGATTCTGTTATTATAGCTTATCTCAATAAATTAAAGTTCCAATCTTCCTGTGGAGTTGATTTTCTGGTCTGGCCCAACTCCTGAGGCTGACATCAACCTTGCAAGCCTCCTTGTGCTTTACATCCCCTCCTTCTTAAATCTCAGTGAATCAGGGAGGAGCTGTCTGAGTTGCTTCTGAATATTATCTTGTTTCCCAAGACTTAAAGAATGTTTCAGCCCTTTTTGCTTATATAACAGTTCTTGTGTATTTTGTTGAGATCATCTCCCTTACTCTCTACAATAGCAGTCTGGCAGAGGAGGAATTAATTGCTCCATCCTCCACCCTCAAACTAGGTTTCTGAGCTCATCACAGAAGATGGAAATATTCTGCCTTCACGTCCAACACAGAAGTACAGCAAGAAGACTGATTTGTTGCTTCTCTGCTGATTTCCCTAGTAGCCATCATGTGGTTCATATAAGAGAGAACAAAACTAGCACGAACTACAATCTTGTGTATGACCTTCATAACTGAACTTTGGCAGAAATATACTGGGGGGGGGGGGAATTTACCTGGCCACAGGATCCTCAGTGCAGTGTATGATCTACAACAATGAAAAAATATAAACTTGCAATGAAACCAGAAACAAAGCATTCATTTAAAAACCCCAGAATAATGTTATGATCTATCAAAGCTTTAGTGCAGGCACATAATTTATATTAGGGATTATACTTTCCTTGGAGAGAGCTCTGTAATCACAGAGCAGTTCAGTGTCATCTACCTATCAATCTAGCTTGTCTTCATGATGTGATGCTCAACAGGGCCATTGCATATCATCAAATGTATGAGTTGGAAGGAACAACCTGTGACCTATTGGGTCATCATTTCAGAGATATTTCCTTACCAGATTCCTCAATGCCTTCTCTAAAAAGTTCTTAAAAATTCAGGGAGATATTCAGAGATGTATCTGCCTTGAAAATAGCCCATGCCATTCATATCGAACTGTATAGCACAGTCAAACATCAGGAGTTGACCACAGGAAATGTTTTATGACATTTTGTATTATATCATCAAATGTTTTATGATAATTTTTACATCATCAAATGTTTTATAAAATTTGCCAGATTTCAATTCCACAGGAGTCATGGGTCCCGAATTTTGGATGCATTCTATAAGTTAGCCCATTGGAGGTACCTTGGTTCAAAAATTGTTGGCCTATGACACACTGTTTTGCCCAGTTAAAGGTTACAGACAGACATGAGAATTTTGGTAGCATATAGATCTAGTTCCATTCCAGTGAAGAGAAGAGAAGAATTTTGCAATTATCCTGGCTCCATGCCATTCAGAGTTTCTCAGTGCAAAACCAGTATTTTGAAAGAACTTGAAAAACACTGAAATCTGGTCTCTAAAGCATGCCCCAGGCCATATTGCCTGCTGCATTTCTACAAGCTGTAGCTTCCAAAATCTTTCCAAGGGCAACCCCATATAGATCACATCACAGTAGTCTAAGGAGAGATAATTAAAGCATGAAAGGAGTAAAACTGAGGAACAAAGGGAATTATGCCTTAAGTAAGCAGTATAATTTCTTCATTATTTCCAGAGTTCAGGGATGTGTGGACTTCTTTATATATTCAAATGGTATTTCCGGGGTTCAAGAGCTGGTAGCT
Source organism: Python bivittatus (assembly GCF_059951505.1). Lineage (NCBI taxonomy): Eukaryota > Metazoa > Chordata > Lepidosauria > Squamata > Pythonidae > Python > Python bivittatus. The sequence continues at coordinate 11,022,630 of NW_028277054.1, read as the reverse complement.
TATGATGCTGTATCAAAACGGGGGTTATTGAGAACAAAGTATCTGTGTTCTCATTGGAACCTTCCACTAATGCCTATAGAAGCCAAGATATGGGGTGGGTGGGGGAGAAAGGGTTTTTTCAGCTTTTTAAAAAAAACATATTTACTCCTAATCTACATTTTCCTCCCATAGAGTAGCAAGTAGCCATGCCATCGATACTTGGCAGCTGTGTTGAGAGATTGCAATTGTGGACTATGGAGACCACAAAAAAGATTCCAGGGGTTGTATGTTATCTTGGGTCTCAGCTTGCCCTTTTTGGAGTGGACTGACTCTTGGTTTGAGTCATTAAAAAAACCCTAAGAAAATGAAGAATTAAGGACATTTGCATTCTTCTTCTCCCCCCCCCCCCATTTCATTTGATGATTCTAAGCTGTATTTAATTAATCGATCAGTCTTGTTGGCATTGTGGATAACCTATTGACTTAGAAATGTTGCTTCCATTTCACTTTATGGCTGTGAATTTTTTTGGCCGTGATAAGAAAAGAATTTGCCACAAAAAAGGAGACTGTATAAAATAATTGTGTGCCACCCACGGACCTGATGTGGCACTTGAATCAAAATATACATGGAACTAGCTTGATTTTTATTTTACTCAAATTCCAGTTGTTGATCAATAGTCTGAATTCAGCTGAAGGTGGGAATTGGATCGAAGTCAATTTGCCCCCCCCCCCTTTTGGAAGGCATGATCAAATAACACTGTGGGCTCCACAGATTAGCCTGGCATATGGTGTGCTGACTGAGTCTTATGCTGATAAAGACAGAAAGCCTCATGTCGGTTTCAAGCATCTGGTATGCAGACGTCTTGCCTTGCAAGATGGTGCTTGAACTGAGTTTTTTTTTGGCTTCCTTCCAGTCTGAGGCCAGGCACATATTTAAAGTTTATATGACAGCAGGCCCACTTTGGTTCATGTCTATCATTTCTGGAGGGTATCCTGTGTCCTTGTTGGTACCAAAACTTCCCCATTGTGCTGTAATCATTTTCATGCCAGTGGTCACACTGTGTTGCGTGCAGTAAGCCAATTGGGTGAGACAGCAGCTGTGGAGATTAGATGAGAAATCTGCAGGTTGGTCTTAGCCACCAGGCTGCAGAACTCCACAGGGAGGCTTCAATCTTGGTATGAAAAGAGAACTCAGCAGGCCAAAGGAGATGATGATGTTGCTTGCGCTCCAGGGCAGCATCTAACAAAACCCAACATACCAGGTACCTACTGAGTGTATGCTAGACAAAGCTATGTGCTGCTTTGGGAAAATTCATCTTGCAGTCTATGTCAGATAAAGGTTATGGCATCTTTATGATGGTGGTGATGATGATGATGGGGGAGGGGGTTACTGGAATAAAATGGGAGGGGAAAGGAGAGCAATATACAGTATGTAAAATTCCTTGTAGGAAAGGTGGAGTAATAATAATAATAAGGATAAGGATACACTCCAGTCTTAACCATTGTTGATAAGAAGGACAAAAAAGTCTGGATAGTGGACACCGCAATACCTGGAGACAGCAGAAGAGAAGAGAAAGAACTGGAGGAAAATCACAAAATAGAAAGACCTGCAAATAGAAGTAGAACGAGTGTGGCAAACAAAAGCAGAGATAGCACCAATAGGAATAGACACCTTGAGTGCAATCCCAAAACCTCTGGAGCACTACTTGAAGACCATCGGCACTGACAAAATCACCATCATTCCATTGCAGCTTTACTTGGAACCACTCACATCCTGCGACGATACCTTGAACACCATCAAACAACATCCGCCTATCCCAGGTACTTGGGAAGGACTCAATAGATGGAAAAAAATGCCAAATCCAGTCTAAACATCTGGCTGACTATGTGCCCAACCATAATAATACATTAAGAATACCTGGGAACAATCAATATTCTAAAACCTTGGAAGTGAGCTCTATGCATCTTGGAAGTCACCTCTTACTTGAGATAAACATCCCTAACATCCATGTAATATAAATGTGGGTTCCCAATTTTCTATTAATTTTTCGTTTTTGTTTTTGAACAGTATAGTTTATTTGTTGCTTGTCCCATGCCCAGAATCACAATGGTAAAAGTTGAGTGACCATATGCATTTGCTAAATAAAATAAATGAATAAAAATGGAATGTTTGAGTCAAGAAGCTCAAAAAGCGGCAATATCAGTAGATGATCATAAGCAAAGCTGAATCAAATACCATCTCCTCCCACTGATGGGATGATTTGTCCCTCAAATATATGGGGAGATGTTCAGAACTTCTTTCCCACGAGCATTCCTTTCGTCCTGGGAATATGAGTGTTCAAATTGTTAAAAAAAAAGTTGGGGGAATGAAATTCTGCTGTTTCCCAGTTGTGCTTTTCCTGTTCTCCAGAGATTGTTCAAGGATATTTTTGCCCTCAACATTTTTTGTCTCAATGCTTATTTCAAAAGTCCTCTGGCATTTCATTTCAAATAGCAAGGGTTGGGGGAGAATATTTGCTCTGGTATCTATAAGGAAACTATTGCTGCTCTGAAGCATTGGTTCCCCCTCAAAAGAGCAAAAACCAGAACTTAGTTGGGGCGTGGGGCACACAGAATGTGGAGTCAAGGCCTGCTCTCAGAATAGTCATCCCTTTTTTTTTGGTATTTTTCTTTCTTTTTCTTTATCTTTCTGCACTTCTGTTCTTTCTCTTTCTTCTTTTTCTTCTTTTTCTTTTCTTATTAGTTCTTGTGAGTTTTTATCTTTCTGTTTTTAAAATTCAATAAAGTTATTATAGAAAAAAATAAAAGAATAAAGAATGTTTATGATGATGAAACCAACTGGTGTAGAAAATTGTACCAAAAGGTCTAAATGGAAAAGATTTGGTTCTGGGAGTCTGAATTTCCATACTCTGGGCAAGCTGCTGTTCCCCCCCCCCACCCTCCTCATGGCACCTTCAGCAGAAATGTTCCAAAGATTTCATGGACTCTTTGTGGGTATACTACTTTTGCTTTTATTTAAGAAACATTCACAAGGGGTTAACAATGGTTGCTTGGCTTCCCTACTACCTTAACTATCATGGATATTTTGGAAAACAAAGAAAAAGTCATTAAACACTATATTTCAAACCATTAAACGCACGCCGGTCCTCCAGACAATAGAGCCAATATCATTGCAAGACATGTGACACCTCCTACAGATTTCCCTATCAGAAGCTGTATTATTCTTTTCCAATAAGACGGCCAGAGGGGGAAAAATCTCTGTGATAGAAAAACCCAATTGACTTTTCTTTCTTTTCTATAAAAAACACCAATCAACATATATCTTTGGCTTTCAACTCTTTTCTTGCTTAGCACAAACACCACACGCGGCCTCTCTCCTTCTGTAGTCCACAAACAGGCTTCAGTGTTGGGCACTGTAATAAGCTTCCACCCATCTATCCTGGGGAAAAGTAATAAGGACATGCCATAAAAGGCAGAGACGGGATCAACAGGGTTTTATCGTTCATTGATTCTTCCACACTACATTGCTCTCCTGGCCTTTTAAAAAAAAAAGGCAATCAGGAGGTGACTTCTAAATATTGTCACTTGACTTGATTTTGTGATGGCGGAGTGCCTCATTGAATATAGTTTTCAGTGTGCCTGCTCCCTGCCTTCAAGTGATTACAGATGCTAAGTGACGTGTTCACTTTTCTGATTGCTTTCACTGGAGTGTTTCAATAAATACATCTAGGATTGTTTTGCAGACACCAGAAGATAGAAAGGGAGAAGCCACCATTGAGAATCGTGATACTGCAACACAGTCTTTACTAACCTTGGGATTTTCCAGGTGTGTTGACCATTGCCGCAGTCCATTGGCTACGCTGACAGAGGATTAGGGGAGTTGAAATTCAACACATCTGGATGGTATGAACTTGGGGAAGACTAATGGATGCATGCAGGAACTTGACATGGAAGGAAACAAACAGGAGAAGATTTTAAATTTTCTTCTCTGAACCCCTTTCTAAATCAGAGTAATATCTGGGCAGTTGGCTCTACAGATCTAAAGCATCTTCTCAACAGGAAAGATGATGGCAATAGCAAGGAGGAGGCATTCTCCCTTAGCTCCCTTAATTCTGCTCAGAAATGCTAAGACTTGGAATTAAGAATAAAAAGACAAATTCATCTGAACAAATGTGAAATGAAATTGGTCTTCTGGTTCCTTCCTTGCAAATGGCAGCAAGTGGACTCATTCTCGCTGCAGGAAAACAACTGGAAAAGAATAAGAATAATTTATGAAATCCTGATCTGGATCCAGGAATAGATCAGCCACAAACAAATCTCATCTCTCATTTGTCTTGTTTAAGCATGTCTGAATAGATGTTTTGAATATTCTTTGTGGCTCTTGTCAGCACATGCCCTCCTTTGATCTCTTTCTGATGATTTATTTCCTTTCTTTTGGAAGTACATAACTAATTTGCTTGTCTTGCCATGTGGATATGTAATGGGGCATGTCGAAACACATATATGAGATATGGTGGCTGGTCCCCACTGATCCTCTCCTCCCAGCTGTATGTTCCTGTAACTCCTGGGAGAACAGCTCTGGCTATGTTGCCACTAGCCATTTTACTCCAGCAAAGTGATTGTTGCCATTGGTTTACAAGGAAGGAGGTAAGTGGATCACACATATGGCATCCATCTGGCTCAGGGATAGCATCTCTGGCCACTGGATGGCATAATAATAAATTAAGATCAGAATACACTGCTTGCCCAGAGCATCTTTGGATGAATTGGACCTACCATAACCTTTGAATGGGGACCTCTGTTATCAGAACAGGGTGTAAAACAGCTTTATTTGTATAATGGCAGTGCTTCACATGCTGACACAAGTCACAGGGTGTCACATAGGAGGTTACCTTCTTCCCACACCACTGTTCCCAGTAGAAAGTCCGAGCCATCCTCTTTTTGGTCCTACCTACCCCACATGTCCACTTGGGTGCTCATGAACTCAATCCAGCAGCTTCATATAAAATTGGGCAGATACCATGACCTGTCTATGAGGCCCTTCTTCTGCCCCTAGGGGGTAATCTTGGTAACGAAGGTCATATTTACAACTGTATCACAACTCCAGGATTCTCTTGCGGGATGATGTTATGTCCCTCTGATTCCAGATGACAGCAAGGCCTGTCACATCTTCTTGGGATTCCCAGTAGGCCCCCATCCCCATTCCACCATCTTCTCTTCTTTCATTTTGACTCAGCTTTGGACCTGAGACATAGCTCTGAGGAAAGAGCTTTCCTAACCTGGCCCTTGGGATCCTAGAAGGTTTCTTTCCTCTGAGCCCACTCACCTTTATATATATAGATGAACTTATATATGTAAGTTGTCAATATATATATGATTTTTATTGAAAATTTTTACCTGAATACTGTAAAAGACAAATATGAAAACATATATAAAGAAAAACTAAGAAACAGGAGAAAATAAAAGAAAAATGTAAAATACAGATAAAGAAGAAAAGAAAAAAGAAAAAGATAATTAAAGCAGTGATTTCATTGCAGCAGTTACAAATAAATTTATTATCTCTCCTCCCTCTCTAAGTTTACATTACATAGTTTCCCTCTGTCCCACGTTCAACCATTTTTAATCTACAAATCTAAAAGTCCACAACTCATTTTTTTTCCATTTTCAACAAAATGGCCATAAAGGATTTCCAATCTTTTGCAAAAGTACTTAGTTTTATCCCCAATCAAACAGATCAATTCTGCCATCTCTGTGAACTCTGTCATCTTCACAGTCCATTCCTTCGCTTGCAAAGTCTATACCTGCAACTCCCAACGTAGCAGACTCTTCCTCAGTCTCTTGTATTCATCTTCTGTTCCTCTTTACTAACAGCTACCACAGCCTACACTGGATCAGAGAAAGAGAAATCTTCTTGAGCAAGGCAGTAATTACATTCTTTTTTCTTTTTCTTTTTTCAGTTTAAAAGCTCTGGCTAATGCCTTATGGGGCAAATGTTTTCTTTCCTAATGATGGTGTAATAAGTGAAGACAGAACCTGTCTCTCAGAGACATTAAGTAAAAGAAATACCTTGCCCTGATCATTAAACAGGCCTTGGGTTTTTGAAGAAAGCATGGCAGGGATACAATCATTTGCATGCAATGTCTTTACTGGTGTTCACGTCTATGTGCTGTCTGTCTGTCTGTCTGTCGTTCTGGGTGTATAGAAAAAGATATCAGCATGTGTGTAGAAAGCTATATGTGCAGGGAAGAAAACAACAAAAGAAAAATGACTTTTAAGAAATCCTTGCAAGATTAGCATTCATTGTGGGTGTAGAAATTGGCTGTTCCTTGATGTCCTGCATGCACAGTTGTGCCTTCCTTCCACCATGATATTCTGCTTTCTATTTGCCTTCTTGCTTGCAAGTCAAGCTGTGAATTTATTTTATGTATTTATAGTCTGCTTTTTCTCTATCAAGGTGGCATCTAGAGGATGTTCAGTTGATCTCTTATCCAAGCAATGATAAGACTGGGAACAGCTGAAATCTCTAAAACACAGCTGAGTTGCGTGCTGTTCAGCTAGACATGTGCAATCTGTGGCCTTTCAGATCTTTGGGAGGACAGGCATTGCAACTATTTACTGTGCTGGCTGGAATGGGAGGTATCTCAGGAGGCTAACAACTATGCCTGTCCTTGTCTTAACTCATGGGCGGAAATCCCATATTTTAAACCTACATGGGGCAGGGACTTCAAATCTATAGTGCAGTTATATTTTAATCCGTATACAAAGGAGCCCAGGGTGATTTGTGCAATAGTTCCTTTTTACCTTTGTGTAAAATGAAAAGCCCCACCTTAAAGTGCAGCCAGCCCTGAAGATTAACCCATCTTCAGGGACCTATTTTTGCTCTACCCCAACTCATCAAACTGCAAGCCAAAATAATTCAGCATGCTGCTAATTAAAGTTATGAAAGACTGTGATGCCTAGCCATGCAAATGCTGTAGACAGGATTTAATAGCAACAGAGAGATGCCAGTGGTGTTACAATTAGAGTCCAAAATGTTTGCTTAGATAAGGCCAACGGGATTCCCCCACCCCTCAATAACCCAAATAGACAGATGTATGCAGGCATAAAATTTCTGTAGAATCTCTGTGCAGAGAGGGTGATTAATGTTAATAGAACCTGCAATCAATAGATGCTTTGGCAGATCAGTTTTTAAGAGCCTGCCTAGAGAAAGGTGAAAGGTTTCATCCCGGGGATTAATAAGCTGGTAAGTATGTGTCTGCAGCTGTCAGAGGTGCATTAGCAAAGAAACCAAGGCAGACATCATCTGAACAGGTTGAAATGGGGGTGGGGGATGGAATAGGGAGAGAAAGAAAAAGTATCCATCAGTTTAGAGCCAAAAACACACATGGACACATGCAGTTGGGTCCAAAAAAGGAGACTGAACAACTGGGAAGGTTTTGCACAAGAAAGCATATCCTAGAGCTGCCAATGTTCGTAATTTTTTTAATTAAAGATGTGCCTGTTGGGGAAATGAACATTTAAAAAGCATCCTTCAAGAACAATGCTGCATTTAAAAAGTATATTGGGAATTAGCATTTAGATGGTGTATTTTAGGAAAAGTGACACACCAACCCTCCATCTTTATTTGTTACAATTATGACAACTCCTCTTTTGAGGGAAGCCTTCTCCCAACATGTCTTGCAAGCAAGGGGCCAAGTTGTCAACCAACTGACAAACAGAAAAATAAAAATAAAAATAAAAAATATGGTAAACTTGATTTAAGAATGAAGAACTTAGCTCATAGGTTCTGGAGGTGGAAAGATGGTTTTTGGTGGTGGTTATCTGCCTTCCTTTCTGTTCTTACATGGAAAGTTGCCAATGACAGACCTGGGGATTTACAGGGGCTTTTCTATTCAGTTCCATCCAAGGTACAAGAATGAGTTCCATTCCCAAGGTCCGTCCTTAAGTTGAATTTGTACGTAAGCCACAACAGTATTATTGCATAATACTGTATAAGTAGTATTGTGTAATGAACTCAAATCATTGTGTATTTAACTTGAATCATTGTGTATTTCTTGAATTTTGCTACAGTAGGCTCTGTTCTTAACTATGGGTCATCTGTAAACCAGGCGTTTTTAACCTGGAGACTCCCTGTACTCTCTTGTTTTATACCAGATCTATTTGGTTCACACTTCTTTTTCTCCAGGCAATGCATACTTGATTTATAGGTCTTTTAGTGGTTGTCATGCGTAGTTCCTCATTGCTATCTTGAAATGGAGCTTTGCCCTGATGTAGCAGGACTTTTCTGATGTCTTTTGAGATGGAAAGTCTTCTTTTATGCAGGGATCTTCTAATGCTCACTTGGAAATTGTTTCCTCTTCGTGGTCCAATCCAACAGGATTCCTTAACTTTCTGTAATCCCAGATTAACATTCTGCCCTGTGATATGTGAACCTTGTGAAAATTTGAAAGCCTGTAAACCTTTCTGAATTTTTTTGTATTGGTCTGACCAGAAGTATAGCCCAGCTAGAAGCTTTTTCCCCCATGGGTCAAGAAAAGAAAAGGGAGGTTACTTGTCAATACAATGAGATCTCCTGCAGGTAGGAATCAAGACCCAGCAAAATATTGTGAGGGAGGGTGGTGGTAACATCAGCACCAAAATTAAATGTGCATTTAAAACAAGAAAAGAAAAGAAAGAAAAGAAAAGAAAAAAGAAAAGAAAAGAAAAGGAAAGGAAAGGAAAGGAAAGGAAAGAAAAGAAAAGAAAAGAAAAGAAAAGAAAAGAAAAGAAAAGAAAAGAAAAGAAAAATACCCTAAGTCATCTATAGGTGAAGCTCATTCCAGTTATTCATTGGTAAACAGCCTTCTGGATAAAATGAGCTTTTCCCACAGAAGCATTTATATAAATAAACTCATCTCTCAGCTAGTAGTTCTGCCTTACAGAAAGCTGAACATATTTGTCTAGATCAAGTCCAAGAGTGAAAAGAATTGGTATTTTTATTAAAGATTTGAGGAAGGGGAACAAAAGTGATTTGTACTAATTTGGTTGTGGTGCAGTTTGTGAGTAAATCTGAAATGATTGTCAAATAAATAGTAAAATAATGATTCTAAACTGGTGTGGATCTATACCTTCCTTCCTTCCTTCCTTCCTTCCTTCCTTCCTTCCTTCCTTCCTTCCTTCCTTCCTTCCTTCCTTCCTTCCTCTTTTCTACCTGTTATGTATATGCGTCCTCCTGTGTGTTAATTCTGGGCAGAGAAATTCACCTACATTTTTTCTTCTAGTTCTCATTAAATTTGACGAAAGATAATTTGCTTTACACTTTCTTTGGAGAAGAGAATTTTGAAGAAATGTTCAAATTGAATCAATCTTTTTTGCAGTCATTAACCAGCACAGGAGAAATGAACATGAGTAATGTGTGGTGTTCTTGCACTTATTTAGTTATAGGAGAGCCAAAGGATATGTGTCAATTTCCTTTCTTTCACCATTAAATCATCTCTCCAGTGGCTTTTTCAATAGCACAGCTAATGTCAGAGCTACCAGGAAGTCCTTCTCATGAGAAGTGGTTGGAGAACTTCTTCTTCCCCTGGAGAAATTCATACAATTCTACACCCAATTTTTCACCTTGCAAAATTGGTGGAGAGTTCTGAAAGTTTGATATTATTCTTCTATAAATATACTTACCTGGCTTTGGGGATGCCAAATCTCTTAAGCCCTACTCTATGCAAGAGCTGAGGATTGATCAGTTGTAATCTCAACATCTTGTATATTGCATGGCAAAGATTGTATAAAGCTGAAGGCAGTGTATATGAGGTTTGGTAGGAGTAGATCTTTCTATATATGTTGTCTTTCCTCATGATCTGGGAGCCTGATGATGTCTTTCCTCACAAAGTCTTTCCTCATGATCCTCATGAAGTCTTTCCTCATAATCTGGAAGCCTGATGATGATGAAACAAGTAGTTACACTAAAACAAGGCATTGAATAAATGCTACTGATTTACATTCTCTGAAGATTGGTGCCATATTAACTCTGGAATAAGGATGTTAAATGAAGATTCTTGTCTACCATCTCTGGATGATGTCCCAGCCCAAGACTGCTGGCAAAGCTCAGATGAGTGATTAACAGCCCTGCTTGGGCATGAACCGCTGCACTAACACAAATGTCCAGAAACAAATCTCTTCTGTGGCTTTCAGCTTTGAGAAGAAGGGAACATCTCATTCTAGAACATTGTTGTTTCAAAGCAGCGTCAACACTTCATGCCATCCATACTTCATGAAGTCTATTTATACAAATCTGAAGGAGATTCCAAATGTTGTCTCCATCAATATTCTGCATCCTGTTGAGAAGGTAAGGAGTGGGAGAGAGAGCAGGATCTACACACAAGTATTTTCAGAAGATGACACTAGAAGGACATGAATGCACCTAGCGCTCAGACAAAGAACGATTATTATAGCACATACATGATAATAATAACAAAAAACTAATTGGTCTTTTAAACAGCACAATCTTCAGAATTAGTTTATGCTTTAAAAAGAAGACGGGCGAAGAGCTTATTTTAAGCCATCCTTTGCAAGTTTGTTTTTTTAAAAAAGGGAGACAAATGTAATTTGTAACAGCGTGTGTGATAGTGGTTTGAAACATTATTTTAATTGCAAGTGAAGCTTTGCAGGGCTAAAAGTACAAAACTGTGAGATAACACAATCTATTATCAAATTGTTTTTTGTACAGTTGCACTATTTTTAGCAGAACTTTTAGTATTGTTAGTTTTAATTTAAAAATAAAAGCTAAACTCCTAGAAAAAATGTGTTTCATACAGATGTGAAAGCTACAGAATAATATTGTTAGACTAGGAATTAGAACAGCTGGAATGGAAGAGGGAATCCCCAAACATTAGATGGAATTTTGTTTTTCCCATCCATTGAATAAAAATGCTCTGTTATTAGGAAACTATATAGCAAAATTAAGGGAATATTTATTCTCTTTATATTTCACCTTTCTACTTGTGGAAGGTTTAAGGCAGCTAACTGTTTTATTTTTAAAGAACAGCAATGCAAGAAAAAAAGAGAGACTGAAAGAAAGCAATGGAAAATATAAGTATTAAAATCATAAACATTGAAAGGCTTGGCTATAATGGATCTTAACTGCTCCATTAAAGGCAGAGAAAATGGTTCCTCTAATCAGGTATGGGTGATCAATGTCACTCAGATGATACCTGGAGCATAACCATCTTGGATGATGCCAAAGAGAAGGGAGGCATAAATGGAAACAAATGACTATTGTCTCTGATCATAAAGGAGGCATTTGCTCAAATTAAAATGAAATGTATATTAATCTGCATGACTGGAGTCAGAAATGTCAGAGGACTAGTGAAGGAGAGCTCAATCAGTCAATCCAACACAAGAATATTTTCTTGCCACTTATGCTAGTGGTAGCAAGCTGGCAATGAAAGGTGAGACAAGAAGAACAAAGAAGGGAAATTGAGTTGGTCAATCAACCTTTAGCAGCGAATTCATCTCAGCCTGCTTCAGTGGCATTTTGGTTTGATGCGGGGGTGAATACATGTAAACCCCAATGAAAAGAGTCTAAAATTCATTTTCCTAAGTGAGGCCACAATTGATAATGTTATTAAGCATGATGGGAAGGGCAAGTAAAAATGTTTGGGCCCACTGAGCAATCAATATTAAGCATTAGCTCCTTGAATTACTTTCCAAACAGCACGATCTAGCTGTTGCATGAAATACTTTATATCTTGTTGTCTTATTAATAAAGATATTGTGAAATGTTCACCTGTACACTCTTGAGTGCTTGTTTCATGGCAGATCTGAGGGCTGATGCGCCATTCATCTGTTTGAAAGTGACTCCTGGAAAAAAGTTGAAGAGATTTATGTTCCTGACATCCCAAAGCTAAACACATTTATGAGGCCATAATTACTCTAATTAATTTCAGTGGAGCCCTTTAAAGGAAGAAAAAAAAACCTTGCACTTTGGATCATAGGGTCCATTGTTTTACTGAACACAAGCAAATAATTTCTTTTTTGCAACTGCTGTAGGCAGCTGTATAGGCACCTTCTCATCTGACTGTTGCAGAAACCCTGGTTATTCTAGCCTCATGTTTTGGGTATGTCCAAGTGGGTATCTTGTGATTTTGCCACAATCCTGCATTCATGGATGTGAGCCACTTAAATCTTGATGGAAAGGGAAGCAATATAAATGAAAGGTATTTTAAAGTTCATCATTAGGTAAAGGAATTGCTCTGCAAATTTTTTCTACCAGTTGATTCATCTGATGAAAGAGATTTTGTTCTCAATTTTTTTTCTAATGCACAAGAGAATTTTGGGGAAATTCTCATGAATGGAATATCCACTGAAGTTGGGCAGCCAATAAATTTGAAATAATAATAATAATCCCCCAGTGAGGCACTACCTTGGCATGGTTATGAGGCTTGCGTGCTCCAAGGAGGATGAGAACTATGCCAGAGATTCAACCATACTGGACACGTTTCATCAGAGAAGCCAGATGAAGAGTGTCTCTCCCATAAACAATATGGTGAGACATAATTTACAGAAACCTATATTGGATCGGTCATCACTTGGGTCAACAAGGACCATGCTAGGTGTTCTAGTTCCTGGACATCTGGTGACAAGTGTACTACAGGACTCAGGACTGTTGGCTGAGCAACCAGAGTCAGCAGCTGCAGAACTACTGGAAGAAAAGTTGTTTACCCATCGCAAATATATGAAGACTGAAAACAAAGCAATAATGATCTGCTATTACACATCAGGTCCAATGAGAAGAGGATATCCAAAAAGTATGCACCAGTTCTGGAAGAATAACATCCAGAATCAGAAATAACAGAACAGAGGCTAGCAGATCAACATTGATTTATAATACAAAATAAAGTATTCACAGAAGTAGAATTGGAAGAACTGCAAAGGTCTACCTAGGGCAAAGAAATTGAAACCTTGCCAGAAGTAGCTCAGATTGTAGAGGCAAACCAGGGGGAGTCAGCAGTAGAGGAAGCCAGCATAGCTATTGAATTGTTTTCATTCCCAAGCCAGGCACCCCCTCTGCCTTCTCCTCAGAAAAAACAAAGCCCTCTAACTAAAAACCAAGAGGAATTGAAACAAAGAATAACCGAGCACCTAGGGCACCAAAACAACAGAATAAGGTTGCCTCCATTGAAGCTTGTTACAAAGAAACAGCTAGCACAAGTATTAAATGATGCCAATACCGTAATATCAAATATAAGCACCAGCTCACTGCAAGAAACAAACCAACTAATGCACAGTATTATTAAAACCACCTTGAGGAATGAGTGTGTGTCCTCTTTTGAAGGCTTAAGAAAATAGTTCACCATTTAATCAAATCTATCAACCCATAACAGGGATGTGTGCTGATTTTGTTGTAAGTAAAAAACTGAACTGAACAGGATGCAAATTAAATGTCATATTGCAGAACTGGAGCAACAAAACTGTAACCCTCCAGTTGTTGCTGAAATACAATACCCATCATTTGTGGTAATGTCTGGAGCTGCTGAAAGTTGCAATTCTTTGCTTTTCTTGAAACCCCCTGACTTCTTGATCCCATATTAAATTTTCCCCTGAAAGAGTGAAAACTAGACATATATTTCTCTTAAGGCTCTTTTTCTTGTCCTCTCCATTTCCATCATTTCTATAAGCAAAAACTTGAGCAAAAACTCTAGGCCTGTTGAGCTCTAAGTGACGCTGTAACCAAAACTATTTTCAGGAGGGATAAGGAGTATTACAACAGAGGTGGGAAGACTGAACAAGTAGAGATGTAGATGGTGAAATGACATCATCTACCTTAGAAGAAATGGAAGATTGGAAAAATGCCAACTGGCTTCAGGAATCAATTTTAGGACAGGAATGACTGTAAATGTTTAAATTCTTCAGAGAAGATCATTGCAATTGGGGAGGAAATAGATGAGGAGAAGCTCAGGGTAGGTGGGTGGAAAAGCAGTAACATCTGATTAATTTAAAGGGATCAATCATCCATTCATAGCATCTGCTCCTCTGCCAACATTTACTTCAGATTCCATTCAGAACAGATAAGGATAGTATATTATTTTCATACCCATTGTGTCTCATGGCTACCACCCTGATTTACAAGACCGACTTAAACAAAATAATAACCTAGTGCAATGTATCACAGCGAAGCACTGGTTGAATATCAGCTACCAATGGAAGTCAGGGCAAAGATCTTCCCTGTGGCAAATACACTCCAGGTTCATAGGTATACAAGTCTCCTTACACACTGGTACACACACTTCAACTAGGGTTGGGTCTACTTAAGAACATCAATGTTTCTTCATCTCCAGTTTTTATATTTCTCCTTTTAATAAATGGCTTGTTCAAAAGGTGGGTTCCAGGCAGGGGGCAGAATCATAAAATAGAAGATAAAATCCAACAAACAATAAATCACAATAATAAAGCAGGAAGGCAGCATGACACAAAGCATAGCAGCCGCAAAAAGCTAAGAGAATAGAAAACTTCCTCAGCAGCCATAAAGCAACATACTGTGTAATTAAAAGCTCTGGGAGAGAGAGAGAAAAAAGTTGTTTTAATCTGATGCCTAAAGGCCAAACAATTTGTGGCATTAATAATGCAGTTATACATCTCTATTCAGAAGAAAGTCCATTCAGTTGGGTGGTGCTTACTCCCAAGCTGAGATACTAGAAAATGTCTTTGGTCTACATTTTTAACTGAAATGAGTTCTTTCACCCTTCCCAAATAGGTAATTGTGCACTTCTCCAGGATGCACGTTGGGGCAAACTGTGTACAAAAATATATTTATTAGGGAAGGTTGCCTATTAAAATACGCAACTTTGGAAAATGGGCATCCAAAAAGTAACATTTGAGACAAAGCTGCATTCTGAACTCCATGTACTAGGGGACATTTTCTTTGAATAGACTGATCATTTGAAAATAGATGCAGGTATTATATAAATCAATGTCTATATCTTTGCCACCAGGTGTAATATTAGGTAAATATCTCTATACCATGGGTTATTGAAAAACAATCTAATATTTTCAGCTTTGAGCTTTGGATAAATACACTGAGACACGGACTCAGGCGTACAGAGAGAGAGAGAGAGAGAATGGTATATATGTCAGGTTCAGCCCAAAGAACTCCACGAGACAGTACAGATACAGTTCTGTTGCATTTATTAGCTTCCACTTCCAAGACAGAATCTCTCCAGACTGAATCTAAACTTCCCAAGCCAGCAAGCCAAAACACCGTGAATTCCTTAGCGTGGTGCCAGTCTCATCTTCTTAACCTTCCCACGCTCCTGCTGGGAGCTAAGGGAATGCTTATCTCCCCCAGCGCGGCCTTCATCAAACCATTCCATCACAATATATCACTACTGAAAATCTCTGAATGGTCCAGAAGCAACAGGGAAAGACCCATATCTTGAATGAAGTGCCAAGCAATGGCAGTTCTGTTTTTCTGTTAGCTTGCTCTTCTACTGCTTCCTTCCTCTCTTTTTGCTGTCATGCAAAGGAATCACCCGCAGCATGTAAGCTCAGTTGAGCAGTGAGTGACGGCTCCAGGTTCTTCTTTTGCCTACTTAAAAAACTATCACACTTTTGGATCTTTGTATCATTATTCTAAATCTCTGAATCATTAATGATCTTTGTATCATTGTTCTAAATTTGCACGTTCAAGAGAAACTATAATATAATGAGTTGCATTCTTATACAATCAGTTGGTTTCCAGCATATAAATAAGAGAATGCTGTTTTTCATCTTCCATAGGCAAGGTTGCAGCTTCTGCCTATCTCCTCTCCTACTCTTTCCTCCTTTCTGGGCTGGGAAAGTACAGGTTACGATCCTGTTACTTCTAGGAGTACAGCAATATTTTACTGTATAAAGGGAATGTGGTTTGGTAATTGATGCAGAAGTTCCCAGGTTCTCTTGAGACGCTCTGAGGAGCAGCTACTTCTAGTCAGCATTGACAGTACTGAACCAGATGGACCAATGGTCTGATCTGGTATTAAGCAGACCCCTAGGAGAAATTTTATTTAATGGTTCTGATGGTGCAAGAAAAAGCTTTGGGTTGGTGGGATTTTCTCCCCTATGCAACTGTTAAAAAGGAAAGGAAACCTCTCAGAATCAAGGTTTAGCAATGGCCTTAGACAAAGTTCCTCTCTATCCACTGAGCCTGGTTTATCTGCAAGGTTAAAGTGGTTGAGTTGTCACTTGTGGTTGTGAGAATTTGGGCTAAACATACTGTCTATATCCTGTGTATTGTTGGATATACCTCCAGCATCTGTATCATTCTGTGATCTCTGTAGCCACCTCTTTTCCTGTTATTAAAGTTCAAACTGAAGACACAGCATCCCCGTGTGGAACATTTGCTGCTCGTAACAAAGCAGATGAGTGCCCGAGAAGAAAAGTCTGCATCTAGGGAGCATCACTTACAAATTGCTGGCAGCAGCCATAGCATGTTCTGCAAGGGAAGTGGCTCTTAAAAAGGCAGAAACTGAAGAGGTACTTCTAGGTGAGCGTGCATTGGAAAGCACTGAATGAGCGTACAGATGATTGCTGCCAATGAATGTAAGACTCGGCTTCCTGGGGCAATTAATTTTACATACCACAAATTAAAACATCAAAGACCTTCAGCGTGTTCCTGTCACCCAGCTTGGAGATGATTCATTTTTGCTCTCACCTGGCAAATGTTCTGAAAAGAAAAAGCTAAAATATTTTGATGTGACTTTCAGTGCTGAGAGGTGGGTGGTGGGGTTCCCTGGGCAGTTGGACAGCAGCTGCATTTGATCCTATTCCTCTGTGGCTTGGTCAGTTTTAGGTGTGGTTTAACTTCCTCCTATTTTCTAATGCAGAGGTAGGCAATTAGGCACATCTTGATGTTTTGGACCAATTGACATCAGCTCAACCCAGTATGGGCAATGGTGAGGGTCAGCGGGAGCAATAGTTCCCAATATTTGGTGGACAGTCCCCCTCTGACCATCGATTCTTCATCAATAAGGCACAGATTTAGAAACCGAAATTCCCAGATTCTGTCTGTAGCATCTCCAGTTAGAAAGATCAGGAACAGTTGATGAAAAGTACTATTTCAGAACTCATTATAAAAGTTTGCATAGACATTTTTAATAGTATCTCTTCCTAAAACTGTGGGACTGGTTGTAGTTCAGACTTAGATTAGCATTCCCCAACCTAATCCTCTTCAGATGTGTTGGACATCAATTGTGATGTATAAACATGGGGTTCCAGAAACTCAAATCCAATACATTCCGAGGGCTCCACACTGAGACAGACTGATGTAGACAGTCCTTATCAAGGCAGACAACCGTTTTGATTTTACATGAAAAAACCCATTTTCTCCCTAAGTATTCATGTATTGCCCAATTATTAGAGTTTAAAACGGGTAATGAATTGGGGGTCCTCCATATATTACTGGATTACAGGTTCCCTCCCTGAGATTGAGTCTGATGGCTTGGACTGCTGAGAATTGAGTCTTACAATATCAGAAAGCCCAAAGAGTCATGCTAAAAAAAAAAAGTAACTGTAAAAGACAAAAATAAAAACAAAATATGGACAGTGATTTACAAAGGACTAACATTAAGAGTATGTATTGCCCTTGAAGGATAAGGAATAGTTGGGTCAGGAGATGTTGTCAGCGAGGGTGACATCACCCATCTTCACTGGTACCAAATGGTTGCAACTTGATTGCCCTCTTAACCTTTCCTCAATATAGTTTAAGACTGATTCCCTTCATACCATCCAATAATATGATTAAGTTACCCAGGGCAGGGCAGCCAGCCTTCCCTAACTAGAGAAATGTCTAGCCAGGCAAAGCTGAAGCTTAGTGGAAGGGTCTGTAAATAGCTATGGCTGTTGCTAGGGGTGAGAATTCAGCTTCAGTGCCAACCATACCACATTACATCTCCAAAGTCATGTGAATCAACAAGCAGCCAAATCCTTTATTATTTCCAAGAAGGCCTTTCTGAGCTGACAAAGATAAGATAAAACTCCAAATAACCTTCTCCCTCAAAGGACTTCCTTGTTGCAAATTACTGTCAAAAAGTTTTCCATCACAGTTGATTGCTTTGTGTGGGGTGGGAGTTGAAAACTTTTGGCTGATTTGGAGAAGGTAGAAATTGCTTATGATTTGGCTTTGTTTACAATAAATACATTCAGAAAACACCCTTGGCACATTCCTTCAGGTATTGGAAGTCATAAGCTGAAGCACCTGCCTGGAATGCAGGATTTCAGTTCAGCTGACTGGTAGTTGGCCTTTAGCTATATGAAAAGTATAACAGATCCAAAGTATAGCAAAGCTGATGGATTTTTCTCAAAGACTCAGATCAGGCTATGCAACATTAAAAATGGAGGGTGTGTGTGAATGTGTCTATGTGTGTATCAATTTCTATCTATGCACGTGTACATGCAGCATCATTATATGACGCAACATGAATTTAAAACTGACTTTGCTTGGTTCAGGAACATGCTGATTTTTATTCACTTTCCATTGAGCAATTCTCTTTATTGGCAAACTATGGCTGAGAAAATTCAGAATTTGATATAGGTGCTGAAGTTTATCAATGGCAAAATGAAGGGCTAATTTGTGGACACATGGGTCCATAGAAGAAAATGAGTTCAGAGGAATGGAGACATCTCCCTCTGTTATCTAGATTTAGGAGAAGCTTTTGGTATTTTCTCTTCTAGCATCTGCCTAAGGATGTAATCTCCCAATTATCTAACACCTCAAATCCTAAGGAAAACCCTTGTGTAATCTTTAAATTTTCTGAGCATTGCAGACGTCCAGCTTCAGGAAGAACTAGGATTGTTTTAAATACAGAGTCTGTGCAAATGATATCACTTGACTCCTCCAGCCTTCTTATGGCCTCAGTTATCCACAGAGAGATTGAACAACAATTAACCTAGGCTGTAACTTTTGTAGTGAATTCTCTTTGGTCTTGACAGTGGCTTGCTCTGACAGACCTTGCAGTTGGATGGGGAATGTGAAAGCAAAAAAGCAGTATTAAAAAATAAAAGGAGGAAAGAAAGAGGCTAACACAGAGAGAAAGATTGGTTATACCGCTTAGGTTGGGATTGATGAACAAGAATGAGGTACCTCACAAATTGCTAACTTTCATAAGGATTGTTATAGAAATAATAAAAAGTAATAGAAATTAGAAGCTCGAGGGCAAAAGTTAGAGGTGTTATAAATGTTCATGTAATCTTAAATATGTCACATATTGCTGGTCATTATAAAATATTGTATAAGAAATAGCAGAAACAGCAGTTAGAAATCATCATCTAAGGGAAAGGTCAAACCGCGACCACAATGAGTTAGGTTTGTGGTAAAAGAACTATAGAAAACCACTGAACAACAAGGTGGTTACACAAGCTTTGAGAGAGATCTCCTTGTGTCCTTTTTCTGCACAGAATAAAGTTTCACTTCAATCTCCACCTCGGTGTGTTTCTTTGGGCATTTAGCACACCAGGACTGGACCTAGACTTGGGCTGGGACAACAGGGTTTACCTCATCTCATCATTGGCTTCAGCCCAGCTAAACTGACATCTGCCCCCAATAGATAACTCAACTTCTGGCTTACTGAAGACTCCAGATTTCGTTTACTCAAAAGTCTACTGGAGGCTCTGCAACTTTTTGGTAATATATTTATGAAGCGATTTCCTCCCACATCTCTTGCATGGCATACGATTCTTAACACCCAAGTGAATACAACCTTACTTACCGAAGCATCAGGCAAGGGTAAAACAGATGCATTAGCTCCAGGAAAGATGCCAAAGAATCCATCAACAAGCAAAGTCACTGTTAACAAAGCTTAACATGATGCCAATGAGCCACAATTTAAAGAATGTTTTCTGTTTTCCATCAAGGACACTAAAACTCCTTGCATTTTCTCCTGCATATCTCCTGAAACACATACTTGGCACAAGATCTGGAAATTGCAAGGCACTTAATATTTTTGTGTGAGTATGTGTGTGGGTGTGTGTGAAATGGATTCATGCTGGCCCTGCCATATAGTATTTGGTTTATGATAAGGAGTGAATTACAGAAAGGTAAATGTATTGGGGCTGCCTCATGCATCTCCGGCTGCATCCAAAGGCAATATGCCAGTATAATAAGAGTGCAGGAATGAAGTGGGCCTACTACCCTCATATGCTACTTGTAGGCTTTCTAGAAGCAACTGGTTGACCACTACGGGATTGTTGGTTTGATCCAAGAGAGACTCTTACATTCTATACATTCTGAAGTTAGAGGTAAGTAAAGGGATTCTGATTGAGCTCTGTTGTATGGTGTCCTAAGGCTGCACTGGAATAGTAGGTGAGATCAATCAGCTAAGGGGATGGAGCATGCCAGAAGTGGGCTGGTCGTGTAAAACAACAACAACAACAAACACAATCTCAAGGTGTGCAAAATGAATGGAAAGTGATTAAAATGTGATACGATGTGAGGCAGAATTTCAGCAGGCCATTAAAAGGTGGCTTCAGTGTTTCACTAGTTTATTGTCGAAATGGCCCAGGCATCCACTGTAGATAGTTCAATGAAGGCTTCTTCATTTGGCTGATTATGAAAACAATTTGGTGGTGGCTGAACTTGGCTGATTTTAGAAAGCCAAGTAGGGTTGAATCTTCATGAGGGTCTGCCAGGATGTTCTAGGGCTGTAGGCTAGATTGGGAAGTCTAAAGAATATGGTGGAAGAAGGCAACGATGAACCACTTCCTGAAAGTTGGTAGGAAAATAACATGGGTGTGTCTGCAAACCACCAGAGTTGAGCTCAACCTGGAGACTTTATTTTGAAACTCACTTAAGTCAGCTTAAATAAGACTTCGGCTTCTGGACAGGCCTCACATCTTCAGTAGTAGCCTCATAAGTCTCATAGTTTATTTAAAATTGGTTGGCCTTTGGCATGATTTAACATAACCTGAGCAGTTGAAATCTCCAGATACTGTTCTTTGCTGATTTTCACAAAGGTTGCAAGAGGCCACGCTAACTAGGAGCTCGCTTCCCCCATTGCTATAATTGCAGTCAGATCATAACAATATGTTTCTATGGAAACAGCAGCTCATTTTCCACAGCCCACTCAGTCCTTGACTAGGTTTGGATTGAATTAATTGGGGAAGCCTATGCAGAACCATAGCTTGGGACCCAGTATATTTTGTTAATCCTGTTGCTTCTCTTTGCTGATAGATATACCTCCTGAAAAAAATCCATCAGCAATGGAGCCATGTCTACACACTTTCTAACTTCCCATCTATCCATGGCTGGGCAGCTTAATTTTTTTCCAAAATATATATTAAAGTATTATGCATCCCTAGGTCAGCCCTACGATCAGTATTCTAAACTTTTCTGCAGTTTCAGGACTGCTGCTGTCTGTCTGTGGTGAAAGATAGCTTGTTGTGCTAGGAATTAAGAGATCAAGAACTGTTAATGATGCCAAAGGACATGAGAGAAGAAACGGAAATAGATTTCTAGGTAGCTGAATATAATTTTACCTCTCCAATACAATATTCTTTAGATGATCAAGAACGAACTTCCTTTGCATCATACAGGTATAGAGTAGCCCGATCATGTATTTAATGCTCAAGATGATCCCAGAATTTGAATGCTTAACTTCTCCTAATGAATGCAAATTCATGCGTTATAATCCAACCTAGAGAAAAAGAGGCCAGTGTACTTTGAGTCCATGTTATCTTAAACTGTGCCCACTTTAAATAGAGATACAGTATATGGATACATCCATCCTTGAATTAGTATTGTAGGCTTTCAAGGATCTTTGTTTTAACCCACTTAAAAAATCACACAACCATCTATAATTTACAACTTGGTTCTGGTCACTTTGGTAGAAACTTTGCTTTGTCCTAGAGAGGTACACATTTTTTTTCTGAAACAGCCCAAATTAACTTGGAATTGGGCCGAATCTGCGGCAAGTCCACCTTCCCAATCTACCTCCTTGATACATTTCTTTTCTGGCAACAGACAATAACAAAATCCACTCATGTTATATGTGTACTTTTTCCTCGCTTCTGCTTGGATGCTTCTGAATGTTAGAGGAAATCCCATTCTCTGTTAAAAATGCTCATTCCTCTCCCCTCACCCCACCCCCACGACCATCATATTCCATTTGTTTTCATTACCAGAAGTTTTCTTCCCCATTTCATTATTTATTCATTTCGAAGCATATCCATTTTTATATTCATTAGAGTCTCATCCATTTTATTTATTACATACACTGTCCCGGCTTGTTATTTTATTTAGGTGACTGTTTTGTTTCCTATTTAGAACAGAGCAACTGATTTTGCCAGGTTTGACAAAGGCCACCATTTTAATTTTTCAATCACATCCTATTCAATGGATAAATATGTGTGTGTGTGTGTGTGTGTGTGTGTGTGTGTAATGAAAGCAACAACAGGCCTTACTGGACTGATTTTAGATCTCCCTCTTTTCATTTTAATGTGCATGGCTATATATTTCATTATTCTTAGGAAGGATAAAAAGCCATGTATCTTATTCCTTAAATACCCCATTTTTATTTTAAACTTACCTTCACTCAGTTTCCCCTATTTATTTAAAGAACAGATGATGATGATGATGATGATGATGATGATGATGATGATGATGATGAAGAAGAAGAAGAAGAAGGAGGAGGAGAAGGAGAAGGAGAAGGAGCAGGAGCAGGGGAAGAAGGAGGAGGAGGAGAAGGAGAAGGAGAAGGAGAAGGAGAAGGAGAAGGAGAAGGAGAAGGAGAAGGAGAAGGAGAAGGAGAAGGAGAAGGAGAAGGAGAAGGAGAAGGAGGACACAGGTAATATTTGCTGCCTATAATCTGGGCCATATGCCTTAGGAATTAAACTTGATGGATTGTATGTTATTACCTTCAAAGTTGGATTATGTGGGAAGTTGAAGGATAAAAAGTGTAGTCACAGAACAATATACTATGACTGTTTACTAAGGCTCCCGCTTTCTTCTAGAAAACCACATTTACAACCTACCGTAGTTTTCACTGGCACCATCCAAAGAGCTATAGCACTTCTTTGTGCTAAGATTGATCATTCCCAGAACTTAGTGAAAAGCACCTTTTATGTCAATAAGTCCCTCTCCTGATTTCCCTATGCTGTCCTTTAGACAGTGAATATAGCACATCTTGTGACCATCTAGTAGTTTTGTTAAACCTTGAGATGCTGGTTTTGGGGAAAAGAGCATATTTTGTTCACTGGTTGAATCAAGCAAAACCGACAGATGTCTTTCATTAAACCTCTCTGGAACAAGCTGTTTAGGAAGCAATATGTATTCAGAGGCCATCAATATTTCATAAAGCTGTAATAAATGTTATCATAGATCCTCCATCCACTATTTATTGTGCTCATAATCTTGGTTACATTGTGCTGGTCCATGCGTTTCCTTCAGCAAAGACACCTAGGTATGAAAGAGATTTGAATGCTGTCCACTGTGAGAACTGAAGTGTGTATATATATATATAAAAAAGCTTAAAAGTCATTTTGTAACTTTCAGTAGTTTGTGATCCGTTGATAACCGATCTGTTTGTTGGAGGCAGGCATACAGAGAGAGAGAAAGTGTTTCAATGCAAGTGGCCTCCATACATAAATCTCAGCCCTTAGGCCATTCAAAAAATATTCAAAAACTGCTGTCTCATGAACTTGCGGTCTACACTACAAATTCGAGAGCTATAAGTAAGGGAACTGGAAGGCAGTTCCCTAGGTCTCCCAGCAAAGAATTTAACATGTTTCTCATCTGAATTTCTTAGTGGGAGCTGGAATTCTAAGTTACCTAGTAGGGTGAGTGAGTGTGGTGTTTTACAGGAGCACAGTTGTTGTTGTTGTTGTTCAGTCGTTAAGTCGTGTCCAACTCTTCGTAACCCCATGAACCACATCACGCCAGGCTTTCCTGTCCTTCACTGCCTCCCTGAATTTGCTCAGTTTCATGCTCATTGCTTCAGTGATGCTATCTAACCATCTCATCCTCTGCTGTCCTCTTCTCCTTTTGCCTTCAATCTTTCCCAGCATCAGGGTCTTCTCTAAAGAGTCCTCTCTTCGCATTAGGTGACCAAAGTATCTGAGCTTGAGCTTCATTATCAATCCTTCCAATGAGCAATCAGGGTTGATTTCCTTTAAGATTGACTGGTTTGACCTCCTAGTGGTCCAGGGCACGCTTAAGAGTCTTCTCCAGCACCACAGTTCAAAGGCATCAATTCTTTGGCACTCAGCCTTCTTTATGGTCCAGCTCTCACAGCCATACATTACTACTGGAAAAACCATAGCTTTAACTATGCGCCAACCCAAAAGCTTTGTATATGGCAGCAGTTCTCTTACTCTCAGAAGCCACTTGTTTGCCACCTGTGTGAAGGTCATGAAACTAAGCAGCATCGGTCCTGGCTAATATGTGGATGGGGAAAGCGTGGGAATTCCAGGACTGTTGGCTATACTGGAAGTCAAACACATCCTGGAAGATGACAGTGGCAAGCCTCTTTCTTAAAGCTGCCATGAAAAATGCATGGATGCAGATGCCAAGAGTCATGTGCGTCTTTACCTTTGCAAACTTGGTGAATGTGCATTAGTAAGGGTCAACAATAATGCCCTTGAAGGTTTTTTTCAAGCAACCAACAAGTTGTTGGCATAGAAGCAATAGATCAATGTTTCTCAGTCTCTGATACTTTAACGTATCGGTGTGTGGACTTTAACTCCCAGAATTCTGGGAGCTGAAGTCCACACATCTTAAAATCCCTGAGATTGAAAAACACTGAAATAGATGAACCCAGCCAATAAATTTCTCTTTGGCTAAGTATGGCCAACACACCTAACCTAGTCAGTTATAGACTTACCAGCAAAATCAGTGGATTTTTGTGCCATTAAAAATGAGTTAATTCAGAAACCACACAATCATGTTAGATGAACCAATCCTTACACAGACTTCAGGTGTGTATGTTAGTGGGGTCTCTGTAACCTCTTATCTAGCCTTGTTTCTGGACTGATATAGAAGGAATCTGTTTTTAAATTTCCAAATGCTGCATCGCCCATCACAAGCGCAGTTCGGCGTATTTCCTGTTCCATTTCTGCCTTCACCTCTGATTTACTGATGCCCATAAGATGTTTGTGACTAGCAGTACTCCCCATTGCAGCAATTCTGTGAATGTACCCCCCATGGCAATCATTATTTAAGATTGTTGGTGATGGTCTATCAAACCTCAACCACCCCACAAAGTTTCACTAGTGCAGTAGTAAAGAAATATTAAGAAACAAAGGAACAGAAATTGAGCATTACTCTATGCAGAACTCTTTGAGTTCGTCTTTGTTGAGATGGTTTGCCCTGTGGGGCTGATCTCACTGATTCTTCTGTCTACTACTTTGGAGTAGTGTGAATTCTGTGTTTTGTGTGATGGGCGTAGATGTAGCTTTCTTCTGTTTTTGTCTGTTTAGTCTCACAGTACCTGATAAAGCTCTGAATCCATTGAAAACACTACTCTGACAAGTGGTAGTCTAATTTGACACATTCACAACAAGGGAGGCATTCATTGTGCTAGACAAGTTTATATGAAGTAGAGAAAGAAGGATGGTTAGAGTGGCACAGAACCCTTTTCTGTTTTATTATGTTATCACTCACTAATCATTTCGAGGCACTCCCCAGCAATATTAATCAAAGGCTCAAGCATCGCTCCTTGGTGCGCTAATGATTCGTTTCTAGAAGAGGAGGAACTTTGAAGGGCCTCCAATAGAGCAATAAGTAAAGAAGGGAAATTCACTTGAAATATCATTTTTCTAAGATATTTTTCTAATATGAACGTATTTTTACTCATAGACATTTCTCAGGAATCTACTCAATAGATTGGAAGCTTGAAATCTATGACTGCAATAAATATTGAGTATGTATGGGGGGGAGCAAATAACTCTAAATCAGCACATAGCAGCTGTGGGTAGAGAGGGGAGAGAAATTTACTTAGTTCACATTATAATGTAAATATGAACTGACCTAATTTTGCATCTTTGGATCAATATATGAGTTGAAACTGAAGCGATCATTCACCGTTTGATGAATTTTGCAATGCAGTTGGTCAATTTCAAAAACGTTTGTACATAAAATATATACATAAATGTGTGTAGTGATGAAAATAATATTCTGTTAAATAAAATGGATTACAAGAACTGTGTATATTAGTTAAATTATAAATAGAAATGTACGTATTTTGAGAAATGTGCATTGACATTTTGGTGCAAACTTTTATTAAAAAAATTGACGAACCTTTCACAGATGGCTGATTATTCCTGTCACTGTCTACTATCATGGATCTTCTGACATAGGAAGGCCTCACTCACACCTACATCACAGCCCTTCAGACACTTGAAGATAGCTAACATGTCTCCCCACAGTCTTCTCCAGACTAAACATTTTCAATACCTCCAATAGTTAACCTGTAACTTTTGGGCTTTTATCAGCTTGGTTGTTCTCCTCTGGCCATTCTTCATTTTTTAAACATCCTTCCTAAAATGTCGTGCCCAGAGCTGGACACAGTATTCTATGTGTGGTCATGTGACTAATGTAGAATATAGATGATGACTTTTTCACAATTAATTGTCTTAAAAATGTCTTCATTAATGGAACTAATGCTACCATCTACCATTAAAAGCTTTTTGGACTCTTTCATGAGTTTAAAATATCAACAGGCAGCCTATTATCTAGAGTAGTACAATCTGACTAGGTCACTCCTACAATAACAGTTATGTATTTTATTTTTTGAAAGAGTACCACCATGTACCACCACTTTTTTCTCCTTCCTTTTTCTTGGTTTAATTCATTGTGGCATCTGATTTTAATCTGGGTAATAAACCATTCTGGTTTCTGTTTACAGAACTGGATAGTTTACAACAAACACTAAACTATAAATTAGTATCATTACAGGTATTTATGAGCCATGCAAGCGGCCAACACCATGTTTGCAAAGGCATTCTAACTTCTCTCAAACACCCAGGCTGGAATCTTCTTGGATAATACCTGTTATTTAATCATTTATGCATCACCTACCACAGATTCTCTAAGAGTCGTTGGGCTATAAACCACTCCTGGACTGAGACGATAGGAAGATTAAGAATGATGGGAGTTGGAGTCCAGCAACATCCAAAGAATCACAGGCACCACGACTCTGACTTTAAAATAAAGGTTAGGTCATTTGGATTCATATATTGGTTTTTGTGATGGAATGGTTTGATGAAGGCCACGCTCGGGGAGATAAACATTCCCTTAGCCCCCAGCAGGAGCATGGGAAGGTTAAGAAGATGAGACTGGCACCACCCTAAGGAATTCACGGTGTTTTGGCTTACTGGCTTGGGAGGTTTAGATTCAGTCTGGAGAGATTGATGTCAGGTTCAGCCCAAAGAACTCCATGAGACAGTGCAGATACAGTTCTGTTGCATTTATTAGCTTCCACCTACAGGACAGAATCTCTCCAGACTGAATCTAAACTTCCCAAGCCAGCAAGCCAAAACACCGTGAATTCCTTAGGGTGGTGCCAGCCTCATCTCCTTAACCTTCCCACGTTCCTGTTGGCGGCTAAGGAAATGCTTATCTCCCCAAGCGCAGCCTTCGTCAAACCATTCCATCACAGTTTTGAACATGCAAACTAGGTAGGTTTGGATGAACAGAATGAATTTTTCTCCTATCCATACTCATGGTATCCTTTGCTGTGTTGCTTTTCAACGCACCACCTTAGTTTTTCTGATGACCTTGCATGTTCATTCCAATTAGTTACATTGTGATTTGCATCACAGTCTCCTTTAAATTTTATAGTCCAAGACTACAGCCTAGCTGCATCTCATCTCTCTTTCATTGTCCACCATGGATGATGATATCATTGGTGTTATGTCACTGAACTTGCTGCCTTACCGTTCTACCACAATGGGTCCAATATATCTGCTAATGTGCTGTATATTTGGCACTTTCTTTATTAAATCTTCTCCTGATGGAATCATATTCCTGGGTCTTTCCTATTTTTTGTATCTCCTCTGCTATTAGATAAGGTAGCACAGGTGCAACGGTAATTTGGTAATTGGAGAAGTGAAAGCATAGCACTGTGTGTAGCATCTTTTCATTTTAAATATAGATTAATAACATGCAGAGGGAGACTAAGTTGGTGTGCTAAAGTCTCATTACTTCATTCCTGCCTCGGGCAGGCAAGCATGGTTTAGGAGATAGGAAACTTGCTCAAAATGGGGGAGAAGGAATTTCGAGTGATACTTTTCATAGCAGCCTTAGCTAGAGAATAGAAATGAGCTGGCCCAGGGTATTGATAATGGATACAAGCATATAATTTACCTGCTTTATTTCAGTTAGGGAGTTTTTTTAAGCTAGACCCTTAAGTTCGGCATTGGGAATTAAAGTTTGCACATGTAGCTGCTTGCCTGCTTCTACAGATTTCATTTTTCTTTCTTTTTAAATAATTTTATTAAGAATTACAATTATACAGATAAAAACGAATACAAACTACAAAAAATAGAAAGAAAAAAATAGAAAGAACAGAAAAAACATATGTTAAAGAGTAGGAAAGAAAGAAAAAAGAATATAAAAGAAATTAAAGATAATATAAAGAAGTAATTTCCCCCTTCGTCACAAGTATAAACAATTTTAACAATGTATCACTTTCTCTTAAAATACAATAAACAATCTCTTCATCCCATATCACATCTCTTATCTATAGACAAATTCTTACAACCTCATTGTTCAGTCCTGGTCAGCAAAAGTCCATTACGGATTACCAGAAATAACAACATCTATTTTAACTTTGATCAAATAAACTAACCTTGTATTCCCTCCTTTTACTTTCAACAATCTTGGTCTTTAATCTCTTCAAATAATGTCCTAGAACTTGATTGCATTTCTTTTTTTCTTTGTCTCTTCTCACAAAATTCTTCAAAGCTTTAACAGGTCTCCTTTGTAAATCCAATATAGGAAAATTATCCAAGTCACTCTTCTGATTTGTTATTTGTATATTCCTTTTAATTATTAAAACATCAGCTGATTTCATTTGTATATCCAGTATTTCATCTTTTTCCAGATCAGTCTTGTGGCCAGTCATTTTTAAATCCATGTTCAAATCTATTTTCATCTTATTCTGTAGAACTTGTTCCTCTTCCTTAACATCATACACACTCAGTCTGTCTATGATGACAGACATTCTTAAAAGTAACTTTTGAGTCCATTGTTCACAAATATCCTTCAGTACATCTAATGTTAAAGTGTTTTGCTCCATTCTGTGTTAACAGGTCAAATAGGTGTTCTTCTCCTTTAATTATAATCTTTACTTTCTTCTGGTTCCCTCTAGTGTCCAACCTTCAAAATCCCATCCTATCATATTGCTTTTTTCCCCCCAGAATTCAAAACACAAGCTGTTTCCCATGGGAAGGATTCTTTCAATTAATTTCAAAATCTTATTTCAAGTCCATCTAGACCCTTAATCCATTTATAACTTTCCAAAACCAACACTCTAATCACCCTTTTGCCATTTATTCCCCAAAATTTCTAAGTCCTTAAACTCGTACTTAAGGACTTGAAGGAAACTCACCCAGTGAAGGCCATCAAACTTCCCATGCCAAAGATTCTTAATGTTTGAAAGATAGTAAAAAAATAATTCCAAGGTTAGTAAGAAATGAGGCTCATCTGAGCTTTATGTCCATGTAGGCTACATTATGACTGTGGGCGTAGTTGGAATCCCTCAACTCCCAGCCACTCTACTCACCAGCCAACCACAAAAGCATTGGTTCCTGTGGTCTACTTGTGAGTAGCAGCTGTCTGGAATACATGTGGATGATCCCACAATCTTTCCTTTCTCTGGAGAGATGACGCTGGCCAGGACCCATCCTCTGGCTGCCGATTTCCACCGTAATGCCTTCCCCACTCCTTCAGGGACATCTAGCTTGCCACGTCCTCATCGGAAGTCCCCCCAGATTTTATTCTTATTACAAAAGTTTTGGGGCTGGTGATAGATCAGCACAAGGACATTTTGCAAAAAGAAAACAACAACAACAGATAAAATATTTCTAAGGACAGCAGGGCCAGATCAAATCCTCTGGGTATTAAGTGTAGGAATGCAAATAATACATCCGTGGCAGACTATTTAGAATATTGGAGAACTGCACTCTCTGAAACATCACAGAGAACGGTTGCAAGCTTTTTTAAAATTACCACTATCTTTGTCCTTCAAGTTTTCTTTTCAACTAAGCAAACAGAAGAGTCATTTCTTTCCATTCTACCTCAGTATGTGGCCATGAGATATTTACAGTCATACCAAATGTATATTAGCATATGTAAATAAAAGGATTAGGTGTTACAGGTTTGGCTTCAGGCAAGCATGAAACACTTCTGCACTTACCTTGTAGTTCACTCTTTCTGAAGCTTAATTTCATTAGAATTGGATGCGATTGGCCCCTGCAACATTCCCTACCTATATTTGCAGGCAGAGGAAGTAGAAACTGGGGACCATTACGTTGATTTTCTGTAGCTGAGAAGAAAATTCCCAACAGCTTCTCCTGGGGTAGGGTAATGTACCATTAGCAGTTGGCAACAGCACAACATTTTTTCCCTACTATAATGACTGACAGCCTGAAATATGTTGACAGCTCAGCTACAGTTTTGTTCCAGCGAGGACCAGAACCATGAAAAAAAGTTGATGCATCAGTTCAACTTGGGTAGAAGATGGGTTAATTCTTGAAAAACTATAGTTGTGGGAGCACTGCAGAGATTTAATTTCTTGGATCAGTTTTTTTTTTTTTTAACTGTGTTTTTTTGTATGAGTAGAATAACGTAGTTAAGAGAAGTGGTTTCATACTTTCCAATCCTGAGCAATCTCTGGATGAGCATGAACAACAACAATAATAATCTTTTCATAAGATTTGCCGGTGGAGGGGATGTAGTTAGTAGGTTAGAGCCCAAGCTTTTCATGAAGAAGATGCTGGGTATCTCAAACAGCTGGAAAAATCCTCCCTTGGAACTACTGCTGTGTATTCCCTGTGGAGCAATGTTTCTCAACCTTAGCAACTTTAAGATGAGTGGACTTCAACTCATCTGTGATTAAGCTGCTGGCTGGGGAATTCTGGGAGTTGAAGTCCACTCATCTTAAGTTGCCAAGGTTGAGAAACACTGCTGTGGAAAGCTAGTGCTGATCAGTATTTATTCAGCTGGGCCAGTAGATTTGCTGTCCAGATTCACAGACAGAAATAGCTTTTCTGATGCTTTTGAACTTTGGTGTTGGAGAAGACTCTTGAGAATACCACAGACGGCCAAGTAAACAAACAAATGAATGATTGAACAAATCAAGCCAGAATTCTCACTCAAGGCACAAATGACCAGGACATATTAGGCAAAGAGCTAGCCCACTGGAGAAGGCTCTAATGCTGGGAAAGGTGGAAGGAAAGAGAAGAGGAGGATGACCAGCAGCCAGGTGGAGGGACTCAATTACAGTGGTGAGGGGTGCAAGACTGAAAGACCTGAAATTCAGGCGTTTGGCAACTGGCATGTATTTATAATGGTTGCAGCATTCTGGGGTCACATGATCGCCATTTGTGACCTTCCCAGCTGGTTTCCAACAAGCAAAATCAATGGGGGAAGCCGGATTCACTTAACAATTGCATGATTCATTTAATGACCACAGCGATTCGCTTAATGACCACAGCAAAAAAGGTTGTAAAATCAGGTGTGACTTACTTAACGACCACATTGCTTAGTGATGGAAGTTCCAGTCCCAGTTGTGGTTGTAAGTCAAGGACTACCTGTATTAGTAAGTCACAGAAAGATTTGCTACGCTAATTTTAAATTTACTACTGTCAGCTTCCTGCAGATGGAATTGGATCTAGTAAAATCTAGTTACATTGTTGTACACTGCCCAGAGTTGCTTTGTGTGAGATGGACGGCTCTATAAATGTGACAAATAAATAAATAAATAAATAAATAAATAAATAAATAAATAAAAAAAATACATACTGAGAATGTGTCTGTGTGGGGGGGGGGTTGCAAAGTTCATCTCTAGGAAATTATAATCCACTAACTCTGTCTCTTTGTGTCTCATTAAATAAAGACTCCTTTATGTTGTACTCAACTCCTTATGGCTTCACTGACACCTTCATGGAGTATGAGGGGTTGTCATTGCCTTCCAGAATATCTTTTCAACTTTCCGGTCTAGTCTACTATCCTGGAATTTCTGAGGGGTTTTACATCAAAATACTATCTAAGTCTGATCTTGCTTAAATGTTCAAGTTAGCAAGGTGCTGCCACCAATCTGAGTTTGAATCTCATTCAGTCAAAAGCCCAGTGACCACTGGGAATCAGTACTAGCTTTTTCAGTTGGTGGGAGTAGCAGTCATTCTAGTAAGGTTAGTGTGAAATGTTTGGTGAGAATTTATGTAACTTGAGGCATTGGTATAATACATGGGAGCACAACTTATAGTTCTAAGGTCATAGAGCCAACATACACCCTTGGATGTGGCCCCCAGACCCTCCAAAATTTGCTGTCTAATTGAAATTGTGATATGCCAGAATGGTGATATGGTTGAATACATTGACAGTATTAATCCTGTCATTTTATTAATTCAGTGTTAAATCCACCAAATTTTATTTTTGCCCTGGCTTGTCTACTTTTTAGAATGAGGTCCTTCCACAAACCATTCAGATCTTTGCCTGAAGCAAAACTTTGTGCAAGCTGAAATTAAGCCTGTCCCTTTTTTTAGGAAAGGCAGTGTCTTTCACAATCACTGAACATCCCTAGCAGGTTTACCTAGTGGGCACAGAGTGTGCCTACTGGCACGGAGGAAGACACAGTAACAAGGGGTTGGAGAATAGAGTAGATAACCTTCCTTGTTCCCCTTACCTTAGTGCAGGATTTCTCAACTTCAGCAACTTTAAGATGTGTGGACTTCAACTCCCAGAATTCCCCAGCCAGCATGCTGGCTGGGGAATTCTGGGAGTTGAAGTCCACATATCTTAAAGTTGATAAGGTTGAGAAACTCTGCTTTAGTGTATTAGTAGCAAATGATATATCTGATTTCTCTAGACAGATAGAATTACAGTTAGTGTATTGGGCTAGGCTGGTGTACCTGCATCATAAAGAGAGCTATTCAGAAGGAATAATCACAGTTTAAGACAGTTTAAGGTGATAGAAGGCTCAACTAGCCATCGGTGGCTTCACAGAGAGTCAAAACTATTCACAATGGGTCTTGTATAAGAATGAATAAATATAAAAGTTTTGAACAGAATAAAGACTGTAGCAAAACTCCTCTAGTTCACTCTGAGTAACTCTCCTCCTTCTCAGCTAATCAAGAAATAGCATCATTGAATGCAATATTGGCCATACTAGACCTCTATGATTGCAATCCTACACAAGCTTATCTGGGAATCTCCATCATTCCCTAACTTAGTTCAAGACTCTAGGCTCAGCTAACATGGAATTGGATAGATTGTGGGTCAGTGAATACCCAGCCATTTTCTTAGCATGTTGGATAAAACTGGGCTAGCAGATGAAGCCATAATACAATGTATTTGTTTGGGGATAGCATGTCAACACAGCAGTTGTGTTTTGTTAACCCAGGTTTAGAGTGTGCCCCAGTTTAGGGTTTATTTCATTTGAATAAACATGCAGTAGGATCATGGCTCAGCTAATGACGCTTTGCCTGCAATTTATGACAAACAAGCTGAGGGTACCATTCACAAAGCAAGGGAGCCACCAAAGCTGTTAATGAAAGCTTTTTGATTGGAGTGGAACTGGGGACAGAATTCAATGCCAGCAACATTAATACTGGCCATAGGAGTTAATGATTCTTAAAGGGAACCTCTGTTTCCCTGGCCATTTGTCAGGGCTCTGTGATGGCTAGACCTTGGCTTAAAATGAGAGTATTTAACTACAGTCTTTCTTATATCTTCCCCTTTTATTTTTTTAAAAACCCTACTATTCATATTTTATATATATCTGCAGGGCAAAGAATTAGCTTGGGGCTCTAGGACAGATTTTAATAACTTACCCACCACTTTTGTCATTCTCTAATTGCTTTACTGAAAGCATATGAAAAGAAACATCCTTTTCAAATGTCCATGCTGTAATATTTTAGCAGAAGGGTTAGTTTACCCTTTCTCTGAAAAAATTAGAACTGAAGATTGTCCTTTATCTTGTCTTCCTCAGTCTTATTTACTACTGGGAATTGAATTCCTGCTGAACAAGGAGAGACTTTTTTTACAGTATAATATGGAAGGGTAGGGAGAGGACCTACTTAAATTTTCAATGAATGAAAGCTCTTTACTCTTTCATTTTTGTGTCCCCACTGGCTGCAGGAAAGCTATTCAACCATTTCCCTATCCTCCATCTTTAACTGGTTAGGGTCTCCCATTTGGGGATCTTCCTTCATGAGAAGGAAACCACAGTCTTCATTTTCCCCCCAGAAGATCTGCAAGTGACATTGTATTTGAGTTATTCTGGGATAATGATGTAACAGGTGCCAATGGTAGCAGCACTTAGAAAACTTTTAGTCAGATAGACTTATCAATACCAACTGATCCTCAAACATTCTTTGAAAAATATTAAATCACTAATGATACTTTCCAAAGAGTTTATAAAGGCGGAGGTCATTAAGTACAAGAGATGGGGCCTTTTTAGTAAGTGCCTCTTCCTGGTGGAAGATCTTTCAAAAGGGAGGAGTATTTAGCTTCCTTTCTAGTGGAACCCCATTCTAGACAAGTGAGGAAATCAGCTGTAATGGGCTGTGAGAATAACCTTGAGCGACAGGAGGAAGATCCACAGCCTAGACAATGGCCTGATAAACAAAATCTGAGTCCAAAGCAAGAATGGGGGTGGAGAAAGCATCTCAGAATTGACCCTCCCTCGGTCTCTGGAACATAAAGGCAGGGGAGGGGGGAATGCTTTCAGACTTGCAAGATTCAGTAAAGGTAGTATTAGTATTCTTGGTTTTGGTTTCCTGGTTTGGGTTACCTTGAAAAGCTGACATCAGCTGAAGAATGACTAGATGTGTGGGTGAGTGGAGAGCAGAGGAGGTCTTCAGTTAGGGTGCCTTGATGTGATGAGATGACAGAAATCCTCCTATTTCAGAATTGTTTGCAAGTAGAAGGGCCAGGAGTATTGTAGTCTGAAGTGTTCTGGGGAAAGCTGTAATTCCTGAAGGATGCAGGAGAAGAGGTGACAGGAGGAGAAAACCAGGAATTAGGATGAGACAGTAATCAAGGAATACAAGAGAATTCTTAACAAAGGAAGATCATGTGGCTTTGGGACATCCTTCTTCCCAGCTATCTGGAACCTTCCTGATCTCTGTTACTGTAAAGGTGGCACATTGGGGACACTGGGGTGAGTGAAGTGGCCTTATAATGTAGAAATCCACATTCACAAATAAGTAACAGATCTACCCAAGTACACGTTTTTATTTTGAATCATTCACCTCCCATTCCGCATATCCCAACTGTCAGCAACTTCCTCTGGAGATGAGCAGGCTTGAAATTTTAATTAAAAATCGGAAAAACAGAGTTTGATGCAGGACTGATGTTCTGGCTTCTTCATTCTTTGTGCATGGTTCCTGTGCAAACCCTGCTGGGAATGTAGAGTTGCTAATTTAACAAAAGCTACAGAGCTGTTTGCATTTATAGGCCTGGCATCAGCAAAGTTATGTGGGAAGAGAGATTGAAGCTGAGACTGCTGATCACTTTTCTTAATGACGTTCCCAACACCTGCTGTTTAAAAATCACCAGGGGGAATGTTGTCGGGAGCTTGACACCTGTGGTGGAGCCAGAGTTGTACAATGAAGCATGGATTTTGGAAAAGGGAGTGATAATCATTAGCACTACCGACGTGGTGCAGCAGTTAAGAACAAAGGAACAACAAGCTTGTTTACATCTTACAAAAACTTCCAGGATGTTTTCTATGCAGACACAGAACTCACTGTTTTGCTGTGATAACAAAAGCGTTTTAGTAGCCTAGTAGCACATTCAACACAGATGAAATATCCCATCCTTCTCTCACACACAAATACACACATACAGTACATGTGTGTACAAATGTGCACAGATACAAACCTCATGTGAACTGAAGTATTATTTGCTTATCAATATTTTGTTGAATGCAATTGACTGGGTTCATGCAACATGATCAGCCATAAGCCATAATTTACAAACCAGAATGGCTGGATTAGCCCAACATACTAATTTGAAACCAAAGCCCATTATGTCTTCTCTCAACCATTGAGTTCAAAGCTTGTTGTTTGATGCTGTGTGCTTTGGAATTGCAACTGTGTTTTGTGGTTTCTAAAGGGGAGACTCCCAGTTGAACAAAATCACAGAAAAAAGTCTCTGCCTCCCTTCTTCTGCCCTCCCTCCCCCTCCCCCCCGCCATGGGTGGGCTGATCCTTCAGCCTCTGGGATACTATGAAGAATGTCCAGCTTTGCTTCATTCAGTCAAGCAGTGCTATTTTATGCAAAGAGGTTTGTAGCATTCTGGCCATTAATTGTGGGAACTCCAGTAAAAGTTGCGTCCATGTATTTTATATAGGCATCAGCATGCTTAGGAAGCACTCACATGCCTTTTATGTTCCTTCCAATGAAGGAAACAAATGGAGTTAGCTTTTTAAGTAATGTTAATAGCAATTCTCCAACAGTGTTGGCAGATGAATTGTCAGTTGTTTTCTCAGTGACAGGCCAGATTGTAAGAAGATAGAGCTGTGGATGGGAATCCCTTCTGGTTTATGGGAGCTTCTGAACAAGGAGGTGACTGCAACCATTGCATCTTCAGGTTGTGTACATTTGAAGCAACACTACCAATATCCAGGAAGCAGTGGTGGTGATGGGGGAGACCATTGTTGAGTAGCTTCTGAATTGGACTTCTCTCCAATATTAAACAATAGCTCAGCGTATTCTCAAGCACAATTGGTGTTCTTGGGTTGGAAACAGGACACTTTATGGTTTCAAAGTGCTCACTTAGTGGTACAATCAGGCAGGAACTTGGGGCAAAAATCTAGGGGCTCATTCAGCAGAATGAGCAACAGGAGCCTAACATGAAGTGGTCCAGCCCCTCCTTAAGAAGCCATCATTAGATCCTATCATTTTAGAAAACTTTTACCTTGTCTCTAACCTCTCCTTTTTAGGGAAGGTTACTGAGAAGGTGGTTGCCTCGCAGCTTCAGAGGGCCCTTGATGAAGCAGATTATCTGGATCCCTTCCAGTCAGGTTTCAGACCAGGGTATGGGATCGAAATGTCATTGGGTCTGAAAAGGCAGGGTAGGGGACTGAAATGGCATTTGTAGATGATCTCTGGAGAGGGTGGAATGTTTGTCCGTCCTTGCTGTCCTTGATCTCTCCGCAGCTTTCGATACCATCAATCAAGATATTCTTCTAGACCAGCTGCAGTTGTTAGGACTTGGGGCACAATGTTATGCTGGTTTTCCTTCCTCTGGAGTCGGTTCCAGTTGGTATTGATGAGAAGGAGAAGTCTGCCCCATGGCCCTTCTTATGGGGCAGACTTCTCCCTCCCATCAACACCAACCATGTGGGCCCCATGTCTCTCCACTCAACCCTAGGAAGACAGAGTGGCTTGGGTGTTAAGGCCTCCTGGATCTGGTGATTTTCTATTCTTAGTTCCAGATGGGGTTACACACACATGCACACACACACTCCTACCTACCTTTAAAACACAAGTCCTGTGCAGAAAATTTCTCCTGCATCTTTTCTACACCAGTACCCATTTCTTTACATGAAAACGAATTTCAAAACAAACAAATTTCAAAAGACAAAAGAAGTTTGAAGAAATTTTCCTGGCTGAAGTTTTGCATTCCTCCACCTATTTTGAGGTAGCCAGTGGGGATGTGTGGGTGAGAAATTGTGTCCTATCTTTTAGCAATTCTTCATTTCTCTGATGACATATTGCTTCCTTAGCTTCCTCCTTTGCACGAGTCTCTCCACACTCATAAATAACTATTCCTTCTTATTGATTCATGTTGTTGGGGGGGGGGGGGAACAAATGACCTTTTCTGAGGAGACCTTGAATGGATCTTCAGAGACTACAAGGCCATGGGAAGAAAGATGAAGGAACCGGGAATGCAAGAAGTGTTTTCATCAAACCTTCCAGTTCAGAGTCATGATGTCAGAAGAGAGAGCAAGGCCCTGGAAGTAAACTGCTGGCTGTTACAAGATGAAAAGGGTACATTGGTAACAAGTGATGAGAAGGCACAACTCATCTTTTAGGTTTGTGCTCAGAAGAGAAAAAGAGTCTTAGCTGGCCATCATTGTGTCACTGATAGAAGGAAGAAGCTGCAGCTCAGGATAAGCAAGGAGAAGGTAAAAGAAAATTTAAACAATTTAAATGTATTCAAGTCTTCAAAACCAGATGGATTACACTTTAGGATCCTGAAGGAAGTAACCCAAGCGATCACAGAACTACTAACTTTAATCTTGGAGAACTTCTTGAGATCTGGCAAGGTTCTAGAAGACTGGAAGAGAACAAATGTTGTCTCAATCTTCTAAAAAAGAAAGAAAAGGAGCTACAGGCCTGTCACTTTGACATGTAATACCGGGCAACAGTATTGAGTAGATTATTAAGTTATTTGTGAGCAGGTGGATAAGAATGTAACAATTAACTAGAGACAGCATAGGTTTGTCACATACAAGCCATAGCAAACTAATCCCAGCCCCTTTTTTTGACAGAGTTACTAGCTTAATAGATTGGGGAAATGCCATGGAAATAATAAATGTTGAACTCAGCAAAATATTAGACAAAGTCTGTCAAGATAACCTCATTTGTAAAACATGGGCAAGATGATACAACTGTTAACAGTTAGATGGACTCATAATTGGCTGACTGACCACACACAAAGTGTACTCATAAACAGCTTGACATCAGACTGGAGAGATTGCCCTGGGCCTTACATTGATCACCCTTCTTGTTGATCTGGATGAAGAGGTTGAGGGGAGGTTATCACATTTGCTAATGACACAAACCCAAGAGGAGTGGCTAACACTTTAGAAGAAAAATAGAAGGTTTAGAAAGACCTAGACATGTTTGAATAGTGAGAGAAAACAAACAGGATGAAATTTAACAGGAAATGTCAAGTTCTGCTGTCTGGAGAGAGAAAAAGGCATACAGTGGAACACATCTTATTAATACCGCACGTGAAAGGAATCTGGGTACTTTTTAGACCACAAGTCGAACATAAGCCAACGGTGTGTGGCATCTGCTATTTAGATGTATCAACAGGATCACAGAACCCGGAGTGTAGGAATCTTCCCACTCTACTCTCTTTGGTCAGGCCACATTTGGAATGCTATATTCAGTTCTGGACACTGCAGTCTAAAAAAAAATTGACAAACTGGAGCAAGTTCAGAGGAAAGTTACCTTGATGTTATGGGACTAAAAACCAAGTCCTAAGAGGAATGGTTAAAGGAACTGGGTATGTTTAGTCTTCCAAAAAGAAGATAGA
Source organism: Python bivittatus (assembly GCF_059951505.1). Lineage (NCBI taxonomy): Eukaryota > Metazoa > Chordata > Lepidosauria > Squamata > Pythonidae > Python > Python bivittatus. The sequence continues at coordinate 10,983,212 of NW_028277054.1, read as the reverse complement.
GGGGAAATAGTTTTCTGCAGCTACCTGACAAAACGTAGGAATGGTTCTGGATATGATATCTCTGGAATGTGCTGAACTGGAGGATCAAAGCTGGCCTATAAGGGAGCATGATTAGAAACACATTAGCCAATTCATTTTGTTTTTGGATTAATTTCTATGAAGAAATTTGTGGACTTCCTCAGCAAAATTCTTGCCAATAAGCATGCCCCAGTTCAAGAGAGGTGGCTATTTCCAGCCCGTATGAACACACAAATGCACGGGCACAATTTGTTATTATAGTCTATTTATTTTCTCATTGTATTTCTTTAAACTCTGTGTGCATGTGTAAGTAGGAGAGAAATGAGGACTGGTTTTTTTATGGGTAGAAAAAAAAGCCATTCAGTTTGTTATTAAAATGTTAATAACAAAAGAAAAATACAAAAACAAAATATAACACCTTTAATTAGTGAAAGATTTTGGTATATATCTTGTTTATGAGCTTCTCACTGTTTGATGGGTGACATAAACCAGAGAAAAGTTTATGAGCCCAAGAGGTGTTTGCACAGGGGTTATGGAATATGCCAAGAAGACATTACAGTGATGATGATTAAGGGACAGATTGTTAACTATGAGACATAATCAACTGCTTCTTTAATTTACTTAAGCTCTGACAGGATATGGTAATGTGGGAAACATGGCTACATCAATCAAAGGGGCTTGTTTGCACTGAGAAAAGAAATTAAGGGTTTGTAACAAAGAAGCTTTTTCATAGGAATAGTAGCAGATCTATATCAAGAGCAGGCCATCCTAAAAATGAATGTTCTCCTGCAGAAGGTCAGGGTTAGTATAATAAGCCCACCGGTCCCAGAAGCTCAAAGGATGGAAAGGGTTATAACTCATTGGGAAATGTTGTCATGTGAGTTTGTATGCCAATGTTTCAGGCTTTGACACCTGCAGGTAGGTCATACCTGATGAGTCATGGTGAACTAGTGTTCCCTCAAAAGACTCTTTCCTCAGGGTTGAACAGTGGCATCCTTGGGGTTCTCTGAGCTTGGTTGTTTTCTTGCAGATGTTCTGAAGATGTTACCCAGTCGGGTAACGAAATGTTTGCAAGAAAACAACCAAGCTCAGAGAACCCCAAGGATACCACAGACTCTTCCCTATATGTCTTTCTAACCCCTTCTCATTCAGTTATATGAAACAGAATTTGCTTTAGAAATTCTTTGAAAGGAGAGTGTAGGATAGCTCTTGGGCATATATGAGGTGGCTAGGAGATTTGTTTGCCGGCTTCCTTATGGTCAGGAAAACATTACTCCCATTGAACTCCTTTATTATTGTTTCTCTGGAACAAATTGAGTCATATTCCACTTCTTTTGAAATCTGGTATATGCTACAGATGCCCTAGGTTCATCATAGCGATGTATAGATCATCCGGAGTGCAGACCCATTTCAGTATACTCATCTCTCCATCTCTCTGTGCCTCCCTGGCTTCCCATGCTTTGATTCCCCCCCAAGGGAAGAAGTTATGCCCAAGCCCTTTCAGGGCCTTTGTACCTGCTTAGCACCAGCACCAGCACTGTTGTCACCACCATGGGAAAGTCCTTCCTTTGAGAAATGGTTGGAGAATTTCTCCTTACCCTGGAGCAATGGGGAGAAATTATCACCACCTTTCTGCCCACATATGTGGTGAGGAATTCTTAGAAGCTCTGAGCCTACCTAATCAGGGTAATGGGTAAACTGCTGTGAGCCACCCAGAGTCAAGTAAGATGGGTGGCCATAAAAGTCAAATGAATGAATTAATGAATGAATGAATGAATGAATGAATGAATGAATGAATGAATGATGAAAACAATGCTTTTCAAACGTAACCATGAGTATAAGGCAATGTTTCTCAACCTTGGCAACTTTAAGATGTGTGGACTTCAACTTCCAGAATTCCCCAGCAGCATGCTGGCTGGGGAATTATGGGAGTTGAAGTCCACACATCTTAAAGTTGTCAAGGTTGGGAAATGCTGATGCAAGGTTATGGATGGCAAGGCTACAGGACAGAGGTATCACAGGTAGTAGGAGTAACATTTACAGTTCTTTTCCACAATGCAGATGATGGCAATTCTGTGAACTAGGGTTACCAGAGGATTTATTTTTGTCTGAATTTTAAAGTAAACTGACCTAGCTTGTGCTTTGAAGCCTAAAAGCCTAAAATTCAGATCTGAATTTACTTTGAATGCAGATTCTTCACTTTGCAAATTAATTTTTTGGGTTCAGTATTTGCAAACCAATTGGTATATTCAGGATATATGGATACATTGTAGAAGGTTGTATACAACAGTAGATGCACATATTCTTGTCCATTTTGGGTCATTTAGCAGAAAAATGCAGAAATTTAACTCAGCAGAGTACATGGAAAGTTGCAGTGAGTTTAAAGATAGAACGATCTGTACATCCCCAATATAAATCTTCTTGTTCAGTCGTGAAGTCGTGTCCGACTCTTCATGACCCCATGAACCACATCGCTCCAGGCCTTCCTGTCCTTCATTGCCTCCCTGAGTTTGCTCAGTTTCATGCTCGTCGCTTCAGTGATGCTATCTAACCACTTCTCTAATGTTATGCCTGATTTCCAAAGAAGTGGAATATGACTCAGTTTGTTCTAGAGAAACAGTAATATGGGAGTTAAGCGGGAGCAATGCTTTCATTCTCCCACTGAAATGTGATTCTCTCTGCATAACCTATGTTAAATACAGCTCTTTGCTACAAAATGCAATGGCAACTGAAAAATCAGTAGTTAATTATAACTGTGTGAACTCTTTCAAAGAATTTTTTGTACATCCATTTGGCTTGTAATGACATGTCTGATGTGAGCAGCATTTTGACATCTGGAAGGAACTATGAATATATAACACAAGACCAAAATATTTTTATTTATAAAGCAAGTAATAAAATCTCATTTTCAGTACAAACACCAAGAATTTCTGAGTTTCAGCGAATGAAATTGTTTTCACACCCTTCCAAATTGCGAACGACTAAATTCTCCCTGCTTAAAGTGTCTGCTCTTCCTATTAATAATTACTGTTGCTAATAAATGATGTACCACCTTCTGTCTACAAAATGTTTTCCACTTCACACCATGTTCAGCTTAACAGTCACCATGGGTGGCAAGTTAACAGGCTTAAAAGAATAGCATGAAGTTCAGTAAAAATGAGATGGTTTCTGGGTATACATGTGCTGCTACCCTGAAAAAAGTAAGAGGACAAAGAAATGGCCTCTTGATGGGGCCTCTTCCTTAAAGCAGCTGATGATAGGAACTTCTCTTTAATAATAGGCTTGTTCATTGCAGTGGTACCCCACTGTTACTGTACTGAGATCATTAATAGGGATCATCTCAATGTATCCTCCCAATTAATGTATGAGATAGGCTAGACAGGGAGGTGGTGGCCAACGCATGTTAGAGAAGAGGCTGTGCTTGAGTTCTTACAACTCAGTCTGGCAGAGGCTTTTGTGAGCCCTGATTAGATTCAAAATGGGTGTTAATTTCTCCTTTTGTCTCATGGAAATTCCTTTCCAGAAGCCAAAGAAAGGCTGGAAAAGTTATGTACAGATTGCAGAAGTTTAAATTTGAAGGCTCTCCATTCAAGCATGATCTGACCAGAATATTTCAAAGAATGGTTGCCACTTAGGAATCTACCTGCTGGTTGTGGAGGTGTTCCCTGATTAATCTAATTCAGGTGTTATGGAACTCCACTTCTAGGGACTTTACTCCTTTCTTATTGCTTATTATATGTCAGATCAAGGGGTCTCTTTGACAGAGATGCCAGTGAAGGTTGATGAACTTAGCCTGGTATAATACTGCAGAGGTTTGTTATGAACTCCTAAAAAAAGAAATGCCCCTTGTAAGATCAGATTAGTCCTTTACCCTGGAACTTTACTATGAAAGCTGTGCATGTTATGACCAATGATCCGTATCCGTGCTCTATACCCCATCTAAATCCAACTAAAATATGACTTGACTGAATAAAAGTTTTCTACCTAGAGAGGCCTTCTTTGGTTCAACCATCCTCTGCAATGATTATCGTTTCTCCAATAATCTTTTTATTTACCTTTGTTCAAATAACATATTCATCCATAAAAACTCTCTTGGCCAAAAGATTTGTGGGTGTATGGCAGGGCAGAGGTTGTCCCTTTCCTATTTTTTTTAAATTTTTCCTGGATGGAAAGCTATCTTCACTTGTTTTCTCATTAGCATTGGGCAAATAAATTGTCCTGTAGGTTTTACACCAATTATCAATGAAAACTAATTTGCTCTGGGTCCCTTTTATTAAACAATGTCATCTGGTTGAATCCCAGAGGTGTGCCTTCTCAGTGACAGCACCTGGCCTGTGGAACAGCATTTCCCCGGAGACTTGGATGGCCCCAGTCCTGTTAACCTTTTGGAGGGCTTTGAAGACCTGGCTGTTTCCCCAGACATTTGGGAGTGGTTGAGCTCTGTTATTATTGGTGGTGAGTGGGGGCATTGCTTATCCTTGGGCGCCAGGGGATTACGTTTGGTGGGTTTGTGTGTTTTAATCCTGAAAGCTGCCCAGAGTTACTTGTGTGAGATGGGTGCTATATAAGTCAGATAGATAGATAGATAGATAGATAGATAGATAGATAGATAGATAGATAGATAGATTTGTAATTGTCAAAGGAAAGGGTATTGGTTAAATTATCACAGTGGAGTGTAGTAGGTATTCTTCCATTGCTTTAGTTACAAGATGGTCAAGGGATATGTGCTAACGTCCTTTCTTCTATTCCAGTGGTCTGCATCCTTCTTAGCATTCTGTACTTCAACTGAATCCCAAAGGAAGGTATTGTGAGAATATCCAGGCACCATTTTCAGCAGCTGTGCTTCTATCACCACTAAGGGGAAGGTCTGCCACTGAGAAACTACATAAAATTTCTCTTTTCCTTGAAAATATTTGAAGAAATCATCTATTCTCTCTCCATATATTTGGTGGGAAAAACAGAAAGGTCATCTGTGCCCAGTTCAGTCAACCTTAACAATATGATCCATAGTTACTTAACCACTGTTTGCTGAGTTAACCCAACAGCCAGGTTTTATGCAAGACATTGAGCCATAAACTATCCAATCACATTTTAGTTTAGTAAATTGTGTGGATACAGGCTTTGAACTGGAAAGTTTGCACAACATTTAGAGGTGTTAAAAGTTGTAACCTCCTAATAAGCACAGTCCAAAATACCCCAGTAAATAACTACATGAATGGAGAAAATCACATTGCCATAGATAACTGCAGCATTGTTCTAGAGCTATATGAAATCATTTGTAGATCCATATGGCTTTTTTTAGAACCTGCATTATATATGCAAGAATTCTTTGAGAAGGCATTATTCCTGAATGAAAACATATATTCAGGTCATATGCTGCTGGGTGAAGAACTTTCCGAAGAGGATTAGAAGGAATCTATTGGTTTGACTTGAGATTGGATCATGCTTACGCTAGGGTAGTCCCATTAAAATCCATGGGATCCCAATTAGTCATGACTAATTGATCCCATTCATATCCATGGGACTATTTTAAGCATGACTATCTCCATATCCAACCCATTGTATCCATTATTACCACTCCTGTAGAAAGCAAGTAATACAGTGTAGCATGATCCTTGTATTGGCTCTACTTTTAAATTAAGTGCTTGCTTTGCCTTTGGCAGTCCACTGTCATAACTCCTGTGGATTATGACCTCCTGGTGGCTCATCATCCTTATCCAAATACTTTTCATATTTTAACCTCTGGAGCTCACTTAACATTCAAAGCAAGCCATCCATATGCCGTGGAAAGCCAATGAGCTAGCAAGGCATAAATCTGCCACAATTCTCAGAGTGAAATAAGCAGTTGCAAGTTAAGAGAAAGCACACAACTTACTATCATTTAGCAATACTTAAATGCTGCTGCAAATCAACACCATTTGCTGCTTTTTGGGGTAGTAGATATTATGCTGTACAGTGATGTTGCAATCCACCAGGAATCGAATAATTCTAGTTAGAAGACTGCTGAAGCATATGTTGTTGTTCAGTCGTTAAGTCGTATCCGACTCTTCATGACCCCATGAACCATATTGCGCCAGGCCTTCCTGTCCTTCACTGCCTCCCCGGGTTTGCTTAGTTTCATGCTCATTGCTTCAGTGATGCCATCTAACCATCTCATCCTCTGCCGTCTTCTTCTCCTTTTGCCATCAATCTTTCCCAGCATCAGGGTCTTTTCCAAAGAGTCCTCTCTTTGCATTAAAATACTTTAAGAATTTTGGATAGGTTTTAAACATTAGGATCCATATCCGCTAGAGGAGGAACAGGGCCAGTAACTTCTTATCATTCATTTCTGCTTATTTCAGCCAGGATCCAAAATGAGTCATGGGCTACATTCACAAAATACACCAATCCACAAATCAGCCAACCACATTTTAAGTTAACATGATGTGTGGATCCAGCCTGGGTGGTGAATTCATGGTTCAGTGTGTTTTGCTAATCCAGAAAATTGGCTTTATTGCAAATTTACAAGGATGTCTCAAGGTTCTTTTCTATTCTGCCCCTTCCTGACATTGCTGTGGTGAAGTTGGAAAGATGCGTTCAGCAACAAAGAATAAGGCTGCACCAAGAGACACCTTGCAATTTCTCAAAAGTTTTCTTTCCCTATGAAAGAGGCTCCTGCTTTCCTCTACCTTATCCAGAAGGTGGAAATTTATTTCCAATTTCCTTGGTGCTGATTTTGAGCTTACTTGATTATTTAAAAGCACTGGAATGTGGTTGTTTTCTGTTATTCCATTGTTCTGGAGCTTCTCAACTGCCCATCTTCCCAAACTGGAAAAAGCCCAATGGGAAGTGTTCCTTCCTGATAGTTTCCCTTGGGATTAAATACAAGGGTGGGAAGCCAGGCAGGCTGTAAAGACCACTGTAAAAAGAACTGCAAAATGAAAGACAGAGCATTCTCCTGCACCTAAAGGGATATGCAGAATCAGAGACTTGTTATCACAATGATGAAATCAGTGTCATGAGGGTATAATGAAGCTCTGACCCCTTGGTGCCTGCATAGGCTGTCCCAGGGCATAGCACAAAAGAGCTTGCATCATAATGGATGCAATGCCACGCTGTTTTTGATATTTTACCACCATCCCTCACTCCCTGACCACAGGTGAGTGCAAGAAGTCACAATTCATCCGTAAGAACTTCACTGAAGTTCTCCTCTCCTTTGAAAGAAATGTTGAAAGCAAATCTTCTTCCATGCCACTGAGAGAGAAGCCTAGAAAAAGATGCAGGAGATGTTGCTTTTTCCTCCATGGCACTAATTTAAAAAAAGCAATGATGGGGAGTTATCAAGGAGTGATTTGTGGTAGGAGAACAAAACTGTGCCTTATTTGCATCTGGGACATATTGGGGAATGGGAAGAAAGTCCAAATACATGGAAGATTGGAAGACATATTGAGAAAGTAAGTCCTCCTGCCCCTGTGAAGGAGAAGACTGGTCTGCTTTTGCATGCATATATTTTGTAAAAAATAGCTAATATCTATTAGGTTTATTTAAAATTTAAATAAATCAAAGTCTTTGAAAGATCATGGCTTACTAATGTTGGGGAAGGGGCTCTCTTAACAATCTATTTCCCATCTACTCTAGAGTCAACCTTTTGGTGTGGGAGTTTCTTAAATGTTTGTTACAAAGATCAATTAATACATTGGAATTCTGCACTTCATTTTATAGATAAAGACAGAACTAGAAAGAGAAAGGGAGAGAAAACTGACTACAGTAATATAACAGGGCGAGGCAGGTTGGGGAGGAATTTAGAGGCATTCAGCTAGCCTTGTATACTTTTTAACAATTTAATTACAGTGCATTTGTGGCTGCGTTTTAAGGCTTTGGAAGAGATTTGTTCTTCTACGTGTCCCACCCCCCTGCCAAACTCTGTTGACTGCTTTCCTTTTTATTTCCTGGAGTTTATAAAGCTGCTTGGTTTCCGCCGCTGATCTTCCTGAAAAAAAGAAACTATTCTCCATTCAATTGATCTAATTAGAATGCAATCAGGTTGTAGCGATCAGCGCAGCAGTGTGAGTGATTAGGAAAAATTGCTTAAATTTTTAAATTTAATTTTGGTTTGATCATCTCAAGATCAAATAAAGGGATGCAAATTCCATGTTATGCAGGATATTACAGTTGTGCTTCCATGGCAGGCCAGCCAAGGAATGCTTTACTCGGTTAACCCAATGTTCTGGGTTCAGAGAACATTCTGAAACCTAAACTAACCATCATCTGAACTATATTGTCTATCCATGTGGTTTTCTTGGTCAAATAGATGTGTGGCTTACCGTTACATTCTCCCATGCAGTGTGCCATTATCACCAAAGTGAACATCCACCTCTAGCATCTTCCTATATCACTGCTGCCAGATATAGGTGCCTGCTTGCTTTAGCTAGGCAGCTGGAATGACGCCTTGGGTGGCCTTGCTGGGAGCGTCTACTGTTGATGTATACTCCTGGAGTTCTTCACTCCTCCATCACAGCCTGCCCCGCACCCCAATGAAGCAGCATAGTAGGACTTGAGCGGGGAACTGTGGCTATAGTTATAGCACCTTGGGTAGACTTCCTGCTCAGATCAGGCAAGGCTGTGTGAACCAAAACTGCCCAACTTTGGCTGGATTATTTCTCCCCCAGCTCAATATTATCTTCTCCATTTTACATCTGTCAGTGCAGAAGGAGACAATTGCCCCCTGCTCAATTAAAAAATAAATCCTGAAATTTCGTTAGCTGTTTTGCATTTCCAAATGATAGAGAAGTGGATGTGCCAAAATTTGTCTTCCAATTTCTGACAGTTTCTTCCCAGTGAAAGAGGCTACTACTTTGCAACCTCTTTCTCAGGATACTTCCAAAATTCCAGAAATGTTTTCTCATTACTTGATTCTTGTGATATGGATGGGGGGGGGGATTCTGATGTTGTTTTCTCTCACACATCATATCCATCCTCCTTACTACAAAGCTACATAAGTAGCTTCTTGATGAGATCTTCTCTGGGGTGAAGTGTGGGACCTGGGAAGGCTGCAGATGATAGATGGAACTGTTGCACAACAAAAGAACCACCCTGAAATACTGCCATAAATGGACTAGCATTGTGGAAAGGAGGCGCTTGCATAGGATTCATTCCACAGTATTCAAGTCATATTTAGATGCACAACAATGGATGCCAACACTGCTTACTGAGGTTATCCATTGAACTGCAGGTGGCAGCTTTTTGATGAAATTCACTTTGTCCCTGGGCTGACTCAACCCACCTTGTCCTGTCATTATATCCTCCTGAAAAAGAAAGAGTTGGTGAAGCTTCCTGTTTCTAGTGAAACATTCTTGACCAATATGATGTTCTTCATTTCTAGTGCGTCCTTGTATTCTTGGTCCTAATGTGTTCCACACATTCTGTTCCTAGTTCACCTCAGCCCAGATGTGGGGCTAAATAATTTATATCCTACCAACAAGGGCCAGAGACACAAATGCTCTTTTTTTTTCTTCTGGTTCTCCCCAGTGTAATGAAAGAGAATTTGATTAGACACTGTTTCAAAAGAGAAGAGAATGGGTCATATGCTGTTCATGCACTTATTTGGATATGAGACACAAAGGGAACTATGTGATATCCTATTATTCATTGTGCAATTATATGTCCAATAATCTGCAGTTTTCCTGGCTTCCCTTACTAGCCAACCACCCCAAGGAAAAATATCAAGAGAGAAAATCTCCTCAGGGGGAATTGAGAAATTGTTAGAGAATTTCTACTTCTCCGGAATAAATGGGAAAAAAATTGTCCACCCAATTTTTCTGCCTGCAAACTTGGTGGAGAATTTTGAAATGCCATTTGTACCCAGATTTATTACTGATGGTCTATATATGTTCTTGAAAACCTTTAAATGTCGTAGGGCTGTTATAAAATGATCCCACAGTAATGTACTTTTCTTCTGAAGCAGCAACAACCCTACTGTAAAATAGTGTTCTTTCCCTTCCTCAGACTGAGACAAATCTCCAGGAAAATTCATTATGCAGTTTTTAAGTGACAAAATTCATCATTTCATTCAAGCGCTCCAGCTTGCAGCGCTCCTCACTGTCACACCAGCATGGCCATTATCATATGCTACATTCATTTTTTTTTTTAGCTTCAGAGAGGGAGAGGTTGAAAATAAAGGCAAAAGTGAGGAACCATTTGGGTTAGAAGGCAAAACATGATGCTCCGTTAATTTTTTACCTGTTGCCTTATGTCATTGGGGTGACAATTGTAAGCAAAAAGACAAAGTGTGGTCAAGAGGTGTCATTGTGACATTTGCCAAAAGGAAAGCGAAAGAGACTCTTGCATCCTCAGGGATTGACTACATATATTAGTTATTATTTATTTAATTAATTTTATTGGCCACCCAACTCCAGTGGACTCTGGAGTTCTATGAATACTTCTAATGTATATTTTCCACATGGCTGGTGTGGGTCTTCCGGGCTGTGTGGCCGTGGTCTTGAAGTCTTGTTTCCTAACGTTTCGCCAGCACCTGTGACCGGCATCTTCAGAGTGCAGGAGCACAGACAGGAGCAGTTCTCTCTGTGCCCAGGGTGAAGTGACCCTTCTGTGGGTATTTATAGAGATCTGGGGGGTGGGGGTGGGGGGGTTGGGTTACTGAGTGGCTGCTTGTTTTGGAGTCAGCATCTGTGTGTATTTTCCTGGGGATTAGGCAGGGTTTTTCTTCTACTGAATTGTTAACGAGGGGCTGCTGGGGGTGATTAGCAAGTTCATTGTGTGAACTGTTCACATGTCCTGGTGGTTGAGCTGAGTTCGTTGACCTTTTGCAGGCTGTATTTTTCAGGATTGGTAGCCAGGTTTTGTTGATTTTTAGACTCTCCTCTTTTTTATTGAAACTGTGCTGGTGTTTGTGAATCTCAATGGCTTCCTGGTATAGCCTGGTATAGTGGCTGTTGGTGTTGTCCAGTATCTCTGTGTTTTCAAATAGGATTTTGTGTCCAGTGTGCTTGAGAGCATGTTCAGCTACTGCAGATTTTTCTGGTTGCTGTAGTCTGCAGTGTCTTTCGTGTTCTTTTATCCTGGTATGGATGCTGCGTTTTGTGGTCCTGATGTATACTTGTCCGCAACCGCATGGTATGCGGTATACTCCTGCAGCGGTGAGGGGATCCCTTTGTCTTTTGCTGATTTTAGCACTTCTTGTACTTTTCTGGTGGGTCTGAACATTGTTTGGAAGTTGTGTTTTTCCATCAGTTTTCCCATGCGGTCTGTGACTCCTTTGATATAGGGCAGAAATACTTTATTGGTGGGTGGCTGTTTTTCTTCTTCAGTCGCATGTTGCTTTCTTGGTTTGATGGCTCTTTTTATTTCATTCTTGGAGTAGCCATTCGCTTGTAGGACCCAATTAAGGTGGTTAAGTTCAGAGTTTAGGAATTGGGTTTCGCAGATCCGACTGGCACGATCCATGAGGGTTTTGATAATGCCTCTTTTCTGACGTGGGTGGTGGTTAGAGTTTTTGTGTAGGTACCGGTCTGTGTGGGTGGGTTTTCTGTAGACTTTGTGTCCTAATTTGAGGTCTGGTTTGCATATGACCAACGTGTCTAGAAATGGAATTTGGCCATCCACTTCTTTTTCCATGGTGAATTGTATATTGGGGTGGATGCTGTTTAGGTGGTTCAGGAACTTCTGTAGGTCTTCTTCATCCTGACTCCAAATTGTGAAGGTGTCATCCACAAATCGGAACCAGACTGTTGGGGTAACGGGTGCGGTTTCTAAAGCCCGTTTTTCAAAATGTTCCATGTAGAAATTTGCTACGACTGGGCTCAGGGGGCTTCCCATGGCGACACCGTCCATCTGTTCATAGTACTCATTGTCCCATAGGAAGTAACTGGTTGTTAGGCAGTGCTGAAATAAGGCTGTGATGTCTTCTGGAAAGATCTGTTTGATGAGTGCCAGGGTGTCCCTCACTGGTACCTTAGTGAACAGGGAGACCACGTCAAAGCTGACCAGTTTGTCTGTGGGGTTGAGTTTCAGGGTGCTGATTTTCTCGATGAAATGTCCTGAGTCTCTGATATGGGCTGGAGTCTGTCCCACGTGGGTCTGTAGAAGGGTGGCCAGATGTTTGGATAATTCATATGTTGGGGAGCCAATGGCACTTACGATGGGTCTGAGTGGGATCGAGTCTTTGTGGATTTTGGGGAGTCCGTATAGTCTGGGTGTAAGGGCTTCTGTCTTGCATATGCGTTGAAGTGCGTTGGGGTGAAGGGAGGAGTTCCTCGTCAGGGTGTTGGTTTGTTTCATGATTTTGCTGGTCGGATCCCATTTTAGTTTTCTGTATGTGGTGGGGTCTAGTAGTTCTCTAACTTTGTCTTTGTATTCATCTGTTTTCATAATTACCGTGGCGTTGCCCTTGTCAGCCAGCAGGATGATGATATCGGGGTCTGAATTGAGGGTTTCTATGGCATTTCTCTCTTTCCTCGTTATGTTGCTGGTGGGGGGCTTTGCTCTCTGTAGGATCCTTGCTATCTCACCCCTTATTTCCTCTGCTTCCTCTTCAGGGCAGTGGCGGATGGCTGATTCCACATTGGCGATGATATCTTCCACAGGAATTCTGGGGGGTGTGATTGCGAAGTTTCCTCCCTTGGCTAGGATGGCGGTTTCTTCTGGTGCGAGTTGGCGTTCCGTCAAATTGATGACAATGCGGGCGGGATCCAGCGCCGGTTTTGGTTGACTGTTTTGGCATTTGTTAAACTTTTGCTTTTGCCTGGTTGTGTGGTCAATGATATCCTTTTCCATTTTCCTGTAGGTTAGGGTGTCAATCTTGTCCCAGTCCTGGCTTCTCATTTTCTGACTGATGCTGATGTGTGTGTCAAATAATTCTTTGTCTGTGATGGCAAGCTTTCTGCGGGTTGTGTGTATTCTCTCACGTAGGAGGGCTTGTTCAAGTCGGTCATAAATGCGGTTAGCTTGTGGAGATTTGAGAGTCCTTTTCGTTCTGAGAAAAGCTGGGATGGGTCCCAGTGTCTCTGCATTGTAGCAGGAAGGTTAAGGAGCATAGTAGGTGTGCTTTTTTGTTCCGGAGTGTTCCTAGTCTCCGTGTCTGTCGGAACGTTTCCTCCCCGTAGAGGCGTTCAATGTATTGTCGAAGGCTTTCACGGCCGGCATACGATGGCTGGTGTGGGTCTTCCGGGCTGTGTGGCCGTGGTCTTGAAGTCCTGGGCACAGAGAGAACTGCTCCTGTCTGTGCTCCTGCACTCTGAAGATGCCAGTCACAGGTGCTGGCGAAACGTTAGGAAACAAGACTTCAAGACCACGGCCACACAGCCCGGAAGACCCACACCAGCCATCGTATGCCGGCCGTGAAAGCCTTCGACAATATATTTTCCACACTTTTTAAAAAATCCATTTAGTCGTGTCCAGTTCTCAGAGACTGCCTAGATTAGTCCCTGCAGTTTTCTTGGCAAGGTTTTTCAGAAGTGGCTTGCCACTGTCTTCTTTTTCCCAGGGTTGAGAGAGAGGGACTGGCCAAGGTCACCCAGCTGGCTTCGTGCCTCAGGCAGCACTAGAACTCCCGGCCTCCCGGTTATTAGCCTGGTGCCTTAACCACTACACCAACCTGGCTCTCTATTTTCTGCACTGCATTCCCCAAATATAGTATCCACGAATACATACAGTGTATACTTGACAGTATAGAGTAGCATTATAGAATGAGAAGGTGCCATGTAGATCTTCAGATCAGCATAGGGATGAAAGTTAAAGCATCCCATTTTTAAACATGTTTAGGTTATTATATCAGATGTAGTGCTGGGTACCAGCCTGACTGGCTTCAAAAGAGGGTTGGACCAATGCATGGAAGTCTTGGGGATCAATGGCTATAAGCCTTGATGTGACTGCCTCTGAAGGCCATCTTCTAGGAGACTCATGGGCTTCCTTGGGCATTGATTGGCCATTGTGAGAACAGACAGCTGGTCTAGATGGGCCAGGGGTCTGATTCTAGCAGGACACTGCTTATGTTCTCATGTTACTGAACTAGTTAACAAAAAGAAAAGTATATCCACAACTAAAATAACTAAGTAAGCTCAGAACAGTCTTCCTCAACCTCAGCAACTTTTGTGTGGACTTCAACTCCCAAAATTCCCCAGCCAGAATTCCCCAGCCAGCATGTGTGGAGCTGAAGTCCACACACCTTAAAGTGAGGTTAAGAAACACTTCCTTAGAATTTATAATTGTAATAATAATGAAAAAGAAAAAGAAGAGAAAACTTGGAGAAATATGTTATGAACAGAATAACTCCAAAACATTGGCTATATTGCTTGAAACTTTTTTCCTTGCTTCTTCATTCAAAAAAATTGAAACTTAATTCAGATGCTAGCAAACAGCAACATTTTTCCTCCTAGTCTCACGTGATGAATCCTTTAGACAGCCCCACAGGTGAAAAATCAGTAATCCTGATTCTGATGTCTTGATAGATGCCAAATACTTAGAAATATTCTAAGGAATATTGGTTATTGGAATATTCTGGGTGGAGTAGCTCGCCTGTTTTGTCACCCAGGTGAGGATCTACATGGAGGGATATGGAAAATTGTTCTGCAGTAAAAGCGAGAAGGTCTCTTATGTGTTGAGCTACTTTGAAGGCATGGCAGCAGAGTGGGTTGTCGGGATGCACCGCGCAAAGGATCAGGCGCTGCAAAAGTTGGAAGATTTCATGGCAGCCCTGTGCGCCCGCTTTTGCAATTGCACCCAAAAAGTGTACAGATTCAAAGCAAAAGGCAACGCTTCAGAGTTGACATGTTGATTTCGTTCCAAAATGTGCCAATAGTAGGACAATTCTCGATCATATGAACTGATATTCAAACTCCTGGGTTGCATGTCCAACAGCAAGGCAATTCCACTCAAAAAGTTAAAGCACCCTTAAGAGGAGGTTGTCAAGTTTTTGCTTGAAGACGTCCAATAAAGTATAGCCCGCTTTTGCTGGCCTTTGGCTATAATAAAGAATTTGTTCAAGGATAGCCCTTTGCATCTCAAAGTCACCAGCCCCACTGCTAAACTGTTCACTGTTGGAAACTTTTTTTCCTAGCATTCAACTGAAATTTGTCTTATTATGACTTAAAATCATTACTTTGTAACCTTCACTTTGGAATAATCTCATAAAGCACAATTCTTGGTCTTCTTCTGTGTGACACTTCTTCAGGACCTTGAAAAATGTTACTACGTTCCCACCCCCAAGTCTTATTTTCTCAAGGCTAAATATACTCATTTTCTTTCATCTCTCTTTGTCAAACTTGGTTTCCAGTCCTCTGGTCATTTTTGTGCATTTCTTTCAACTTCTTTCAGTTTGTCTGGGTCCTTCTCAAACGGTGGTGCCCAGAACTTGATTCAGCACCCCATGCTCAAGGCTGGATTTTCCTATCCCAGAAAAAAGTGGAGCGATGGATTTGTAGGACATGGACATGGATGCTGCCTAAAATGGCGCTTGTCTCTTTTGTAGCCACATCATGCTGCTGATGACTCATATTCAAAAGATGTGATTGACTAGAGTTCCAAAGTCACTTTATTATTGCCAGATGTAAAATTGCAGAATTTGGCCGGCACATCCCCCTTCTAGGCAAGGGACCACATCAGTTAGTTTTCACAAATAACTGGGCATAGCATCAGTTTCAGGGTCCTCACGTCGGGACAAAACAAGTAGACACCACCACTTTGAAAAGGCATTTGTTGTAGTGGTAAATTATTTATACCATCCATCCTTTGGATTCTATTATTTATTTTTTATTATTGTTTTATTGTATTTTAATTGGTTTTTATTCTTATTTTACTGTAAACTGCCCAGAGTTGCTTGTTGAATGAGATGGGCAGGACTAAATTTGAAATGTAAATAAATAAATAAATGTATATCATGGTGCCTTAGAGGTCCTTGAAAGTTCTGGACAGGAGTGGCCAATGGCATGAACTGTATTTAATCCTTGGAATTCACATGTATGATCATTGGCAATGTTCCAGGTACGGGTGCCTTGACTGGCAGTTGGAAGCTGGGTTCTAGTGTTTATTGCCAAATACATAATGCTATGAGCTTGGTAAAGAGAGCCAGGTTGGGGTAGTGGTTAAGGCACCAGGCTAGAAACAGGGAGACTGTGAGTTCTAGTCCCACTTTAGGCACAAAGCCAGCTGGGTGACCTTGGGCCAGTCCCTCTCTCTCAGTCCCAGGAAGGAGGCAAGGGCAAGTCTCTTCCAAAAAACTTTGCCAGGAAAACTGCGGGGACTGGTCCAGGCAGTCGCCAGGAGTCAAGACTGACTTGAA
Organism: Python bivittatus; assembly: GCF_059951505.1. Lineage (NCBI taxonomy): Eukaryota > Metazoa > Chordata > Lepidosauria > Squamata > Pythonidae > Python > Python bivittatus. Next base: position 10,966,921 of record NW_028277054.1, on the reverse strand, counting down.
GGCAATGAATGAATGAATGAATGAATAAATAAATAAATAAATCTAAGGAACGCCAAGGAAGTCCAAGACTGGGTGGTAGAAATAGTAAACAGATAATGGGTAGTTTACTAAACAAACCAAGATTTACAAATCTTTGGGGGGGGAAATTCCATTTTTGGATGCTTTGATTAGTATTTGGTCACTTATGGCTGCACTTGGTTGCCCTTGTCCTGAGAACTCTTCTTCTTTATTTTCCACTTCACTTATAAGTTTGCAGAAGATTTTCTTCTTTTTAATACCCTTGCTGTCCCCCTATTTTTCTTATCTTTATATTAGCAAAATGAACCATAACTGGCCACATTGCTTTTCTTGTAAAAAAGAAAAAGATGGAATTGGTAAAGAAAAATCACCTAGACTGCGAATAAATGTTGATGTTCTCTGGAAATGGGATGGTTAGTCTCATTGTGGGGAAACCTTATTATTGAAATAATGTTAGCCTAGTTCTTATATATTTATGCAAAGTATTTTTAAAGAGTCTAGAACAGCCATGGTATCTCAACAGGAAACAGGACACCCATAAAATGTCACAACAAAATCAAATCCTTCTTTGGTGGCATGTTCTTCCTGTTTCACAGTTCAGGGAAACAGCTTAAAAGCTCTTTCAGAAAAAGAAGATAGTTATCTTATAAACCACAATTTTATTTGGGCTTGCGGATAGGAATAGTAGAACATCAGACGTGCAAGATTTCAAATAAGAGAAGAAATATTAACTAAATACTGGCATCCCCCAAAATTCACCATCTCCCCAAGATACACACACACACACATATATATGTATGTATATATGTTTGTGTGTGTATATGTATATGTATATGTGTATATATATATATATATATATATATATATGTATATGTGTGTGTGTGTGTGTGTATATATATATATATATGTATGTGTGTGTGTGTGTGTGTATATATATATATATGTGTGTGTGTGTGTGTGTGTGTGTGTGTGTGTATATATATATATATATATATATATATCCCCAAGTATATATACCCCCAAATATAATCTCATGGAACAGATTCGATATTAATTTTAAAAAGTTCAAAAGAACATGGACTAGAAATAAACTGATTTGTGCATTTCCTAGCCTAAATCAAGCCTCTTTGCTAGCTCCTTCTTAGGTATTGCTGATCTTATCTGTTGTTCCAATCATGACTTTTGTCTTGCTTGTTTTTATCTGAACTCAGGAGCAAAGATCCTGCAGATTTACCACTTGCCAAAGCTTTGTGTTGCAAATTTGAATGTTATACCCTTCTGCGACTAGCTATAGTCATTACATTGGAACGTCACCTATGAATTCAAACTCCCACAAAGTCAATAGTCACGAGGCCCAGAAAACCTCTTAATTCCCGTCATGGTTATCTTCTGTCACTATCAGAGAATTCAAGAGACATAAGCCTTGCACAGGTGTATAAAATTCCTGCTATAAGAGGAAGAGGTTTAAGACAAACATCCGAGTGATATTTTATAGCGCTTGCAAAGTTATTTATGGGGGTATTTCTAGCTTGCTTATTTGTTTCTTAAAAAGTGGCTCTAAAATGGCTCCATAAAATATTAATCGTTCCTCTCCCCACCCAAAATGCATGAATGTGTCTTCAGAATTAAGCTGGCTGGAGCTACATGTATCACTAAATAATAATTCATCACTAAAGCATGAAGTAAAAAAACAAACAAACAAACTGTAGGATGGTCATGTGATACTGTATGTAATCATGTGATACTGTATGTAAAGAAGTCCTCCCGTGTATCTCAGGGTCTCCCATCATTCATCTTTGTTGCCTTACTCACAGTTCAGGTACTGTTAGAAAAGGAGGAAATGTTCTCCCAATAATAACCAGACAACATTTTGGAAGATGGAGCTCCACGCTTTTTATTTATTTATCTAGTTTGGGAGCAAAGATCATGGGGGATGGGGCAGGCAATGTTGTAATGATATCACTGGAGAAGTGATATTGAGACTTAGTCATTTTCCCCTCCACCAAGTTATTGAAGTTTTTGGAAGGACAACTCTTATTAATATCAGGCTGTACAAAGATTAGATTCAGCTTAGTCTGAAAGATATAATCATCTTTCCAAATCAGATTATCAGTTTGGATTGAACTGTTTGCCTCTCAGCTGATCTGATTTGATGGCCTTTTTCACATTTTCCGCCTTAAATTGAATCAACTTTCTGAGTTGGAAGAAGAAAAGACTTTCAGTGAAATGTTCATGGATGGAGTGTTCTGACATTTATTTCATTTCAAGATGACTGAGAAATGTGTATGAATGTCCTTTCTTTCATTGTATCCTCTCTTCAGTGGTCTTCAGCCTCCATGACTTCAATTAAGGCAGGAGGAAACTTCCCATGAGATTTTTTCAGGAGTGGTGCTAATGTTCCTGTTAAAAAATTTTCAGCTCCTGGAAAAAATCAGAAAAATCACCCACCCAGTTACAGTGCTTGCAAATTTAGTATAGAATTTTGAAAGGCCATGTGTTCCTGGCTCTATCTGATATCATTCTCCTCTAAATGAACCCATTTGGGCTGTTGAAAAAGGATAGCATTGTACTAGAAAAGGTGCACAAAAGGGCAACCAAATCAATAGGTAGTTTGATTTACAAAGAAAGACTACAGCAACGGGGTTTTCTTACCTTGGAATGAAGCAGGCTAAGGGGAGACATGTCATGCATAGCACAGATAATGTAGACGGGAGAAGTTTCTCTCTTTCTTTCACAATTTGAGCTAATCTATTGAAACTAGATTCAGAGCCATTTAGGACTGACAAAAGAAAATTATTTTTTGCACAGTGCATGATTAAACTGGAATTCACTGCCAGCTGACATGGTAATAGAAGTCATGGTTTGGATGGTTTGAAAAGGTGACCAGACATGTTCATGAAAGATTGGGCTGTATCTTGATATTTTGCATAAGACATAGGTTCTGGTGAATGTTTAATGAATCTATTTCATATGGGTTCTTGCCAAAAAGACACAGGAAACCATGCTGCTGATTTTCAGTAGTGAGATCTTGAGAATCTTGGGAAATCACCAGAAATGGGGCTTAGGACCTCATGAAGCCTTGAAGTTCTCACTAGTAAAAATTGAGAGTGCAGTTTCCCATACCTGCTATGTACTTTCTTCACCCCAGAAAGTATCTTTGAGCAGGCTCAGGAAGCTGTTCCCGCCTTTCCCTCCAAACCTATGAGGGCTGGGGCTTTTCACAGATGGTCTTGAACTTTCTTTAGGAGCTGCCAGAATCTATCAACTAAGGATTTTCAAGGAGAACCTCTCCAGGACAGATGTTTTTAATTCTAACCTTGTCCTCATGTTGTTTCAAATGATAGGTGGGAGCTGTCAGCTCCTGTAGTGTAGAAACCCCGCCCCCCCACAAACCATTTTATATTGTATGTCAGTTTCCCCAGAGAAAAGGTGAACACCCAGTTCTGTCTAAAATTGCTTAAGTGGAAGATGGTTCTCTCTAATGTGAAGGAGTACGTTACCTTTTCTGCCTGTAAATCTAACTAATATTATGAACTGGGAAAGCAGAAAGGTCAGGTTGGCGAAATGTTTCTTTTGAATTCTGTAGACAGAACAGTAGGCAATAGCTTTCAATTATTCACACTCAACTTGCAAAAATTGGGGCTACTGCAGGTTGCTACAGCAATCGTAGACTGGTGCCGCTCTGTAAGTGCTTCATCAGCATTCTGTCAGTTCTGTGATGATCTCTGTTAAAACCACCGTGGGGCTGTTCTGCCTGGGCTCAGTATTTCTTCCACTCCCCTGATTCAGAATTAAGCTTTTACTGATTTCATGGCCCGGAGAAGTAAAGATTAGCGGCTTGGGATAAGTCTGCTGTGTTTTAGAGTCTGCTTGTAGGGAAAGATTTCCAGCCCATCAAATTTCCTGTCGGATGCTTTAAATTAAAAATCCACAGAAATTAATCTGAATGGACCTGGGGGTAGACAGGGGGGGGTTCATTTACATGATAAACTTTAAAAGGTGTCTCCTCTAACCCTTTTTTTTTTTTTTTTAATATGGAAGGAGGTTTGCATGCTTACAGCAGTGTCAGATCTTTGAAGAGAAAGAGGCTTCTTAAATTCTGTGCATTTTCTGGAATGGTCATGTTATGCAACATCACAGGGCGTTCCAGGAAATGCCAAATAGAAATGTGTGCTCTTTAAAGAGCATGGCTCTGTGAAATACATGCTGAGCTTTTAAAACCTTAGTAAAAAGTGAAGATAACAAACTTTAAAACCTAGTCAGTAGGTCCAACTCCTTATGTTACTTTGTTCTCCTACCCCACCCCAAGAAAAGAACACCAACAAAAATGATCCTCAGAAAATTAGATTTTACCCAAAATCTGGAAAGAATTCATTTTAATTCCTGCCAAAGAATACCCAAGAAGCTCTTCCAGATGATCTAGGAATCTTGGAAAATCATGATCAATCCACCTCAGATTTCCAGTTCTTAACCAAAGCAACTGAATCAGCCGTGAAAATGCAGTTTCAGGAATTCTCTGACACATCTAAGTTTGTGACCCCTTTCATTCAAGGTCTGGGACATAAAACACTTTAGTGAAGGAGATAGTGTTGTATAATATTTTTCCAGCTAAGGGCTGTATTTAACCTTTGAATGAATTGCAAGGTACGGATTACCCTCCCTGAAAAGTGAATGCAGTGAGGACAAAAAGGGAGAGAGAATCAAAACATAACAAAAATGACAGATAAATTCAAGCTTGTTTCCAGAGAGTACAGCAACTGAAATTGGATTCAAATGAAATTAAATTAATTCAACAAGTAAATTAATTAAATTAAGTGCTGTCTGTGTATTTAATCATTTGTTTCCTACTGTTCTATTAAGTATTACAATTCAGCTGCAACCTTTGGAGAGGCTCCAAATGATTTGGAAGAGCTGCAGCTAGGTTTGAAAAGAAACATTTTGCAATCCTGGACTAAGGTGAGCAGGGTTGGCTTAACAAAGAGTGGAGTGGGATAGAGGACTCAAGGCTGCAGGTGCTGGAGAGGAGATGAATGATTGTGGAGTCCTTGGTGTTCTCTGAGCTTGGTTGTTTTCTTGCAGACATTTTGTTACCCAACAAATTGTTCAGGGTCCCTCTTTCTTGAAAAGCAGGCACCCAATGAACATTGCAATAAAAATGGTTCTTTCACACCCCCACCAATACTGACAGGGCAAGCTACTGTACTGTTTATATAAACAGAGAGCAAACCCTACACCCTTCTAGCACTGAAGAAGTTACCTAGTCAGGTAACAAAACGTCTCCAAGAAAACAACCAAGCTCAGAGAACACCAAGGACTCCACAGTTCAATCCTGAGCTACATATATTCTCTTCTATTGATAAACGATTGTCCCTACTGGCCTGTTTTTTACTCTCTAGGCCATCCAACTGCCCTAAGGCCTAAGGAAGGAACACTAGACTATTCCTTCTTCATATGAGAGAGTTCCCCACTTCATAAAAGAGTGGCAGGATTCATATTTTGGCTAAGCCATGATATAATTTGTTCAGCTTTTGTCTAGCATGGTGTGTGAACCCAGCCAATTGTGGCTTAATAACCCGTGGTGAACAAAATTGTGGTAGCAAACTATGGTTAACAAAATGGTGGTTTGAGTAAAGTGTGGACCTGTCAATTTGTTCTCCCATTGAATGACTTCTACTGCTAATTCATAACCCAAACTGGCTTCCAGGAAACTTCAATCCATCAGTTGTCTGTATGTTTGCAGGAAGTGGCCCTTGGAGAAGTGCCAGTGCTCTGAGTTCCTTAGGCTCCCAATTATGTGGCTGTATCTGCTGAACAGAGTTATCCTTAGCATCTTGGCAACTGGATAGGGAAAAGGAGAGGGCTTTGGGAACTAATCCATTTCCTGCTGCTGGAAAGATGACAGGCCCTTGGTTGTCGATATTACTCCACGGTGCTAAAAGCTTAAGAAACTGCCTGTTGGATGCCTGCTGCCTAGCAAAGGGCTCCAAAAATCCTTCTTGGGACCAGCAGATCAGTGCTCAGTGCTGGTCCCACTCACCACAAGGTTGCTTCCTGTAGTTTCTCCAAGGGGGGCCCTTAGGAGAGGCAATCTTCAACTTGCTACACAATTCAGGTTTGCACTGTGTGTTCTAGAACTGACAGATGTAATGCATGGCCCCAGGTTAACATTGTGGGCTTGTTGCTGTAAGCTGAATGCATGAGTTGGCATCTCAGCTTCCAAGTTTATAGAGGCAGGATGCAGTAAGAATGAGGAAGGAGAATATTGTTTTAATTCTAGGCTATGTAGGTATGAATGGACTTTTTCCCAACACGAGCTGAGAGGAATATCATTTACACTGCAGGGACCAGGTAATTAACTGGAAGACTTCCATGTTGGAAAGAGCAACTTGTCAGATACTGAAATTCTCCTTGGGGTTGAGGTTGGCTTGAGAAGGGTTTGCTAGAAGAAGTTAGTTGCCCTATTACTTTTCAAGTTAGAAGCTTTGCAATTCTACATAGCTTTAGTTTAAAAACTGCTTTAGGGTCGATAACAGTCTATAAATTAATAATTTAAGGCTAATAACAAATATGACATTGTTCCTACAGCACTTCTTTTAGGCAGGGGAGGTGGAGGCATTGGTAAGATATATTTTAATTATTTTATTTCTGCTTCAGGATTTTTTTTACCTTTGCAGGGAGAAATAGCATGGCAATTCTTTTCATAATCCATAGAATAATAGCATTTCCTTTGCTGGAACCTGTGATCTGTATATTCATTTTCTTTTAATGAAAAGGTGGAGTTGTAGAAGTGCAAAAAAGGGTAATCAATAAGATTGCATTACTGGAGAATCCCTTTTCCTGTGAGACAAATTTAAAGCTTTTGCAGATGTTTCTTTCTTCTTTCATAGTTTAGAGAGAAAAAGGCAGTTGGGAGTGGGGAGTGGGTAATAAAAGAGATTTCTCAAATTAGTCATGGTGTCAAGAAAATGGATAGTCAAGTTTTTTTTTTTCTTCCATCCTTCCTCTCACTCTTATAATACTATGCAATTGATTGGTGGTAACAGATTTAAGAACAAGGAAAAGGAAAAAGTCCATTACGCAGATATTGTAATGGAACTGTGACATTCACTGCCTGAAGATGTGGTGACGGCCATTAGCTTATTTTAAAATAGGATTAGACTAATTTATAATGGTCTGTTACTGACAATCATAAATTGACTACATCCAATCTCTTAGCAAAGAGCCAATGGACTGCTGAATATTGTGCTGGGTTCTAGAGGAGACTTCATTGTCAGTCCTTTTGGATGGCCGAAGTGAGCCACCTCTGGTTAATGAGAGGGAAATGGGAATACCTAGCCATGACAAGACAAACCTATGAGAGGTATATGTTAACCTACTTCACATATCTGAAAGGATGACACACAAAAGAAAGTCTTGTTCTTGTTCTCTATTAACCCAGAATTTAGGACATGGGACAGTGGTCTTAAGTTATAGAAAGGAAAATTCCAGTTGAAGGTTGGGGGGGGGGGTGGATGGGAAGCTAATGATAAAAGCAATCAGTCCATCAAGGTGAGTTTGACAGTTGAACTATTCATTCAAAGAGGTGATGGATTCCCCTCTATTGGATGGGTTCAAGTGGAGGCTAAGTGAAGGATACTTTAATTAGAATCCATGAACTGAGCAGGGTTTTGGCATCGATGGCTTCAATGGCCTTTCCAACATTAAGGTTCTATGATTCCATGGTCCTCAGGCTAATTTCAAAAGCCTTTGGTGAACTATCAGGTTAGCTTTCTGCCAAGAGATGGCTGTCCCTCTCCAGCAGTCTGCTACAGGAGAGGAAAAGGAGATAGAAATGGGGGAGGGGAGAGAGTGAGAGAGAGACAGCAGAAGAGAGAGAAGGATGTGGTAGAGTGGGAGAAAGAGCAAGGGAGAGAGAGAGAAAAGGTACCCTCAGAAAGAAGATGATGGCACTAGCTTTTTACAGATTCCTCCAGCCACAGTGGTCTATTCCGTTCATCAGGGGCACATAGAGATCTAAAGATTTCTGTCCACTGGGTCTGTAGCATCCCTTCCCTTCAATTAAAGCCCCACAGAAGGCCCTGTAAGAGAAATTCTCTCCATGTGGGAGCAGTCATAGAAAAGATGGGGAGAGGCGTAAAAGAAAACAACTACCCCTAATGACTCTCCACATTGATAAATTGATTTTAAAAAACCATCAGAAGAAATTCTAAAAGACATTGAGATTGAAAAAGAGAAGCCACTTTTGGAGGGTAAGAAAATGATCCGATTTTGGTATAGAACTAGGGAGGGGGAAAGCCTCACATCTCTTGTGGAAACTCAAAATTCCTTAGAGGCTCATAAACCTCTCAATCTGAAGACCAGCTCAATAAAATGGAAAATCAATTATCTTCTTATTTTATCAAATACAACCTTGAGGCATCTTCTTGGCTACCGTGACAGTAGGATGTTAGAGTAGGAGGACTTTTTATCAGATCCAGCAGTGTTTATTTTTAACAATGTACTTCTTACCACGATGGGATGGCCTGTTAGGGAGTTCTGAGAGCCCTGGAGCTTCTGCATTTGCCATGATGGATGGATGCAGTCAAGAAAAGGTAACAATAGGGTTCCAAACCCAGATATAGTATTTTCCATGCAAAATGGATTTTGATAGATGCACAAAGCCACACTTTCATTTACACCTTTGCTTTGTGGAGAGACTCTATGAAGCAGCACACGGCATCAAGTTGAGGTTCAGCAAACAGAACGCAAATCATTTAAACAAGATATAGTTTTATCGTTCATTTCAGTTAATCACAGAGTCTGTGTTCCAAGCCAATCTTCTATGGACGAGAGCCATGGCTGATTGGCATTCCATTACGACACTATTCAACCATTCATAAGGCAAAGAGGTGGGGAAGATGAGGAAAGAAAGATTTGATGGAAAGATCTGATTCCGTTTTCTAGCTAGACAAATTCAAAGCTCCGTGCATTATCAATCACAGCAAATGTTCTTTATAAAAAATGTAGGCTTAGAGTACATAGGCTGTACTATCAGATTGGTGATTTATGTCTACACCTTATTACATTAAAAAACAAGCCAAGGACAATGCTGCCTGTCCTGTACATCTTCTGCCCATTAAGGAAGCAAACATCCTGTCTTCTAGAGGAATTGTATCTTCAGTATCTCCCAGGTTCCTTGAAGAAATGTGAAAAAGTGACTCCAGAGAAGAGGGCAGAAATGGCCCATAATCTTGCTTGCAAAAGTTCTGTCAGCCCTGTGAGGTAGGTTGATTCAGGAAATGCCTCCACAAGAAATACTGGAACTCTACTTTATTGATACAGGCTACAGTAACAGTAATCTTGAAAGCTTGACAGCATTTGCCCTTCCCTCCCTCTTATGCCAAAGAGAGTCAAGGTGGGGTCACTTAAAGTTTCTTTCTAATGCCATCTTCCTTTCCTAGGCTTCATTCAAGTTTTGCTAACTGCTGCATGCCTTCTTTGATCATCTCTGTAGTTCTCTACAAGTTGGGATTAGGGCCAAGAACCTCTTAAGTTCAGAAACAACATACATATAAACTATTGGCTGGAAGAGGTGGCTACATGATACTTATAACTATGATTTATGATGGTCACTACAAAAAGTATACTTGTGCAGAATGAAGAAGTCACCTCTTGATTATGGAGGTTGCTATGTTCCTCTCTAGAGGCTTCAGAGAAACCTAGCAGTGACAAGCAGTGACCTTCCAGATTTTCCGGTACCTCTCACCATTGGCCAAAGTATCTGAAACTGTTGGGAGTAGATGTTCACCAACACCTAGAAGGCCAGAGTGTGCCCACACTAGATTTAAAGGGGGGGAGAGGAAACCATTGCAGGCATGTCTGGCTGATGAAGCTGCAGTAAAACAGAAGCAGTAATTGATTATGGATAATTGATTCTTGCTACAATTAAAGCCATGAGCTTCATTGCATATATGTTTCCAATATATTTATATAACTGTCATTTTTTTAACTGTATAAATGAATCCCATATTTCATTATACTTGTCCATACAAAATCTATGTCTATAGGCAATCCACTCATAAGTGGCAAGTGCAATCAGGTCTTCAATCCATTGAGTGAATGGGGCATTTTGTTGGAGATATAATAAGGACAATACCTCTTTAAAACATGTTTTTACAATGTCCTATATTTACTAAATTTTGGAAGAAAGTAGTGGACTATATAAACATGATTGTGCAACAAAAGCTAAAATTTTCAGAGGATAATATTCTTTTGAACTATATACCTAGTACATGGAATATAACATCTGGACAATGTAAATGGATTCTCCGTGCTCTCACTATGGCCAAAAGACTGATATTGCAACATTGGAAAGACTCAGAAGTTAATTTTAAGAATGTCTGCCATTATAGATAGACTGGATTTAAAAGAGGTTATGGAAGAGGAACAAGTTTTTATTTTTACTAAATAAAAAAAGGAAAGCAAGGACCTAAAAGATGTCCCTTTCCCTTCTGATCCTTTAACATCTTTAACAAAAGATAGGCAGCTTTTTCAACCCTTGGAAAAGCCCCCCTATGCCTCAAGCTTTGTAGCATTTTTGCCTGCATATAAAACTCACTTTGGGGAAGATGATTCTGCACTGAAAAATAACCTCATCGGTGTAGGACATGAAGGCAAGAAACAATGACAGCTGCTACTCTTTAAAAAAAAAAAAAGAAAAACTATTGGAAAATTGCAGAAAAAATTAGATTTTTCAGTGTCTTTAGCAATCTTTGTAGTTCTAGAGGCCCTGCTTACAACAGGGTTAGGGTCATTCAGTTTTGATGAGCTGGAGGGTGAATATATGAATTCCTTTGTTCCATTAATTTCATGCTTCATAGCAAATACACAAAGATTAGAAGTAACCTACATTCTTTACTGGTTCCTTACCAAGTTCTGTTGCTTTTATAAGGCTTTAAAAAAAAATAATAATAAAAGTATTAACTTAATCACATGATTCTTTGCAGGTTGCCATAAAAATTTATTGTCAACATTCTGTCCCCATTCCATTCAAAATGATTTCACTACAGGAAAAAACTTGAAATAGTTTAAGAAAATCATGTCCTGGGTCAAAATATTAGTTCATCTGTTTATTAAATATTTGTTTGGCTTTTTCAGGGCAAATAAAATAAAGTGTAAAATTGTACTTAAAGTCCCCAGGCAAAGCAATTAAAAAGATATTAATAAAATGAAGATACAAAGAACACTCACCACCACTCAGAACCCATTTTAGCAACTAACAAGTTGCTTAAGAACCTCTCTGAACATCTTAGACTGACAGTAGATGGCACTGGCCTGGCCTCCATTAGCAGCCATCAGGAAGCCCATGTGTGAATTCCTACCAGTTGTGCCTGAGACAATGTTGGAACACAGAGACACATCTCTCTTGGGAAACTTAAAATCCCAGATAGGCTGCTGTAGAAATAGTCAATATTTCGAATAGCTTGGTCCAAGGTTGTGTAGGACATTGTAGTTTAATGCTAGAACTTTGATGATTACCAGAAATGGATTGATAGCCATTGATTTAGGCTAAAAGTCATGACATTAATTCTCCCATAGTGCCTCTGGGGCCCTGGAATGTTGCTTTATTAGGAATTTTCCACAGTGAAGACCTCATCAAATGAGAACGAAATGACATCACCAACTAGCTTAAAACCTTGAGCCACAAATCGTCTTCAGTGCTAAAAGCCTGCCTGAACAAAACTGTCTTTGACTCCCAGAAGGTGGATGATAAAAGGTAGGACTACCCATGTTCTTTTGTGGCAGGGAATTCCTGATTCTGGGAAAGAAGGCCTAGGCACCTGTGGAAGGCCCACAGTACATGTACAAGTGAGGAAACATGCATTGCAACACCAAATCCACCAGTAATGTCATTGTGTGCTATGTTGTGATGCAAGTACAAAAAGGCGGAGCTTGTGTTGTCACATCATAATGCATGTTTTGTCATTTTGGTGCCATCATGGGTAGGAACAGATGTCTAAGCAAGAAGGCTCTATTTTTTTTTGTTCCTGCCACCGACCAGTCTGAGAGCAGTGGCAAAGGGAAAAAATCCTCTTCCAAGAAACTTAAAAATTGGGCAAGTTCTTATTGGAGAAGGAAGACCATCCAGTTGCCTACTTCCAAGCTGTGCAGGGCTTTGTAAGCCTGTTCGGGTTTCAAAGTTTAATGGCATCTCATGCTATATTTCCTAGTGGAACATGGGAGCAATGTACAGAATGTAAATATCAGTTGTAAATTTAGTATCTTAGACTTTAACTAGGCTTCCCCAAATCCTTAATTCTATTGCAAGATGGCAGAGACAGGAGAGGACATCAAATTAACAGAATCCAAAGGAATTACTAACTATGACTGTTCTTAAGCATTGTATAAATTAGAGTTAGGCAGCCTCTCTGCAAGTAGTCAGTTGAGACTTCTGGAAATCTATTATTCCTCCATTTTCTCAGAGAAGAGGCTTCACGATTGGCAAATCTACCTCAACTTAGTGTGGTCCTGGGAACAGAGCATGCCATCTTTAATCCCATCAGAGTGTCTAGGGTGGAGAGAACTTGATAGAGAGCCCTTTGCTAGATACTTTACTCCCTTCCCTATTTCCCATTGTTCACCCATAAAAATAAGACGTTCTGTGGATTGGGTTCAAGTCTATATTTTCTTTTAAGCCAATGATGTGTGAAATGATCTCTTGCATTTCTCCCCACTTTCAGCCCCCAACAGTTAACTACATGGCAGCAATGTCTGTAACAAGGGGGTCACAACATTCAAGTTGGCAATCATGACTGCACAAAGCGTCTACTCTTGTATTACATGTGTGTGATGTCACTGCACGTATAAAAGGGGTGGGGCTTCAATCACATGGTTGCAATTATCATCCTGACCTTTTTGACCTCCCCACATAGGACGCACTTGTTCCTGGAAGGTACCAAGGAAGAAGCATCATTATTTCTTGCCATCACCCTTCCCTTTGCATAAAACCTCCCTACTGGAAATTTTGCCATAAATACTCCTTGCTATAGGGTCTGCTGCAAATTTCATTGCATTCTGTCTCTAAACAAAACCGTTATGGGCACTTTTCCTATAATACCAAAATTTATAGGAGGATAGTCTGAAAAACACTGCACTGCTTTCTATGAAATTTGGTATTCTTCCTCCATTTATAACATTCTAACTTTTTGGCAAACTTCACGTTCTGTTCAAAAAAAGTTATTTATTTTTGTTTTTCCCTTGCTAGATAATGGGAGGTGGAGCTTGGATTTTTTTTTTTTTCCTTCCCTGATTCACACTCCAGAATTTGGATGAGTTGGGTTGGGCTGCTCCCTGGATTAAAATACAAGTGTGTTGGATTCCTTTCAAAATCAAAGAAAGCTTTTATAACATTAAGGATAAAGACAGGCTGTTAGCAGCTTTTGGCATTCTGAATCTCATCATAATTCTACCCCACCCCTCCAAAAAGGCCCCCCATCTGTCAGGAATCATTAGTGACTTTTTAGAAATGAAACACAAAATCCCTGAACAATTAAGAGGCTGCTCCCACGCACACATTTTTCCTGCTCTTTCCAAAGCTTTTGTGTATTGCAGTTGCAAGCCAAGATGTACATGTTGATCCTGACAGGAAAAACTACGATTAATGAATAATGGAGTACTAACAATATATTTCTGCCAGGCTAAGCTGTCGTAATTCAATCCAAATAGTAAGGGGGCGGGTGTGTGATTGCTTAGAGGATCTAAAAGGCAATGCAATATTAAGCAAAATAAAGAAGGCAATACTTTATGATTATTTTTCTACAGGCCTCTATCTCTGGTGTTTCAAAAAAGCATCGAGGATGAAACTGCCTTGGCAGCAGAAGGAAAAGTTTAAACACAGATTAATCCGCCCGCTGCCTACTGCCCTGGAGGATCTATGGAAAGTTCCTTTCCTCTGCAATCCCAGGCTCTTTTTATTGCGTTTTGAAAGGATGAAACCCCTCTAGTAAATAAATCCACAGACTTCTCTTACAAGTTTTATAGTTTCAATTTAAATCAGTGTGGGCAAAAAGTCCCAGTTAAATTCCTGACAACTCCAGTTAGCCAAGAATCCTATAGAGACAAAACAGTCAAACAGATCGAGGCTGTGTTTACACAACCAAGCTGTGGTTTGCTTAAACCCACTTTATTGCACAAACCACTGTGGACTACATTCACACGTCATGCTGAAGCTTCAGCTGTGCATTACAAGCCCTAAGAGATGGGCTCACACAGTACACTCAGCCCAACTCAAACCAAACAACCCCCATTATAGCTAACAAGGTTGGATGAACTAGTCAATACTGAGCAAGAGGGTCTGGCTTTTGAGAATGCAACTTACAGGTGAGTGGGAGGAAAGTGGGTTCTTACAAGCTGCCCCAACCTACCTTGGCATCATTTTATAGCAAGGGTGGCCTTCCACATGAGGCTCAGAAAAAACTCTAGGCAGCATAGCCAAAGATGAAAGATGCCAGAAGATACAGTTAGCCACAAGTTCCCCACCTCTGGTTTTCATTCATTCATTCATTCATTCATTCATTCATTCATTCATTCATTCGATTTATATGGCCACCCATCTTGTGAAACCCAAGTCCGAGTGGCTAACAGCAGTAATAAAAACACAACAATAAAACAATCCAACAAACAAACAAGAAAAAATGGGCACCCAGTTCAACAGCATATATCCAACTACAGGGTCCCCCGCAATCCAACCTTGCTATCCCAGTGCCTGAGGGAATAGCCAGCTCTTAATGGCTTTCTGGAAAGCTAGGCAGGTGGGGGTCTGCTGGATCTCAAGGGGGAGGGTGTTCCACAGGGCAGGGGCTGCTACCGAAAAGGCACACTTCCTAGGTCTCCCTAGATGGCAATATGTAAGGGAAGGGACCTCAATTAATCAATAAATCTCCTTATGTTAACCTGGGTGTTTTATGCATCTTGTACTTACAGAGTATGGTACATGATTGCATGTAGGTTATAAGCTTACTTTTTCTAGAATTAGAAAAAGTTCTAATTTTTGGAAGCCATTACGTCTTTACCAGACCTTTAAATCAGAGATTACAAACCTGTATCACTCCAGATGTTATGGTTGCCAACTTCAATAATCCCTGATCCTTGCCCAAGCATGCTGGGAATATGATTTCAACATCTTCTTGGAGGCACATGGGTTCCGCCCCTGCTTTAAGCAATTAAGCAATCTTTGTCTTTTAGAATTCCTCAAGCTGTCCCTCTTAAATTTGCTGATAATGGTCAGAAAATACTAGTTCAAAGAGCTGTCCGGAGAAATTAGGTCTTAGTATCAAAGATTCACCTATTAAGTTTGGCCTGACATCAGTGGAAACACTTAAGGCATGGTGACATTAGACATCACCAAAGAGAAATATTCATTCCAGGCAGGCAGTTTCCTTTACAACAGTATTTTTTTTAGCAAGTTCAAACTATTCAGCTCCACCTCACAAAACTCTTATGATTCACAGGAACCACATTCTCTGCATTAGTTTTGTGCTATCATACTAGATTTCTGATTATTTGACTTTATGTTTTAGATTCTAATTCCCTAGATCCATCCCACTGTTTTGATTTCCTTCCTTCCTTCCTTCCTTCCTTCCTTCCTTCCTTCCTTCCTTCCTTCCTTCCTTCCTTCCTTCCTTCCTTCCTTCCTTCCTCATTTGAAATAATTGAAATTAACCTCAAGGGAAAGTATGCATTTATTTCAGCAGAACACATAAATAACCAGTCCATCAG
Organism: Python bivittatus; assembly: GCF_059951505.1. NCBI lineage: Eukaryota > Metazoa > Chordata > Lepidosauria > Squamata > Pythonidae > Python > Python bivittatus. The sequence continues at coordinate 10,951,147 of NW_028277054.1, read as the reverse complement.
GAAGAATCAGCATGAAGCACTAATAAGACATTTATTCATTCATGTCCTGTAAACAAACACATTCATAATTAGCTGCAATGCTCAACAATCAATGAAAGCAAGTGGGAGCACACACAGTCCCACATGTGGACGGAGCAAGATGAGAGGAAGGCAAAGAGGAGGCAATATTTTCCCTTTGTACTTTGATCTTCCCTTTCTGCAACTGCATTTGTGCCTTCTGGTTCCATAAAGTGCCAGCTTAAGTCAAAGCACTGAAATGGATATTGACATGCTTAGCTCCACGCCTTGGAAACGGATGCTGTTGCAAAAGTATAATAATCTGATTTTCCCTGTTGTGCATCTAGGAAATTAGACCCACACCAAATACGATGCAACACTCTTGTATTGTTGCAAGATAGAAAATCTCTTAGAAGTCGCTTAAAATATAACCATTTAGCATAAAGACATTTATTCATGTTGTGCAGATGGGTGTTTGATATACACTACATATTTATGCTGCAATACATTTTTAATACTTAAAAATATTGTTAAGATTCCCCATCCCTACCTGCACACCCAGGTATCCAAGGTATTTTTTTTTTTTTAGGGAAGGAGGAGACAAGGATTTTGCTATTGTCCAGCTGCAACAAAGTGATGGACTTTTGTTATTAGTCAGCTCAGCATGAAGGTCTTCAGTTCTCTTATTTATACTCCTTGGCCTGGGAAGATGGCACCGCATTTCAGCTTGTTGGCAAGATCATGTAGCAACAATGCCAGACATCAGATTTTTGACTGGTTCCCTTTTTTGGTCCATGAGCTGATAATCAGATTTCCTGGAACCAGTTACTGATGCAGGTGTATTTTCTGCATTTGTTGTTGAACTTTGCTATCATATCATGGTGCTATTACATCATTTCCCATTCCAGGTATCTGGAATATCAAGTTGCTATTCTATTTGGCCCCATTCCCAACTACACAAACTTCTCTTTTCACGCCTGGCATTTATTTGGTTCCTCTGTAGACCTGACTTTTTAAAATAATTCAGAGTTGCTACTCAGTTTCTCAAGAACTTCCTCTTGACCTTGCTTCAGCCATTTCAAAACAAGAACCAGGGGAAAGGATGGGTACAATACAAAAGGGGGAAAAGGTTAAGCCGGGCAGGAGCTGATTTAAATAGTTGTTTCAGTTCTCTCTCTTACAATTCTACTGGTTCAATGTACAACTCGCTCAACTTCTGTGAGAGTGGTGAAGGGTTAGTATCGGGACTTCTGGGTTCCCTGTGATCAGCCATGAAGTTCTGGCCTTGTAAGAAGTGGATGAGAAGAAAATTAATATATTTCTCCCAGAAACATGGACCTGCCTTTTTACCTCCCTTAGGAGAGTGTCAGCTTATTTTGATCAGCATCCACATTAGATTTATCATCATCAAGGAAAGCATCCTTTAGAGCCAGTGAATGTCTGGCAGGAATGCAATGATGGAGTGAATGTAATGGAAAATGCAAAGTAGGTGCATTAAGCCTCCAGAAGATTAACATAGTTTTTTAAATAGATCTCCAAATCCTGTGCTTAAAAATCATCATTTGGATGCCAAATTTTGGCTGCACAATCCTGGGGGATTCTAGTGCAATGTTTCTCAACCTTAGCAACTTTAAGATGTTTGGATTTCAACTCCCAGAATTCCCCAGCCAGAATTTATAACACATTATAAAAGGCAGTGCAGGGTTAAATCTTCCTTGTTTATTTCAGCAGTGGTGCAGGATGAGAAAGGCAGGCTGAGATTTCCTTATGCAACACTAGTCCTGCAGATCACGGTGCTCCCTTAAGTAATAAGTTCCCTTCCCCAACCGGCATCCTTCTCAGGGATGACAAGGAAGACTGTTGGAAAGAGTTACACCACCACAAGCCAGGACAGATAGATGACAGATTGAGCTAATGTAGTCCCTTCTAATGGCTTGGGAGTTGTCAGGGCATGATCTGCAGTGCTTTAGCACCAATTGCCATTGCTCTGGATTTGCTTGGAAATGACAGCTAAGAGAGGATAGCTCTGGGGTGTTGGTTCTCTTTGACTGTCTGATGTGTATTTATGTATAGCTATGCTGTCCTAAAGCAAGATTTTGTTTAACTAACATTACCTTTCCTCGCTGTCTTCAATAGTTTCCTTCTTTCTTCCTACCAGTGAAGCACAGCTCCCTTTCTGGAAACCAAAGAGACTGCCAGACATTTGGGGAACAAAACCCATGGACAGGAGAACTCTTCAAGTTTCTTCTGTTTCCTCTTCCACTGCTTTGGGCACACCATTTGGAGGTCCACACTTTTTTTTCTAACCAGTGCAGTGATAAAGTGTAGAAGCATGGTGTGGAGAACTCATGGGGTAAATTTTGGCCAACCAATCTGGCAAGGCTGTTGCTTTGGGAATGATATAAGCCATCTTGGGCTCATGGAAAAAAATCAGCATTAGAAATCTAATTGAGGGAATGAAGGATATGCAAACAGTTGGCGCTTTAGCAACAGTATCTCCAATGCACATGTATAACACTGATGCTGAAGCATCAGGGAAATTTGTAATTTTATTGACAGTCCAAGATTAGGGTGATCCAATTTTAAAACACTTCTTAGCCAATGGTGCTTTAGGTCAATCTAATCTACTCTGCAAGGATGTTATAAGGATAAAATGGGAGGAGAGAGAAAATTGTGTATGCTATGCTGCTTTCTAATATTTTGTATCTATTGATTCTAGACTTTCCTGTACAACAATAGAGGGAAAAATTCTCCATCTTCCACACAACAGCTTTTCAGATATTTGAAGGCAGCTATTATTTCTCCCCCAAGCTTCTCTTTCTCAAGTGAAACCTACATGGTTAGATTCTAAGTTTTCCATTCTGTAGGAGAAGGGGTTGGGGGGTTGGGGGAAACAGGCATATTTCACTCCAAGCCAGTGCTGAGAATCCATTTTCCTGAAAAAACTTTCAGATATTTTTCTTATATATTTTTCTATCTTTGTAAGAGAAGGCTAACTGGCAGAATTATCTTTGAATATTCTCCACACTATATGTGTGTGTGAGAGAGAGGAGCGAGAGGGAAAGAGATATTACCTGCAATGCCCTGGAACAAAGCTAGAAATGGTATATTGCGGAGAATGCAAACTGAAATCAGACTACCAAGATGGTTGCAATGTTTATTTTGCTATTTTACTTATTTTATTTTTAAAGGAAATAGTAAAATAAACTCTGAGAGCCAGCTTGGTGTAGTGATTAAGGCCCCAGGGTAGGAACCAGGAGACTTTTGAGTTCTAGTTCTTCCTTAGGCACAAAGCTAGCTGGGTGACCTTGGGCCAGTCACTCTCTCTTAGTCCTAGGAAGAAGACAATGGCAATCCACTTCTGAAAAATTTTCTTGCCAAGAAAACTGAAGGGACTCGTCCAGACAGTCGCCAGGAGTCAACAATGACTTGAAGGCACCAAAATAAATAAATAAATGGGCATGGGGTACAACAAGAAATGGCTACTCTTACTGCTAATGCTAATTCTCACCTTCAAGAACCCATCTGGTAATTTTATCTACCCTCGGAGAAATTCCTGGAAATAGTTCCCCCAGTTCCTATGAACAAGAACCAGGAGGAGACCTTTGTATGCTACGGAGCTCTGAGCTGTCCAGGGTCCTGTAACTTCATCTTGTCAGCACTCTCTTGGGTCTTACAATTTTCAGTTTTTTGTTGTGGCTGAACAGATCATTTTAACAAGAGAGGAAGAAAATTAATCTCAGAGTGTTGTTCTCCTGTTCTTTGCCCCGCCCAACTGTGTTCCCTTTACTGGCAGTGATTTGCAATATGGTCCTGTCAGGCTATATGTATTATTCAATGCCCTGAAACCATCTCTAGATTCAGAGAAGCACAGGAAAAAAAGTGCCAAGGGAAGAGATGATTCAGTTCTGGCAGTGGCATTGGGAAAGCCCAGATGGCTGCTTGTGATTAATTTGAGCTCTGTGATTCATCTATCATCAAGCTATTAACCCATGCATTGTAGGGATTAATTGATTAATGTTTTCAAAAGTTCACAATAAGCAATTGTTGATGCAGAGGGGAGCACAACAGAAAATAAAACATCACTCATTTGGAATTCTTTTCTGTTTTAAAATGAGAGAATGCAGGGGTTGCAGGAAATAAGACTTTTTAGAACTCCAAATGCCATGAGACATTATTTAAAAATCTGTGCATTTGCAAGATTTCAGCAAGCTCTCTTTGCTAACACTCAACAATTAAGGATGTGCAGAAATGTTAAAATGAATTCCACTTAGCAGGTATCTTGCATAGAATAATTTAACAAGGGGACTTTCAACATTTTCCCTCTCTGATCTTCTCCCAGAAATGGAAGATTCTAAAATACCTGCTTTTGAAATCAGTGCATCAGAAAGTTTCTGTTATTCCATTAAAAAAAATATCAATTTTTGTATCTAGTCTTACAAATGTACTGTAGTCCTATAGCATTTAGCTCCATCCCTTCATTTATGTATCTTCACCTTTCCCCTTATGAATAAAGCTCAAAAGTAAAATATATGCTTTGTTTGTAACAACTCTATGAGAAAGGCTGGGCTTTTGGTCACTATATTAAAGAGCATCTTTTACAAAACTGGACAAAGATGGTTTCTGTGGGCAGAGACATTGCATGGATGGATGACCCCAATTCTATTAGATTTCTCTCCCTCTCCAATGGGAGGAAAAATATAGAACAGATTCTAGATGGATAGGATTCATCATTAGCAGTCATCATACAGTAATGGAGCCCCTTTCTTTTTTCTGCTTTTGCTTTAATGGCAGCATGGCCACCATTTTACACCTTCCACTATGTGATGGGCTTAGCCTCATTCCTTAGCTTTAGGGAGGCAGGAAGGCAGGAAGGCAGGAAGGCAGGAAGGCAGGAAGGCAGGAAGGCAGGAAGGCAGGAAGGCAGGAAGGCAGGAAGGCAGGAAGGCAGGCAGGCAGGCAGGCAGGCAGGCCACTCTCCCAAATTGGTGAAGGATCTTCAAATAAAACTCTACCGAGTGGGCAGGTGATTCATTACTGAATATTGAGTTTTTCCTCCAGGTGCTTATGACAGTGTGCATGGTAATCCCTGTTCTAATTTTTCATCACAACAATAATCCTAAGATTGGACAGAGCTAGTGACTGAGTCCATGAGCCATTGAGTCTCCATGGCTGATGGTGGTCTTGACCCTAGGTCTCCCCAGTCTTAGCTCAGCTCTTTAATGTGGGCACTGCCTTAGTTGCTGAGTAGTTGAGAATGGAGCTTGTCTTCCTGGGCCAAAAGAGTGCATGGCCAAAACCAGATTTAAACCAAGCCACCCTAATTCATAGAATAGGTTCCTGGCCACTTTTTTACAGTACTTTTTCTCAGCTACTCTCTATGTTCGCTACACATTTTTGCCTTATGTATGCATTTTTGTATGCAACCTTTCTAAATATATGCATTTTTTGCAGGCAATTCCTGAGCGAAAAAGAAATCAGGAAGGATCAATTAGAAGACCGTTCGTCCCTCGATTTGTTCTATTTTCCCTGATCATTGTCTTTATTTTAAAAATTATATCTCTAAGAATTTCAGCAAAATACACACAGTAGCCTGTTTCTGGCATTTTCTAGGTTTAAGAGTTCATGTCATGCATTCAGGAATCCAGGTTTTACCCTTGACATTTCCAGTTTTAAAAAAATGTGAGCTCCTGCCAGTCAAAATACCAAGTCAGATAGGCAGACAATTTCAATTAATCTAAGGAAATTTCCAGTTGAGGCTTTCAAGAGAGCCAGGTCTAGATCTCCCATATTGCATGAAGTGCAGTCTCAGGCTTCCCCTGACTGTCACTCTTCCAACAATCCAAAGCGGCCAGCAGAAATAGGAAGGAAGATTTGTAAAAACAGTCAGGAGAAATGCCCAGGAAGGAAGGAAGGAAGGAAAGAAAGAAATCTAGATTTTTCAGTGCATAATACATAGAGATCTCATTCTATCTATTTATTTACTTATTTAACTTTATATGAGAAGTAGATGACTCTGGGTGGCTTACAACAATTAAAAACCCTATATAAAAGAACAAAGAACAATATAAAACCTATATAAAACACAACACAGTCAGCAGCTGAGGTACAAAAAGCCACCCACACTAATCAACATTACCACTGTAGAGGCTCTACCATACATCTGGATCCCTAAGCCCAGCGGTAGAACCACAACTTTAAACAAAAAGTCAGGAGGGTTGGGACCAATCTAAGTTCTGGGGGAATGATGCTGCAAAGGATGGGCACCATGGCAGAAAAGGCTCTCTTCCTGGGTGCTGTCAGATGACGTTCCTTAGCAGACGGGACCCACAACATGCCTCTCCTGCTGGACCTGATGGGACAGGTAGATGTAACCAAGGGGGAGGCGGTCCTCAGGTAACCCAGTCCCATGCCATGAAGGTGATAAAGCCCAGCAACTTGAATTGAACCTGAAGCATACTGGTAACCAGTGCAGCTCATGGAGCAAAGGTGTAACTTGTGCAGATGAACTTATCAACAGCCTGATCAACTAAATTCCAAAATAGAAAGCACCAGCATAACTAAAGAATAAACCTACAATTTGAAACCTATGGACATCCAATCCCCATGTATTTGTACCACCACCAATACATTTTTACAGCATTGTTCTTGTTTTCATCCTTTTCTTGGTGCCAGCCATTACAAAGAGGTTTGTTAAGAGCTGATAAGCCTCCTTCCAAAGGCAAATGGTGATGATGATGATGATGATGATGATGTTGATGACGACGACGACGACGACTACTACTACTACTACTACTACTACTACTATTTTGCCAATCCAGCTTTTCTTAGGAACAACCTCTACTTTCAAAATGAAAGCCGGTGTCTCCCTGCATCTTCACCTCCTAAGGTTCTTTTAAAAAAAGGGATTAGAAGGTATAGAAGGTATAGTTTTTTGCCCCCCCCTCCACAAAAGCGAGTGGGGAGGAGAGCAACCTTTAATTCTGTCCAGATAAGGCAGCAGTGCTAAATCACTTACAATAAGGGAGCAAAGGTTAAGATAAGACTCTTTTCTGTATTTTCAAAGTATCTCAATAATTCCATTAGCAGGACAGAATGAGCAACAGAGAAAAGCAAGTGCCTGAGCATAAGATAGCACCAAATATATTTCCCAGAAGTTAACATAAATTTTGTCTCAATGGAATTAGAAAGAATATTTGCAACAAATGGGCTTTCAGGGCTTTCTTTTTTTCTTTTCTTTTTTAATGAAAACACATGAACAGTCAAAGCCAAAGACTTACAACTTACAAGAAAACCTCTTAAAAGGTTTGCCCATAAACATGTTGGTGGTTGACTCTGCCACTTATCTTTTTGACCAGGGTTCCTCAACCTTGGCAACTTTAAGACGGGTGGACTTCAATTCCCAGAATGAATTTGAAATTGAAGTCCACACATGCTGGCTGGGGAATTCTGGGAGTTGAAGTCCATACATGCTACTTGGGGCATTCTGGGAGTTGAAGTCTAGATATCTTAAAGTTGCCAAGGTTGGGAAACACTGTTCTAGTGGAAGTAAAAATGGGTCTGAAGGGTTGCATGCCCATTCCTTTCATGGTAACTCCAACTGTAGCTTAACACTCTTGCCTAAAGCTTTTACACCCAAAGGGGTTCATTTATTTCATCTACTCCCATTGATCCAAAGGATTCAGCTCTACTTGACCTTCACCTTCTATTTTAATTCTACACTACTTTGTTTTCAACCAAAAATTGTGCCCCCCCCAAAAAAAAAACTGGAAAGAAAAGATGAAACTGGGAGTCTGTGTCAAAACCTTGCTGATGGTCAAAAACAGGGCTCCTCAACCTTGGCAACTTTAAGACGGGGGACTTCAACTCCCAGAAACTTGCTGCAATGAAATGGGTATTTGGATCCACTGGTTCTAGGGACCTGGAGGAGAGCTTTCACTTTTCAGCAACCATTATTAAAGAAGCTCAGTGCTGTGTAGAGGACTAAAAATGCAGGAAGAATGGAATTTAACCCATTAGACTAATCCCTCAGTGAAACTGATTCTTAGCAATTATCAGTATGATGTTCTATCAGAGCTTAATATCTAGAAGCAATGCAGTGTGGAAACCCAATTGCTGGAGAGCAACAATAAGAGAGGGCAGCTGCAACAATACTATGCCTGTGGTTCTCCCAGAAGGATTTAGTTCACCCCTGCAAGATAGAGGATAGGTAGGATGCAGGAATAGCTAATCTTTTGCTCCAATCAATTCATCATGTTTCTAAGTTTTTATTTCCTGGCCTCCCACTCAAACTGTATAATGCAGATTCTTCACTGGAGAAAGTATTTGCAGTACAGCTGGTGCTGAACCAGGTTCTCTGCAAGAAATATCAGCAGAAAGTCACCTGAACTGTGGCACAAGGTTGCTTGAAATGGTCACTCTGAAGCTATAAGAAAAATGAGAAAGCTCTAAGAATTCAGGTTGTTTGGACAAACTGTAAGCTGAATTGTAAGAAAACTGGAATTGTCCTGATGAATTGGAATATTATATATATATATATATATATATATATATATATATATATATATCTCTCTCTCTCTCTCTCTCTCTCTCTCTCTATCTCTCTATCTATATATATATATATATATATATATATATATATATCAGGACACCACTGTTAAATTCCTTGAAACATTATTTTGCTGAGAAGTGGCTGCCTCAGGGCACTTACTCAAAGTTGTCAGCTTCTGGGAAAAAAGCTACCCTTTGTAGCTACTCTAACTTACTAGCTCAGAGCTGACTGGCTTGGAGTGGTGGCACTTAATGTTTTCCCTCTGCATATCTAAACAGTGTAGACTCACTCAATGCCCTGAGGCTCTGCAACAGAGTGGGGTGATCCCAAATGAGGAAACGACAAGCACATTCAGTGTTTTTTACCTAAGGTGACATAGTTTCCAACACTAGATTAATCTATTGTGTATGTATCAGTAGATTAATAAATAGGTCTGTCAAACACATTGCAAATCCTCAGTTTCAATAAAGTTATGGCTTTAAGTTATCCTAATCTTGGCTATCATCATGCTTTCTCTCTAGCATTTAGGAAGGGTGCCATCAACAAATATCTTGACAACTAACATGAATGGATGAATTACGGCACTGGGAAATGATAGAGTGATTTTTCCTACTTCCTTCTTTGCTATGACAGATTGGCCATGAGATTGAAAAGCATCTGAAGATTAGGGCAGCCTCAAAGCGCCAGGAGCAATGTATCTTCTGGCTTAATAAGAAAGTTAGCTTTGATGGTTGAAATAAGAGAAGACTACTGAAGCGATTGTGGAAAAGTCTGCCTGGGTTGTGCAAAGTGGTGGCATTCCTTTATAGAACATCATATTAAGCACATCTGAAGCACTTCAGCATGGCAGTAATATTTCAGTGCAGCTCTGTATGTATATGTGTGTGAGAGAGAGAGATGGAGAGAGAGAGCATGTGAATTACTTTCAGGCAGGAGTGTCCAATTCCAGGTTACTATATGAAATGGTTTAGATGAATCAAGAGTTTCATTCTTCTTCTATGCCCAACACTGAAATACAACAGTGGTCTGCTATATGGTAGATGAAATTTTCCTTTGCCCATCAATTGTCAGCAGAAAATGAACAACAAAACAAAATCATATTTCATTACTTCACCCATCTTTCCTTCCTTTTAGCATCAACTAATAGTATATCCTAAGTAAAGATAGGATCTGGGGTTCAAAATGAATGCTGAAGGCTTAGATCCAATGTCTTGGAGAAAAAGATGGCCCAAAAAAGGAGAAGAAAGAGATTTAAGGTGACTCTGGCAAGTTCTCAACCCACCAAGCAAGTCTTTCCTATCTTCCTATTCAGGAAGGATGAACGGGTAGACCTTGAAACAGCTGATTACCATATGCTGAAAATTGCAGCTTTAATAACTTAACCCAAGATCAAAAATGCCCAGTGCCAGCCCTGAAAGCTGCTGATAGCTAATAAGGCACGGCTACCAGATCCACCTCAAAGAACACCAATAAGAGCTAATTGCATTTTCCCCTTTCCTTTGATCAGCTTTGGTTTGACCAAGAGATTCCAGCTTATAACACATGTTTTTAAGCAACATACAATGTCCGTATGTCTTTTTAATGTTGCATACTGCAGCTTTTCCACTTCTAATCGCTATCTTTTGATTTGCTGCTACTGCTTGCCAAAAACAAGGTCCCATTAAATTTGTGGTAGTGGTCCAGCTTCAGTCCTTCACAAGCTTCCTTGTAACTAATCACATTTACTTGGTTTTCCCACTGACATAGGGAAGCAAAGAAATGACCTTTGAATAAATACCTCACTAAATTATAAAAGAAATGTGCTGACTGGAGAAGGCAGAGACTCACTAGGCAATTACTTTAAATATGAGTGATGACAGAATACAAGAGACAGATGAATGGTAGAGGAGCAGGTGTGGGTCAGGAGCCAGGGGAAATGTGTGGGGAGAACAAGCAGAAAACCAAACAGATGGAAGAAGCAGATGAAACTGAAAACATCAAGAATCAGCAAGCATCCTTGCTTGTACAGGGCTAACACACTCTTTACATCAGGGATTCTGAGAAGCATGAAAACATTTCTCTTTGTTCCCATTTGAGGAAACGTTACTGCTTCTCAGAGGCTGCTGCTTGATGTGAAAAAATGATGGATGGATCAGCTTATTTCATGCCCATGCCAGTTTCTCAGATGTTCACGCACGGGTCTGCTCCATCCTGTTTCTACATTAATCTGAAAGTTTTTACAAATGTCTGCCCACATGTACTGTACACGCACCCTAGTTTCTTACACACAAAAAAAGCATTTCCAATGTTTTTAGTCTATTTGGCTTGAAACATAATTTATTCTAAAATATATTTTATGCATTTTGATATTGAAGCTTTGATCTAAAGGCACTTTTAATCTCCAAATCAAATTTGCTTCAGAATCAGTTTGAAGGATTAAGTCTGATTGAATCAATGATCTGAATCAAACTGCTAATTCAGATTGTATCAGAGCCAATCCATATATTCTTGATACTGTACCTTGCAGAATGTGGACAAACTTGTAATCCAAAGGACAACTATGTTCTGATCTGCACATTTGTCTAAAGCATATCGCTAAGCCTAGATGTTTTTTTCCAAAGTGCTTAAGAAATACCTAATATGAAATGGGTTGTTGTTGGATAATTATAAGCAAATCAGCAGTACTCAATTTCACATCCTACTTGCTTTCAGGCTACTCGGTTGATTTGTAGAAGTCAGGTATGGATATAGGCTTTGGGGATAAGGTCACCCTAATCTCATCTTAAAGAATTGTAACAATGCCTCTTTCATTTTTGTTTGGCTAATAAAGGCGCTCTTGTTTCTGCCTAAATGAACTGAAAGCAATTTGTTCTCTTCTAAGCAATATCCAAGCAAGTGTAAGTGGGAAATGCATAATTTTGGGGGGGGGAGACAGCACCCAAAAATGAAAGTGGACTGTTGTAAGAGCAAACTATATGACACTAGTTTTAACTAAACTATAAAAATTATCTATGAATGATTGGAAGAAAAGAAGAACAAAACACAAGGTACAGCCACAGTCCACATAAGATGGGGAATTCCATGTGGAATGTGGAGAATTCAACCCAAACTAACAGAATTTAGGAAATACATTAGGATTTCTGATAAATTTCTCACGGCAACTGTCTTAATGAAATGATAGTTTGGTGGATTGCAGTCATAGATGGATATTCTTTTATGCTGGTTTGTCATAATGATGAAATCTCATTTTCAGATGATCTACTGTATTCAGAGAGGTGGGTTAAAAGGAAAATTATATTTGGGGCTACAATTCCAAAATTCCTTTATGCCAAATGTCAGTTTATCTTTTCTCCTTTATACTTGATCCTTAGTTCTTTCTCTCACAGTGGCTTTCATAGACTTCTGTTAGCCTGAGTTAAGTATTTTTTAAAAATTAATGAACCAACTCTTGATTTCCTATACCAAAACCAAGATTAGCATCCTTGGACAAAAAACACAGCTACATAAGTAGGGGACTGATTTTACCCCTAAAATAGGTTGCCTTGACTGACATTGATAAACGTTGAAGTTCAGAGCCTCTAGAGAATGTCAGATTAACTATTCCTGCAACAGATAGTGGGAGTCACAAGGCCATTCCGTGACAGCCAAGTCAGTTGGCTGACTTAAGTTAGAAATACACTTTTACACCATCAAAGCAATCAATTGAGGGGAACTGTCAATCAATTGTAGCAGTGCATGCCTGCCAATGTATCCGTCTGAAATATGGTTTACTCCACAGAGGCATGCTAATTTAGCACATCACCATATCCTTCTTCGAACAATGAATCCTTCTCCCCTCTGACTGTGTCAAGAGCTTGAAGTCTATCACATCAGCTTAATGGAGCATCATCAACTTATTCTCAATGAGGCACTTAATCGAAGGAACATTTATAGCACTGGGGTTGCTAGGCACACTTTATGACGGCTCTTTGTGCAGGAGATGTCATTGCGTATTTAGCTCTTCGTTAGGATAGATTGATATTATGCAAAGTCTCACTGAGCCATCCCCTTCACAATGGGGAAATTGAGTGGATGTGATTTTCACAGTGAGAAAAGAGGAGGCAGCTGGAAAAACAAGGGCAGTGTGAGAGACCATGAACTTTGCATGCAGATGGCCCCAATTCTTGGGTTTAGGCTATAAATCTACAGCCACTGAGAAATCTGCTTTGCAATTTATTAAATGTTTTCTTCCTGTGTAAAAGGTACTTTGGTTTTTCCACCTTATTCTCGGGGTGCTTGAGAATTTCTTTTAAATTTCTCATGGTGCTTTCTTATTTGAGGGGGAAATACAATAGAGGTACTACTATTAGATCTTGCTGTTTTTGCTTCATTTTTGTTTTGCATTACATACCTTCCCCTCACTCTGAAGTTTGTTTAGCTGAGTAGACTTCATCATACTAAAAATCCCAATGTGTGATGGAATGGAATTATGAAGGCCAGGCTCAGGGAGATAAACATTTTCTTAGCTCGTCAGAACAGCGTGGGAGGAACAAGAGGATGAGACTGGCACCTCCCTGAGGAATTCACACTGTTGTGGCTGGATGACTTTGGGAGATGGGGTTTTAGTCTGGGAAGATTGATGTCAGGCCTAGCCCAAGGAACTCCAAGAGACAATGCAAATTCAGTCTAGCTATGTTTATTAGCTACAACCTCTAGCAAGAATCTTCCCAGACTGAAACCCCAGCTCTCAAAGTCAGCCAGCCACAACAGTGTGAATCCCTCAGGGAGGTGCCAGTCTCATCCTCTTGTTCCTCCCACGCTGTTCTGACGAGCTAAGAAAATGTTTATCTCCCTGAGCTTGGCCTTCATAATTCCATTCCATCACACAATGGGAGGATTTAATAGACATGCTGAAAGCCAGGAAGATTGCAGATTGCTAGAATGAAAAGTCAGGATATTCAAACACATCCTGTACCTGAATAAGTGCAAGACCACCACACTCAACCCACGAGATGTTTATCAACATTCACTTCTTCACTGTAAGAAATTTTGAAAGCAAATTTTCTTTTAGCAAATGGAATGAGAATTGATAAGAAAGAACACAGGATATTTTGTCTGCACGAAACTGGAATATCTTGGACTACATAACAGGGCAAATAATCTTGTGTTGTTTTGGGACATTCTGCATAAAATGCCAATGGAGATAAAAATGGCAGCTGCCGGTAAAGGCTATCTGCTTATGACAAAATGCTATGCCACAGGCACTTTTATGCCAAGGATGAGAAAACCCCATCAGTGCTGGTTTTTTGCTTATTTCTTTATTAATAATTCTACATTTCCATTCCATTACAAAGGTCATTGTTATTATTAGTAAATTATTACTGAAAATGAATTTAATAAATGTTTCTCCTCCTTGTCATTCTACGTCATGTTTACCTACATGCTCTTTGAAAGAACCTCTCAATAACATCCTTGATGTGATCATGCATATTATTACTCTTTTTTTTCTTTTTTCTTTAACTCTGCTTTATTATCAGAATAAAACAATGCTCTGCCAGCCTGTCCTGATTAAACAACATGGTCCCCCCAACCTTGGTGTCCAGCAGCCACACTATTAAGATGACTATTCTGTCTGCAAAGTGAATTTTATTCTTAACCAACAGTAATTGGAGGTATACAACATAAGATTCCTCATGCACTGACTTTGTTTTGGAGACAAGATCAAGAGATTTAGGGCATGTCTGCGTGTGTGAGAGGGAGAGAGAAGGAGACAACTGGTACTTTGAATTCAAGATAGTTATTTCCATCTTCCAACATTTTTGGCTCAAGCGTCCTTTTTTTGGATGTTATTTACTTCCATGGTTAGAGGAAACTGAGAACTTGATTTTGGTTTTTTTGAAAGGTTTTGGCTGAGTTTTCAGCATACACCTACAAAATTGCTTGGAAAAGCTGGCCAACATTGGCTTAGAGATTGAAAGATGTATATCATGGTTTCCTTTATTCCTCTCAACCCTTATTTTCATTCTTTTATTCTTGTTTTGTTTCCTTTCCGCTTTCCAATTATTTTCTAATTTTGCTTCCACTCAAAACTTTGGGAATATGAACCAATCTGAAATAATTCTGGACTCACTGGGATAAAATGCAGATGTTATCTTATTCGACAGAGGCATTTCTGTTATTTATGTAGGGTGAGGACAATATACAAGAAAGAAAGCCTTGTTTAATTTGAGAGTTCTGTTATTTTGTCACAGCAGTTAAGATTGTATTAATAGATTCTGATTTCATGAAAATTATATGTTTAAAGAAATGGGATTTTTAACAAGCAAGATCTTCCTGATAATAATATGGTAATTCAGTATATAGAATTGTACATGGGAGCAATTTGGGGGTTTGTAGCATACAGGCTGCATATGAAGTACGGCAACCAGGATGTGGAGATCAGACCACATTACTTAAAAGATGGCTATTTTATTCAAAAGTTAACGGAAGACTGCTTGCTCAGTTGGTGACTGTGGAAAGTTAATAAGAGGCACAGCTTTCTTTTTTCCTTATTGATCTCAAGGCACCTTCTTGTAAAAATGGGGGAGTAAAACCAATAATTCTTATTTGTTTCATTTCCTCTTTCAGTAGGAATACATGCCCTATAGCCTGTACATTTATTCTAAACAGGGCTGTGCGGTGTTTTGGATTCAAAGGGGAAAAAAGGTGCTTTACAATATGTGTGGTCGTGCATAGAGCGCCTGTCGGCAACTCCTTTAATCAACTATATCTTTCATAGGATCATGCTGCCTCTGTGGAGGGCAGTTAAGCAATTCCAAGAAAAGATGCGAATGCTTTAAGGCATTGCGAACAGGTGGTTTGTGAGTGCCTCTATCTGTTCCAAGCACCTTTGCCCTTTAGATCTGAAGCATTGCACAGCCCTAATAATCAGTGTTTGAAAAGCTGGCCCATCGGTCTGCTATCTCTGCCCTGGTATTGTCTTCTTGCCCCCCCCCCCCATCTCTATTCCCCCCTTGATCAAGATGATTGAAACCTAGGTTGCCATTCCATATGGTCAGAAACAACGATTATATGCAGTCCTGAGTGATCCAGCTGTTTACAATGGAAACCAAAAGGTGTGTTATAAAAAAGTTGGAAAGGATGTTTGTGGGGAGGGGGTGCCTTTGAGTCAGCTTTTGACTTCCGGTGACTGCACGGACTAGTCTTTGCAGTTTTCTTGGCAAGGTTTTTGGAAGTGGTTTGCCACTGCCCCCTTCCTAGGGCTGAGAGCGAGGGACTGGCCCAAGGTCACCCAGCTGGCTTTGCACCTAAGGCAGGCTTAGAACTCACGGTCTCCTGGTTTCTAGGCTCATGCCTTAACCACTACACCAAACTAGCTCTCCCTGGAAAGGATTAGAAGGAGGCAAAAAATGGAGTGAGACGTGCTAGAATGAATGGGATTCACAGTCATCTCAGTCAAGATAGCTACTCTTCCTGTAGATTTTAAAAAATATATTTTTGTTCTTTCTACCCTGCTGTATGACACCCAAACTCTCACTATTGGAGTGGTCAGCAAATATTGCAAATAAATAAACAAGCATTTCTGCAGTCCTCAGTATGGTCCCTGTGCATTCCAGCATGTTTAGAGAGGTTTCCATTGGCATTCCCCAGACGTACAGCCCATCTGTGCCCATGACAGCTCATGCCACCATTACCATTCCTTGGTAAATAGCAAGTTCATGCCATGTTCTCAAAATTCCAACTGGGCCCATTGGAGACCTCTCACTTATTTCATTCATACATATGTATGTATCTTAAGGACTCCATCGCTATTTGGATCTACCCAGCCCACAGACTTGTTCGTAGAAAGGGCTGCATTAAAAGAAGAATGGCAATTTTGTTATATTTACTGTTTTCCTTCCATGAAAAATAAGCTCCAGTGTGAAAACAGTTGCTCATATAGCCTTGCTACCATATGCGGTATTTTATTTCTTCAAATCTGATTAATTTTTATCACAAACACCAGTTCTTCCATCCTTTTCCTAGATAAATGTTACTCCCTATTAACAGTTCGATCCCACAACAGTGCTGCCGAGTTGTGGTGTATTTAGTTTGATCTGATATAGGTTTACTTTGACTCACGGCCAGTTCTCCTTGCGTTGGCTGGAAAGATACAGGGTGACTCTCTATGCCTTTAATATTCTAAACCAGTTAGGTGGGCAGATCTGGTCTGGCTTTAAATACTATCCTTCTCTCCAGCAATTTACTTCGGGGAGGGGGAATGAAACAGGAGAAACTAACTATGGCTATATTTTATCAAATGAGAATGCAAGAGCCGATTATGAGTGCATTACTCTAGCACACCTGTCAAGAAACAGGAATGTGCAAGCCGCATATTTCCACTGATAATTTGCCTTTGAAAAAAGATACTAAGACAAAATCTTCCCGTGGCTACCACTACAGGTGGCTTTATTTCAGGCTGGCATGTCATGATTTTTCTGATTTTGTTTTTCTGGTATGTATTCAGCTTTTCCCCTTCATGGATCACTGCCTTGTCATGGCAAAGGGGCTTGGATAACTCAGTGAAGCCATGAGCTATGCCATGCAGGGCCACCCAAGATGGACAGGTCATGACAGAGAGTTCTGACAAAATGTGGTCCACTGGAGAAGGAAATGGCAACCCACTCCAGTATCCTTGCCAAGAAAACCCCATGGACAATGTTAAAAGGCTAAAAGATATGATGCCGGAAGATGAGCCCCTCAGGTCGGAAGGTGTCCAATATGCTACTGGGGAAGAGCGGAGGGCATTTCCAAGTAGCTCCAGAAAGAGTGAAGCGGCTGGGCCAAAGCCGAAAGGACGTTCAGCTGTGGATGTATCTGGAAGCAAAAAGAAGGTCTGATGCTGTAAAGAACAATATCATATAGGAACCTGGAATGTAAGATCTATGAATCAAGGCAAGCTGGATGTGGTCAAACATGAGATGACAAGATTGAACATTGACATCTTGGGAATCAGCGAATTAAAATGGATGGGAATGGTGAATTTAATTCAGGCGACCATTATATCTACTACTGTGGGCAAGAAACCCTTAGAAAAAATGGAGTAGCACTCACAGTCAATAAGAGAGTGAAAGGCATAATGGGGTACAACCTCAAAAATGACAGAATGATCTCAGTGTGAATCCAAGGCAAACCATTCAACATCACAGTAATCCAGGTCTATGCCCCAACCACTGATGCCAAAGAAGCTGAGGTTGACTGGTTCTATGAAGACCTACAACACCTTCTAGAACTAGCACCAAAAAAAGATGTCCTTTTCATCATAGGGGATTGGAATGCTAAAGTAGGAAGTCAAGGAATAATCGGAATAACAGGCAAGTTTGGCCTGTGAGTACAAAATGAAGCAGGGCAAAGGCTAATAGAGTTCTGTGAAGAGAACAAGCTGGTTATAGCAAACACTCTTTTCCAACAACACAAGAAACGACTCTACACATGGACATCACCAGATGGTCAATACCGAAACCAGATTGATTATATACTTTGCAGCCAAAGATGGAGAAGCTCTATACAGACAGCAAAAACAAGACCAGGAGCTGACTGTGGCTCAGATCATGAGCTTCTTACTGCAAAATCTAGGCTTAAATTGAAGAATGTAGGGAAAACTACTAGACCACTCAGGTATGACTTAGATCATATTCCTTGTGAGTACACAGTGAAGGTGATGAATAGATTTAGAGGATTAGATTTGGTAGACAGAGTGCCTGAAGAACTATGGACGGAGGTCCGTAACATTGTACAGAAGGCAGCAACTAAAACCATCCCAAAGAAAAAGAAATGCAAGAAAGCAATATGGCTGTCTGATGAGGCTTTACAAATAGCTGTGGAAAGAAGGAATGCGAAAAGCAAGGGTGAAAGGGAAAGATATAAGCAACTGAATGCAGATTTCCAGAGAATAGCAAGGAGAGATAAGAAGGCCTTCTTAAATGAACAATGCAAAGAAATCAAGGAAAACAATAGAATGGGGAAGACTAGAGATCTCTTCAAGAAAATTGGAGATGTCAAAGGAATGTTTAGTGTAAAGATGGGCATGATAAAGGACAAAAAAGGCAGAGACCTAACAGAAGTAGAAGAGATTAAGAAGAGGTGGCAAGAATACACAGAAGAACTATACAAGAAAGATCTTAATGTCCCTGATGTCCGTGCTGGTGTGGTCACTGACCTTGAGCTGGACATCCTAGAAAGTGAAGTCAAGTGGGCCTTAGGAAGCATTACTAACAACAAAGCTAGAGGAAATGACAGTATTCCAGCTGAGTTATTTAAAATACTAAAAGATGACGCTGTTAAAGTGCTGCACTCAATATGCCAGCAAGTTTGGAAAACGCAACAGTGGCCACGGGATTGGAAAAGGTCAGTGTACGTTCCAATTCCAAAGAAGGGCAACGCCAAAGAATGCTCAAACTATCGCACAATTGCATTCATTTCACATGCTAGCAAGGTTATGCTCAAAATCCTACAAACTAGGCTTCAGGAGTATGTGAACCAAGAACTACCGGATGTACAAGCTGGGTTTCAAAGAGGCAGAGGAACTAGAGATCAAATTGCAAACATTTGCTAGATCATGGAGAAAGCACGAGAGTTCCAGAAAAACATCTACTTCTATGCAAAAGCCACGACAAACTGTGGGAAATTCTTAAAGAGATGGGGGTACCAGACCACCTTACCTGTCTCCTGAGAAATCTGTATGCAGGCCAAGAAGCAACCGTTAGAACTGGTCGTGGAACAACCGATTGGTTCAAAATAGGGAAAGGAGTATGACAAGGCTGTATACTGTCACCCTGCTTATTTAACCTATATGCAGAGTACATCATGAGAAATGCCAGGCTGGAAGAATCACAAGCTGGAATTAAGATTGCAGGGAGAAGCATCAACAACCTCAGATATGCAGACGATACCACCCTAATGGCAGAAAGTGAAGAAGAACTAAAGAGACTCTTGATGAGGGTGAAAGAGGAGAATGCAAAAGCTGGCTTGAAACTCAACATTAAAAAAACTAAGATCATGGCATCTGAGCCCATTAATTCCTGGCAAATAGAAGGGGTAGAAATGGAAGCAGTAACAGACTTCATTTATTTGGGCTCCAAGATCACCGCAGATGGAGACTGCAGCCATGAAATTAAAAAATGCTTGCTCCTTGGGAGGAAAGCTATGGCAAACCTAGACAGCATATTAAAAAGCAGAGACAACACCTTGCTGACAAAGATCTGCATAATCAAAGCTATGGTTTTTCCAGTAGTAATGCATGGCTGTGAGAGCTGGACCATAAAGAAGGCTGAGCGCCAAAGAATTGATGCCTTTGAACTATGGTGCTGGAGAAGACTCTTAAGAGTCCCCTGGACTGCTAGGAGGTCAAACCAGTCAATCTTAAAGGAAATCAACCCTGATTGCTCATTGGAAGGATTGATACTGAAGCTCAAGCTCAGATACTTTGGTCACCTAATGCGAAGAGAAGACTCTTTGGAAAAGACCCCGATGCTGGGAAAGATTGAAGGCAAAAGGAGAAGAGGACGGCAGAGGATGAGATGGTTAGATAGCATCACTGAAGAAATGAGCATGAAACTGAGCAAACCTGGGGAGGCAGTGAAGGACAGGAAGGCCTGGCGTGATGTGGTTCATGGGGTCACGAAGAGTCAGACACGACTTAACGATTGAACAACAACAACAACAAATCCAGCTTTTAAAGCCAATACTTTAAAAACGAAAACACTGTAGTTTCCTCTAGATATGAGACAAAATAGTTATGGATGAATAGAAGTGAATTCATGTCAGACCAAAACTAGAATGGGCTGCCTGTTCCTGTCACTGTAATGACAATTGACCATCTGTGTTCTCAAAGACATCTTCCTTGGTAACTACCAGGCTTTCTATTCCCCACACTTTTTAGTTTTTCAAAGCATTATTTTAAGGTGACAGCATATCGGGGGAGCAGAATAAGTCAATCAAAATAGTGGGCTAAAAGGTAGAGTTTTCCAAGGCAGGAATGTGGTGAATGTAAATTGGCAACTGCTACTTACAGCAAACTGTGAGAAAAGTAAGGTTAATTTACATGACTCCATGGAAAATGCAGAAAGAAAGAGGAGCACTGGATTTGGAGCTTAGAAGCTGAAATAGTACCCTAAACTTTTATAAGCCATCAGCTATTAGAAATAGCTTTAGTACTAAGGTTTCAATAAAAAAAAAAATCAGTTCTAGCCATTCCATCTCAAGTTTCAGGGATGCTGTAGCATGGCTAGGAGAGCCTCACAAAAAGAAATTTTCTAGCAGATAGAGGCAAAGTAGCACCTGCTCCCTTTCAGCTTATACTCCACCTGATATTTTGCAGATCATAGGCTGCTCTGTTTTAACATACAACTCTTTCAGCCTGATCACAGGACTGCTGGCCCATTTCTCAAATGTACAGGCTATCGTAGTCACCAAATTCATTTAAAAAGTCCTTCTGCTTAGCTATGGTAGAGTGACATCTTATGACCATATTCAAAGCAAGGTCTGTATGGTGATCCCCATACTGGGCAGTGATTTCTTTTGGGAGGTTACAGGCCAACTCTGCAGGTATTCCACTGAATAGTAGAAATATATTTATTTAGGCAGGCTTTCTGAAACATGACTGTAGAATCCAGTTCTCACATTTTGCAGTAGACTTCTTGTGTTTTATTCTACAGGCTAGTTTTACTAACTCTGCTTGATCTTTTATGATGAAAGAAAACCTATGGCTTGTTCTACCATTAACACCCAAAATACAAACTAGAAATACTGTCCCAAAAATTTACTTTCAAATATTTCTCTGCATTGGTTATAGGTCACGTAATTAATAAAGATTGCCAGAAAATATCCACACCATTGGAAAAAATGGAGGAAAAGAGGATCATGGAAAACCGCAGCACTGAAAAATGCTGAGATGTTGCCATTTATTTTCTACATACCCCTTGAGATGAAACCTCACTGGCTCTGCAGATCTTTGTCTTCTCCCAGGAGCATCTGCTGGGGAAAGGATACAAGGTTGCCGTTTAGAAAACAGCATGTATTACATGGTAGTGTGTCATATTGTTAGATAGCCATTGATGCTGAAGAAACTGCATTAGACTTCAAGCTGTTCTCGAGGGATAAGGAAACATCTATCACTTGAGCTATGGAGAATGTGTCCAAATGCAGAGTGAAATGGCATCTACTGCTTTAGAATGCAGGTTTCCAAGCCATATTAAGATTAATAGTAATTTATATAGTATTGTGAAGAAGATAATTGAGGGAAAAAATCTGATAATGGGCAATCAGTTTTCTCCAGCCCTTTTTTACATATATGTTCATTGCCACTCTTCCCAGACAATGACTGGTTAGCTTTCCATTCATTCAGCCATCGATCCTCCACCTACCCAACCATCTAGTCATCCATCTACTCATCTGTGCATCTTTCAGAACTCTTATCAATGGCCATGCTGGCTGGGGAACTTTGTTGCTGAACCATGCCTCAAGAACTTGCTCAGGGATTAGGAAAAACTAAGATAGTGTGACCCAAGTGATTCTTCAGATGAAGACCAGTGTCTATGCAATTTGGGAGATTATGGCTTACACATTTTACTTGTTCATTTCCCTTTTAAGTGGTTAAGGCAAAGGATAGCTTATTTATTTGGTGCCTTCAAGTCATTGTTGACTCCTGGCAACTGGTCCCTGCAGTTTTCTTGGCAAGATTTCAGAAGTGGTTTGCCACTGCCTTCTTTCTAGAGCTGAGAAGGTATGACTGGCCCAAGGTCACCCAGCTGGCTTTGTACCTAAGGTGGGATTAGAACTCTCAGTCTCCAGGTCTCAGTGTAGTGGTTAAGGCACTCTTAGCCCAGTGCCTTAACCACTACACCAGTCTGGCCCTCACAGCTTAGATAGGCAGGTTTAAAAATATGTATTTTGTCTGTACAGCATGGTAAATCTAACATACTGTTTGAGGCAGGAAGTCACATTGTGCTGAACCAAGGACATCCTGATGTAATGATGTAGACCTTAATACTTGCTGAACTATTACTTCCATAGAACATATGGATGGAAGATAGAAGATACCAAGTTCTATCTCTGCACCTTCAGTCTCTTATATAAAAGGATCAAAAGATGATGTTATTGAAGGATCTGTTTCTGACCCCAAGGAGAGCCACAACCAGTCTAAACCGCCAACCTAGACTACATGCAGCCTGATTTCGTGTAATCAGATTAGGAATACAGATAGGAAGTTATATGTTCCATGACATCATCGATACCAACTGAAAAGATGCACATATCAATTTGCATTGAGTAGAGAAGAAAAATTCCCCAAGTCTCTTGAGTGGCAGTAGATTCTGTTTTTCAGTGAAGGTTACTTGAGTAGAGACAAATAGAATACCCTGTTCAAGGTGGAAGGGTCACGGGATTCAAGAAGTTTAATCAGTTTGCACAACCTTAATCCTAGTCCTCTGCACATTTGAACCCTCACATATTATAGAATTGGGATCCAGAGGGCTGTGTCAACATTAGGGGCCAGGAAAGTTGTGGCAGTCCAGATGAGGCAGAATAACGGTTTGCAGCATTCCACATCATTGGTTATGCTGGCTGAGATTGATCCACTCTTGTAATGGTACATGGGAATGACCTTGGGAGACAGGAAAGCCACAGGGTGGACAACCATCATGCAAAAGGTATTTCAGGCCACAGAAGGAGGGAGGGCATGGGAAACATTTCAGAAGGGACACTCCCTGGTTTTCTGGAGAGTGGAAGGAAAGGAGAGGGGAAATTCCTTCAATCTTGCAAGGTTCTGTTAATGTAACCTTACAATAGAGTTAGTACTCATAGTTGTGCTTCTTGTCTGGACTACCTCAAAGCGCTAACAACTCTAGACAATCTTGTGATTCTTCCTTCACCACACTGCCTCCTGGACCCATAACTCTCTAGTATGGCACGTTATGATGCAAGTCACATCCCTTATGTACATATATTCCCAAGCACAATCAAAAGAGGTGGGGCTTACATTGCCACACTCTGCCCACCATCTTGCTGATTTCAAATGCTGCTGAACCTCTCCGCTTGATGATTGTTGAAAAAGATAAACAGAGAACGCACAAGACTTCTGCTTGGAAATATAACTATTAGACCAGGAAGAATAGATGTTTTTCTGAAAAACGCTCTGTTTTTGAACTGCCCTTTCCTATTGCTGATGGATGGTGTGAAAGGCAAGACTGCGTTTCACCCAAGTGTGTTTGAACTTTCAGCACATCCCTTGAACCACCATGCTTGTCTTTGGCTCCTCCTTTTAGAGAATATCTCCCCTCCCCAAAGTAATCTTTTTGACCTTTCTAAAAGACTGCATTTGACATTTGCTTTAGCACACTGTGGTTTTGATTCCATGGCCTACCTCTAATGGAAATAAAATCACAAATTGGTTTTATTATATTTTTTTTTCCACCCGAAAAGACAGTGCTTTGAGGAATAACCTTCCTTGAGACACCTGGGGCAGGGAGGGGGGGAGTGATTCAAGAATGAAACCACCCCAGGCTCAGATATCAGGTTTTTAAAACAAACTTTAATCAGTTTGGAACAGTTCTTCTCTGTCTTGGCTACGTAACAGAGCAGGCATTTTTAATGGGGAGGTAAGAGCTGAAAATGTTTCTGGCTGTCCCTGGAGGATAACTTTTCATTATTGATGTGGAAAGCGGAAAATAAAATAGACTATTATGCTTTTTTTTTTATCTTCGGGGAATATTTTTCTTTCTCTTTCTTCCCTTCCCCCCCCCTCCCAAAATAAAGGTACGAAAGCATTATAATGCAGCGGATCATTTCCAGACGATGAAGAAAAGTCAATTTAGAAAGAAGGAGGCACCTTTATTTACAATGGGGGTGACTTCCATTGTGTTCCTTGGCTGTCCACATTTCTTCTCCTCTCCAGCCCAGCCAGGAGAAGGGCAAACTTCAGACCTGGCCCATTTTCATCAGGTTGAAAACCACAAGTCCCTTCCTTTCAAATGAAAGAACTGGTTGTTTGGTTTTGATTAATTTCAGGGTAATAGAACTGTATTGTTTAGATTTTTTTTTTTAATCTGTTCAGTTATGTCTGATTCTTGAAGACTGCCTGGACAAGTCCCTGCAGTTTTCTTGGCAAGGTTTTTCAGAAATGGTTCGCCCTTGCTGCCTTCCTGGGGCTGAGAGAAAGTGACTGGTCCAAGGTCACCCGTCTGGTTTTGTGCCTAGGCAGGACTAGAATTTATGGTCTCTCGGTTTCTAGCCTGGTGCCTTAACCCAGTGTTTCTCAACCTTGGGAGCTTTAAGAGGTGTGAACTTCAGCTCTCAGAATTCCCCAGCCAGCATGGCTGGCTGGGAAATTCTGGGAGCTGAAGTCCACACCTCTTAAAGTTCCCAAGGTTGAGAAACACTGCCTTAACCACTACACCAAACTGGCTCTCTTTTGTTTAGAATAGTCTTTGCCAAATTAAGGTCTTCCTAGTGTGTTAAACTACAAAAGAGACTGGTTTTTATGAGTCATTTGGTATGGGAATGCAAGGATGCATATATATATGTCTCTCTGTGTGTTTATTTATGTATATCCATACACATATATCCATACACATGTACACACACAGATGAATATATGTATGTATTTATTTAGATTTATATCCTTCCTTTCCAGTTTAGTGGCATATACAGTAGATGTGCAATTGACTATATTTTTTTGGTGTATTTATATTCCTTTGCAGGACTATGGGTTTCTAGCCTGAAAATGTTCCACTTAAGGAAGGCATATTCAGATTTAAAATAAGAATGGGAGAGAGAGAAAGAGAGAGAACACACACTCAGAAAGCAGTTCTGCAACAGAGATTAGAACAGGACAGGTTGATTATAACCTGTCACATTCACAAGCTAATGAAATTTCATCAAGGGGGCATGACGGGCCAACACTTCCCTGAGAAATGTTTTAAGGCCGTTCCTCTGAACTCCCAACTTTGATCATCTGCTGATGAGTTTTTCTTGAGTTCCTGCCAAGCTGAAGGCAAAATTTCCATTCCTGAAGGCTTCCTCTCCCCTACAGACCAGAGATATTGGCAAGTGAATTGTGGGATTGTCAAAATCTGTTCAGAGTTTATGGTTCCATCAGGAGGGAATGGCTGTAATATCAAGCATCAGAGATGGAGCATTTCCCTATTTCCTTCAATCATTTTTTCCTCATCTACATTTATAATGTATCAGTCCAGCAGAGTTCCTCAACCTGTCCTTTGGAAATATATGAGATTTTTGTTCTCCCAGGACTTGTGGGGAATTTCAGCAGAAGTGGCTGGGGACCATGTGGGAATGTAGAAGTCTTTTTTCAAGTCAGATAGTCTGCTTCATGCTGGAGAGGATATTTGGATCCTAAATGGAATTCCCTGGTCACCAATGGCCCATGACTGGTGGCCATCTATCATTTAGGAGTCAACTATGTTTCATTGACTGCAAGTAGGATTTCAACCCTGGATGCATGAATACAATGTGTCCATGGGGTGGTGGGGTGGGGAAGTCAAAATCAGCAAGATGGTGGATGAAGCACTGCAATTCAAGCCCTACTCTTTTTGTATTGTGTTCATAAACAAAAGGGGGAGGGCTTGCCTTGCAATGCTCCATCCATCATCTAGCCTATTTTGGTGTACCCATCCTGCAGATGCTATTGCATGAACATCATGAATACATTCTGCAAATAAACAGAATAAATGTAGAAATTTACAGAAGAATTTAGCAAGAAGACTTCTGAAGCATAATCTAGAGAAGCTCTCAAAGGGACCTGATTTAATGGGTATATTCTGAGGAATTTAGGATTCTACCTTATCCAAAGCAAATGCCTTGCCATCAGAATCAGCACCTGTACAAGACCATAAGCCACGAGAGGTCATGCCATGAGATTTCTTGAGCAGAACCAAGAATGTAAGCCATAGAACAAGATTTCTGGCATCAAGGAAATAATAGGATAATTGGATGACAGTAACAAGAGTTGACTTCCATCAGTGAGTCTCCTCCGATTCTAAATTGACTGCTTTCCTTCTACTACTTTCACCACCCAGTTTGGATTTTTAGGTTCTGCCTCTGACAATCAATATCCATGTTTTAAGATTTGGGGGCATTCCAGATTCTTCACACTCCAGGTCAGAGGACATTCCCTCATCTTCAGTTGTTCTTTGCGGTGGCAAATGCTTCCTAAGCCTCATGTTCCAATCCTGGCTCTGTAAAATCAGGCATATTCATGACAGCTACTATAGCCTTCTAGATTTAGGTCTGGGAGGAGGGTGCTATAATTATAATATCTCCCAAGAAAGGAAAGAGAAAAGGGAAATCAAAGAGATGGTGTTTTTTGTTTTTGTTTTACCCAAATGCTTAGTCTTGGCATTGTCCTTTTCCTCTGAAGATTAGGAAGCAAGGAATGGCATCAATTGTAATATTTATTGAACCAGATGCCTTCAGGAAGGTCACAGGATTTTCAACCCCAAAGCAAAATCTCATTCTAATAAAGGGCTGGATGCATCATTAAGCAAACTAAGATAGGCCAGAAACTTTGGTCTGAAAATCATTGAAGGCTTCTGAATAATTAGTTATTTAATCTCATATTTTTCTCCCTTGAGAAGGAAGTCTCCTTTTCTTTTCTTTCTTCACTACAGGATGCCAAAGTGTCCAGGAGCACTACAACTTAACCCCTCTAGATCTTTCTAAACAGTTACAATTGATAGCATTTTTATTTATTTTTACAGAAACAGTAATTTACATTCAGAATACTCAAACTAATTAGTGCCCATTTTTGCTTTCTATGGGAAGGTGAAAGATGCACAAATACCATTTCAGTCAAATGGGGCTAGCTCAGATTAAGCTCTGTTCCCACTTGTCTCTAGTCTTTAGCATTAAATTTACCATGCATATTAGGAGCAAATTTTAATTTTCCACCGCATTGGGCAATATCTTTTCCTTAACGCCTGAAACAGCATTCATTAACATTCTCATCTTCTAGTTCAGCACATGATGGTCTTCTCATTTGCAATTAAATGTGAAATTTTCTACTGCAGGCAACTCAGTTCAGTGGCATTAATAATGTCTCCACTATTACTTCCCCATGTAAAACATACATATGTGTATCTAATTGTAGGGGTTCATATGCCCCCTTTATGTTTGGAAATGAAACATTTAGTTGCATTTTAGCTGAATTTGCAGAAGAAAGTCAGCAAGAATGGATGCAGTTGGGGTGAGGGGTGGGGCCCAGAATTCCAGAGCAGAGCATGTACTTTGTATATAGAAATGTCCAATCTAATTCCTGGTCTCTCCTGGTAGGAATAGGAAATCTCCTGCCCCAGATTCTGGAGGGCCAGTGAAAATGTCAGCCATCCTGAACAGTGGTGCTAATTTCTTCAGGCTGTGAATCACATATAGCACTTCATCTCACTTCCCATACAAAGACCCATGGATTTCTGCTGGAGCTGTACAGTGAGATCCAAAATTCATTCTCCATGCACCTTCCATAAACTGTATAATAGCAATATTATGAAAAGACACGAATGACAACTGCAGGATTGTCTTGCAGTGTGAAAAACTCTCCCTTCAGGTTCCCAGCTACTATAGTTGATCAATTTTAGTTTTCACACAGACACACACACACACCCATGCTATGGGTACTAAACATGCTCTTCCCAGTTGAATGCTGTCTTAGAATGATTTTTTCCTTTTGCTTTTGGTATTGTTGCCAACTTTGGGCTTGCTCCAAGCATGCACGGAGGCTGCCATTTTAGTTGCCAAAAGCCTAGGGCACCAACAACTGAGATGTCTATGAGTGCATATGATAAATGATGGAGTACTTCTTACAGTATTTATGGTACCTTAAAAACCACTGTGGTCACAGGACCATCTTAAGAAGTAGCAGAAGGGAAGACTGTGCCTTTGAAGAGATTGCCAGGATTTTTTTTTAAATTAAAAATTTAGCAGGCTCTGTTGTTCACCTCTTAATATTTCTAATGTAAGTGTTACAGCTATCCACCTCAACCATTTCCTGTCACCCCCTCAAGAGAAGCAGGGATGGTAGCTGAAATTAAATCTGTCTGTCCTGCCTAGAATCCTGAGAATGGCAAAATATCCAGATTTGTTCCCACCCAGATTCTTAGAAGACTTCAAGAAAGTCAAGATGTATTCTGTCTCATTCCAAGTGCAGGATATGGAACGAAGGATTTAGATTACAGGAAGGCACAATTCAGTTGAATGTTGGGCCAATGAAAAACCCTTCCTTTAGCAAGCACAGAAAATGGACTTGATGTCCCCTGCCGATGTTATGATTCTACGATACATTTAAAACCCTACTTTCAACTTTATTGAATAACCTGGCTGCACAGGTTATTCTGCTCAAAGTCCAATCCAAGATTCTGGGATTGTATGTGGTCCCCAAAAATATTAGCTGTGTCCCTCAAAACTCCTCCAAAAGGATATGGGCTATATTTCTAATATTTCTAAACATTGAACTACATTGAATGTTAGTTACATTTCAGTTCAATCAAATTGGATTTTATTTTTTTGTCTTTCTTCATCCATGTGACTCCTCCCATTTTTTGAAATGGAACCTCCTAGCACATCAAAGGGTATCTGCAGCTCCTGG
This sequence comes from Python bivittatus, assembly GCF_059951505.1. Classification (NCBI taxonomy): domain Eukaryota; kingdom Metazoa; phylum Chordata; class Lepidosauria; order Squamata; family Pythonidae; genus Python; species Python bivittatus. Next base: position 10,922,009 of record NW_028277054.1, on the reverse strand, counting down.
CCTTAACCTGATTGTGTGCTAGAGGTGTGAAGGTGGTCTCAAGGGGCTATGACAGATTTGTACATGGTAGAAAATTGCAGAAAACACAGACCTACCTGTAGGGTCAATTCTCTTGTAGGTATCCAGTGACACTACAGAAAATGAACTCAGATGAATATAACCTCCCAATGGGAAAATAAAATAATACTTCCTTTCATGATTGCTGTTTTCAATATCAAACAAATGGACAACTAGAGTGAGTTTGATGATTTCTGACATGGAAACAAAAAATATATCTGCAGAACCTTTCTAATTCTGTCTTGGCAACCTATATTGTTCTCCATTCTTTGCTGTACGTATCCTCAGAGACCTTTCATGCATTTGAAAAAATAGGTTCTTTGAAATCCAGGTGAAAACTATGAGCTCTCTGCCTCCAGCCTAAATCTCTATGAGAATATCCATTTTATTTTATTTGTTAGGTTTAATGAATGTCCTTTGAGGGCCTTGTCAGTTGCAAAGCAGTTTTTTAACTGGTTGTCATCAGCCAGGGGTTAAATATGCTCAGCTGCCATATCCTATTGGCACAGCCTCATTCCCCCCAACCATAAACATCAATGACAGAGGGGAACATATTCACAAGCCATTCCACTGTCAATGAAACTCTTTAATTTGAGATACCTGCAGCAAAGTTACGCTGCTAACTTTTATCACCCAATGGAGGGAATTTAAACAGTTTGAGTTGCAAGGAGAGATTACACCAAGGAAATGGATGACTGTTGTTTATTACAAAAGCAAGACGCTTATGACCTTTGCAAGGCAGTTGGCCAAGGATGGTTTTTACCAATCAAACTATGAAATTAATAGTCCAATCCAGAAATGCCTTGTAATATTCCTTTGGGGACCCCTTTAGCTGGGATGTGCCATGTCTTGGCATGCTCTGCCCCTCTACACACCTTTTCAACGGTCATTTTTGGTATTTCATATACAGTACTCTGATCCTCTCACTTTATTAGGAACAGCTCTATTCTCTGTTTCCTTTCCCTTATAACATTGCAATCCATCGTCTTTGCCGTTGGCTGTTGGAAATGGGGTCATGCCTTCCTGAAAACATTTTGCACGGGTTTGTAGAATAGACATTGCTTTTAAAGGCCCATATTGCTAACATCAACATTTCTCGCTCCTGGTACCGGTTCCTGTTTATCGGAAGTATTCAAACCCTTTATTTATGCTTGAATCTTTTGACTCTGAGACTTAGCATAGTTTTGTCCTGATTCCTGGAATTTTTTATCTCCTGCAGGATTACCATAAGTACTGGGGAACTAAGTAGTTGATTTGGACAGGGGTCTCTCCAGTCTCCAATTCTGAAGTATTGGTATAAGAAAAATGCAAAACAATGTTTGCCAGGGCCAGTGTTTGCATGATATACTGAACCGCAAAGTAGGCAACAAAATGTTTTAGACTAGCATGCTGTTCAGCCCCAGCTCACATGGTTAATTTATGGGACAGTGAACATGTGAATTCAGAAAGTTGGATAATACCATAAGCCATAATTAATTTACTATGGGTTACTATATCATGTGGATACAGCCTATAAGAAGACCTCTGTTGGGCTAGACCTAACAGCCAATTTAATCTAACATCTTATTTCTCATTTTAGCCAATCAGATGCTTCTGGGATGCTCAAAAGGAACCAACATGATACAAGCTCCTGCTTCATGATCCTCAGAAATTTAGAGACATAATACTGTACCTCTAATACTGGAGATAAGGGCTATGGATGGTCTTCCTTTCCATGATTTTTTTTCAGAACAAATGGTAAGAAGTAACACTGCACATTAATGTGAAATGGGATAAAACCAAGATGCAGATCAACACAAGACTTATGAACAAGAGACGCAGACTAGAAACAAATTGATTCTAACCCAGTACCAAGCCAGATTATTTGTCCATCTAGCCCAGCATTTATTTTAATTGCAGTGGGGCTCCAGCCAGGATAGCATAAGATTTTGTTTGGTCTGTATTAAGCAAACAGGCAGAATTGGCAATTACTGCTCTACAATGTCAATTGGAACATAATTATTCATTGGATTCCCCATTTCTCCAAAGGTTGCAGTGATGTTAAGGGGGCATGGAAGTTCTTAATTAAAGTTATAACATGGCTGTACTGATTTACACTAAACACCTTTGTGTCTCCTTCCATCTTGCATCAGTGGGATGGGGAGAATGGGGGTTAATCCCCAAAAATTATCTGCCACATAGTATGTTCCATGTATATCATCTCAGTGACTTGGAAAGCATTGTACAAGAAGTTAGTTACAACACAGAGGCAGGGATTTTACAGTGATAGCATGGAGCTGCCTGTCATCATTAGGACATTTGGCTTTAAAAGGAGAGTCTGACAGTCCCGTTTTGTTCAGAAGAGAAAGAAATGAAGCATTAGAGTCCCTGGGGATCTCAAAGCTGCTCCTCTTGATCCAAGGCAGCTAAGAGTTGCAGCTAGGGAGATACATTTTATGCAAAAACTCAAGTTAATAATTCAGCACCTTCCTGGCAACTTTGTCAGAAGATGACTTTAGGATACAGGTGTCTAACAGCTGAAAGATCAGAAGCCTATCAGTTGTGCTAAGCCACTATTTTAAGAGTGACAGGACAGAGATGGGAAAATAGAATGTGTTTGAAAAATCTGCTCAGGCAATTTCTCAGCTGCTTCCCTCAGCTAACATGGATCGGCTGCGTCAGCAGAGTGAGGTGAGTCAGGATGGTGTGAAAGGCTAGAGCTGCTTCGTTTAAAAAAATCTCAGCTACATAAAACCACTGAAAACCCCAATCTATTCACACTAAGTTGGGGGTGGGAAAACCAGTCTTCTGGAAATGGCTAAACCACAACTCCTAGCCATCTTAATCAGGGTGACCAATGGTGTCACAGCAGCCATTCATCAACCTGAGGGGCCATAGATTCCCACCTCTGAACAGGGCAAGGTTTTCCAAGTCTCTCCGAGATTCTTGGAAAGAGCCCGTCTGGATGTGGTATTTTCACCATTATGCTCTGCTTACTACTAGAAACTTTATCCCCCAAAGTGTGTGAATCAATGAATTGTTCACTAACTGGATTTTGAAATGAATGGCTTTGTCTTTGTAAATGCTTGGTATAATGCACACCAATTCTAGAACAGTAGCATTGGAGTTTGCTTTCTGAGTCACAGTAATGGAATTCTAGATATGAAAGGGGTCATTTAGACTATTAGTGTTGGAATCCAAATTAAAACGTCCCCAACAGTTGGCTGCCAAGCCTCCATTCTTAGTGAAGAGAAGCCACCTCTTCTCTGGGCAAGTGTCTTAACTAGTTCCTACCATGCATACATATGCACATTTATGCTTTCTGCCAATGAATTTGTAGTGGTTCACAATATAATGGGCTACAATTTCATGGATGTTTTACAGAAGCAAGAGATATATGAGAGAAGAAAGAAAGAAGTAACTTTGACTGCTGGATTCTAGAAAGGGAATAGTTACAAATGGCAGCTATTCCCAACCAAGGTAATGTCATCATAAATTCTTCTCCTGCTAAAACCAGGACATGTTTCATGATATAATGCCATCAAAGAGCAATTATTTTTTTCAGTGCCACATATTTCTCCCCAGCACATACCAATTTCACTGGAAACTCAAGAACTCTAGACATGTAGCCATATGCAATAGGGAGCCTCACTTGATATCATGACCTCTAACCTTTGGATCTTTCCACATGCAGCAAAAAGTTTGAATCAAAGGATCTCAGGAGAAGATTCGTCACTTCCATATTCAGGACACAATCTTGCTATCTATTTCTAATTCAACCCTAACCCTGAGCAGAATCTCCCACTCCCTAGCTTTGCAGAAGACCGAGACTAAAAATTAAATGAATACTCTATAATGGCCTAAAAGAAGGGTCTTGGAGAGAGCCTACCTTTCATGATATTACTGGATGGGCAGAAGCCATCAGGAGAAGGCACGTCCCATAGATAGCCAGGTTGAGAGCCATGAAGGTCTTTAAAAGTGACAAACATCAACTTAAATTGTACCTGAAGTAACTGTGTAGCTCTCAAAGTAGAGGTGTTACATGGGAGAACTTTAATGCTCCTTCACAACTCACACAGCTGCATTCTGGACCAGTTGGAGCTTCTGAGTGGTCTTCCAGAGCAGTCCCATGTAGAGTGAATTACAATAATCCAAATAGGGGGTAACTGAGCCATGAGTGACTGTAAGCAGGCTCTCCCTATTAAACTTGACTTCTTCCAAAAACTTCAGATTGTTGCAGAATTGGACAAGCAGGTAAGTGACTGTTTACTTTTGTTCTGTGGCCTGCTTTCCTCTAACCACTAACACATAATGGTGCCATTGGTGGCACTGTAGAATCAAGATGGTGATAATCCTTTAGATGAAAAAGGTTATATATTTAAGTAATAAGATGAATGAGCATGAAACTGAGCAAACTCAGGGAGGCAGTGGAGGACAGGAAGGCCTGGCGCGATATGGTTCGTGGGATCACGAAGAGTCGGACATGACTTCACGACTGAACAACAGCAACAAAGATGAATCCAGCATGGAGAAGACCAATGTCTATCTATGTAACTGTTAAATATGAAGAACTTATTAAAATGATGGTGAGCCTAAAGCAATACCACAAATATGGTTGAATATACAGGGGTCCAAAGGGAATAATTTAGAACAAAACTCAGGACGTGCAGAATATGGGCAAGAGGCCCCAACAAGGTGCTTTGCTTGTTGGAGGTGCGGTATTCTGCTTCACCACGCAAAATGCCTTTCATAATATAGTATCCATGTATTTCCATGGGAAATGTTGGATGTATTTCCATGGGAAATACTGGATGTTCCATGGGAACATCCAGTATCATGGCAAGGCCAATCTTTCTTCATCAGCTGATCCACCTCACTGACAGCAATCTTTTTACATATGTCATACTTATGCAGAAGTTACTTTGCCAAGCAAAGCTGCTGTTTTTTTGTTTAGAAATGGGGTACCCCTTTACAACATTGCTTTGAAGGAGCTCTTCACTCAAATACCTGACAAAATCAAGCGCTCCTTCAAGATCTATGAAGCATTCAAAATGCTCTGCTCAAAGAGATTAATCCTCCTGTCCATGAAACGCTACTATTCAGTGCTACTATTGCAAGAGCGAATAATTCAAGCCTACAATGATTTGCCAAGTGCAAAAAGTCCACCTATAGGGCCTTTCGTCAGTTTCTCCTAATGAATGAATCTCAGCTGCTGTATAAGCATGATTCAGCCCTGCATTTAGTTAGACAACAAGAGGTCTTAGAACTCCCAGACAATTCAGTTCTTATTAGATTTCTAGCTCTTTGGAACTGGAATAAAATATTCTCTTTCTAAGCCTTTGAAAAGTGTCCTAATGATAGTTTTTAAAAATCTGGAGGAAAATATTCTCTTTTAATAATAGGCGAATTTTATAAGAAAATTAAGTTAACCTATAAGGACTGAGACTATAGAAAAACAAGGATCCATCTTGTCCATTGTTCTCTTTCCAGAAGTAGCAGACCAAATACTTGGAATGTCCACAGCAGCAGCCTTTGGCAATTCAATCCATGTCTCAGGGGGAAAATGTCCCTTCACTCCCGTATCTCCAGCGCAGTGAACAAATTGAAAGTTAAGAGGCTGAAGGTATGAAAAACACAGGTGGAAGAAGTCCATTCTCTATGAAGGATGCAGTCATTGTTTTACACTCATATTTTACTTTATCAGCCTCTGCATATTAGCTGTCTTCCATGTAATGAAAAAACATAGCTCTATTGTATTGAATAGGATAACACTGAAATCACTGCATGGTGTTACATGAAATTGGGTCATGGTGGAGTCATTGAATTTAGAAGCTGGGGAGGGAAAATCCAAGAGAACATTTCACCAACCTATGAGGACTTTCTTGTTGGACTATGGAGTTCCTTCTCTCTGTTGATTTCTCTGTGCTCTCTCTTTTGCTGCAGGCCCAAGGCATTATGGGAATTCATTAGCGGTCCTAGAATCAATCTGAGATTCATCATGGTTTTTGCATGTATGACAAAATGGAGATAAAATGACAGCCATTGGCCACCAATATGAAATATTTAAAGCTCCCTATATAAGGATTCTAGACATATATATACCCAATATTGAAGAGATTTCCTGGCAGGGAGTGTGACTTCCATCTAATGCTACTCCTTTCGGACAAGGACCCGGAAATATCCTCCCAAGTTGCCCAGTTTTGTGCTACCATCTGTACAATACACTCCACTATTATTTAGAGTTAAAATTCCACAACATAGTATCTTACTTTGATATATTTTAGCACTGTTATTTTAATTATTAGATTAAATAATATTAATTGGGTTGTTTTATAGATATATATAAATGTAAGATGGTTGTATTGTATACCTTGATTGTATCTGGCCTTAGGGCTGTAATAAACGTGTGTGTGTGAAATATTTAAAGTCGGATTCCCTATCCACTGCAGAATCTTTGCACTGATATGGGACTACTGGGTGCACTGGGTCCTGAAAGCTGCACCGAAGTTTAAATTCTACTGCTCTTGTTGTTTTTTTCTAGTCAATAAAGGAAATGAATTACTCTTAGCTGTTTTAACGCTTTTGATGGAAATCCATAGTTTTGCCCTTTAAACAAAAACTTAAAAATATATTATGGTTCATTCAAGAAGGACGCCTCTTTTGAAAATCTTTTTTCCCTCAAGAGTTGATGCGTCTTTTTCTCTCTACAAAGAAAGAGAAATGCTAATTATTTACCAGCAGTTAACTGTTTAAATCATTGCTAAATAGGAATTTTAGGAACCAAGAAATAACAGTCCAAAGATATAGCTGGCAAACTGGCCTTCCAGATGGAGTGTGTTCATACAGAAAGGATAACCCCCCAAATTAAGGAGTCTTTGGGGGGAAAGGCTACAGAGTTTAGAGCTATTTAGCTTAGAGACAAGGCTCATAAAGTGTTTTGTGTGTGTGCCCTTGACTTAATGATGACACCTAATGACTGCCTGGACTAGTCCCTGGAGTTTTCTTGGGAGCATTTTCAGAAGCAGTTTGCCATTGTTGTCTTCTTCCTGGGGCTGCGAGAGAGGGACTGGCCCAAGGTCACCCAGCTGGCTTTGTGACTAAGGTGGGGCTAGAACTCATGGTCTTCTGGTTTCTAGTCTGTTTGCCTACACCAAACTGGCTGTCTCATAAGGGTTACCTAATATCATACACAAAGTGAAAAAATTGGATGGGTTGATGTTTTTCTTCCTTTCTTAGACTATAGAATGGGCTTCACCCATGTCAACCCCATCCAAGTTGTGAAAATTCAGGACTGATAAAAAGAAATTCTACTTTATAGGACACATAGTCACATTATGAAACTTGCCACCACCCAGTCTGGTGATGGCCAGCATTTTAGACAGATTTAAAAAGGGATTATGCCACACCTGCAACATGGGGTTGATCATGGTTGCTGTATTATCTTTCAGTCAGATGATACCAGTTTCAACTTTCTACTAGTTGAAAAAGAGCAGCGAAGGAAAATAGCTACATGTATTAACCTCCCGTCCGTACTGTATTGGTAAGCTTCTTGGAGGCATCTAGTGAACCACTGCGTGACTCAGAATGCTGGACTACTTAGGCATTTGGTCTCTGTTTGTGTTCTTACGTTCACAATCAGTTGGTTAGTCATCAGCAGGTTTGGGATGTTTTGTTTTCCCTAATACGTGCACGATGTGCTGCAGACCTCCCTTGGTCCTCCAGCCACTGAATGAAAGCCCACCTGCATTGCAGGCGCATGATCCCAGTGTTTCATGGAGGGTATAGATTGGCCCCAGTGGGAATCATTATGGACTTGCTTGCAGTGAAAATGTGTGAACTACATTTTAAGGGATAGGGAGAGTTTGGTCAGTATGCATTCTGGTAAAAGTTTGTCAAATTTATCAAATCGGCAGGTGCATGTTTCTTCCCCACAAAGAACTGTGCAAAGAAATCAGTTTGTTAGAAAGAAATGACCACCAAAAACAATATCTACGTGAAAAATGTGCTTTTAAAAGCAGCACATAAACAGCTTACAAAAATCCATATTTTATGTGAGATTGTATATAAGAAAGATATATAATATTTTCAGATAGGTCTTTTTAAAAAACACACACTTAACAATCTGAGGTGGAAAAGTGATGGAGTGGATTGGAAAAATGACAAACTGAAACGGAAGAATTATCTATCCTAACTGTATTTGTCATTTTAATGTGCATTTATCCAACTGGGAAAGAACCATCCTGAATAATCTGGTGTCATCAGGAGAACCACCTTGTTACTACTTACTTTTAGTCTTTTCTGAACAAGTTTTTTTTTTTTTTTAAGCAGGTTCCAATAGAGATTTTTAGATAAATAAATTTACACCCTCTTTTCTCCTGCTAAGGTTGCTTATGCAACAGAGAGAACCATGAGCAAGCTCACTACATTTTAGCCTAGTGGGTCAAAAAAACCCAGTTTGTATTTCTTAAGCATCACTGGTGGAAAATAGATGCAAGATTTTCAAAATATTTTCCCCTTACTGTGTGATAGTTCTTGTACTTTGCACTCCATCATCAACACAACACCCATCACATCACGGAAGGGACATAGCCCCATGGCCCCCATGACCAATGAATGAGGGCAGCAGTCAAGTTCCCCTTCCCTTCTACCATTTTGAGAATTCCATTATATGATGCAGTGAAATATTTGCTGTGTCCATCTGCTCAGAGGGGGGCATTCCACAGCCCCAGACAGTCATTAAATTGAGAAGGATGCAATAAGCCATTTTTGTTACATTTGCAATTCCTTCCCCATCACAACTGGTAATTATTCAAAGAAGATGGAGTAGGGGGGGAGGAAAGGAAAAGATGAAGCTCCCAAAAAGCCATGCTGGAGAGAATTTAAAGAAAGGAAAATGTTATAAGAGGAGGGTGGGAGGAAGAATCGAATAAAGCTGCAGAAAAACATGGAATTAAAGTTTTCTAGCCCAAGAAATCCATTTTTACCTTGGGTCAACAAATTATCTAGCTGTGATTTTTTAAAAATAATTAAATACAGTAAAGGCCAGCAAAGTCACAGCTGGATTCTTTTTACATCCATCACAACATTCTTCTTCCCCAGCACCCAAAGGCCCCGCACTGGGCAGACAGATACAGGAACCATCACCAGCTTCTGAGCATCATGTTTCTCATGCCAGCTGCAGTGTGCAACAACCCCAGCACAGTATTTGTTAAGAAGAGCTGAATTCTGCAGGTTTTTAAAAAGACGGCTGTGCAGAGAAAAGGTTTAATTTTTTTTTAAACACTGCCAAGGGAACTGGCTGAATATGGATGTGATGCCAACATGTGGGTCAAGAGTCAAACAGACAACAAAAATTGTTTGCTCGGCCGATACCTGACTCATTTATTTTCTCCAAAGTGAAGTGATTAGCAGCCATCACCACTGTCAGCAAAGAGATCACCCAGATTTCCTGGAGAAGGCATTGCAGCCTATCACAGAGATCAGCAAACTTACCCAATGTTGCAGATGTTCATTCATTCATTCATTCATTCATTCATAAATAAACAAACAAACAAACAAATAAATAAATAAATAAATAGGTCTTTTGTAAAGTGGTCCGTACCTCACAAAATGACTACATTCTTATTTGCATAATTCCTTTGTTTTTATCTTTACCTATAGCTGTAAGAAACCTGCCCAGTGATTCTGGATTTACCTACTTCTCTTGCTCTCTCCCCTCTCCCTATGATGCTCCTTAATTCAGCATCAGCATGAAAAGGAATCCACCCCCTTGCTTTAAACTGGTATTCTTTGTATCCTTATTCGTGCAGTTCTGAAGTGAATAATTCCACGTGCTTTATGAAGATTCTGAGATGAATTTGTAATTTTGGTTTTAACTGCTTCCAGTTTAGGACCAAGAATTTGTGGGACTATCTGCTCCTAGTCAACTTGCCTAACCTCTGAAAGCTTCTCTCTTTTTCTTTCTCCAACCAAAGGAAGCTAGCAGAGAATTTCCTGCCAGCATTCCCCACTAGATATTGCTTGTGGGGGCAGTCCCTTTCTTGCAGACCCGCGCACATGCATGCCCACAGAAAGATGATGTTGGGTGCAGGACACTGCAGAAGGATGTAAAATGGTGGTCCAGCTCCCAACCCACCTGTTGTGGCAATGCTTTAGGGAGAAAAGAGATTCTGCGCCACTTCCACCGCTCATAATGAAACTCAGTCTCTAAGCATCTATGAAAGGACTATTTTCTGTCCCTAGGGAAATTCAGCAGTATTTTTCTCCAAATGTCTCTTCCAAGAAAACAACCAGAAAACTTTCAAGAGCCCATTTACTCAGAAACATAACCTTTTTAATGGTGGCTGATTTTCGTCATGCCCTTCTTAAGGATGCCTATCTGATCCCTTTCCTACTACCCTTTCAGTGCCTAGTGGGGAAACATCTCTCTTTCCCAAAGCTTTTAAGAACCACTGATTTCTTTCTTTTTTTTAACCCGACCATTTTGTTGTTATTGTTGTTGCCTTTGAATGGGCTGCCTCCCTTCTAGCATATAATAGTTGATTTGCTCCTGCTGTTACTGCTGGGTGCGTTCAGTTCTTATTCTGTTCATTCCCCCAGGAAGCTGATTTTATGTTGGTGTCGTGTCTAAATAATCAATAGAGATAAAGAAATTCTCCTCACTCAATGGAGAGTTGGAAGGAAAGAAAAGGGGTCCTAAAATGCCCATTCTCCCTCCTTCCCTGGAAACATAAAAGATTGCAAGAACAAGGACAGTGACATAACTTATAACCACCTTTTCTCTGGGAAGCAACAAAGCACCTTTGGAGTATGGTCATCCCCGTAAATATTGGCATGCTTTCCCTGATGCTCTGATGGGAAAAATAAAGATCTTTTAAGAATTTTTACTAGTTTTAAGAAACAGCGGGGGGGCAGCGGGGACTGCAGAGAAACACATCTAACCTTTCTCTTTAGTTGCCACTTGTCCCGTCTTGATGTGGCTTGATGACAAGTTGCCACTTGTCACCTCTTGATGTGGACTTTTGCTACCCACAACAACTTGGATGGACTTTTCTATTCAAAAATAAAAAAATATTAAACTTGGATACAGCTACTGAAAAACTATTAGACAATCTAGAGCAGTGCTTTTCAGATTTGGGAACTTGAAGATGTGTGGACTTCAACTCCCAGAGTTCCCCAGCCAGCATGGCTGGCTGGGGAATTCTGGGAGTTGAAGTCCACACATCTTCAAGTTGCCAAGATTGAGAAAAACACTGACCTAGAGTGTCTTAGTTTCTGCCTCACTGTATGGGCTAGAATAGAAATAAAGCTCCCATAAAACAGGCGTCAAACAATTGCCCAAGGAGAATATGCTTATTGGGCACAGAATGCAGATTCACTCTAGATGGGGAAGGGGGAGAAAAATGGAGCAGGGTAGGAAGAGAGTGGAATATCCTGAAAGGAATCATGGCTGGGTGAAGAACCAGATAGAAGAATTCCACATTTTGGTTGCAGACCCCAGCGGTATCACTTATATAAAGTTTAAGCAACTTTGTCAGCCTTAGATGGTAGATCAGGAACCAATCATGCATACCTATGGAATCATCAAATGCTACAGTGGGAAGGGATTTTTAGGCCATTAAATCTTACCCCCCCCCCCCCCCGCTCTCTGCAAGAATCCAAATTAAAGCATTCTAGACAGATGGCTGCCTAGCCGCTACTTGAACACCGTCAGTGAAAGAGAGCCCATCAGTTCTCTGAGTAATTGCTTCTACTGTCATGCTGCTCTATTAGCAATTTTTTTTCCTAATACAGTATTCAAGTAGAATTAGCCTTCCTTACGCTACAGCCAGGAATGAGACAGAACAACCTTTGACCCTTCCCTTCCCTTCGTATTCCCCTCAATTGTCTTTTCTCAAGACTAAACCACCCTGTGTCAGACTTCCCATCAGGATAAGACAGTAAATCCCGGCTCTCAAGACACTCTTATTCAAAACAGGTGCTGTTTTTGAATTTTACTCTTCCCAATTACATCTGCCTGTCCCATCAGATCTGGCAGAAGAGGTATGTTGTGGGTCCCGTCTGCTAAACAGCTACACCCTCTGGTGGGGCCCCAGAGATGGGTCTTTTCTGCCATGGCACCCACCTTATAGAACATCATGAAGCTGGCTCCATCCTTGTTAACTTTTTGCAAGTCCCTCAAAACCTGGCTATGTCATAAGGCTTGGGGGCTGCAAGGGAATGGTGATTTGTTGAGGTAGCTCCACTGTTGTTAATATCTGTTGCTCTCTCCTTGCCTTTTTTAATGTAATGTTACTTTTTAATTTTTAACTGTTGATTGTTTTTATATTATTGTTTTTTAATTTTTCATTGTGTGCCGCCCAGAGTCACATGGAGATGGACAGCTATATAAATATGATGAATAAGTAAATAAACAAGCAATTGGCTTAACTTGGCAGAAGATTTCTATACACCTCAACTAGATTAGAACATTGATTTCAGAGAAGAATTAAACTTTATATCCAACTAATGAGGTGTTTTCTGATTGCAAAGAATGAGAAGCCTTTATACAAATTTATGCTCCAGAGTTTAAACTCTAGGCTTTTTTCTCCCAATGTTCTGAATTAACAGATACTTGAATACTTTTTTGATAGTCTTGGAAGTCACCTGAACAAAGACTGGGAAAGGCTGGGTGTCACCTCACCATATTCAACTGTCACACCAAGCTCCTTCAATCTTGCTTCATTGGGTTTAGTTTCTAATCCCCTTGATCATCCTTGCTGCTTTTTTTTTTTCCTGAACCTGCTCCCATTTTCTGAATCTTCCTTAAAGTTTGGTGCCCCAAACTGGACACATTACTTGAGGTGGAGTCAGATCAAAACAAAATGAAATAGAACAATTACTTCACACACTTGCGTACATATATATGCATGCCTGTATTTACATGTGTGCATATACTGAAAACTTCAATCCAACATGCACGTACAACAGTTTGAATGCAGTGGAAATGAAAGCCCAACTCCTTCCCTCCCTGACTTACCCCTGTTGTAGCCACTGCTGACTTTCTGGAGCACCCTGTTTCTGCAAGATCTAGTGACCAATGAGCCTTCTCAGTACAGAACCAAGTCCATCCTCAGGGGCTTCCAGGAATAAGTTGAAATGGCCTTTCTTTTTGCAAGACCTAAAGCCCCCTTAGCTAAAAACTAGTCTGTCAGTGATGGCTAGACTCCTCTGGACTCCATTCAGAATTATATTCATTCATACAGTATCACTGTTATTGATGAAATCATCTATTTTTTCATGAAAGTTAGCAAGTATGGATATCACTGTCAAATGGTAGAAAACCTATTTCTGAGGATGTGCATTGACTTTGACTTAGTGTTATTTGTTTTTGCTCCTGGGATTTATATAGTCAGACAAGGATGAGCTTTGATGAATCCATATGAACTATCTTCAAGATTGTTTCTTCACTATCAAGATGAGTAACATACCAAGTATAAAGAATCTACTCCACCAGAATGTTCTCCAAGATCATGTGTGTGTATACAAACATGCATACATACAAACACAAATATAAAATCACACATTCCAACCTTTGTCCAAAACAACAAATATGTCCCCTAAGCAAGCCAATCATCCCCTCTTCCCCCAAGCTGGGTCATCGCTTTGGCAAGTCAACATGGCAACCAATAATGGATTCTATTCCTTTATAGGATCGGGTGTATTTTTATAGCCTCAGATATCTGGCTCTTGTGCAGTTCGCTTGTGCTCCTTGGAAGCCTGAAATGGGCCAGGGTTCAGCATTCCACAGGGCTTTTTAATCAAACAATTATTTTGCTGCCTGCCGTGTATATGTCAGAATGTGGACAGCAGTGTCAAGGGACAGCTGCAAGAACAAATAAAGTAGACCTAGTGATATGTGGTAATTAAGCTATTCTTCATTTCCAAGATTGCTACTGAGGATGAGATTGTAACAATGAGCCCCAGGCATTTCTCCCTGATTAGTTGCCTCCATCTCGCTACCTTATGACATGCCAGATAAATATGCAGTGTTCTCTCTTTATGCTTCTAAAGCGCCCATTAACTGCCAGCAGGGAAAAGTGACAGATAAAAGTCCCAACATTCTCTTGCTCATTCTCTCCGCCCATAAAGGAAACGACTTAGTTCCATCATTTGGAGAACTCAACTGATATTAGCACAGAATTTCAATATTCAAGAAGAAACATCTAATATCACTGTGTTTAGCTCTTTGACTAAGTAAGAGACTATTCAGGTAGTCCTTAACTTACGACCATTCATTCAGCAACTGATAGAATTTACAATGGTGCTGAACGAATGGTGGTTACAACCGGTCCTCAGAGTTCCAGCCGCCTCAGCACCCTGCAGTCACGTGATTGCCATTTGTGACCTCCCCTGCCGGCTTCCCCAGAAAGTCAATGGGGAAGCTGGGAGAGAAGGCTGCAAGTCACTGGGTAAGTCTTCCCCACCCGCGCACCCTCCCTCAGCCCTCTGAGCTCATGCTGCACCAGCCACTCATGCATCCCTGCTCACACTCCCCGAGCCTTGCTGCACCTCCCTTTCACCCTCATGCACCTCTGTACAGCTTTGCACATCCTCCCCAACCCTCACCCCACCTCCCTCACCCCCTTGTACACCCCCTCATGCCTCCCCCAGCAGCAACCACTTACCTGCCTGCCGGCCTGCTTGTGAGTCACCTGGGACTTGCAACTTCCTGTTGGCTTTCCCGCTGACTTGGTTGTGGGAAGCTGGAAGGAAGTTGCCTCACCTAATGACCATGAAATTCAGTTAACAATGGCAACCAAGACTGCAGGGATTGCTGTCACTAAGTGATGCGGTTGCACTTTATGACTGCATCGCTTAGCAACAGAAATTCCGATCCCAATTGCATCATAAGTTGAGGACTACCTGTATACCAAAGTGTACTTACTGACGAAGGATACAGGTGGTTAAGGAATATGATCTTTATGGATTCTCACCTCATTCAGGCCTTTTAACTTCTGTGGACATTAGCATATAAATTCTATTGGGTTTCATTCTACAAATGCAGCAACCCACCCTTCATTAAAAAAAAAAAAAGTTTTAAATGCATTTTAAATGTACAGTATGTGCCAACCTACTTTTATAAATGAATATTTTAAGAAATATTGCAAACACAAATCTAAATTATTATTTATAGCAGACAGTTCAAATCTTTGATTTGAGCCCAATTATCAAGTTGATTGAATTTGAATCTGTAATTAGATTTGGGAAAGTGAGTTGATTTGATTTGTTGCTTCAAACTGGAACATTGAACCAGGATGATTTGATCTGGAAAAAATGCTTCCGCCCACTCTAGTACCACTACATCTTTTTTGAAATGTCACTGCTTTGAACACTCCTATTAGTGGAAAGGTGGAAAATATGTAGAATGTAGAAGTTACAACAACCATGATGAATATATTTGTAATCTAACAATAAGGTTGCCTTCAGTCTATTTTTTCCTGATGAACCTGCACCATATGATTGCATCTCTTATCCTATCATTCATAACATTGGCTACACATAGGTTCAGTCTCCTATCTCTGAAGAAAAATTGAGCCACTAATTATTTTAATCCAGTTTCTAATTAGGACCTCCGAACAAATATGGGCAAGTAGGTTTCTATGCATATATTCAAGCATAATCTGCAGTTTAGCCTCTTTTTCCCCATCCAGATAATGGGCTTGCAATGCAAGCTGAATACAGTATCATGGTAGGAAAGGCTGCCATCTAGTGTGTCCTAGATGACATCTTTGAATTCCAGTTCATCATGAGAGATTAGGAAAGAAGAAAAGATTGCAGGTGGAAGTCTTGACCCTTTTTTAAAAAAAACACAATGAGATTGCTTTTCAAAATTAGGTGATGCTCAAGAGGTTTAAGACTACTTCTGAACCACCACAACGGCCATGTAAGCTAAAACAATCTCTACTAGATGCCAGATAAAGGATACTCTCTCACAGACACAAAGAATATAGAAAGTCCATTAGATGCATGCCAGGATCTTCCAATAAATTTCTCATCATGTAGGAAAAAGGGAGGATGGAAAAGTGATTCTTTACCTTAGACTTTCCCCAACATGTTAATTTCCTATTTGCAGTGCAATCTTTTTACAGAGCATACCCCTGCTATCAAACTGCATTTCATGTTGTAGTCTCTGACCAATATTGAAATAGTAATGTGAAACCAAGCAAAATACTGAAATGACATGGGAATAGGTAACAAAGTGATAAATCGCCAAACACATTAAACTGAACCTACTATTGCCTTGTGTTAGATCGACTGGAGAAGCTTTCTTCTACTGTTAATAGGGACTGGCATCCTGCAGTCTATCAACATAAGTTTGGCTATGACAAGCATTATTCTAGAGTCCTGCTGAACAAGGGTCTTGTCCTTGTGATGTACATAAAACTTATCTGTCTACCCATGGAGTAGACTGAGAAAAGGTGCTTCATTACAAAAAAAAAAGTTTTAAATGCATTTTAAATGTACAGTATGTGCCAACATACTTTTATAAATGAATATAATATATGTGTTGTGTGGGTCTTCATAGAAGCCAGAATAGTAGGATGTAAGCCAAAAATTCAACAGCACCTATTCTACAAGGGCAGACTCTTATTTCAAAGGAGATCTTTCTGAAACTATCCTTGAAAATTGTGGATGATAAGATGTCAGGTAGCATTAGTGTGAAAGCCTTGCATCATTTGTGCACAATAAGTGGCTCAAAACGCCTAGCTCCCTAAAAACAGTCCTTAAGATTTTCCAGTCAACCAGAGGTGTCTGCAGGGTATGTCAAAAAAGTCAAGGTGGCAGCTGTAATGATGTGATCAAAGCTCCATGTGTCTTCATGTACATCAGAACACACTGAAAACAGGCAGAGCTTTGGTCACACCATGGCGGCTACCATCTTGACTTTTTTTACCACATCCTGCAGATACCCTGGTAAGATTGATTTATGCTTCCATGTTTAGAACACTTTGCTTAAGCTTTGCCATGGTTTGCTCTAACCCAAGGCCAGCAATATCTCAGGAGGCCCCTGCAGTTGGAATTGTGTACAGCTTAAACTCAAATACCCACTACTGCACATCCTCGACAAAATGTGGAACCAGACAATGTGCATGTTGCTGAACCATTTTCTTTTCAAAGAGCAGTCATGGCTAAGTGGAGGGGGACAAAAATTGAGATAAGGTTCATGGCACCTGAACCTAAGTACAATAGGTTTTCTTTTTCTGCTTGTAGTTCTGAAAGAAGAAATAAAAACAAAATAAAACCCAAGCAAAAAAGAAAATCTGTGTTTATCAGCACAAAGGCTGACAAATGGTGTGGATTAGGCTGCAGAAGTAATATTAGACTCAAAACAATGTTATTTTAGATCCCCTGGTGGATTCTTGTTGGATTTTTTTCAGCATGTTAAAATATGAATGATCTCTTGATGGGCAGATTCTATGAATACCCAAGGTTCTACCTCCCACCATTGCTTGGAGTTTTTTTCCCCCAAAGAGGAAAGTTATAAAGTTATATGTCCCTCCCTTTCCCTGCGACTATGCAACTTTAAGAATGCATCTGATATGATCATATGTGCCAGATGGCAGAGGAGTGGCACAAATCAAGCAGAACAGCATGATGTGTTCTATGATATTCTCAAGTACTGACACTCAGATTGATGTGCAAGCTGTTTTTCTTACCCCACACCAAGCCACCTGTATCACTTCATCTATGGCAAAACCACACTCTCAACAGGATGATCCACCCCCCTGGTGGATTTTTCTTAATCTTTGGAAGATACACAAGAGCATTAAGAAGAGAAGGAAATCCTTGTGTTGAATCAAAACATCAGTCCATGAAATCCACAGTTGTTAGCAGCAGATCTCCAAAAACTTCTTTTTAATCCTTGGAAGGCACAGAACAACATCAAAGAGATCTGAGGCTCCCTATGTTGAGTCAAAACATCAGACTATAAGCTCCAAGACTGTCTACTGGAGCTGGCATCAATTCTTTCATTGGACAGATACTTGAGATTTTCACATTGGAAATGCCAAGCCTTATCAGCAGATCCTTCTGCATAGAAAATCTGGGTGCCTGCCATTGAGGTCTCTGTTCTTGCATCATCCTACAGCCTAAGAAACATGGGGCTGCCCCCAATTTTTTCCCTGTCAGTTGTGTATTAGCAGGAGGCATTTGTGTTTATATTCTTCATATGTAATCTTGCTGCAGCATTTTAAAAAAATTTTAGGTGCTGGGAACTTCCAATATTGATTTCATTATCTCTCTACCCACACCTTGCAAAGTAATAGTTTTGCCAATAGATTCTCATTGCTATCTGCAATAAACTGGGCATCATCTAAATAATGAGTGCCAATTATGAAAACCACCAGGGTAAACAGGATTCAGTACTGTAGTGATTAAGCTTCATGCAATCACAAGCAGATTAGCATCCTTTTGTTCCCAGCCATTATCTAAGTAAAAGAAATGACCAAGTTCACTCTAGGCCAGGGTTCTCCAAACTGGTCAATACTGACCCCCAAGGGTCGATGGGACTATCCAAGCGGTTGATGTTGTTGTTGTTGTTATTCACAGTTCCTGTTCCTAAATCCTATTGTGTTGTTTTAATAAAATATCCCTTATTTTAATCTTGCAGCACACCCTGGGTTGAAAGTTGACTATCTGAGTGAATATGCTTGGAGATCATCTCTACAGGAATAATGGATTCGGAGAATAATGACTCCTAAATAGGCATTTCTTGGGAGAGCTGTGATTGTCTCCTCCCAACATAGCTTTCTTGTAACAGCTGCTGTAGGGTATTCCAAACAGAGTAATACAAGTATTAGTTTAGTAGGGGGTCCTACAACTGTAAGCATTTTTTTTCCCATTGGCCATGCTGACTGGGGCTATTTTAGTTTAGCAATATCTGAAGGGCCACAATTTCTGAGCCCTTGTTTTAAAAGATTACCCAAGAGAGATTTGATTGGGGCCTTGATTTCTCATCTTCCTCCTGAAAAACTCAAGAAGCCTCAAGCAATGTTAGGCCAAATGAGAGGATGATCATCTACTTCTGATTACAGGCAAGGATCTGATCTGCAGAAGTGCAATAGTTCTGCTGTCTTGCAAGGTAGGTGGAAGAACGTGTAATAAAAGTCATGGATATGGATGAGACCAGTAGGAGTCTGGCTGAATTTTAAAGCAGGGCAGGCTTTTCTATTGCTGGAATAACATTCAGGCTTATTGGGGTCAATTTCCAGTATAAGCATCATCTGAACCTGTCAGAATCCTAATTTTAAACTCCTGCTTTGAAGTTTTGCTTCAGCTGGAGCCCCAATCTGGTTTCCTCCTTGAATAAAATAGAGCTGCCTCATCTACTCCCCCTAATTCCACACTGATTTGTTTAAATGATGCCATATCACTACATCATTCTAAGTGTGTGTATGTGTGTGCATGCGCACGTGTGTGTGATATATATATAAATAAATATAAAACCTTCTTGTCCCCTGCACAGCTTTTCAGCTGAGTACCTTTCATCCCACAATTTCCCAGTGAAAATAATAGTTGCCAGCAATTTCAGCTCAGTTCTTGGCTTTCTAACTTGCAGCTTGAATTGCATCCTGAAATTAATTGGAAACCAGTGAAGATCTTTTATTCTTGGCACGATATATTTCAGCAGCTACTGCCAGTTAATAATCTGGTTGCCATATTCTCAATTAATAGGCAGTCTTCAGGGATAGCTTTCAACATAATGTATTTCAGCATGGAAGCTACCAGACCATGGCAGTTCCAAAGATATTTCTACTAGCCATGGCCTGAATCACAGAGACATACAAAGAAAAGTCTTCTTCCATTAGGCCTGGAGAAAAGCTTCTCTTGGTTCATAAGAACAACAACAATGAGAAGAAGGGCGTTTGCATCATGGTTACAGCATGGGTGGAATCACTTAAGTCCTCTGCCCAGTCCTTGGTTCCAATCCTACTGAGTGCCTCCCCAGTTCCTATTTATGCTGGAAATGTAGATACACTACTTGCAATCACACAATTAGCATTCCATCTTGTTTGGACCTTAGGATTGTCTCCTGCTGCAGTAACAGTGCAATCTACTGAAGTCAACTGTGATACTTGTGGTGGAGGAAAATAGAACAGAATTAAGAAAAAGCTGTAAAAGAGTAGTCCTGCACTCGCTTTCTTGTTGCTCTCCCTTTGCCTATTGTTACCAAACAAGGTAGGAGTAACAACAGGTAGGGCAGCCTTTCCCAACCTTGTGTTCTTCAGGTGAGATTGGGATCACAAACTCCTCTACTGGCTAGGAATTGAGGGCACTGTAGTCTCAATACATCTGAAGGATGCAGCTTGAGGAAGACGTAAGATCTAAGGAGGTATCCTCATCTCACCTCCTTGCTTTCTATTTCATCTGTGAGCCACACTGTTTCTCATCCAGAGATCAAAGCAGTGCTCATTGAAAAAGGTCCTTTTTCTAAGATTGCTCTCCACTGAACTTCTTTCTCCTTTTGTCTTCCTTTCAGATTTGGGGTACACCACTGTTTCTATAGTCTCACAATTTGCTCTCCCATAGCAACCGCAATGGGATTTTGAGCCGGGTAGCATGTGTACAGACAAACAGCTAAAAAGGATTTGTAATAAAAGGAGAGCCATTATCACAATGCTACCTATTGCACTGGCAGTAATCTATGATACAATGCATGTCCAGTGTTGCTACTCCAACAGCACAAAGAAGAGAAAATACCAGAGGCATGTTGGAAGCTGAGTGGGGCAAGTGCTGGTACCACTGGATCCAAAATGTTCCCATTCCCCAAACATGAGCCCAACACAACACAAACTGCATCAGTCAACCTGAGATACTCCAGCTGGATCATTCATTCAATCAATCAGTCAATCAATGAATCATTTTCCCTCCATTGGCATCAATGGAAGAAAAAATAAGACAAAAGATTTCCTTATTTCACCCTGTATGCTTCAAGCTCTCTAGCTGTTGAAACTGGTGGATCGAACGCCAAAAGAGAAAAAAAATCCATCACATATAACACATAATCCTGAAAGGCAAATATACTAAAATTATTTATACTAAATCTATATCAACTACCGTATGTTTATTTAGCTTGATTTCAAACTAACCGTAAGCTTATTTCAGCCCCATTTCCACATCTATTTGCAAACTCACTCCAGCCCAATTTTGTACACATTTGTATAGACATTTTTTTCAGGATGCAAACTTTCTAAAAAATATGTCTCCCAGGTAACTATCTTTTGATCCTATTCTCCCCTATTGATCGAAAGCTTTTTACCATAGTTTCCATATATCTACATCTAGTTCTACCTGCGTTTAGCATCATAACATTTTGGTAAGTGCATACTTTAATCACAACTACACAACTATGTTTGGAAAGTGCAAATGGTATATGTTCAAATAAAAGTGATGGCCAAATGAATTTTTTTCCTACAGCCCCTACTTAAATAAGAGGGAACAAACGAACTAGCAAAGGGCTGCTATGTATCACAGAGACAAAACAGCTGATGAACAAAAGAGAACATTTGTATTAGGTGAGCTTAAAGCGGCTGTGCAAACAACAGCAGACGAGATAAAGGGAGATGAGTCCGGTGGTCTTTAAAGTGGTACTTATCATCTGGAGACTTTCATCCTCTAACAATAACACTGATAATTAATATGTGGCAATCAAGCCAAGAACATTGTACAAGGGCTAATTTTGGGGAGCATGGATGTTTCAGTGCAGTGCCTACTAGTGGGTTGCAGTAATTTCTCTCTCTAACACACACACACACTATACATCACACATATACATATTGTACACCCCCCCCATGCATACTGTACCTACAGAGAGAGCGTGTCACTCCTGTATCTGCATATGCACAGGTTCAGTGATTCATGCTATAAACATGCTCCCTACCCATCTCTCATTCACTTCCTTTTGCACATATACAGCCCATCAACCTGCCATTCATACCTACATCATTTGTGGAAGCAAGCGTTATTCACGTCCCATTCTACACAGTCAGGTTTAATGTTTTGTCAAGGAACCATATGGCCATGGTGTTAAAACATGGCTCCAAGTCTACAGAGAGTGACCAGCCATTGTGGTAGCACTCCGATGGAGCTCTATGAGCATTCATAAAGTTCAGGACATGGGTTTGCATGTACAGGACCAGAGCAGCTGTTTTAGCAACTCTTGCGACTGCTGGGCCTCAGCTGTATGATCACTGACGGTGTCTTCTCACAGCGCAGCCAGAAATTATGCTAGTACTCCCAAAATGCTCTACCAGCAGCTGCCTTCTAATAATAGTTGAATAAATGTGGTGGCAGAAGTGAAGGAGGAGAAACAATTGTTAGTATTTATTGTGCAAAATAGTCTTCTGAGGCCACACTGAGATGGCGGGTTTCCCATCTGGCACGCAATGATTTTTTTAAAAAAATAAATTCTGACCAACTTCTTATATTTATAGCCAAAATGTATGTTTTCTTTTTCTTGATTTGGGGGCTGCTTCTTTGAGAATTCCCCATGATGTGTTTTTCTAACTTATTTCTCATTGTTGCTTCCAAACTTCGAGCTTTATTAACCAGAGTACTTTGCAGTGAAGAAGAGATGCTGACATTTTCCACACTAGTGCTCAATCCATATTTATTAAAAAAGTTTTGATCGGCAGAAAGCTAATTCACACCAGAACCAACTGCTACATGATCCCCGAAAAAGATGCATTTGGCTTAATGAGTTTCAGGCAGGTGCTACATTCACGTATACACGTGGTCTAAAGCACCATTTTACCTTCCAATACAACGTGCTGCACAGCCCTGATAATTTTCAGCCTTGTTCTTGTAGTTTCTTAGTTGTACTGTTAATTGGTTTCAGTTGTATTCCATAACTCCTGCAAGGAGCATCTGTTTTCAATTTCCTACTGTAAATTTGGATTTACCTACACACTAAGCCACAGTGAAGTTTGTTTGGCTTTGATTTAATACATTACCTGAACCCAACTTTTGTGGTTTAGAAATCATGATTCATGGTGTGTGTGTGTGTGTGTGTGTGTGTGTGGGGTAAACTGCAACTATAAGGCTTCCTATCATTCAAAGACCTCCAAACCATGTTTGCTGGCTACTGACAACATAGTTTTCTGCATTTTTTGCTGGGAAACCATAAAAAATCTTCACTGTCTGTCCTAAAATAGAACTAACAATTAAGGGGGTGGGGGAGAAACCCTCTTAAAGCTCTCTCCCCAGACTCAGGAAAAATCGTGGGTGTCTGCTGGGGAGACCAGAAAGAGAAGTGACATCACATGCTTCAGAACATCATTGTGTAAATGATTAAATTGTGTAATTGGCTTCATGATATACCCAATGCCATCAGCATTTCTATCAGGTGCCTATGGGAAAATATGCATGATACGGCTTGAACTTTGCAACATACTGTGAGCTCTTGACCACCAAGTGGCTCCCAACCCTTGATGAGTAAACTTAGGCAATGGTGGCGGAGATAACAAAACAGGGTTGAATAGACCATCAAGTCTAAGATTGCTACCCAGTAGGCCACACTGTCAACAAACAGCACTACAGTTCCCATGATCCCATGAACCCTTTAGTTCAAGGAGATTTATTGTAGCTAACTGGAGTGCACCTTGAAGTCCTGGAAATATCCAGGGCAAAGAAAGGGTGTGAAAAGGCTTTGGTGTACTTAAAACAAATGGGGAGGTGCACATGCCAAGCAAAGTGAGATGAAAAAGAGATAAGTTAGCATGGGAGTTAGAGTTCATGAGTGAACATTATGAGATAAATTGATACACTGTGCTTCTTCATGAATATACATCAGACCTTAACCACTGCTGTTAATTGACTTTCACTTGCATGCATTCCGTGTGATTAGTATAGGGCCAAAGGGGTTTTACCAATGGATTCCACATTGCTTTCTAGCAAAGATGAACAGGCTGCTTCAGACATATTGAGGCTGAGGGGAGGTTAAAGGAAGAACTGTTATATGGGGCTTCCAAGCCTAAAAAAATCAGTTAAAAATGTTCTATGGAAGAAAGCGGAGGCTGCGAATCGGCAGGCGCAGGTTAATTATACCACCTAGCTTCTGAACTTGAGAATTCAGGAGTCAGCCATTTGGAGATGTTAGGATCTGGGTTCAAAGCCCATTGAATTCTTTTAATTAATGTATGTTTATAGCTTTTAAAGTAATAGCAGAAAAAGAAAAAAAGGAACAAAACACAGAAGTAATCATGATAGAAATACATACATTGCTGAAGGAAAAAAACGTTACGTGCTTTAAAAAAAGTGCTTTAAAAAAAGTGAAAGAACAACAGAAAAAAGAAAAAAGAAACAAAGTATAATATATTGTTATGACAGTACACAGTTTCAATTCTATATATACTTATCTAATGCATATATTATGCAAGCATAAATATATTTATTTCTAATACACATATAATTGTCATGCTTTTTTTAACCTACTGTATTTTGTATAAATGAGTCTTGTATTTCATTATACCTGTCCATACAAAGTCTAGGTCTATAGGCAACTCGCTCACAGGTAGCAAGTGTAATCACAGTCTTCGATCCATTGAGTGAATGGGGCCATACGTTTATCTTTCCAATGCTGCAATATCAGTCTTTTAGTCATTGTAAGGGCATGGAGAATCAATATACATTGTCCAGTTATCAAATTCCATGTACTAGGTATATAATTCAAGAGAATATTATCCTCTGAAAATTTTAACTTTTGTCACACAGTCACAATTATATAGTCCATTACTTTCTCCCAAAAATTATAGGACATCGTAAAAACATGTGTTTTAAGGAACCGCTATCCTTATTACATCTCCAACAAAATCCTGTCTTAGACGGTCCTTTTCTACACAAATGTAGTAAGAGTCAAATAAATTCTAAATATTATTTTTTGTTGTGTAAATTGTAATTTAAGGTCCATTAACACTCTTGCTATAGAAGTTAAAATACTCTCCTGTTGTCTAGGCAATATAGGAAAGCCCACTGAATCTTTAACTTAAGCTCGTATTATTCTGAGTTTCTCTTATAAAGACACCAATAGGGTTCATATACCATCCTTAGCTGGGGTTTGTTTAAGGAAGCTTGCATTGTCTGGGTTCATGCAACACAATAAATTAACTTGGGTTTAGAGACCAAATTCATGACAAAATATTAAGAACTGCATTTTGGTTTAATGGAAACCACAGAAACTTGGCAAACTGTTACTTCTAGGAGATGGTTGTCGTTCTAGTTGCCTGATTGTGGATTGTGGTTCTAATAAAAGAGGAGAAGAAATTGGGGGTTGGGGTGGGCAAATGATGAAACACGCACCATGACATTGCCATGCAAACTCTCCGTCTTTTGTATGCTGCATGTACCGTAAATATGTAAGGGCTGGAACTTGCACTGTGACATTACAACTTTTGTTTCACCATTTTGGTGAAACCTCAGGCCAGTCTACCAGCTCACCTCCTTCCCAACTTTTCCTTTCCTCCTCTTATCTTTCTCCTTCCCTTGAACAGGCTTTCCCAGACTGGGACATTATGCTTACTTATGATTAATGGAACCATGGTTTATTCCATTTACCTAATGTTCTGGCTTCACATGAACCATAAATAATCCCATACAGGCTGCATCCATATTACATGCTAGGCTAAAATACGGCTGTCAGTTTATGGCTCAGGATGTGAATACAGCCAGTACTAGGAAGAGCTAGAATAGATTGTTCCTTTTCTATTTCCTGTTCCTCAAAAGAGCCCTTGCATGGCAGCTATCACACCCACTGTTGAGCCAACCAATGTTCACCCATGGCTGAGAGAGCCAGGAACTTTACTGAACCATCCACCTGCCGTTTCATAACTAATTTTTAAAAGCCTCTCTTCTCCTGCCCCAATTTATGAGTTGGCATTGGAAAAGGTTCATTTTCCTTCTTGGAAGCAAACAAACTAAAGGCATCTGCTAACAGATATACTATTTGTGTTAACAGCACATTGCCCAGCACTGTGGGCTGCTTGAACATATTTCAAGGGTGAAACTACTTTAGGAAGAACTATTCTCCTGAATGGAACATTGATCTCTGCATTTCTGAGTTGATTGTTTAAAAAAAAGTATGGGGTGAGGCTTTTCATTAGCAAAGATGGTGATGTGATTGTCCACCCACTCACCCATCCATCTGTCTGTCCATCCATCCTCCATCCAATTAGGATGAACAAATCATCCCAATCCATTTCAGATCATTGATTTGATTTGAAATGTCAGTAGGGCTCTATTTAAAATGTTGATTCCGAGCCTCAAAACTGTTTGATTCAAATGTTAATGTGAATTTTTGAATCAAATCATATCCACTGAAATTATGAACTCAGTTTAGAAAAATGCTGTTCTGTGTATGCACAAAAGCCACTGAATCTTTGGAACAAATTGGCTGTCTTTAATTATTCAATTCATCAAATTGATTTTATTTGCAGATTCAGTCAGATCACTTTCAAATCTCAGAACCATGTTTTAACCCCACACCAGCTTTTACACACCACTGTTTCTCTGGGACTGTGTTTGTCACATTTGTAGGCTGCACACTCAAAGGGACTCTGGGTAGAATAAAAATGTAGAAAGTCAAACCACAATAAAAACCATAAAAAAGACAAAAGATGGTTGAAGCGGGAGACAGCAAATAGTAAACAATAAAACCAACACACCATGAATTCACACCATGTTTTAGCCAAACATCTGAGGAAGAGTAAGGTCTTTAAGGTTTATCTAAAAGAGAGCAGGGTCAGGGCTGTTTAGATCTTGAGGAGGATGCTGTTCCAGAGGGCAGATGCTATGACAGAAAAGGCATGCTTCCTGGGTCCTCTCAGATGGCATTGCTTGATAGATGGGACTCAAAGCAAGCCAACTCTATCAGATCTTACAGAATGGAAAACACCACGGGAGAAATATGGTCCCCCAAATAACAACGCCCTATGCCATGAAGGGCTCTATAGAAGACAGCCAGTGTCTTTAATTGCACCTGGAAGCCTACTGCAGCTCTTGTAGCAGAGGTATGACATGGGCATACTGTGGCTTATCCTTTTAACTGCTCATGTCCTGCATTCTGGACTAGTTGAAGGTTCCAAGTGGTCTTAAAGAAAAGTCCTGCATAGAGTGCATTGCAGTAATCTAAATGAGAAATGATTAAGGCATGTATGATCATGAGTAGGACTCCTCAACTTAGAAATGGGAACAATTGGCACACAAGGTGGATTTGTGCAAAGACATTCCTGGCCATAGCTACCACCTACTCTGCAAGGATTATGTCCTCTGATTATATCCCCACAGTGACAACCCTGAGAGGTTGTCTAAGATGGAATTCCTGACCAAAGTTATTCAGTAGACTCTCTGGCGAATGTACATTTCTCCTATCCAAAGCCACACTATACTACACTAACTCAAGTCTATTTTATTCCTGCCATACACAATATGTGTGGTGATCACAGCCTTGTAGCTATTCAATGATGCTCCATCTCCTCCTTAATTAAAATTAAAGCAACAATGAACTGTTCATGCCATGTTTCCTCATCAGCAACTCCTCCAAACTTTTTAAAACAAACCACTTCAAGCACTGAAAATGCCCAAAATAACCATCTATAAATCTAGATTGGATGCCTGTCTGTATCTGTGTATTGGAAGGGAGAGATTTTCATTCAGCATTAAGAGCCCAGACATTTCAGTTCAACAAAGTCTCTGTCTTTTCATAGTTAAGCCCTAGAAATATTTGTCGACTACAAGGAGAAGAGAATGATTTGTTACATATTTATCAAGGAGAACTCAGTATTCCAAAATTTGCATTCTCAGTTCACAGTTGAGTGGAGTTGGAAAAAAGAGCTTATATTCTGATATGGAACTAAAATGTAGCTTCCTTAAAAATAAAGCAAAATGCAAATATTCTGAGGCATTTCATTTTTAAAGTTGATATATCCTTGATATTCTTTGATCAAGTTAAATGGGGGGGGGGAGAGTTTAGATTAATAGGGTGTCATAAAACAATTCCTCACCTGAAAACAAACCCTGCTGAGAACAATGTATATTGAGTCCAATTGAAATGGTGGGAGAGATGAGATTTATTCTTAACTGTAGTCATAATCAGAAGCTTCCTTTTTGCATGTTGGACTTGCTGACAAATGGTTCTAAAGTTAATGGGAGAGCAGCTGGTATCACAAACTTATTCACATGCTTATTATTCATGAAATATCTTTGCCTACTCTGAAATGTCCTGTCATTAGGGTGTACCCAAAATAACAAGGGTGACTTTTCCAAAAGTTTTAGAAACATAAAGCTAAAGCAATCTTGAGTTGTACAACTCGAGGTCCCAAGGCCATGCCTGCCCCCTGAATGCCTCCAAAGTTATCACTGAATTGTAAATTTTAATATGAAGAGAATTATTAAATACATGGGGAGTAATCCTATTAGTGGTATGTAATTAATTTAATGTGATTTTAATTAAGCTTACATTTCAATTAAATGAAATCAAAACTCCATTCACTTTTGCATGCGGCTAAAAGACTAAATGTGGCCTTCGAGCTGCAACTCGTACTTTGCAGACTACCTGTGAGCCTCAGGCTCTGGATCACTGATTTATTCCAACACCCCTGCTTAAATTCAGGATATCTAAAACTAAAGAATACCCAACAGACTGTTACCTGGAAACCTCAGGAAAGATGAACTCATCCCACCTCTTGGTAATGTGGTGAATCGCTTTTGCTATCAAAATGTTTCTCCTAATGTTCTACCAAAGTTAACCTTCCTTTGAGTGAAGTCCTTTCTTCACTGAATCCTGCCTTCTGGGCAGCAAAGAACAGTCTCTGTTTACATGAATCCAGTCTTAGGAGCCAGAACCACTGGAGAAAGATGATATTGGATGCAGTAACACTGTGGAAGTCTCAAGAACTTTAAATAGTAGGCCACTGGCAGGGTTTAACCTAATCCAACTGTTGCTATGTGCACACTACACACCAGGAAAGAGTAATCTAATCCCATCTCAAATTCTAATTGTTGGTTTGGGGAAAGAATAAGAAATCATTAGAAACATACAAACAACACTATTCGCTCTCCCCCGCTCCCCCCCAAAAATTCCTCTTACTTTTAATTTCATATAGCAGCTAAAATGATCAAAGCATTAAAATGTAATGTAGTATACATGTTACCTTGCTTTTCATTCAAGGAAATCATGATTGATACTACCAATGTACTGTATTGGCCCTACTGTTCTCAGGGCTCCACTACACATTACTCTGAAGATATTGTTAGCATCTAAGTATGCTGATGATACCCAGCTTTACATCTCTACCCTTGGCATTCTGAGGGATGCTGTTGATGTCCTGTCTGTGTCTGGGGGCTGTGGAGGTTTGTATGGGAACAACAGGCTTTAGTTCAACCCTGGCAAGACTGAGTGGCTTTGGGTATTTGGGCCTTCAGGTTCCAGGGATCTACCATCTCTTGTTCTGGATGGGGTGGCACTGCCCCAAACAGACCCTGTAGACAATCTGGGGATTCTCCTGGACTCATGACTCTTGCTCAAAAAGCAGATGACAGCCATGGCCTGGAGAGCCTTTGCCCAGCTTCGTGTTGTCCACCAGTTGCACCCTTTCCTGGACCAGAATGCTCTGCTCTCAGTAAGTCATGCCCTGGTTACTCCATGGATTACTGTAATGTGTCCTACATGGGATGCCCTTGAGGAGCATTCAGAAGCTTCAGCTAGTGCAAAATGCAGTGGCACTCATGTGTGCTCACATTACACCTCTGTTCCACAAATTTCATTGGCTATTGGTGTGGTAATGACCTATAAAGCCCTACCTGGCATGAGACTGGGATATGTGAGGGACTGCCTCCCCCCAGTTACATCTATCCATCCCATCGGATCTGTCAGAACAAGCATGTTATGAGTCCCGTCTGCTAAGGAATGTCATTTGATGACACCCAGGAAGAGAGCCTTTTCCGCCATGGTGTCCAACCTTTGGAGCATCATTCCCCCAGAACTTAAATTGGCCCTGACCCTTCTGGCCGTTAGGATGGACCATTGCATTTGGGGTCTGGTTGCAGCGGTGAGCCTTTGCAATGGTTATACTGAATGGGTTGTATTGTTTGTATTCACCTGCTGATTGTGACTTCATTTTATGTTTATTTGAATTCTAATAGTGGTTTTAATATGGTGTTGCTGTTTTTATTGTTTGGTTTTAATTTGGTTTGGTTTTTAACTGTTGTGAGCTGCCCAGAGTCACATATGTGGGATGGGCAGTTATATAAATTGAATAAATCATCATCATCATCATCATCACCATCATCATCACTATCATCAAGGTCTTCCTGATTTTTTTGTTCTTTCTTTAAAGCAGTGTTTCTTAGCCTTGGCAACTTTAAGATATGTGGACCTCAACTCCCATGAATTCCCCAGCATAAGAATAGAGGATTGGGACTTGGGGGATTGCCCCACTGTTATCTGATCAAGTTTATGAGGCCCCTGTTTGCAGCTGACATTGTCAAATCATAACGTATTACTGCCAACAGTAATGGAAGTTGGAACCAGGTGTGATTTACATATTCCTTCCTTTATTTCTGGTGAATTTCCACTTCATTGATGGTTTTCTCTAATCAATCTTTCCCCCTCAGGGATCACGAGGATTTTTTTCCCTTCTCTCTTTTATTTACTGGTATAGATTTCTAGCAAAATCAAAAACAACAATGAAAAAACACCGCAAACCCCAACTTCATACATTTTTTTGATTTCTCTCCAAGGAGGGCAGCAATTCTTCTTAGCGTTTCCATTTATTTATTCATCCACTCATTTATTCAGTGTCAGTCAGAGTTGCTGGTTGATATTTTTCCTCCATTTGTCATCACTGTTTATTTCGCAACTGGCAGGCAGTTACAGCTGTGCATACTCCTGATGGCCCGTCTGCTGTCTCTCTCCTTCCCGCACACCTTCCTATCCTTTTCCAAGGATTATTTGCTCTCCATATTTATCTAGAGTTCCTTTAGGCAAACGCAGAAGAAGGCTTTTCTTTCCCTTTCTAATTTTTGCAAGAATGAGCCTTCCAGCAACTAGAAGCCATGTCTATGAGATTTACTCCCCCTTTATTTGTTTTGATGACAACCCCAAGGTTCAAAAAAGGGAGCAAGGTGCAAAGGTGTCTGAGCATCTACTTTGCATGGGGGGGAAATAAAAAAGTACGGGAAAGATATCGGTCTAACTTTTACAGCTCCACTGTCAATCAGTGTAGACCAGGATTAACCAGCCTGGCATACATGGAATGAATTCTGTGCTAAATATCTTATTCTGAGATATCTGCCAGCCACTCCAGTGGCTTTGCTTTTTCTATCTTATTCTCAGGAGGGTTAAGGATTCAAATTTCTCTTAGGGTTGTTGGTTAGTTAGTTGGTTGGTACCTGACTTCACTGTGGCAGTGGAACTGGATGTTAGCGTGTTAGTGCCATGGTTTTGCATTATCTATCTCTCCATCATGATCAACTTTCTCTGACTTCTTTCACTTCCCAATTTTTTTTTTTTAAAAAGTGACCCCAGGAAGGTGTTTCCCACTAATGTTTTCCCTTCAGATTGAATGAGAACATGGGGAGCTAAAGAGGTGGCCAAACACTGGGGAGAGAATTGTACAATAAAAGACAGAATATTAATCCTCCTTTGCCACCTTGTAATGAAATACATGAAAGGACCTCACACGTCATTCATTAGGATTTCACTGGGTTTTTTTTTCCTTTGAAGTACATTTCAAAAGTGCAACCTCTTTTATCCGACTGAAGGAAGATGTACAGGAGAAGATTTTTCAGGAGAAATCTTCTCCAAATGTTCTCCAGCATGTACAAAAGTCACGGAATATACAAAGGAAAACTACAGAATAGTTGAAAACATATGGGTGATTTTTTTTCAACAGAAAGCATCCAATTTTTTTCCTTGTTTGTTCCCTCGGTTACTAGAACTTGCTGTCTACTCTGGAGGTATGGTCCTTGTTAGATTTTATAGCCAGAGATAAGACATTTGATTACACAACTTGTGCATTCTCTCCCGGCTGTTTATTTTATGCACAGTGCTCTGCATTTCTCTCCATACTACACTGCTCTGGTTGAGAAGGAAGGATTAATATCCTCTAATTAGGCACAGGATTTGTCCCAATACTGAGAGAGAAAGAGAGAGAGAGAGAGAGAGATGGATGCTGACTTTTAAAGCCTGAATAGCTTATTTGTGTTGCTAGAGAAGTGGGTGTTCCTTGCAGGAGTTTTTTTTTAAAATTGTTGGTGTAGGGCTAAAAGCCACATACTAAAATAATTCTCTTGCTTACCAAATGCCATCTGGTATCACACTCTCAGCAAAAGTTATTAGGCTGAGATAAGTGGGTGTAAATCCACCAACTTCAAAGACATTTTTGCTGATTTACACCTGTTATGGAGCTGGCACTCAGGACAGTTTTCAGAGATACCATTTCCCCTGGTTTACTTCTATTTTGGACTCATTCTTGCATCTGAGCAACTCAAAGTGAGGTCTTCTGCAAGAAGACATACGGATCCCTCTGAATGGGACATTAGCCACATTAGTAATGGCTCCTTTTACTATTAGTTGGTGGCTGGGGGAGGGGGAGAAGACTTTTCACTTTCACTTCTTTAGACATGTTTAGCCTGTCTAAATTACTGAATTTTTGAACAAAAAAATGGTTTTAATTTGAAATATCAGCAGGAAAGCAATTTGTTGGTTGGGTGCTGAATTTCAGCATTGTCTTATTCAGGGATGTTGGAAATTCCAAAAAAGAGGCCAAGCTCAATTATGCTCCTCTGGTCCAAATGTCTCATGAGGTTTCTGTAGAAAGCGCATGGGATCTGGGTGAGGCAATGAGATACACATAGTCCCCTCCCCATTGCTTTTCACAAGGCAGTGAAAGCATTTTTGTTCCATGCCTAATTGAACTTTGATTGATTTGGGCACTCCATATAGTGTGTATACTTTGTTCTGTTTTGTCATTCTTGTATGCTTGTTTAATTTAATGTAAATTTTTTACTTGCTTACCTCATTGTTCATCATACAGAATTTTAGCATTGGGGTGATCTACAAAGACTGTAGAACAAATGGATCATCAAACAAATCAACCCAGAGTTTTCACTTGAGGCACAAATGACTAGGCTCAAATTATCCTATTTTGGACACATTATGCAAAGACCTAGCTCTCTGGAGAAGGCTCTAATGCTGGGAAAGGTGTGTGGAAAGAGAAAAGGATAACCAGCAGCAAGGTGGACTGACTCACAGTGGCAATGGGTGCACTGTTGGAATACCTGAAGGACCAAGTTAGATCATCACAGAGAAAATCTGTACAGTCACTAAGAGTTGACACCAACTTGATGGCACATAATCAATCACAAAGACTGTAAACAAAATAATAAACAGGCAAAGACCATCTACACTCTATATATGTGCAAACCAGAATGACCTCCTTCTCTGTTTTGATGAATGAAACATACCAGAAAATATCCCAAAATGAAATAAAAACTATACAGATCCCACCTGGATGAGAACGCATATCCTGTATTATAAAAGTAATCTTATCTACACATTTGTTCTCTTGAGAAATCTACAGTGCTATGAAAGGTGGAAGGAAAGAGAAGAAGAGGTTGATGGACTTTATAACAGTGGGGTGGATGCATCACTGGAAGTTCTGAAAGGCCAGGTTGGAGGCCGATCATCCTGGAGAAGGTCTGTCTATGTGGTCACTAAAAGTTGACACTTACTTAATGGTGAATTTACTTTTAAGCAGGTGTTACCATTTTTTATTGCAAATTCAACTCTAGAAATTCTCCCTTTCAAGTCTTATGAATCCTGATATGTTGATGAAGATTTCATACCATCAATGAATTTGCCAGGAGTACTGACATAGTTAATGAATAGTTATTACTGAAGGTAAACATTGGTGCATAGCCTCTTGCATATGATCCACATTCCAGCTTGGGGTATATGAAATCAATTTTAATAACTTGAACCAGGCTTCTTTTTAATTGCTATTTGCACACATTTTCAGTTTTTTGGAAAATTATAACTATGGAGCTTTATGCATAACATTGTGCTTAATACAGTATCTGTAACTGTACAGGAGGTTGCCAATTTTCTTTTAAATAGAGGATGAACCACTTTGTGTTTATTTCATAAAGGAAAAAAAGGCAATATTTCAAAATCAACAATATTGTGGGGATAAGAACATTTGAATGGTAATGTTTTCACCAGTTAGGAAAAGAAAATATTGTCCAGGGATAGAAAGCGTGAACAGATCACCTGTTGGCTATTTGTTCCAAATTTTGCAAACCAGCTTTATGGATGAATGAGTGTAACAGCAGCCCAAGTCATCTCTGTTTTGAAACAAAGCCACATTTAGGGGGCCTTTGTGCAAGTAATAAAGCTGTGCAAACCCTGCAGATTTATCAAGGGCTGGCTTCTTTCTCTCCCTCTGTCTTTCTTAGGAATATTTCAAGTTGTGGTTGTTTGCACAAGGCATAATGTTCATGCTGGATAAGCCATACAAATGAATACACATCACCTCTCACATTCTCTTTGCCAATGGCGCACCTGACACTTCTAAAGCTATAAACCCAGAGTGCAGAAAGCTTTTCTATTGATATGGACAACCTGGAGAAAGCAGTCAATATAACATTGATTCTCTTTGCCATTAAAACAAGCTTATCAGTGGGGAACCAGAAGTGCCCATTTCACAGGCAGAGGGGGCAAATCAAAGTTCTTTTCACCTGGAAATGAATGGTGGGTCACTTGTGTTTGTACTGTTCACTGGGTAACAATCATGGATTGGTGGTGCTGTGAGTACTCCCATAACCTTGAAGTAGCTACTGTATTCCATAAGACTTCAACAGTACTTGAATTAGGAAATTGAGATACTTCCCTAGGTCTGTTGGGAGATCAGCTACATTTGCCTCCTCTGTCCGTTAATGGCGGTCAGTTCTTCCACCCAACTGAAGAAGAGAGGAAGAAACAAGGTACTTCCTCCATCAGTTTCCCTCCCACCAAAGAGTTGGTCATTTTGAAGCCCATCGTATGAATGTTAAAAACTGGGGTACGAGAGCAGTGCTTGTTTATTCTTGATCATGACTGGCAGCCTGTGAATATCATGGCTATGTAGACATTTGAATTCATATCCTTTTAGTCAAGTCAGAAAATAGATTCATTGATACATTCAGGGGATATAGGAAAAAATGTCTGGTTTTCATTCTAATGCAGACTTACAAAATCACACATCCCAAATATAATTACAAATCAAAATGCAATTACATGTGGAAGCACAACTGAATTTTGTGATGCAGTTCCCAGCTCCCCGAAAAACCGTGCAGACATGAGTATATTAGATGAAAGAGCAAGTGCACACGAATATATTAAGGAAAACAGGAATGATGAAAATATGGGGGGGGGAATAAATATTTCCCAAAAAGTATGTTCCAAAATACAAATATTAGGGAAATGTACATGCAGAAAAATATACATGGGAGGCCTGCATATGGCAGACTGGATTTGCCCTGATGAATAGCTTTGTAACATGGAGGTGAGATTATTCTCTTTGTTACGGTGAAGAAGCAGTGCTATTTACTCCAAAGAGGCATTTTGCATGGTTCTGCCTGCTTCAACAGACACACAACTGCATCAAAGCCTGTCCTGGCTTTTGCAAGTCCCAGGTGAGATAGGTGACATGAAATCACCCACTGCTTCCTCTTGCTATTATAAGAGAGGGGGCTACATTGCTCCATGAAGCAGCTTCAAGGGAGTGCTTGGTTAGTTGTTCTTGTTCAGTCGTTGTCATGTCCGACTCTTTGTGACCCCATGAACCACATCGCGCCAGGCCTTCCTGTCCTTCACTGCCTCCCTGAGTTTGCTCAGTTTCATGCTCATTGCTTCAGTGATGCTCTCTAACCATCTCATCCTCTGCCGTCCTCTTCTCCTTTTGCCTTCCATCTTTCCCAGCATCAAAGATTCTCCAAAGAGTCCTCTCTTCGCATTAGGTGGCCAAAGTATCTGAGCTTGAGCTTCAGTATCAGCTTGGTTGGTATAGCTTGGTTAGAGTCTTCACCAAAGACTTTTTCAAAGCTGTGCACAGCCTTAGTATGTAGGAGAAGAGATGTGTACCAAAATCCAAGTCCAAACTTCATGCACACTTTGGGGCAGTTATTTTTTAAAATTCTCAGCCTGATGTGGAAACAAAGCAAAGCAAACCTGAGAATGGAAAAATGATAAATGATGCCAAGTCACTCTTGATAGATTCTTTTATCCTGAGGCTTATACAATGCCAAATGAGATCCACTTCTGCACGTTTCAATACCAATTAGACATTGGGTACACCTAGAAAACAGCGGATTGTCACAGTATTGTCTGAATCGTGGCAAAAGATATTCCTGACGGACAGCATTCTTGCAGAATGCTGGTGGAAAATTCAGGTAAGTGGCCACAGGAAAATGATGATATTGAATCAAGTCACATCTAGCAAACAATGTAGATTTAGTGGTGATACTGGTGGGCAAAAAAAGGAGACGTCTTTGTAGTAAGGACATACTACATTGACTGAATGAATTAAAAAAAAAATAGAAACCAGTAGCCAGTTGGGCAATATAGCAAACTGAAACCAGGCAAATAGAAAACCAAAATCTAAACAGACTTATTTGGTCAGGAACGTCAGATGAAAAGGACCTGGAAGACTTAAGAAGAGAAAGCAAATGCACAATTGCACATTATGGATTTCTAAACAATAGCACCAATGCCCCTGATGATAATAAACCATCAAAAAGCTGAAAGTTAAGGAAAGAAAAAGGAAATAACACAAGGCATCAACTGTTTCTACCTCCCTGCCTCTCAATAGCCTGAAAAGAAACTTTTTCCAATGGCTTTCAGAATTGCTTTGAATGTAAACTCCCCATATATAAAACGAAGAAAACAATGAACCGTTGCACCAAAAGAACCATTACAGCTTCATTCTCAGCGATTAATGGAGAGTGACAAAATCATGCACAGCACGGAAGTTTATTTTCATCCTTCCTATTCTCTTTTGATGGTTCCCCAAAAGTATTCACTTTGCCATCCCTTCAGGACTGCCTGCTGTGCAGCAAATGCTTCTTCTGTATTCAATGGCAGGGACAGAAATTTGTACTGGAGTGGAGTAGGAAATGTACGAAGAGCCAAGGGCATGGGACCATAGTATGATGTTCACCCCTCTGATAGTGTCTCAGTGGGTGAAGTAGCAAGTCACTCCAGTTATTTATTCATTTAGGTGGCTACTCCATCAGCTCTAGGTGGCTTACAACCCATAACCAGTAAAACATCTAAAATTGATATAAAGGCATAATGCTGACAACTGATCAAAATCTCCCAATACTGCTAATCTGTCTTATGTGTGGCTTCTCTATAGGAAGGCCTGGGAGAACAGTTTTTACAACTCTCCTTAATGATAACAAGGGAAGGGCCAGCCTGATTTTGGGGGGCAAGCTGTACCAAAGTAGGGTGCTGTGACTGAGAAGGTCATCTATGAGCCCCCTGCCCTGATAACTTCCTAGGGGGAGAAATGTGTGGAAAACTTGCACTTGTAAGTGTTGGGTGGATAGATTCTGCCTGGGTTAGATGCTCCCAAAGATAATGAGGCCCTGTATAGGTGATAACCAGAAACTTAAATTGGGCCAAGAAGCTTCTGCATCACAGGTGTCACTCTGCTGTCTTGGCATCCACTGGGCCAACTGTACCTTCCAAATAGTCTTCAACGGCAACCCCATGGAGAATAAATTGCAGGGGTCTTAACAGGAGATGACAAGGGAAAGAGTCTTGGTCGTCAGCACCTCTGACTACAACCCAGGAATTATTGCAACTGGTGGACCAGACAGAGTTGGCCAAAGGCTCTTCTGGCTGTGACATCTACAGTAGCTGCTGCTCTAGAAAACATTACAAGATGAGGAAAACTCCCAGTTTACACACCTGCCCCTTAAGGGGGAGTTCTCCTCCATCAAGAGCTAAAGGTGGAGCTTCCTTATTACCAACCCCCTTTTTGCAAATATCAGCTCCAACTTGATGGGAAACAGTTGGAGTCTATTCTGCCCCATCCAATTCCTCCAAGCACAGTAGCAAGACTTCTACCACTTGCTTGGCCCAGGGTAGAGATTTATATGTGGTATTATCAACAAACGGATAATACATCACCCGAAACTGATGGAGGACCTCTCCCAGTGGCTTTATATACATACTGAAGAGAATGGGGGATGGGGCTGAGTCCTCTTCCTCCCCACCCCTTCCAGTAATACTTATTGGAAGAGCCCACTCAGAAAAGAGCAGAACCAGTATAAACAATCTGGCATTCATAGTACCAATAATATAATTGTTGTTTATTTTGAGCACATCCAACTCATGTTGTGATACAATATGCAGACTCTAAGTGACCCTGAGCTCTTCCTTCAGGTTCCTGTCAAGGAAAAGTAGCTCTTTCAAAGGTACACTAACAAAGTTTGGGGAAAGCCAGCATGAAGTTGCATAATCTTCCGAGAGGTACCTGCTTTCCCACTGTGGGAAAGCAAGCTACCATGCCTTTTTGTTTAAAGCAGCAGGACTTCATTGTAATGCTTCTTTGATTCCATCTTTGGATGCTTCATTGGAAGGGTTTTCTTTTTTAAAAAAATTAGAAAGTCTGAAGTTATGCAATATTTTGATTTTCATCATGAATGGATTGAAATGTTAGGGCAAAGACGCTCATACTGTATTGTGCGTCTAATTGGAAAACCTTCACTTCTGCAACCACCACATTCAAACTGGAAAAATTAATATTTCAGGCCTGTTACTTTCAAACTTCATTTGAATGAATAAATGGGAAGATTTAGTAGCTTTTTCCCTTTTCTTTCCTTAGGACGAAAAGGTTTCTTTGCATTTTAGCTTCTTTTTTTGTTTGTTTTTTTGGCCCCAAGACTTATACGAAATTGCTTTTTTGTTCAGCAATGTGCTGAATCAATGGGGCCATTTCTCTTTCATATTTTGCTAATTAGATGGTTTAAAACCTTCTCTGGCTCATTGGAAAGTTGTTGATTATTTACAGTATTTGCCATTTTCAATGTCACTACATTATTAACCTTTGTTGTGTAGTTTTAAATATCTGCATTTTTTGATAGGCTGTTGGTCTCTTATGCTGGAGGCTGCAAAAGAGAGAGAGACACAGAGAGAAAGAGAGAGATGAAAATGTGTGCATGTGCGTGCACACATACACACACACACACACACAACCAGCTCTCTCTTTCCCATTTCTAAATGGTGCCTAAATGATGGGGAAAGGGCTATGATTTACTAGTAACATTTGTCCTTCATAGCTGCCTGAAGCCCCTGCTCAGCTAGACTCCCTTGGCATTTGGATCTGAACAAAGCTTGCAATCAGAAGTTAGTTGAAATCTCAGAGATTGCAAAGGTAAAACACTTAGAAGAATACACTTTTGCAGGGCTGATGAGGACACCAAACTGAGATGGGAAACAAATCAAGCTTCTCATCCTTGGGCTATTAAGCTATCATCTTAGCTCTGAAGTCATTTTGCCTTGTTTGCTGGCATATTTCTTTTCCTTTTCTTTCTTTTCTTCCCTTTTTTTGAAATTCATTTACTGTATATAGTCTAATACCTATAGGAATATTAGAATATGTATGCAGGGAACCAAGCACATAGAATATTCTTCATGCTAGTTCACGGATGTGCATTCTAGGACCTTCCTCTTCTCAAAGATATCACTAGGCAAACTGTGAATCAGAACATCTATCCTGCTTCAAGTGTTCTCCTGTCCCTACATCCTTAGCTATGCATAAAAGAAAAAGTCCTGAGCATGTAAGATGATTTCCATCTTTATAACTCATTTTTACATTTGGCAGAAAAAGGAGGTAATTATTCTAAGTTTCATGAGCTACTGATTGAGACCATCACTGCAATGGATTTTGCAATGGAGAAATTTGGCACTTTTGACCAATTAGTTACCCTGTCCATCTGGGGAGAGATTCTCTCTCAAAGTCCATGATGTAGTTTACTTGCCTTAGCCTGATGTGTAAATCCAGGTTTGTAGTTTATAAACTATAGTTTCTGATTTAGTATTGTGTATCAACTGAACCATTATGGCTTGTTCAACCAACCATGGTTTAAAAAATTCAGAGCTTAGTGCAATTTGTAAATTAATATTCAACAAAGTGCTATCCAACAAATGTATTGCTCTAAGAAATATGGTGCCTTGGATTGTCAAGGATATTATATGTATGTGTGCATGAATTTATGTATGCACACCCAACAAGTGAAGCTGGTTGTCCAGGGTCTAAGGCCTTTTGTAGCAAGAAAGCCCATGAATGGAATCTGTAAAGGGCCAGAAGACCCACGAAGTCTCCTTTATCTTGTCTAATATAGATTAGTATCCTACTTAGAGATGTCAGGCTCAGCTGGTCCTGCTAAAATTATTTCGTTGATGATGTTTCTCCAAGAAAGAGAGAGAAAAAGAACAAAAGGATTTCTTTCCCCTCCTCTCTGCCAAGAAGGAACTCTAAAACTGTTCTAGTCTTGTTTGAACTTTATGGGATTGATTTTTCATTACTGAGAGAAGCTGCCAACTGCCATGGCATTCATCTCTGCCTGCCAATGTGTAACATGTTTGTCTCAGCTGATAACAGAATTTTTAATTATTGTAATTATCACTTGAAAATTGGGTTCCTGCCATAGGCAGCTGAAATTAGATTCTGTTACTTTTTATATCTATATTAATGTCTTTAATCTGAGATCCCATCTCTGATCAGTAATAAAATATGGCAGTTTGCTTGCGACAATCTGTTTGTACACAAACATGTTTGGATATCCATATTCATGCACACACAATATAGTTAGAACACAGGCAAAAATAAAGTAGAAATAAGCCCGTTAGTTATTAACTGCTGGATCAGGATCCACAAATGGGTAGAATCTGGGAGTGAAGCATCCATTGATGAAGCTGGGGTTAATTTCAGACCCTGAATTTCACGATCTTTACTTGATAGTAGGATTTCACAATATGCCAAGCTCCCACATTCCTTCTGCTGAGTGGATCCTGGGAGGCTGTCTTAAAAGCTTACCCCAATGGTATCATATGTCAGGCTTGTTTTGTTGCAACTTGGCCTGGAAAGAGTTAATCCCAGGAACAAGCTCTGATTAGTTAAGTTTTATTAGGAAGGTTAAGGGACAACACAAGAATTCCAGTCAGTACTCGACTTTCAAATGAGAGACCTATATGTAGGCAAATTAGAGCAGGCAGTTTCTGGTTCTTTTTCTCATGGTCTTTGGCTTGTCTTTTTTGTGAGCGAGAGGCAGACTGCACCTGCTGATTGTTTTGGAAATGGCGACTAGACTTCTCATCAATGTGAAAACTAGCTGTTGCGTCATAAAAAAGGGAAAGGAGGGAAGCAGACACTGATGTTGCTAGGTTGTAGAGGAAAATGCTGTAAGGTTTTGA
This sequence comes from Python bivittatus, assembly GCF_059951505.1. Classification (NCBI taxonomy): domain Eukaryota; kingdom Metazoa; phylum Chordata; class Lepidosauria; order Squamata; family Pythonidae; genus Python; species Python bivittatus. The sequence continues at coordinate 10,880,476 of NW_028277054.1, read as the reverse complement.
GTTCCTGTGCTTTGGCATAGAAATGAGGGTCCCAAATGGTGATTCATCCCAGCATTAGATCATTCACAGAGAGTACAGAAACAGAGAAAGAGAATGACTAGACGAAGATGAAGATGAAGAGGCTTTCTATGCCCCTTATACTGAGAGTAGGGGAGAGCGTCATGAGAATGCTTCACTTTGATGGTTTGAGCAAAGCAAGGAGGAGCTTTTATGTCAGCACTGCAAATGTGAAAAAGCTTTTCATGTCCCAGAGAAGACTAAGGAGGAATGGTGGTGAGGTGTCAGCCTTACTAGGTAGACCAGAACCAGGAAATCAGCTCCACAAGAAGGCTAAAACTACTTTTATTGAGACTGGCTATAATAAACAGAACCTTGCAAGCCGGATTGTGCTGGATCTTGTCCTCCTTATACTCCAGGGCAGTGTTTCTCAACCTTGGCAGCTTTAAGATGGGTGGACTTCAACTCCCAGGATTAACATGGGAGTTGAAGTCCACCCATCTTAAAGCTGCCAAGGTTGAGAAACACTGCTCCAGTGAATCAGGCTGGCGTCTGCCTGAGCCACTTCTGAATATTATCCTGTTGCTCTGGGCTTAGAAAATGCTCCAGCCTCTTTTGTGTAGGGAGCAGTCCCAGCATATCTCCACCATCTACCTGATATATGTCTCATTGATGCAAAGAAAGGAAGTTCAATAGATACAGCTTTTCTCACCTCTTCATGACAAGTTAAAGCTTCCAATGTGCGCACACATCAAAAAAAATCTCAGGTACCAACATAAAGGTTACCACTGAAAAGCTTGAAGACATAAAGAGAAAAAAAAATAAGTTAATTAAAAAGCATTGTTTTTTTTAATGTGGATTTTATTCCCCCAGCCCTGAATTGAAAGTGAAAAAATAAACTTTCACTTTTCTGAAAGTTTGCTTTCTCAGGAAGAAAAAAATAATCAGATCTTTTTCTTCTTGCATAGACAGAGTTTTAATTACCCTTGAAGCACCAAGAGTCCCTTCTGAGCTGCTTTTCTGAAATAATCTATTAACAAACAATAGCCTCAGTGCTGGGCAAAAAAAGTTGATGTTATCATTTTTATGCTCATGGGAAGGCCTGGTACAGCTGCCTCCTAAGCAGCAAATATCAGTTAATAAATGTTTGCCTTTGGTATCATCCACATTTTCCTGATTCAGAATTCACCAGTGGAAACAATCCAGCAAGTTGTGAGTCTGAATGACTCTCTGAACTCATGACGATTTTATTTATGTATTACATTTATATCACCGTGCAACAAGATCATGGTATGTCCAGCAAGATTCCAGTGACATGGTATGGATGCACAGAGAAAACAACTCGATATGCACAGGAGTCCCCAGTGTTTTTTTCTGACCAGCAGATGAGTGTTGAAGTTTGAAAAGATGTGATGGCCCCTCTCACAAAACAGTAGCCCGGATGGACTGGGCCAGTCACAGAGCACACATTTCTGAGGGGGGCACTTTTTCAAACACAATTGAGAGGAAGCTTCTCACCTTTCTGTTATAAGATTGCCTCTGAAATATATGTGGAACCCAGATGCTTTTGTAGAAATAAAGATTATTGCTAGCTGCTAAGGCTATTCTTTGCAGTTTGTTGCCTTCCTCTGTGTTATGTATCTCTGTCTCTATCTCTATCTTATCTATCACCCTATCTCAGTTCACTGCAGGATGAAAGCCAATCCATTGAAGGCTATGGACTGTAATGTACCAGGCTGGTCCACTGCAATTTGGTTGGTCCAGTGCAATTTGGCAGAGAAATGTTTTTCAACTTCCCATAATTCAGTCTCCCATTCTTTCCTCTTTCTTCTTTCTGTTTCTCTGTGTATAAATTTCACAGTCATTTGTGGTCACTGGAAAGATCATGGCTGCAACTATTCTAATCTTTGTCATCACTAAAATGTCCTTATCCTTCAGGATCTAAGTTTGTCACTTCCTTTCTTCCTAGATTTAATCTCCTTTGACTCTTATTAATATAATTCTTCGGGTGTGGTGCAGTAGTTCAAATGTTGGACTCTCACCAAAAATAACCTTCAAGGTGTTTTCCCCCGGTAAGGCCAGATACATAACCATCATATCTATAGTAGCACAGGAAGACAATATTAATCTTGGGAGAAAGGTCTTTTTAAATTCTAATGTGTACTAAAGAGAGCCAGTTTGGTGTAGCAGTCAAGGCACCAGGCTAGAAACCAGGAGACTGAGAGTTCTAGTCCCATCTTAGGCAGGAAGCCAGCTGGGTGACCTTGGGCCAGTCCCTCTCTCTCAGCTCTAGGGCAAACCTCTTCCCAAAATGCTACCGAGAAAACTGCAAGGATTCGTTCAGGCAGTTACCAGGAATCAACAGTGACACAAAGGCCCACCCACCCACCCACTCTCACCCAAACTGCATTAAGTTGCTTCAAAATGCAGTAAACCAGACCTGCAATGTTGGGAGACTCCTTTCTGAACAAGGCCCTAGATCACCGCTCCAAAGTCCTGCTTTGTCATCACCACTCGCCGTTTGTCTAGAAAAATTCTAGAAATGTATCATAGGCTATTTGGGATTACAGCCAATGTGTACTGATGGGAAAGCCCTAGTACATGAAACCTAGCCTGATCTGCCAATTACAACGTCAGTCCGACTTCCTTGTGTTCTTTATCTGTAACAGGGAATATGGATACTGTTGAACTGCTAAAGAGGTTGTCCACAGACTTATCACAATAATTTCTCTCTGAGTTTTCCATCAGATGCCTCCCACTAAGCAAACTAGAAGGAAAGACCTGATAAAAGCTTAGTGGCATATTTTCTTTTGCCTTCTATTCGGGCGGCCATGTGAGAGGTGACGACTCCAAATTCTTTTCAAATATTTAATATATAAAAGGGAAGACTGTCTTAAAAGGAGACCCACTAATGCATTTTTAATCCACACTGAAATGTGCACAGAGATCCTGAATATTAATGCTATCATTTCCATTCCAAACAAGACTGGCATCTTGCTCTGCTTCTATCAACCAAAATAGACGAGATCTTTGAAATATCATGGCTTGCAACGTAAAATGGATAAATATACAGAATGAATGCATTGATGGTAATGGTAAAAAGAGGCAGTTTGGGCTCATTTTACTAATGGATTTTTTGCTCACAGCTTGATACAAAGCTCTTCTAGCCCTCTAATTAATTTCATTAATATTTGCCTAATCTGACCTTCTATGGAAGGGGTGAGACTTCAGTCTAGACAGGCAGCATACAGAACAGACACCCATTGAATAAGGGTGGGGAATCTGTACCCTGGGACCAAACACTCTCATCAAATCCCCTTTTTGTAGCCCGTAGAGCCTTTTCTAATTTAAAAACAGTAGTGTGTTTTCCCAGCATTTTGAAGTAGAAGCATCCTGAAACTTCCTCATTAAGTCTAAAATAGGTTCAAATACAGGGAAAACATCATTATCAGTTATTCTCTGCTAATAAGTATTCAAAGGTACATTCGTTTATGAATTCATCCAGTGGAAGAAAATATATCCTGCTTTTTTTTTTTTTTAAACTGGTTCTCATTCAAAGAGAATTTGCTTTTGAAATTTCTTTCAGAGGAGAATTTTGAGGATATCCTCGTGGAGGGAGTGTGAGGTGATTGTACTTATCTAGTGACAAGGTTGTTGGACAGCACAGAAAGAAAGTATGGAGAGAGAAATACTAAAGTTAAGAGTATAACTTTAGTAAGCATTCTGGAAGATGATGCTTGCATGAAAGAAGATAAGCGGTATTCAAGAATCAACATGGTGACAGGAAAACCTAAGTTACTTATGTCTACCTATAGTTAAGAGCCTCTTACGGAGAGAACGTGTGTCTGATGAGAACCATATTTGCACAGGTAAGAGTCAGAAAGGAAAGAAAGAGGAAGCCAGAAAGGAATAAAAGCTCTCAGAAATGATTTCTTGAAATTGTCCATCCTGTTTAGTGAGCAGAGAAGCTGAAGGGAAGGAAGAAGTTTTTTTGAATTTCTTCAGGAGAAATTCTCCATCTGTTTATCAGAATGTGGCTTTCCATTAATAGTAGTACCATTCTTCCTTTCTCTTCTTCTTTGGTACTGCTAGAGGTGATGGTGACAGCATCAGAGGTGTTAGGAGGATCATGCTAGGACATTTGGTGGAGGTGAGAAGACAACAGCAGGCCCAAAGAATACTGGAGAATATTTGAACGAAAATACCTATGAAGTGGCTCTTTTTCTTGGAGGGAAAAAAAGGGAAAAAAACCCTCACTGTATGTCTCCCCCCTTTCCCCGTTAAAATAAATATTCCTCTAAGTATCAACTGCCAAACGATGTTTTATGTTCTTATTATGATTCAACAGTTAGAGTAATTGACACCTTCATATCCACATACTCAGTGCAAATGCTGTTTATTTGAGGAGTGGGATTTAAACTGCTGGAGCAGTTTGAGAGGGCAGGTGGAAGAAGACCCATTTAGAGAGATTGATTTCCAGCTTCTTGCAAGATCCAATTATTCTTCTTTTGTTTTCCTGTGGAAGTCACCATGTTTGCACAATCTGTCAAGGATCATTTATCAATTGAGCAAACCCTTGACCATCCACATTTAATTACTAATCAGACACATAACGGCCACATGGGTAGATCTGACAGGAGTCAGTATTTAAAGTACCATAGAAATATTTTCCACTCTAAAGTACCATAGAAATATTTTCCACGCCACTCTTCTAAAGGGAAGAGCTTTCAAAAGGTCCAGATTGTAAAAGGACCATAGGTACAGCTTTAGAGAAGAGAATGCTGTACTTAAAAGGCTATCATAAGCCTATGCAAAGTTAGCTTCTGTTTAAAGGGCTGTCCAGTCTGGGTTATAATTAAAGAGCAATTAAGGAAGAAGTCCATCCGTGGTTAGCTTGGGTTCACATGAGGACTAAGCCTCAAACTCCCCCTTTTCCCCATAAAGATTTAAACTAATCAAGCCGCGCATATTGCACAAATGTGTAAGAATGCAGTTAATATATAAGTCAGAGAAAATTGCCACCAAAAATAAATGTGAATGTTCTTGCTTTTTAAATATAAAATGTCAGACCCATAAGGAAATTAGATAGTACAGATGTATAACTGAATACATAAGGGACTGACATGAAATAGAAATAGACCAATCATCTGTTCCTTAACTGTAATGGCTACTCCAAACATTAACCATAAAGGAACCTGCCTTTGTGATTGGTCCCTAAATGACTTTTAAGTTAGGAAAAAACACTTATGGAAATAGAGCTATTGTCTCCTTTCAAAAGAGGTGATTGTGAAGATCGAAGGACTGAGAAATGAGAAGGCTTCTGAAGACAATTAAGTTGAAAAATTTCAGACAGCCATATTGCATCCATAGCTTTTTATGATTAGCAGTTTACAGTATTTGGCAAGCTTTCACTTATAATAGAAGAGATCAGTTTAGAAACACGATCCTGTGAACTATTCCTTACAGAAGGCAATAGCGCTGCCAAATATGGAGCCTTTTAAGCTATTCTTTGACATGCCTCCAGTCCAAAGTAATGAGACATCTATGAATCGATGTCCAGTTGTAAATCTCTCTGGTCTCAAGCAGTGATAAATTCAAGGTATGCCAGAAAACCTTCTGCTCTAAAAAGAAAAAAAATGACATTACACACACACACAAAGAAATAATTTGCTTTTTCCTAAGCCCAATTATGAAAGTCATGCCAGGCTCTCTATCAACAGAAGCATCAGGACTCCACATTCCAGGTGGTTACATCTGGAAGGCCAGATTACTAGTCAATGGTTCAAAGTCTTATATTTAATACTTAATATTACAGAATTAAATTAAATTAATTTTAATTTATAAAATTATTATATTAAATTTATATGCCACCTGACTCCCAATGACTCTGGGCAGTTTATAATGGTTAAAATATTTAAAAAACAAAGAACAATACAGAAAACATAAAAACAACACAAGACAAAAGGACAACAACGGCAGTGGGGAACAGAAAGGAAGACATGGGCAACGATCATTCTCTCTAAAGGCCTGGGTGAAGAGCCAGGTCTTTAAGGCCCATCAACATTCCAGTAGGGTGGGACCATTCAAATTTTGGAGGGAACCTTATTCCAGAGGGCAGGTGCTGCTACAGAGAAAGGGTGCTTCTGGGGTCCTGATAGGTGGCATTGTTTAATCAATGGAACCCAGAGCGCACCAACCCTGTGAGATTGAACCAGTTGGGCAGATACTATGGGAGGCAGGCATAGGGCTACATAGGTAGCAACCAGCACCTTGAATTGCACCTGGAAGCAAACTGGCAACTAGTGCAGTTTTGGGGTGGTCTTCAAGGGCAGTCCCATGTAAAGCGCATTGCAGTAGTCAAGCTGTGAGGTGACCAGGGCATGAATGACAGTCTGAAGGGCCCCCTGATCTAGGAAAGTCATCTAGTTTGGAGACCCCAAATTCAGTGCCAGGGCAGCTGGTGGTTAAGAGGGGGAGGAAAAAATGCTGATTAAGTGCCCAAGAGGAGAAAGAGAATGACAGATTCAGGAGAGAAAAGAGAAATTGGGGAATGGGGTGCCTAGTAATGCCTATGAGGATCCCTAAAGGGTCTCTTGTCCAGGGTCTTCTCAATCCTGGCATTATTACCAATTGCAGATATGAAGTTTCATCAGAATGTTTCTAGGTTACTTTGCTGTTCAATCTAAAGATTTGGGTTCTTGGATATTTCTCAGGTTACCACATGGCAAGGATGGTGCCATTGCAGGACAAAGCACCATAAGGAGATGGGGGAATCAGCCCACTCGTTAGAATGCAAGATGAAGAAAAACAAGAAAGAAGGGTTTTGAATGATGCAATTTGTTGGTGAGCAATATAAACTGGATAAGACTGTATTCGGAGTTAGGTGAGTACAAATAACGCCACTTTGCTTCTGAGTGCAATTCAAGGTGCTGGTTTTGACTTTAAAGCCCCACATGGCATGGGACCAGGTTATCTGAGGGACTGCCTCTTCCCAGTTACAACTACCCATCTCCCATGCAGGTCCCATCTCCAAAGGGGCTCCATCTGGCAGGACCCAGGTGGCATGCCCCTGCCCTCTGGAACATCATCCCCCCCCCCGAAGTGAGTTTAGCCCCATCTCTGTTAGCCTTCCAGAAGGGCCTTGAAACATGGTTTTTTCATCAGCCTTGGGGATCCCATGGGGACCCTGCAAGGTGGTTGCATGAGGTCAAGTGACAGTTGTTCTCCTGCATTCTTGGGTTTTATGTGTTTATTTTATGTGTATTTTATTTATGTTTGACTGTTTTTAGATTGTTATGGAGTTTTTAAACTGTTATGTTGTATGCCGCCCAGAGTCACATTTTTGTGAGATGGGCAGCTATATAAATATGCTGAATAAATAAATAAGTAAAAATAAATTAAAATAGCAGGAACCACCAGTACTAGGCAACAACTGACCTGTATATGCAGGGTCCCCCACCCCAACGAATCTAGGACTTCTGCTCCCTATTATTAATTCATCTCACCATTAATTCCCAATTTCAGAGCAATGTTCTTTAAATAAACTTTTCTTGAACGATCTGATATGAACAAAAAGTGAAAAGATAAAACAATAATAGGCAAATCACTTTAGAAGAATAATGTAAGCCATGCCTGCAGAATGTATCACCTGTGGCCACATGCACACCACCAGCCTTTTTTGAAAAATAATAAATTCACTGCTACAAAATGTTGGCATTATCTAGGTCAGCGTTTCTCAACCTTAGCAACTTCCCTTGCTGGCTAGGGAATTCTGGGAGTTGAAGTCCACACGTCTTAAAGTTGCAAAGGTTGAGAAATACCGATCTAGGTTTTTGCAGCCTAAAAGACACACTGCTGAGTGCCTCCAACACCTCCAGGCCTCGTGGACCCTGCCAGCTCCATCGCTGCCACCATACTGCTAGCCGCCAAACAGCTGATGGACACACCTGATTTTCCTTTGTGGCCCATAAATGTGCAGCCCTGATGCAATCTCATTATAGCAATAAGATCTGTTGGAAGTTAAGGGTGTCTTGTGTTACAATAAGCTATTTTAAACTCAGCACGTGCAACTGATGGGTGATCTGAACGTATGTATTGAGTTTCCAATCCGAGACATAAGTTTATGGAATTTGTCGCAAACTACAACCAGTGTTTATGCTCCACTGCCTCCAAATGGTAAATAAATATCTTTATTTCCTATTCCTTGCTGTTGATGTATCACAGCCTCTGTTTCGTTTCCATGTTTACAATTTGGACATGCTTGTGAAAATTCATTACTATGAGTTGCTACCACTATCATTCTTCGGATCCATTCCTTGGAGAGGAAATTTATTTATTTATTTATTTATTTATTTATATTTCAAATTTAGATACCACCCATCTCGCAAAAAGTGACTCTGGGTGGTTCACAATAAAACAGCAATAAATATTAAAATACAATAAAACAATATAAAATACAATAAAAATGGAATAAAAACCAAACACAGACAGTATGTAAATAATACCTTCCAAGATGTTGATGGTCAGTAAGATGTTAACATCTGGGAGCATCTTCAAGGTGCTAGCCACCCCCAGGAAAATGTGTCATGGAAGCAAAAGAAGACAAATATTTGCATATAAAATTCACAGGTTCATCTATACAGTATAGGAAATGTCCATCTGGAAATAATGACTCTAGTCACAATTAAAATGCATCACATCTCATCACCATGGAGAAGGATCAAGTAAATTTTACTGGGTGTGTTGGGCAGCTTTAACACTCTTTGATGGCCTTTTCCCTTAAAAGTGGATTGCACTGGATAGCTCTTCAAATAAAGGATGCTTCAAACAGAGGATTTACTTCTAGCAGCTCTTCAAATAGAGCTCTTCATATAAACGACTATAATATAAGACTCATGCCCATCCTATGTCCTTCTCTCTTTCTCTTCATTCTTGTCAGTTTGGCATTGTCGTTAATGTACTCTACTAATAATCTACTAGCTATTTTCCTTCCTCTAATTAAAGGCTACTAAGATCATAAAGAACTTTGAACAATTAAGACAAATAAATGAAATGCAAGCACATATATGTAATGGTATGTGGGGATAACCTTGGGAGACAGGGGGAAGAGCCGCAGCCAGGGCAATGATTGGATAAGAGGCAGCTGAGCCCATAGAAGGAATGGAAGCATGGAAAACACCGCAGAAGGGACCCTCCCTAGCTTCTTGGGGTGTAAAAGCAACAGGGGAGAAATGTACCATATTTTTCCATCAATAAGACCCCCCCATGTACAAGATGACCCCCACTTTTCCAACCCAAAATTAAATCAATATTTTAAAGATAGTGCAGAACACATTTTTATTTAGTAATTAGGTAACATTTACCTGATACACTTGGTGGGAGGAGGTCCAAACCGTCTCTCTGCAGCTCTATTTCCAGGCTCTTTTGCATAACTGATTACATTCAATCATGAGTGAAATTGCGGATAGCTTGTCTCTGCAAGCAGACTTCCTCCAATTGGTTTGTTCAGCATCGGCTGACGTCAGTTACATAAGGCTCGTGATTGGAGGAAGTCTGTTTGCAGAGAGAGTATGGGCAGTTTCACTCGTGATTGGAGGCTCGTGATTGGAGGAAGCCTGTTGGCAGAGACAAAGTATGGGCAGTTTTGCAACCGCGCAGTTCTCTCCTTGGCTTACTTCCTTGCATAAGACGCCCTTCAATTTTTAGTGTAATAATTTTAGAAAAAAGTATCATCTTATAGACGGAAAAATACGGTACTTTCAGACTTGCAAGATTCTGTTAATGTAACCTTACAATAAAGTAGAATTAATTCATCTGGGTGTGCTTCTTGTCTGGACCACCTCACAAGGCTAACATTATATCACAGAATAAAAAGATGAATCCAAGAAATTACAATGTAGGGATGTAGAGAGAGGCCTGCTGGATCAGGCCAAGAGTCCAGCTACCCAAGCACCACACCACAGAGAGTGGACATTTGCATCCATGACGCTCACAAGCATGGAAAAGAGGGAGACAATCCTCTTCCACTGTCGTTCCCCAGCAGCTGATTTTTAAAGGATGCTGCCTGTGATCCAGGTGGCAGTAGACAGTCATCAGGACTACTAGCCATTGATAAACTCTCATTCTTTGCCAAGTGATGACAGTGTATTTTATAGATGAATAAAAAAGCAAATTAGCAAAACCAGCCAACTTGGAGGCCCATAGATTCTGATGGGAAGGGTGATACTAAACTGGAAGCTGGGCAGAGTAACAGAGTTTTTAGACAAGATGTTTCAAAAGTTGGACGTTCTAGATTTAAAATTCTCCAGACTGTTCATTGTCAGTGCATTAACTTGAATGCATCCAGGAAGTATTGGATTGCACCAGCTCACTCATTCCCTACTTAAATACTCAAAAGTAAATGGGATAGAGACCTTTATAACCCCATCACCTATACTTCCAACCAGGAGGACTGTAACTGTGATTCTTATTGAAGTATAACTCGTACAGAGATACATGAAGTAGTCTGCTGAACCAGATCAGATCCTCATTCCATTGTTCTTTTTCCATGGTAGTGACCCAGATATTGCTGAGAAGCCCACCAGCTAAACATAAGTGCAAATAACACAATTTGACATGAGGGATGTGATTCCTGTACATTCCAGTGCACACCAGTCCATTCTGATAGGACTGAGCAGATCAAATCCAATTCTCCAAAATATGCAGCACCATCCTCAGCTAAAATAAAATACAGTAAACCCCAAGGTGTGTGTGCATGCATATATGTATACAAAAATGGTAGAGAGTAGGCTAATGAATGAAGACACGTAGATCTAACATGGTGAATAAGTGTCCTACCCTATTTAATGTTTGGAAATGGAATGCTCTGGCCTTCATATCTTACAATGCAAACAAAAAATCAGACATGAAAATATTAAAGACTTAAGTGGAGGCCAGACCTGAAAATGAGTTCTGAGTTATTTGAAAAGAAGCAAGTTTCAAAGTGCTGAGTGACAAGAAAGCCACAATCTTTCTGATAAGAATGACGGGAAAAGTGTGGCAGAGGAAACCAATTGTTCAAAGGATTCAAAAAGAGCAAAATAGACTGGGTCAGGTTACACTTTTAACGCACAAAAATCTTTTGCCATTGTCCTTCCTCCTTCATTGATTTAAAAAGAAGATATGTTATATTACATGTTACATTTAAGAGGCTGGAGCTTATTCTTACCAATATATGCAGCTGACTGTAATAAAACTAGAATTAAAAAATAAAGTTTGTGTCATTATCATGGGTATTGATCTGCTTCCTCTTCTTTTAGACGGTGAATTTTAATAAGGCTTGCAATTCAGTAGAAGCAAAAGAATACTAAATTTGCACTCCCACCCACCATCTTATAAATCCAGGTTTGAAGGTTATTTGGACAGTCTGAAAATAATAAAACAATATGGCGGACATATTTATATTGTAAATATAAATCATGATATATTTGGACGCCCAGAGTCACTTGGATTGAGATGGGCAACTATAGAAATTGCATAGATAAATAAATAAATAAAATTTCTTAGTACACGTAGGAGAGACTGCACTTCTACTTGCTCATAAAAACAAAGATATGATATTCTCCTGTTTTGTTTTGAGAGTTTTCTAGATGTCTCTTATTTGGTTCTATATATGGATGTGCAGCTAGGGATGGATAAATATCTCTAATTCGGGTCAATGTCAATTTGTATATTCTTAACATTTGGTTTACTCATTCTAGGTCTAAAATCATAGTGTTATTGCCAACACAAAGGTGAGAATCCTGATCTTGAGAAATTGTTGAAGATCTAGAGGTATTCAGAGAAACTACCCGAAGTCAGAGAACCTTGGATCTAGTGGGGGATATCTTGGATCTAGAGGGGATATATAACCTTGGATCTAGAGGGGAACCTTGGATCTAGCTGTACTGGGAGTTTTTTTTTTAAAGGAAATATGTATTGGAAGGGAGGTTTAAGAAAATCCCATATGAAGATCATTTGCAGGATGGGCCTTGTGGAAACCATAGCTCATTTCTTACACTGTATTTTTTATATCCAAACATAATATATATCCCCATTAATAGTTTAGTTTCCAGGGCATTCAAATTAATTGCATCTTCAATTTCTACTGTCAGATAAGGATGATGTAATCTCATTAAATGTCTCTAAATATTGTTATATTGCCTGCAGAATCCATACTGAGGTGACTGCTTAGTGGTAATATTTCTTACTCATTATTTTAGTCATTTTACCAGTTTCATGTTTGTATATTTTGGGTCTTTAATTGCAATAATAAAAAACTGGAACTTAGAGAAATTGACCACCTCCCATCTCTCTGCCCACATACAGGATGGAGAAGAATGAAAAGCCATTTATGTTCACTTCTATTTTTATATTTTTGGCTCCCCTGCCAATTCTGTGGGTCCTATGAAACAACACAGGACAGACCTTCCCACACAATCCAACATCTTCATCATCTTTTTATCCATCACGATTTAGGAAATCAATAAGACCTTCTCCCATATTGCACATCCATTTATAGTTTCCTTGCTGCTATTTATTCCACCATCCCACCCTTGCTCCTTGACCTACAGGTGCCTGCACACCCAGAAAAGCATATTTGCCACCATATTAAGAGAATGAATCAGGCCACATTAAATCAAGTAATTAAACACTGATTTTTGTTATGGCAGAATTATCAAGTTAAAAGATAATTTCAATTGTACATGTGAAGAGTTTCAAGATGTATCGTAAAAATATATTAAAAGTATTAACGAGTGCAATTTTAGCATGAATTCATGCTTGTGATAATTGCATTCTATAAATAATTGTAAAAAAAGTACACGCAGGGGAAGAAAACATGATATGATGAGAGAAAATATTTCCCTGAAGTATCCCTTAAAAGAATGTGGTTCTCTGTTCAACTCATCCATCACAGGCTATTCGCTGAATGTCTTTTGTCTACTTCCAATTGTTAATGACATAAATTTGATAAAAAGAAACAGGGAGGGGTAAGCGTATCTTGAAATTGTCTTTGTACTGGCTGACCCTGAGAAAATATATAAACAGCCAATGTGAAAAATATGTAAAATGTTTTCCTTTATGGTTGATTATCCTGCTTAGGGATCAGATTTCCCTTATGTTCACACTTTGAAAACTTGTAATGTAATACTTGTTTTCTATCACCAGGGCTATGTTTACACAACATCTCTAACCTGATAATTGAATTAACCCATTTTCTGGAATTGCAGGAGCCACAGAATCACACATGTGCTAGAAGCCCCCCAAACGAGTAACGTTCAAAATTAACCAAGCTTATCATGTTGTGTGAATGAGGGCTTTATGTTTTTTTAACTGGCTTGATGAAGCATGTTATGTGAATGTAGACTAGGTGTTTCCATAATATTATTAACATAGCTAACAGCAGTATAAATAATTTATTGATAAAAAGACAAACTCCTAGCTCAAGGGTAATCAAGCTGTGATACTCCAGTTGTTGCTGAACTACGACTCCCAACTTCATTTCCCACTGATAAGCCTTTCTAGGGATCTTCAGAGTTGTAGTTCAATGACATCTACAACACCATAGGTTGCCTACCCAGATCTTTAGCTAGGATGTGGCTGGACAGGTGGCCCCAAGTTTTGTCTGCCTTCCTTAAAGTTGTGGAGTCCTTGGGGTTCTCCAAGCTTACCTAGTTGGGTAACAAAATGTTTGCAAGACAACAACCAAGCTCAGAGAACCCCAAGGACTCCACAGTTCAACCCTGAGCTACAGATATTCTCTTCTATTGGTTCCTTAAAGTTGTCTTTAAAAGTTCAGGTAAGCCGTCCCTTATTTTTGCCCCTGACAACTTTTAGGCTAATTTACAAGCACATGTCTGGTCCCATCCTTGAATAAAACAGAGGTATGCCCTGAGAAGAACAAGTGTTTCATCTATTCTCTTTGCTATAGGGTAGGTGAAAATATCCAGTAGTTTCTTTCAGTTCATATTTTTAAATGAACTAACTTGATTCAACTTCCCAGATTAAGGGGTTAGGTTTTGTACTCCAAATAATGTGATGCAGATCTCAGCTCTCAAACAATGGTCAGATGCATACAAAAAAACATATTTTGTATTTTTTGTATATTTATTTATTGTTTTAATGTGTTGTGAGCCACCCAGAGTCCCTCATTGGGGGGAGATGGGCGGGGTCAAAATTTAATAAATAAATAAATAAATAAATAAATAAATTTTTGATTGTTCTGTGAACTGTAAGGTAAAGAGTTACAGGTTGGTAAAGTATGTTTAGCTTCTTAAAAATTAATTTGTTTTTTATGCATTTTTAAAGTTGGCAGCTTGATACAAATGGGTAGAACAGGTTTATAAATGATCACACACAAAACTAGTACACAGTAGGAAAAAAACCCCCAAACATCCTGATGTATCTCCTTTTAAAATTGATTCTAAGAAGCAGATTCTGTACATTGATAGGAAAAGCCTCTTTTATACCATCAAATTATCCTTGGGAAACCAAAATAGATTGTAGTGAGAAAATTTACATCAGAGAATAGGTTTCTCTGAAAAATAGTTATAGAGATTTTCTCTGCATGATTTGAAGTCAAACAAATCAGGCCTACAGAGAAGACAGATAGCTTAAATAAATCTACCCGCGAACATGTGAACTCATCCAGAGTGGCTTTTGCCATTCTTTCAGCGATGCCATTGTAATGTGCAGCAGTTTTGGAGTTTTGAAGAAAGGACATAAATAGCTTCTGGACCAGATTAAGCTCCTGCCTGTTTCCTAGCACACCCATCCAAAAAAGATCCTGGGAAATCATAGCTAGACTGGACACACATGGTGTTTTGAGATTCTCTTGTCTACCTCTCCCATAAATACGGGGATTCTTATAAAGTTTTCCAGGTCAAATGGGTGAAAGCCATGGTAGCCATCTATCATGGCAAAATCTATTTTGGCAGATCATGGATTTTGACATAAAAGACATCCTTGATGAATTTTGTTAATGTCCCTATTTACGTGTTGGTAGCAGGTTGTGTGAACCCAGTGGAAGTTCAGAGAGTTGAGTGATCAGATATAATTCCTTATATTCGTTAAGTTGTGGTTTTGAACCTGAGGTAAGTGCATTAATTCAGCCTCTGACAGGAAAAGAGGAAACTTTTGATGAAGACCAGTAGAAGTTTGTGGGAGTTTGTTAAGGAATTGTCAACTCTTGGAGGTAGACCAGGTCAGGAAACAGACACCATAAGAAGTAATAAAACTGTACTTTATAGTTAGGCTATAATAACAGATTCTTGAAAACCTGATAAGTATCTCTTTCTTCCCTCTAATACCCAAGAGAGTGAAGGAAGGGCAATCTTGAGTTTCTTTCTCACCTCTTTCTTTCTGGGCTAAGCTGATGTTTTTGTAATGGCTGCCTTATATTTTCTTTGAGGCCATCTCCATTCTCCTCTTCAGGAATTTACTAATTGGATGGCCATCTTTTATACAGAATAGCTCTGCTATTGCAAAGTCAGGGATGCTTTAATTTGAATTCCAGAACTGAGTAAGGGTTGGAGTCAATGGTCCCTCCAAACCTATGCTTCTCTGAATACATTCAGACCCTCACACTGGCTCAAAGCAGCAAAGCAGGAAATTTTTGCTTCTCTCCCAAATTGCAATATAGAGCCTCAGGTTCATCTGAGTTTCTACTATCAGTCCAAAGATATGTCCTGTCTCTTTCTGCAAAAAGCCCTCAAGAATAGCCTCGCTTAAAGCCACATGTTGAGGAGAAATGCAACATGTTAGAAGTCAGAATGCATTCCTCCAGCAATGTACGAAATAGGCTGAAACAGAATCTTACTGACAATCTGCCATCTAATCTCATCAGTTCCCTCCATATTGCTGTCTGGACATCACCGACAGAGGAGACTCTGATCTTAAAGCAGCCACAGACTTTAATTAGAGCAGGACTGCTCTTAGAAGAAACTTTTAACCCTTTTCCTCTCATCTGTTCTTTCTTTTTTCCCACTCTAAATTTCCCTGTCCAGGGCTCCAACTCAGCACCACTGCACCAATCAAAATCAGAACGGCTCACTTACCATGGCTGTTTTGCTCTGTTTCATAGAGTCTCTGTTCTTTCACACACTTTTGTGTTGAATTTACTTAACTGTTCTGAGGAAATGATAGAGAGGAGGAGGAGGAGGGAATATTTCAGAAAGGAAAACGTATGTGACCTAATCATTCCTCTTAGGCAACCACCAGATCTGGACTGCAGAAATCCAGATGACTGTAAAGAATTAGCATTTTCAAAATCCCCATGCTCCAACTAGTGGCCATCTGGATTTTTGCAGCCCAGATCTAGCATCTCCAATTTTTGCTGCAACTCTGAGTAACAATATATAACTCTGTAAGACCCAGGAAAGTGTCCTTCAGATCAATGTAATTTTGTGCTGAAATGTGCCTTCAATTTCTTGAGGTTTTTTTCCCCCTACTATGAAGGAGTTTCTATTTTTTAAATTTATTCTTGGGGAGATTGACATTTCTCTCTAATTTCTTTTGCTGTATCCACATAAAGACAATGGCCCAACAAACAGACCACTTTAAAGTTATGCCCTGAATTATACAACTGTAGAGGAGTACAGAGATGACCTTGAAGAAAATATGTGACAATCACTGGGAAAATATGAATTTAGCGTGGGAAAATAGGAAGGTGTAAGAAAGAAACTCAAGATTGCTCTGCCTTGACTCTCAATGGTATAAAAGGAAGGAAAGGAGAAACACTGCCAAGCTTTCAAGATTCTGTTTTTGTACTCGCTATCAAAAAAGTAGAGTTCTAGTCATTCTTGTGGTATCTGTTTTCTGAACTGGTTTATCTCAAAGGGCAGATAACAACATGCATACAGAAATGCCTGGGGGCCAATGACACAGCAAACAATGAAGTATCCAATTTCATTTTAATGTAGTCTGGCATGTTGTATGAAACCCAGCCTTGACGTTTGAGAGAAAGAAGTGGCTGTAGAATAGAGTATTTGCCAAGGTGGGAGGAGGAAGCAGTGATGACCATTTTTCTATCACAGATGTTGGACCTCCATAGAACATATCTGTATTTTGGTATCAACCACAATAAAGTCTCTGCACACTCCTAACTTCAGATTTTTGATGAACCAGTTAAGACCTTACCAGAACTTTTCTGAACCAGTTAAAAACAATGCTTCCAACTGAGAGCTCTGCAGAGGGAGTCATATTAACTACAGAAGGTAATTATAGTTAGCATCTCAAGCGGTGCATGAAATTATTGTACAAACTTATATCTAATCAAATCCCTTGGTAAATTCTAATTTAGCAGTTGCATAGTAGCAACTGACTTGGGAATTTCATGGTGGGAGGATCACAGCTTTCTGACCCTCATGTTACAGTATAAGAAGAATGCAAAGGAGATTAAGGGTAGCATCCTGGTTCTGCCCTTTCTGTTGCCATTCTCATCAATGTCCCCATCATTCTCTTGACAATGGAGCCGTACCAGTCCTTGCAATGACACACTAGTGACCCACAATCCAAAAACATCCTGGGTGAGGCCAAGATGAAATGTAGGTTTGATCTACATTTACATCTAAGTAAAATTAAAATTAAGGATTGATAATATGGTTACTATATTTACATACTGTTATATAGTTACTAACTGACCATTTCCTCTGTATGTCTGTTTATTACAGTTTGGAGCTGTTGGGGAACTCTCAGGAGCCAAAGCCAAGGCTTTCGGAGGCCCCAAGTGACCCTGGGTTGAGAATCTCTACTCTGTTGGTGGGAGGACAGTAGTCTGTTCTACCAGGAGTAATCTCTCCTTGCATGATTTGGGGACTTACTCTTGCAGTAAATGAAATACAGAGTCTACAGAAGTAGAATAGGCTCCCCACTGTGGATCTTTGCCCTCTCTTCTCATTGGGGGTGATAGTTATAGCAGTGAAGCTGGCAATACCACACTATCATACTTGTTCTTCTGCTCTCCTGCAAATGGGGAGTTCAGAAAGACTTAAAGAGTTTACTTTTTAGGTATCTATTTACTGTGAGTTCCTGGAACTAATCATTATGATATAAAATAGCAGCCATCTATTTGTGGAAATAGCATTATAGTAACCTTTTGAGGAAAAACTCAAATTGTAAGAGAAAGTGGCTTAACAAGAAAAGGCAGTTTTGGATATCCAGTTCTTCTCCCCCTCTCCCCCATGATATCCAAAGTATAACCTTAAATTTATTTATTTATCTATTTACTTACTTATTTATATTTCAAATTTAGATACTGCCCATCTCACAAAAAAGTTTCATTGATCCTAGACATTCCATTTTATTAGGGCTATCAGATCTGAGCTGCAATACTCCAGATGATCCCTAGATGGGGGCCAAGAGATATATAAAGCTCTAACTCTACTGACATCTTTTTGCAGGCCACAGCTAGTAGCCTAGATTTATTTTGATGACGCCAGTCCTCAGTATAAGGGACTATTATTTGCATATGAAAGTAATCAGGCCTCTCATCAGCAAGTGAGACAACTTCTAACATTGCCTGTCATGCAAATCATATCTAATGCCTCTTCAGCCTCCCTATTTCTTATCTACCAAACACCTTCAGCAGGCTTTAAATGACACACCAGCCAAAGGATGAAAGCTGACATTTTCAAACATGATTTCTGAATTGTGAATTATATGACATGTGGCTTTCCAAAATCAGATGAAATCAAGTTGCTATTGTGAATGTTAAAATTACCATTTATATTTATTGGGGGGAATAAAGCAACTGCAGTATCCATAATCTCCACGTTGATACAACTGGGGAAGGAAAAGAAAGAGTCTAACACAAACATGTAAAGACATCATTTTGACATTGCTTGCTTGGAAGTGTAATCCTTTTGAAATATTAAAAGTGGCATTAACATCAAAAGTGCAAGAGATTTCCAATCATTACCACAAGACAATCTATGCTGTATCTCCAGGCTGGCAGCTTTTATGTCATTAAGGAAGCCACCCTGTCTATAAAACAGAGTAGCAGAATATATTTTTGAAGAAAAATGTATTTATATGAGAGTTTTGCAATTTTTGGCTCATCTATTGTTATTCATATTTTTAGCTATCAGCTGGAAGAATGTCAGGAGTTTGGTGAGAATTTCAGGGCACCAGAGAGATGTTTTATTCTCTGATATTTTGAAACAGAGAAAACCAAGCCTAGCCAGGACTAATCAGTGGATCCATCACTTACTAATTTTCTTCTCTAGTTTTATTCTTGGGTTCCTTGGTTTTCTCCTCTATTTATAACACTTGGTGGCCAAGCTAAATCATTGCAACATCATATCCTTCTTAAATTACTATACTGGCTTTTTTCTCCTCTCCCAAATTCAATAAGCTTTTTGGTTTTCTCCAGATATAATTTCCAATCCCAGCCAATGGCACTATTCTGGTTGAGGAGGTCTTGTCCAAGATGGAACGGCTACCACAACAAACCTTTCTAGGAATGCTACTTTCCAGTTTCTCTCACCTGCTACTCCTTCAACAATGCTAATCAACTTTTCCTTTTAGTTAACTTAAAATATATTGTGGGATGGGCTGAAAGCAGAGCAACAGATAGTCCTGGGCTCCTTGTTCCTTCGGAGAGTCTCTAGGACAGTGTTGTCCAAACTTGGCCACTTTAAGATGAGTGGGGAATTCTGGGAGTTGAAGTCCACTCATCTTAAAGTGGCCAAGTTTGGACAACACTGCTCTAGAAGAAGGAAAGGAAGAGGAGACTGGTTTTTAAAAATATGTTGAATTTAGAGAGTCTTTATGCTATAGCACCCTAGTTCTTTATCCAGTGGCCCAGTCCTACCAGCTTCATTTGTCCCAGCATATGACTTTCTCATCTAAGATTTCCTGTCCCCATGTCTTC
This sequence comes from Python bivittatus, assembly GCF_059951505.1. NCBI lineage: Eukaryota > Metazoa > Chordata > Lepidosauria > Squamata > Pythonidae > Python > Python bivittatus. The sequence continues at coordinate 10,860,591 of NW_028277054.1, read as the reverse complement.
CTTTACTTTCTGTTGCTCTGTATCCAAGGAACTCAGGCTCTACAGGATGATGCTTCTTGTATTCCTTGTATTTTATTTTATTTTTTTCAGGCGGGGGGTGCCTTTGAGTCATTGTCCCTGCAGTTTTCTTGGCAAGACTTTGTTAGTGGTTTGCCCTTGCCTTCTTTCTAAGGCTGAGAGAAAGGGACTGGCCCAAGATCACCCAGCTGGCTTCCTGCCTAAGATGGGACTAGAACTCTCAGTCTCCTGGTTTCTAGCCGGGTGCCTTAACCACTACACCAAACTGGCTCTCATTTCTCCTATATTTCCCCTCAAAACCCTAGTTTTTCATGAAGGTTTGGGCAGAGCCCTCTACCTTTCATAATTTGTAGCGACCTAACCAAAATAGCTTCACTTTTCATTTCTCTTAATGCCTGCTTCCAGTTTCCTCTGTGGTTTCCCCAGTCTCAGTTTACTGGACATTGATGGATCACAACAGCAGACACAGGAACAGCTCTGTGTTTGGTCATATGACAAAGCAGTAATATGGACAGGTGGGATGGGGAAAATCTTATTGATCACCAGCCATAAAATGCATGCCCTCTGCCAGCATTTCTATGGCAAATAGAGGTTCAATCATTGAATTATGGAATGTGAGATTACCTGAAAATTACAGCATGCTTGGCTAATGTAAGTCTCACCTCTCCTTAACTATCTTCACTGAGAGGCTGCCCACCACTTCCCAGAATAGCTGGTTCCACTTAGTGAACAGTTCTTAGGAAGTTTCTCCTAACATCAGCCTTAATCTCCGTCCCAACTCTTTCACTCTATTGGTTATAGCAGCTCTGGGGAAAAAGTCGGGACATACATTGAAGCAAAGATAGAGAATGAATCTGCTCCATCTTTTATGCTGGCAGGGAGTAACCTTTTTGCAACTGGGGATTCCTCCTTTCCCTCCCTCCCTCCCTTCCTTTCTTTCTTTCTTCAGCTAATGGACAGAGTTTCCTTCAGGTGCCTTTTGGGGTGCACTCTGCTCCAATATTCCCATTTTTGTATGCAACCTTTGACTTGCAAATTTGCAAAGTACAGCAAAAGAGCTTTCCTGTTGGCATACTAGTTGTGGAAGTGTGAACTGGGTAAAATCACATTCAAAAACAAATTGAACAAATTTCCCTGCCATACTTAAGGGCTACTGGTGTGCCTAACTTTTTTAGATGGCATGCAGGATTGAATAAATGTACATAAGAGAACAGATCAGCTGCAACAGTGCCTGGGAACGTGTATCAGCTCCCACTAATCAGATTAAATCAAAGTACTCCTGCTTAATTAGCTAGTGGATTAGATACTTCCCAGACTTCATTGATTTGCACCAAAGGGGGATTTGAAGCTGAAATACAAGCTTAACTATGATCTTTTTGATTGCACTATTAATTTGTTTACAGTACACATAACAAGCATTTTGACTTTTAAAACGGAGACGATAAAATATTATGACAGGTCTGTTACATGCCAGATAACTATATTTAGTCACTGGTCAACAGTGGGACAAATGTTCCCTTCTCCTTTCAAGGCCGGTTAGAAGTAGAAAGGTATAACAGAAAGTGACACCATTCTCTGACATAATTCAGTTGTGCTACATAAAAAATAAGTTCATAGTAAGGGCAAGCATCATGATAAAGCAACAGAAGAACAATTCACCTCCAATCTGGGCCCAACATCCTGTTTCTCACAGATACTAACTGTGTATTTCCAGGAAGGTCACCAACTAGACATGAAAGTTCCATGTTGCCATCAGAATTTTAGGCCCCAGGAATTCCAAATTCTCTACACCTGTCTAATGTTTTTGTTGAATAACACCACCAACTTTCTGGAGTTAAAGGCCCACACTTCTAACTTTCCAGAATGATGAGTGCTAGAGTCCACAACAATGCAAAGTGGGCTGTATCATCTGGGTAGGGCCAGCTTTAATTTGGTTTGGGGCTAAGATTGTTTTTTTTAAGAAAACGGGTTACAAGTTTCACTTTTCACCTCCAGCACTGCCATTTGCATTCATATTGGGAAAAAGAGTTAGCTCTTTCCAATGTCTGAATGTGTTTTGAACAAAAGCAGCAATTGATTCTCAGACAGGGTTGAAAAACTTGAAAGTAGATGAAGGACTTTTAATCTTAGATCCTTGGATGCTATGGGAATGTTCACTATGAAATGCCAATAGAATGACTAAGCCATTCCAAAACAGGGAGATTGTGGTGGATTAATACAGGCTCTGGGGGATATATCGACATTACTTTATAGTGATGCTGGAATGTTTTGCTGCCTTCAAATGAGCAACGCAAATACCGTATTTTTCCGACTGTAAGACGATACTTTTTTCTAAAATCCTTACGCTAAAAATTGAAGGGCGTCTTATGCAAGGACGTAAGCCGAGGAGAGAACCGCGCGGTTGCAAAACTGCCCATACTTTGTCTCTGCAAATAGGCTGCCTCCAATCACGAGCCTCCAATCACGAGTGAAATAGCTTGACTCTGCCAACAGGCTGCCTCCAATCAAAAGCCTCCAATCACGAGTGAAATAGCTTGACTCTGCCAACAGGCTGCCTCCAATCACGAGCCTCCAATCACGAGTGAAATACCTTGACTCTGCCAACAGGCTTCCTCCAATCACGAGCCTCCAATCACGAGTGAAACTGCCCATACTGTCTCTGCAAACAGACTTCCTCCAATCACGAGCCTGATGTAACTGATGTCAGCCAATGCTGAACAAACCAATTGAAGGAAGTCTGTTTGCAGAGACAGTATGGGCAGTTTCACTCATGACTGAATGTAATCAGTTATGCAAAAAAGCATGGAAATAGAGCTGCAGAGAGACGGTTTGGGCCTCCTCCCACCGAGTGAATCAGTTAAATGCTACCTAATTACTAAATAAAAATGTGTTCTGCACTCTCTTTAAAATATTGATTTCTTAATTTTGGGTTGGAAAAGTGGGGGTCGTCTTGTACATGGGGGCGTCTTATTGATGGAAAAATACGGTAATTCTGTCCTTGGAAGTTGTGGCCAGACTCAGCACCCACTATTACTATCACTCCCTGCTTCTCAGAGTTATACTAAGGACATGCAAGCCAGTCCAGTGTCACAGGCTCTATTATTAGGGCAGTACTCTGGTCTAAGTTCCTTTATAGAGTTTTTTTTTTTAATCTTAAAAAAAATCAACCCTACATCTATTTGGCTATGCCAGATGGCCTGGGAGCCTGACGGGGGCTTGTATTGCTGGAATTGGCTGGTGGGATGATCAATACTGCTCCCCCGCCATCATCCTGAATTGTACATAGGCTTTTTATATAGAATTGTTATTAGTTATTTTAATATGGATAATTATATTTTTATTGTTTTATTGTTTCAGATTTGAATCGTAAGCCACCCCGAGTCACCCTCAGGAAGAGATGGGTGGCATATAAATTTAATAAATAAATACATAAATAAATTTTTTCTTTGCGACTTTCCTTATCATACTGAATTTTTGCATGCAACTTCTTTAGAGGAATATTGTTAGTAAATTCCGTAAAACTTTATATTGCAAACACCTCTGATCTTCCTAGTGTAGATCTTTTGTAACATAAATTTCCTTAATGTAACTGCTATTGTTTAGGGTACACTTTTGTAATGCAGCTTTCAGAAAGACCATCCTTTTTCAAAATGTACTGTATCTTTCATAAGCTTTCTATGCAGATTTTTGGTTGGAGAAAAAGAGACATGGAAGAAGTGCTGCTATTCATATTGCAATAAAATCCATTTTGGCAGACTCTACAAGTTTACTTCCATAGAAATCCATCCAGTTTCTTTTATATGTTAAGTTGCATTGTGATTATTCTTTGATCTTATCTGGATTTTACTGGTTTGGTTTGATTAGTCAATTGTAGAATTCTCATTGTGCCATAATGAACTAATCAGCATTCACTCTATTACAACTTCAGTTACACCTCACTTTTTGTTTAATAGGAGAAAAATGACCATTATTTAGAAGTTGTTTTGTTAAAGAAAAAAGAAACAGTATTTGGATTTTTTTTTCTTAAAAAAAAATGCCAGTGAGGAACTCTTGGGGACAAGATGATTTCACTGTGAACTCTAGGAAGACACTTCAACCATTTTTTGTCAAAGGACAAACAAAAACAGATTGCTCCTCTTTGCCCTGTGGGCCTCCTGGGAAATTAGTTGGAATTATATCAGTTAGCTTACCAGGATCTATATAGGAGATGCCAGTTTATAAAATGTCAGGCAAAGTGTGAAACCAACAGGGAAGTTTTTATTGATTGCAAGTTGTTTAGAAGTTGTGCTCTGTGAGGACTTCTGGGAAAGGAACGGTGAACTGAAGATGGCTCAACTAAAAGCAAAGCCAGTGACCATGGCAGAATGAAGAGCCAGCGACCAGCTCTTCGTAATTTCTCTCTGGGCAAGGAATGGACTTGAGATCGCTCACAAGTATTCCATATAGTTCCATACAGGTTGAACACTAAAGGGAACCAGAAGGAACTAAATATTACAATTAAAGGAGAAAAACACTTAAATTTAACTTAGTAATACAGAATGGAGCAAAATATTTTAACATTGGACATATTTAAAATATTTTTGAACAATGGACCCAGAAGTTAATTTTAAAAATGTCTGCCTTTATAGATAGACTATGTTTAAAAGATGTTATGGAAGAGGAACAGGTTATACCAGACAAGATTGAGACTCATTTGAAAGTGGATTTAAAAGTGACAAGCTACAAGAATGATGTGGAAAAAGATGATACACTGCACATACGAAAGAAACTGGCTGATGTCTTAATAATTAAAAAGAATATACAAATAACAAACCAAGAGACTGACCTGGATAACCTTCCTATATAGGATTTACAAAAGAGGCTTATTAAAGCTTTGAAGAATTTTGTGAGAAGGGCCAAAGAAAAAAATGAAAAGAATCAAGTTTTAGGACATTATTTGAAGGGACTAAAGAACAAGGTAGTAAAAGGAAGGAATATAAAGTTGGTTTATTTGATCAAGGTTAAAATAAATATGTTGTTATCTCTAGTAACTTTTAATGGACTTTTGCTGACCAGGACTGAACGATGAGGTTTTTAAGGATTTGTTTATAGATAAGAGATGAGATATGGGAAGAAGAGCTCATTTGTTGTATTTTAAGAGAAGGTGATAAGTTACTAAAATTGTTTATACTTGTTGTGATGAAGGGGAAAGTCATTTCTTTATATATTTCTTTTCTTTTTCTTTATTATATTCTTATTTTTTCTTTCTTTTCTATTTCTTTCTATTTTATTTTTCTTTTCTGCACCTTCTATTTTTTTCTTTTTAAATTTTTTTAGTTTGTATTAGTTTTTATCATTGTTGTAATTTTTAATAAAAATATTATTAAAAAGCAAACTATGGTTACAATATGTGAATGCATCCATTCCTCAGTATTATTTAACGAATAAAGGTGCACATCATTTGATAGTTTTCTATTTTTTCTTTTTTCTTTTCTTCTTTTTTTTTTAGTTTGTATTAGTTTTTGTCTTTTTAATTGTAATGTTTAATAAAATTACTATTACAAAAAAGAAGTTGTGCTCTGTCGGATATGCTCTGCCAGACCTGATGGGAAATACACGTCCCATCAGGTCTGGCAGAGAAGGCATGCTGCGGGTCCAGCCTGCAAGGGAATTCCATCTGGAGGGTCCCAGTAGGCAGGCCTTCTCTGCCATGGTCCCTGCCTTGTGGAATCTTCTCCTCCTATAAAATTAGCCCCATCCCACTTAACATTCTGCAAGTCCCTCAAGACCTGACTATGTAATCAGGCCTGGAGGTCCCAGGGGACCAGGGAGATTTTGCAATGGTCCCTTACTACGATTAACATCATCCTCTCCTGTTGTGTGTGTTTTCATAGTTTTAATGATTGTTTTATATGTATTCATGGGTTTTTTAATTGAGTGTTGTACACGACCCAGAGTCACTTTTTTGTGAGATGGGTGGCTATATAAACATGATCAATAATAAACAAATAAAAACAAAACCAACAGATTTAAGGGGTGCTGTATTGCCCAGCAAAGTCCTCCCTCTCTGACCTTAATCTTTTTTTTTCTATAAAGTTTTTCATTACCATCAAGCCACAGCAATACTGCAATTTGCAGTGAGTAATACTGAGGTTCCTTGCCATCAAAACTGCTCACTGTGTTCCAATATAGGTTTGCCCAGACATGTGGATGTGTGACCCTCTAGATCAGTGTTTTTCAAACATGACAACTTTAACATGTGTGGCCTTCAAGTTGAAGTCCAGGCATCTTAAAGTTGCCAAGTTTGAAAAACACTACTCTAGATGTTGGTAGATTGCAACTCTCAGATTCTTCACCATTGCTATGTTTGTTAGGGCTGCTGTGGGTTGTAGTTCCCCAGTCCTGCCTAAGGGCTTTGAGGGGCTTTCTTCAAGTAAGCTTGGGCTCCAGTGATTGAAAGGAAGTAAAATTCATCAATGCCAATAGACCTGTGACAGATGCCTAAGGATGCCAGATGCTGAACCTAAGGCAGCCGAACTAAAGTGGGTAAAATATCAGTTCTATTAGAGTCCTCTTCTTGAATTCAGTGGATTCAATGGTAAGATCAGTCCACAACAGAAGAAGAGTGGGTAGATTTCTGCAACCATGAGAGAAGCCAACACACTTAGGAGAACAAATGCTAAAATCAGGTTTAGAAGAAGGCAGTGGCAAAGCACTTCTTTATGTGGAGATGCCTAAAATATTTAGACAAGTTTGGATGCCATATGATGAGACCTTCAATTCTGAAGGTACTGTTTTGGTTACAGGAGAAGAATATTAAACTTCCATAAGTAGATTTGGAGGTGATTAAAGAAAGGGGGGGGGGAGGAATCTGATCACTAATTGTGCCAGATTGCCAGTGTTGAAAGAGGAGGCTCTCTTTTTACAAGGTGACATACAACTGGATCATGGAATGTAAGAAACATGAAACAAAGAAAACTTGAAATTGTTGAAATAGAACAAGCGAAAGCATCCATGGCAGCAGTACTATACGAAACACCCAACCTAGCCAAATAACCCTAAGATCAAAGTACCCAGAATCATGGAGCTCATCAACCTCTGCCTCACTACCTACTTCCAGTTTGATGGACAAATATACCAACAAATCAGAGGAACACCCATGAGATCACCACTCTCAGGACTCATAACAGACACTGGAATGCAGCGTCTACAAAATATAGCACTCCCACACATACAACCAAAAGTATGAATCCAGTATATAGATGACACTTTCATCCTAATAAAAAAGGAACAATTTTGAGAAGACACATGAAACCATCAACAACATTTCCAAAGCAATAAAATGTACAAGGGAAGAAGAAAACAACAACACACTACCCTTCCTGGATATCCTCATCAGCAGAGGAAATGAAGGCAAATTAGAAATGCAAGTCTATCAAAAAACAACCCACACTATCTAAGTGCTCTATTACCAAAGTAACAACCAAACCTCCCACAAGAGGAGCTGTGTAAGAACATTATTCAGACAAGCACAAATGCACTGCAGCAACCCAGAACACCAGAAAAAGGAAATAGACCACCTATACAACATCTTCCATCCAAATCGATACCCATGCAACTTTATCAAAAGTGCCTGACCACTCAACCCACTACAGCACAATCAACACTATCAACTAAAGCCCTCCAAAATATCTTAAGTAAACAAAAAGACCCAGTAGCCCAAGAAGAAAAAAGAGGAATTATCTGCAACATACAGTGTAAGGACTGTAACAGTCACTATGTAGGACAGACAGAAGTCTAGCAGAGCACATCCATGAACACCAATAAGCAGTCAGAAGACACAATGGAAACTCCTTAATCTCATAGCACATGGACAGACTCAACCATAATTTCAGCTGGGAAACAGTAACCTAGCCCAAGCTAAATCCAAAAACGCTAGGGAATTCCTGGAAGCTTGGCATTCAGACAAATCAGCCATCAATAGACACATAGAGATAAACAATGTTTACACACCATTCAAAACAGACAGTAAAAAAGCTAAGAAGGAAACAAAAAGACCAGAACACATCCTCTCCAGCAGCCAACATCCAGATAAACAGGGATTGGCACCAGACAAACAATCAAGAAGAAAACTATACCCTAATCAAGGAACTATCAAGGAGAAAACCATACCCCCATCAACACTGGCAGGACAAATTACTATATATAAACAGCAAACCCCACACTCACTAGCACTGATGATGTTACCTAGTTGGATAATGAAATGTCTGCAAGCAAACAACCAAGCTCAGAGAGCACCAAGACTCCACAGTTCAACCCTGAGCTACATATATTCTCTTCTGTTGAAAGATTTAAAGACCCTACAGAGACGTCTTACAAATGGGATTAAGGCATGAGTGAAACATTTGCTGAAAGAAAATATTTTCATAAAATGATTTCATTAGAAAATGCAGTAGGAAAAGCAATGAACCAGTAGTCAAATAGCACAGATACCAGGTGCAGATGGAATATCTACTGAACTATTTAAAACTGCAGGAAAAGACAGTTCTATGTCAACAATTATAGGGTGAGACTGGGTGGCCTAGAAAAAAATAAGTCTATATATACTTGTACCAGAGGAGGAAGATATTACGGAACCATTTCTCTAATTCTTCATGCAAGCTAAGTTTTGCTTGAGATCTCACAGAGAGAGAGAGAGAGAGAGAGAGAGAGAGAGAGATGCCAAGCGAAGAGGGAGATTTCAGAAAAGGCACAGGGGCACTCAATTAGAGAGCTAATATAAGATGGATCACAGAATACATGATTGAGGAAGGAGGTTTACTTTTGCTTTATTGGCCACAGTATGGCTTTGACTGTGTAGGTCATGCCAGAATGTGGAATAAATTAAAGCTAATGATGTGCCAGAATATCTGATCATTCTTCTGAGGAAACATAACAATGAACAAGAAGCTGCAAGAAGCTCATCTGGGGAAGTCTCTTCTTCTGAAGATCCACTTAAAAATGAGCAGGGCTTCAAATGCATGGTGGTAGCTCCCATCTTGACTTTTTGAACCACATCCTGTAGACATCCCTGTATTTGAATCAAAGGGGATCTTGACATTAAGACATAGTAGCACATAACTTGTCTCCCAGATCATAGGTAAATAGCATCAGAGATAAGCCAAGGTATTTTCATCCACAAGGCTGAAAACCAGAGAGCCAAAATTAAGTGAAATTCAATTAAATATTACAATACATAAAAAACCATGTAGTGGCCTTTTATAGCAACTAAAATATAGACTGTGTGTGCATTCAGCCCGCTGAATACTTGAAAGGGGTAAAGAGGCATCTAGGAAATTATATTTCAGTAAGCGCATATTGACATTTCCTATTGCTACCTGCAAGAAGATATGAGAAAACAAGACTTGAAAAGCTGGAAGAAACCTGACAGCCTCCTTTGTAACCTTCACAAATCATAATTCAAATGATTAAAAACATATATAAACAGCAAAAAAAAAATCTGTTACACTGTACATTGTTCAGTCTTTCTCAACTTTTGTATGAAATGTTGCATCTATTCTCAGGGGGCTGATTGGGTATGCTTTCATTTCTCCCACTTTTTTAAAAAAAAGAGAGAGAGAGAGAAAAGCACACAATCATGTTCTGACAAGGTAGAAGATATGAACCAGAGATGCTGTTAATAAAATTAATCCTCCTATGAAATCTTATCAACCCCTGAACAACCGAGGTGCTCAATCTTGCGTCCTGGGCAGCTCTGAATTCTTTCATTACGAGGTTCATTGGACCAGAGAGTCTACAAGCCTGTATATCTGAATGGAGATGATGTACAATTTCCTGGTCCGTAGGCCACAGAGTTAACCCCGGTTACTGGCCCATGCTACAGTTTGCCAACCTTTCCATTTTAAGAGCCCCAACATTTTATAAGCTGCCATTTAGCAAGTTCCTCTTCCCCTTCTCCACACACCTGAGATGCAACTATTCATCTTCTGCAATTGTCTTCCCAGTGAAGCATATTAATTTTTGCAGGACATAGTAATGTTTTAGTCTGCAAATATTTTATCAGCAGTGCCAAAGCACCTTTCTTGGGTGCTGCCCCACAGTGAAGTGTTTTTCATAGTAGAGATGTGTGAATCAGCCTTGATGAGATTCAGATGATCACATGGATTTGATTCAAATTTGCAACTCAATCAAATGTGCACTTCGCTTCTGTTTTGCCATTCGAACCATGGATTTAAACAGTAGTAGCATCTTTCAGTCATCAGCCAGCACAGAATAAATTCAGTGATAAAATTACAGCCATCCCATTATGATCCTGTGAGGAATGATTAACTTATTAGCACAAACTATAAAAATGTGATACTGATCGCAATACTGATCTGGTGAAGATCAAGATTAAGAAGATAAGAATGAGTACATTATAGTATAGATTTATATCATTTGGATGTTAATATATAAAACTATGAAATAATAACTAAAATAATTAAAAGCTATCATGAAATATGAAACCGCTACCTCACTAAAATTTACAAGTGCATTTAATATTGCTATTCTGAGAACTATAACAGTATAGTATAAAATAAAGTGGTTTTAGAAAGAAATACCAGTCCTGCCTACCCCCATCCTTATCAAACTGACCAGTTAGATCTACCAGGGATAAGCTACTGCAAATCCCAAACTTTCTGGAGCTTGGGGGGCGCGGTTGCTAAGGTGAGGTGGCCCTGTCTGTGGGTGGCACCGACATTCTGGAACAGCCTCTCTGTGATGATCAGAGTGGCTCCCACTTTTTTGGTCTTTCAGAAGCTCTTGAAGACTGAACTGTTTCAGAGAGTTTCCCCCTGGTACAAGGGTTGCCATCTCTATATTTATTTACCTTATTTGTGGCATATATTGTCTGGCTTTTATTTCTATGTTCTTTTAGTAGTTACTTTATTCTTCCCCTGGATAGTTTAGTTTGGTTGTGGTCTATGAAAACTGCCGAGAGCCTTTTTTTGATTGTGGAGACCTAGACATAAAGAGCATTTATTTATTATTTATTTATAAATTTAATTCAAAATTGAATTCATTATGAAATAAATATAAAATGTAAAGAAATAAAAGGCTAACACTCTAGAATAACCACTAGAATACAATTTGCATGATGATTGTATTATGTATTAGGTAATATGAGCATTTAAAAGATGCTTGCTCCTTGGGAGGAACGCTATGGCAAACCTAGACAGCATATTGAAAAGCAGAGACATCACCTTGCTGACAAAGATCCGCATAATCAAGGCTATGGTTTTTCCAGTAGTAATGTATGGCTGTGAGAGCTGGACCATAAAGAAGGCTGAGCGCCAAAGAATTGATGCCTTTGAACTATGGTGCTGGAGAAGACTCTTAGGAGTCCCTTGGACTGCCAGAAGGTCAAACCAGTCAATCCTAAAGGAAATCAACCCTGACTGCTCATTGGAAGGATTGATACTCAAGCTCAAGCTCAGATACTTTGGCCACCTGATGAGAAGAGAGGACTCTTTGGAAAAGACCCTGATGCTGGGAAAGATGGAAGGCAAAAGGAGAAGGGAACGGCAGAGAATGAGATGGTTAGATAGTATCACTGAAGCAATGAACATGAAATGGAGCAAACTCCGGAAGGCAGTGAAGGACAGGAAGGCCTGGTGCGATATGGTTCATGGGGTCATGAAGAGTCAGACACGACTTCACAACTGAACAACAATATGAGCATTGTCTTTGTCAGCCTAGTAGCACTAATGGTTATGAGTAAATGAATTGTATCGTGGAGTCATGGGCTGTCCATAATGAAATAAGCACCTAGGCTACATCACTACAGTTACTATTTGTGGACAGAGTTTACACACAATGAAAAAAAATTGCTCCATTTGGGGAAGTACATTTGTCTTGATCATCTAGTACAGTGTTTCTCAACCTTGGGAACTTTAAGATGTGTGGACTTCAACTCCCAGAATTCCCCAGCCAGCATGGTCCACACATCTTAAAGTTCCCAAGGTTGAGAAACACTGATCCAGTAAATAGTATAAATAAAACTTATCAAGGTGCCTTGGAAATTTAGATACGAGAGGGGTAATCAGCTGAAGATTCATGACTTAAAAATTGCCAGTAAAGGAGGTCATGGACCATAGTTTCTATGGTACTCATTCCTGAGGGGGCAATGCCATGCTTCTGTATTTCCCTCCAAAACTGCTGTGAGGAGCACATTGAACTGGACCAGTGTTAGAGCTGTTCTGAACTGGGGGATTTAAAATGGATGTAAATAAGAAACTGGTTTGAAATCTTGTTGTTGTTGTTTAGTCGTTAAGTCGTGTCTGACTCCTCGTGACCCCATGAACCATATTGCGCCAGGCCTTCCTGTCCTTCACTGGTTTGAAATCTAAAATTTGATTATTTGTGAATATAACACAGCAAATTCTAATTTAACTTCTGTGTCTAAAATTGTTTATTTTAAAGTTCATTTAACTTGAATTGGAGCCAGGGGCAAAATAGCATCACAGGAAAAGCCATAATAATTCAGTTTCATTAGGGTTACTTTTTCCCCAGAGGATTTAAAATGGTCTGCCAGAATTGGATTGGTCAGTCCAACTGGATTATGGAGTTTCAGCCAGTAAATTTAAGAAAAAAATATCCAAAGACTGGATTCAATTTTACTAAGTCCTGCTTCCCACCATTGTGTTTGGAACATAGTGGATAACCTGGAAGGCGTTTCTCAAAATTTCTGTTCTGTCTCATGTTGTATGTTCTTAGTTGAGCCCCATATAGTAGCTGTGATTGGGCTTTAACTACAAATAACTTAATTGCGACTGTGCATCTTAAGGGAAATAATAACTTTGGATAGCTAAAGCTGATTCCTGTGTATTTTGAGATACATAATCCAGGTGAATCTTTCGTCTTTCAGAGGTTTGAAAAAGTATCCCTAAATACTTGAAGAATTGACGTGCTCAATGGTATGTCCACCTGATTGCCAGATTCACTGTTTAGACATTTAGACAGTAAAGATCTTGATCTTGGCAAAATATATTAATTCCTCTTTATTCAAGAAAGAAAGGAATGACCTCAAGGCTCTTTTAAGACTAACTAGGGTCAAAGACAAAACTACTGCATCATCAACAGACAGTAGTACACTGATATGCTCATGGGCTACTTTAGAAGAATAAAAGCTATTACTTAAATGAGGCACCAGAGAATTCATGTAATGACTAAATAAAACTGGAGCCAATGCACATCCCTGTCTAACTCCTCTCCTTACAAATACTTCTTTTGTAAATATATCCTTGATTGCTATAGCTATCTTCAGTCTCAAATCCTCATGAATTTTAAATATCAAAAGCAGCAGATGTTTGTCTACTACAGTTTTTGAGTTTATACTACAGTTTAGGTCTGGTTCCTGTGCCAAAAGTGAACCCATGGAATTCAGCTGATTTAGTTCCAAAAAGGGTGAAACACAAATATAAAACTGTCATACAATTTGAAGTCACCCAAATCTGACTTGTCAAAATCAATCTGACAATTTGATTCAAAGATTCAGTTCAGAGATACCCAATATGGTTCAAAGTGTCAAATTCAAATTCTGTATCAATGTTCTATTTCACTGGTGTGTCTTCTCCAAGCTGATTTATGGACCACTTAACCCAAAGTCCTTCTTATAGGCTCTACCATGCAATGGAATTGTAGCATCCTTGACAAATAGCCATTCAGCTTCTGCTAATATAGGTATCTCTGGTAATGGAGAATCCATCCCGAGGAAATTAATTCTACTGTCAAACAGTGTTTAACAATGTTTTACTAATGTTTAGCTAAAATGTGTTTCCCAAGAATTACCACCCATTGATTCTATCTATTGTTCGATCTGTGCTTTAGATGCATATCCCACATTTCTTACAGGAGCAAAAGACAGCATATACAGTATTGCTTTCTCTGTTTTTAATCCCTACAGCAACAACTCTGTGAAATAGATGATAACTAGTTATCAGCCCCAAATCATCCAAGAGGATAAACAGAGATTTTGTTAGCTGAATGTGGACCTGAATCTGGTCTCCTTGGCTCAAAGGCATTTATGTTTTTAACGATCAGCCCAGCACCTTGATTTTTGATGAACTGGTGATCTTCTAGCCATATTTATTTATTTTAGCATATTTTAAGTTCGCTTCCCATTTGATGTGGTTTGTATTAACACAATCACAATCTGTTTGGATAAAAATGTACAGCATAATAAAACCATGTACAAATATGAACTCATATACATAAAAGAAAAAAAAAACCCTTTGTCCATGTATGTTTAGCAAGAAGACAATGGCTGAACTAGATGACAAATATAAAGAAAGGATATCTTATGTACCCAATGAAGCAAGGACACAAACGGAACTGCCAGTGACAAGCTTATGACTTCAGATGTCTCTGGAAATTCAGGGGGGGAAAAATCAAGTGAAAGGCCTTGGATTTTTAAAAAGATTCTTATTTTACATTATTTGGTTGCCTTGCAGCTTAAACCTAAATTTGCGCTCATTATTTTTTAACAGTGCTGCAACAGTCTAATACAAATATCAGTTCTTTTCCTCCTCAATGGTAGAGGTAAAGTTAAGGTCAGGCTATTTGGCAAACATAAAAACAAGCTTATTAAACTTGTCAGAGAACGATGGGAGCTTGGCTTTGTTGTTTAGCTAAATTTCCGTAGGAAATGTCACTCGCCCATCCAGGCAAAGAAGGTCTCTGCATAAATTATGGATTCAAGTTCCTGATAATTACGTGCCCTGCAGAATACTGCATTCTTATATAAACAAAGGCTGCAGGGTGGAGACTGGAGGAGAATTTAGAAAGATAACATCAGATTCACAACAAGAAGAGAGTTTCTGCCGTGCCTAACGCAAAGCAACGTATTGGCTTAACTTCTGTCTGCATCAAGGGCAACCTGGTTTCTTATATTGCATTATGTTTATTATGTTGTGCAGGAACACGCCTTGGTTTGGCTCAGAATAAACTTCAAGCATTTTGGGAAACGGAGCCAAAGTCATTCTGGTTTGCCAGGTTATAATCCCAGATTATAACATAGGAGCACGCCAGTGCATGGGACAAAGGCCTGTGATCAGAGTCTTTGAAGGTCTTCTTTCTTCTGTATGAAACCACCTGCTCTCTGAGATTCATAAGAAAAGGGGGGTTTCTGGGTTCTTTTACATAGGAATGTGCTTGCATTTTCAACATGAACGTACTCCTGTGTGTAATGCACTGTGATTGCTTGCAATTAGAAAGAGAGTTTATTCTTCTAATTCCCGTATCTGGCATGTATAAATTATACTTCCGTTGCAGGTGCCCACAATGCACAGTAACTAGATCTCTGTCTTGGAGATATGGTTCCCATGCTTAGTGTGTAAAACACTCTCAATCCATAAAGCTGAGCAGTGCTTTGGATTTGAAAGCAAAAGTGTGCTTTGGAGCGCCCGTATGTGCTTTACAGTCAAAGGCATCTTGAGCATCCGTTGCTTTCATCGACATGACAAAAGGAGTGTTGCATTGCCATGACATAAGCTCTGCCCCCCTACATACATGTTTCGCATTCACGTATGAAAGGACCTGCGAAGAGAGATCTCTTTGGAGAAGACCCTGATGCTGGGAAAGATTGAAGGCAAAAGAAGAAGAGGACGGCAGAGGATGAGATGGTTAGATGGCATCACTGAAGCAATGAGCATGAAACTGAGCCAACCCAGGGAGGCAGCGAAGGACAGGAAGGCCTGGCGCAATATGGTTCATGGGGTCACGAAGAGTCGGACACGACTTAACGACTAAACAACAATGAAAGGACCAGGGCTTGCACCATGATGACCCAATGCTGCTTTTAGCATTTGCCTTCCTTGACGCTCACCACCACCACGGACATCTCTGTACCCAGCCTACCAATCTATTGGACTTTGTTACAGAAAGATAAAATAATTTCATCACAGATTATATTGGGAGAGAATTTTGGCCTTTCATACATTCTGGTCATTGTAGTAGCCTGAATGCTAGCTACAAATGTAGTAGTATGAATGCTATTCGTATTTATAAACTCTGCTCAAAAATTACATCTGAAAAGAAAGTATGCTGCTGAAAGTTGCATATAATCAGCAGTAATTACATTTTTTAAAAAGCTTGTATCAGTGGATGTTTAAGAAGCTTTAGTCAGGGAAATGTAACTGTCAAAAATGAGAACAAGGTAATTTACATGAAAAACATTTTTCCAGCATTTTATATTAACAGCAATATAAATTGCAGGAAGGCATGTACAAAGGATTTATATGCTGCACACCTAAGTATTTATTTTTTATGCTTTAAAAAAAACTATAAAGGAAACAAAGAATCCCAAACATTCCATTGGAATACTTCCTTACTAATGTGGGTAGTAAAATGGATGGAATTTAAATTAACCACATATCCCTGCTTTCTTGTATTAAGTAGAATCGGGGCATACTAACCTCAGTTGACCAGTGGTCTGATTCTTTACTACATAGATTTACTACCAGGCAGATAAATTCTTTCTGCATTTTTTCCTATCTGTTTTCAATCAAACACAGAACTCTCTTTTCCTGCAGTTTTAGTTCAGTAGATATTCCATCTGCACCTGGTATCTGTGCTATTTGACTGCTGATTCATTGCTTTTCCTACTGCATTTTCTAATGAAGTCATTTTATGAAAATATTTTCTTTCAGCAAATGTTTCACTCATGCCTTAATCCCATTTGTAAGACGTCTCTGTAGGGTCTTTCAACAGAAGAGAATATATGTAGCTCAGGGTTGAACTGTGGAGTCTTGGTGCTCTCTGAGCTTGGTTGTTTGCTTGCAGACGTTTCATTACCCGACTAGGTAACATCATCAGTGCTAGTGGGTGTGGGGTTTGCTCCCTGTTTATATACAGTTGCTTGCCCTGCCAGTGTTGCTGGAGGTGTGGTTTTCTCCTTGGTAGTTCCTTGATTAGGGTATAGTTTTCTTCTTGATTGTTTGTCTGGTGTTACTCTCTGCCTGTGTGTTGGCTGCTGGAAAGGATGTGTTCTGGTCTTTTTGCTTCCTTCTTAGCTTTTTTATTGTCTGTGTTGAATGGTGTGTAAATGTTGTTTATCTCTATGTGTCTATTGATGGCTGATTTGTCTGAATGCCAAGCTTCCAGGAATTCCCTAGCATTTTTGGATTTAGCTTGGTCTAGGATGTTCAGAGTTTCTCAGTTGAAACTGTGGTTGAGTCTTTCCACGTGTCATGAGATTAAGGAGTTTTCATCGTGTCTTCTGACTGCTAGTTGGTGCTCATGGATGCTGCTAGTCTTCTGCCTGTCTCTCCTACACAGTGGCTATTACAGTCCTTATACTGTATGCTGTTGTTTTCTATTGGAAGGAAGGAATTCTACTGGAAAGAAGGAATTCTCCAGATAATCTGCAATCCTTTGAAACAGCTGCATCTTTCCCCAGAGTGGTGTAGCAGCTGTGGAGAGTATCCAGGCGATCCCAGGAAAAAGCATGATTGCTTTAAGATATTGCAGATAGGTATCAGTATTCTTGCTTCTGTGTGCCCCAAAGCACTTCTCAAAGATCAAATCCAAATCACTGCATGGTCCTATTTGCTACCATTACATGTTCTCTACCCCTAATTCTCTCTCTATCCATATTTGGCACACTGACAGTTATTTTTCCCTCTTTTGTCAAAACGTCTGCCTGACTGCTAGTTGGTGCTCATGGATGCTGCTAGTCTTCTGCCTGTCTCTCCTACACAGTGGCTATTACAGTCCTTATACTGTATGCTGTTGTTTTCTATTGGAAGGAAGGAATTCTACTGGAAAGAAGGAATTCTCCAGATAATCTGCAATCCTTTGAAACAGCTGCATCTTTCCCCAGAGTGGTGTAGCAGCTGTGGAGAGTATCCAGGCGATCCCAGGAAAAAGCATGATTGCTTTAAGATATTGCAGATAGGTATCAGTATTCTTGCTTCTGTGTGCCCCAAAGCACTTCTCAAAGATCAAATCCAAATCACTGCATGGTCCTATTTGCTACCATTACATGTTCTCTACCCCTAATTCTCTCTCTATCCATATTTGGCACACTGACAGTTATTTTTCCCTCTTTTGTCAAAACGTCTGCCTTGTTTTGAGGATATTAAAATACAAATTGGCATGTGAATGACAATAGTTGAAATACATGATGTGTCTGGCAGATCTGTGGAATGAATAGAGTGCATAGAAAGTAGGAGCAAATTTGGGGCTTCCTAAATGTTTAGGATAGGATAGGATAGGATAGGATAGGATAGGATAGGATAGGATAGGATAGGATAGGATAGGATAGGATAGGATAGGATAGGAAGAATGGAATGAGGGTAATTGGAGCTTGCCATGGGGCATCCTAAGGGGATGATTAAGGAGCAGGATTTTTGTTTTTATTTGACCGTTTTACTGTTTTATTATTTTATGATTGTTTTATAGTTGCTGGTTTTACTGTTGTTGTGAGCTTCCCAGAGTTGTTTAAGATGGGTGGCTATATAAATCTTTTAAATAATAAATTAAATTAAATTAAATTAAATTAAATTAAATTAAATTAAATTAATCAATGCTCCATTCTTCCCCAATTAGCGGCTTTACCCTATTCCATTTAGGGCAAGACATGATGCATCTGCTGAAACTGAATGAAGATCTTACAGAGTTATATTATAATTAATGTTAGTTTTTTTAACCAAGTTTTGAAAGAAAAACAGGCTATTTTATTAAAGTCTTAAACAGCCTAGTTTTGTATCAAAATTTGTTTCCAAAAAATTCCGAGGATCATTTTGCAAACTTTCTCCAGTGGAAGAAGAAACCTTTTTCCTCAAGCTTGTTTATTGCCGACATTAATAAGGTAGCATTCTGCAACTCTTGTGTTTGGAATGGACTTTTTAAAAAGATGGATTAACATATTCACATCTTGTCATTCACAATTTTCTCTATCCTTTCACCTTTCCAAATATACATGTTTTTAAATAAAAAAAATATTTGATGTACCTTTTTAATATAAATTTCCCTGATGTATTTTTATTTGAATTTACCCAGTACAGTTTCCAAAATGGGACTTGCTCTTTTTATAATTTTCCCAACTGAATATGTTTTTAACTATATGTATTTGTGTCTGTGTCTGTGTGTGTCTTCTACATACAGTATGTGTGTACTTATATATACACACACATACATATACCCACACCTATCCAAACTGTGTATGCATTACATGTGCACAAAACCCCTAGCTGTTTTGTGTATAATTGTGGGGAGATGGGCGGGGACAAGTTAAATAAATAAATACAATAAAATAAACAATGTTCTGAAATAAATCAATATATTTTTGTCCCAACACACGCATCTTCCCACCTTTTTCTTCTCTGTATGGATTCTTGGCCAGAGAATGATGGACACTAAACAATTCCATTCTGTGCTACTGTAATGGAATCCATATTGATAGATCTTACAGACAGAAATCTTCTAGCAGTGATATTTTTGCCAAGTGCAGCAGCCAGGAACAGGTATTTTAACAGCCTGGCTGCTGATTTGCATCCTCTGCCATTTTTGGTTTGATTAAAGGGGATGGGCAAATAGCCACATACATACATTTAAAACGGTGGGTCTTACCTGGACAAAATGTAAAATTCTTCTTTTGCATCATTGAGATAGTGTTTTTAAGCAAAGAAAATATGTGTGGGTTTGTTTTTTTCTTTTGCCTCCCTCCACTCCTTTTTTCTCTCTACCTGAAAATCCTCCAGAAACTATTCAGAGATAAGGCTGTACAGAGGAAAAGAGTAATTTGGGGGAAAATGCTGGAACTTACACATCAGTCTGTAGAAGTCGACAATACAATATGCATTCACTTATGCACACAGCTTAATTTGAAATACCCACATAAAAAGCAATTTCTGGAAATCCCAATCTTCTTATTGTCCCCAATGCATTTCATCCTGCCTCACTGACAGCCACTTTTATCAATTTTGTCAGGAAGTGCTTGGTTGTTCATCCATTTTAGAATGAAAACAATCTAAGGGAAGAGATAATTTTTACCTCTGTCACTAGATCAGCCCTTGTCTAAATCTCAGCATGATCTCCATAAATCCATGGGCACCTCTTTTCTTTAATGCACAATGGGTTGGAAGCCCAGCAGCCAAAATGACATCTGACGTTGGCCTATTTGGTCTGTGTCTGCCTCTGTCCGATATCATGCTAAAACAGCTCCAGCTTTAGGGATTTTGACAGCCCCAAATGAAACACGATAGAATTGTTTCTAAGAAATCTGGGAATGATTTCCACAGAATCCAGCTGATACAGGTAAGGATTGGTGAGGGTGGATTCTATTTGGCTTCCATTACTTTTGACAGGAGCTTTCATGCACCTTGCTTACCTCAGACTTAAACAGAAGTGTCCACATGGAACAACTCAAGCTGAAGGAATAGTTTGCCTCTGTTTGGAGAAGGGTAGGTTAAAACCAATCTTCAGTGCTAGAGTTCAAGCTGTGAAAAAAATAATCTCTGGGCAGTGGGGGGGATGTTGGTATGTTGTCTGTGACAAGGGAAAGCAGGAACAGAGAATGAAATCTAGTCAACAAAAAAGCAAATTTGGGGGCTACCCCAGTTAGCTTGTGCGTTTCTCTTAGCTTCTGGAATCTTAGCCAAGCTATTTGGCCAATTACATACCAGTGGTGGTAGTAAATGCACAAAGAACCAGCTTGTATAATTGCCAGTTGCCATCAGCATACAGGAGATGCTTGTTGTACCACTGAAGGGGAAATCCTTCATGATAACTTTTTCTGTAAGATTGATGATCCTGGGACTAGGGCTGCATGATGCTTCAAAGAAGTCCTTTGCTTCAACCAAGTTTCAAATGAAGCACACCCTTGAAGCTGCTTCCATGTGGCCCCCTTGCCCTGCTTTGCAACCCACCAGCCTCCTTCTTCAGAGCTTGCACTGCAGGAGAATACTCAGAGGAGCCTTTTTGGGTGAGTGTTGCAAGGGAAGAGTTTCTGCAGCCAATCAAGCCTGGAAACACTTTGGGCACTGCTGGGGGAGACATATGTGTGGAAACTCAGCATCTCAGGTGGCACTTGTTTTCAAAGAAGGGTTAAGTTGCACAATGAAGTTGTTTTTTGTCTTCTGGTGTTTTATATGTACACAGTCCATTTAGTTAATGTATGGTTCAGTGTATCGCACAAACCCAGAAATTCGGTTAATACAGTATCTAGGTTATGCCTGTTGTATGAACACAGCCATAAAGTCACAACACCTCAAACATACTTAGAAAAATTAGCCCTGTCAAGGTGATCACCTGAAGGCCAAGAGGTAAAGTGGGACAGAGCCTGTTGGCTTGTGAGCTGGGCATGTCCCCATTGTCCCTGACCTAACTGTTCCACCCAAAAGTTGGAATGGGAGGGGGAAGTCTGCATTAAGAGGTTCTAAGCATATACTTTTTTTTGTTCAGTTAGGCTTCCTGATCATGAGAAATGTTCTTGGTGTGTCCCCTTAATTGGCTATTGAATTCCCTGAACTTGGTATTAAATGTGTGAAGACTGGGATGAGGACAGCATGCTCAGGAATGTTTGGAGAAGGCTTATTATCTCTTGCTAATCCATGCATTTTTTTGCTCAGCCTTATTTCATATTGGGGTGACTTGTATATTAGAAAGGAAAAGGCAGAAAAGGACTATGCTGGCGTTCTATATACAGGCCATTTCCAGAGATCTGTTGGAGAGACTGAAGCGTAACACTCACGTTTGAACATTAAGCATTGTGCCAGAATGGCAGGCAAACATGTAAGGATCAAACAAGCTTTTCACTCACAGCATGTCTGGAATAAGCCTTCCACATGAGCTGCTACAGCAAGCAACCTCCAGGAACAGCATGCAAACAGCAGCCATAAAAGTTGGACTACAGTGCCCCCTGGCATCTATGAAACTGTGATGCTTTGTTTGGTTAGAAATTCCGTAGACAGCATTGCCTGAGATGATAAAATAGGGATAGTAGTTTACCAGGGACTAGTGTCACAACATAAAGACAGTCTCTAACGTACTGGGAATGTGGAGCATCTATCATAATAGTCCAGATTCTAGCTCCCATCTTTAAGCGAATGGAGATTCAAACTTGGATTTCAGTGCTGGTTATCAGATACTTTAATACAGTGGGAAGCACACAGAGAGAGAGAAAAGCTAAGATTAGGGGTTTAATTTTGCCACCCAGAATCCTCAGGTATAGTGATTCAACCTAGGGAATTCTAGGGGTTGACATCCACTTATTTGGAGAGATCCAGGTTAGAAAAGGCCTAAACATTTCTTTTTGGTTTATAGAATTATAGCATTCATCCTTTAGTTTATCCTGGGGTCTAATATTTTTGGTCCTAGATTCCGGCTTCTTCTTTTTTTCCTGTGAGAAGGCAGGGAGAAGTGAGGGCCTCAAACGAACCATGTTTGCTAGGGGAGAGCGCTGTGCACCATGGGGCAGCCTTGGGGGGACGGCAGGAGGGAGGATGGGCAGAAGGCACACTCGCACCAGAGTGGAGAGGGACGGCAGGAGGGAGGAAAGACTGCAGGCAAGAGGCACGTTCGCACCAGAGTGAAGAGAAACGGCAGGGGGCGGCTGTCGGGTCAAGTGGGGATTGGAATGTGTATTGCGCTGATTGGATTCGGAAAGTGGAATGTCTGCGGTTTTGCGGTTAATTAGCGGCGCTCCGGGGCGGTAAAAAGGTGAGATTGTGAGCCAAGCCCTCGTAGGAGGGGGAGGACAGATAGGGGGTATAAAAACCTGTCAGACCTTGCTTCGGGGTTCCTCCATTGCTGCGGGAGGGACCCACCTTTGCAAACGTGCCCAATAAAAACTTCTGTCTACTGGATAACCGAACCCGTGTCTGTCGTTTTCTGACAAAATTGGCGAGCCAGCCAGGAGTCCTCGACGTGGACCGGACTGTGGGGAACCGGTGAGTAATCGGCCGTAACACCCCGTTGAGGTGTCTCCCGTTTTCCCCGGAGTCGGGTCCAGGACGGGACTCCAATCGCCAGTCAGACAGAAGTAAAGAGGAAGTCGGCCGACGAGGGGACCTCCGGGAGGTCTGGTGAGTACAGCCTACCCATAATCTCGGGGAGATTAGCGTGGTTACGAGGCGTTGGACGCCGCAAGGGGACAGAAGAGTCCGGGACCTTCTGTAAGGTGGGAAACGTAGTCAGGAAGGATGGGTAAGGCGCAGAGTAAGAGTGTAAGGCCAGGGGCCAGTGGGAAAAACGCAGTAGGGGGAATCCCCACGGATTCTCCATTAGGACAATTGTTGCAACAATGGGAGACACCCTGGTTGTGTCCATTCACCAGGGGTCTGGAAAAACCGACCATGATAACTTTGTGCACTAAAGAATGGCCAAAATATCCACTAGTGGACCCCGAATTCCCCTACCATTGGGATACTCTTGGAATCCCCAGTAATTACTGGGTGACCCAACTAAAAAAAAAAAAACTACATTGTGGAGCATAAAATGTTAACACAGGAACCCTATGTGGAAGTCTGGTTCCATGTTCATTGGGAGGGGCCTCGACCCAAGTTAGCCAAAATTTTTGTCCAAAAAGAACAGGAAGATGAGGAGGACCTCTGGCTGACTGGACCTCAATGGGGGCCGCCACCTCCTCCTCCTCCTCCTCTTCCTACCGCTCCCCCTCCGGCGCCCCCACCCTATCCCGGGCTGCGGAAAGAGCTGGACCAGCTGAACCAAGACATTCAGAACTTGCCCTTTATTCTAAGGTCGGCCAGTGCCTTCCCCGTCCGGGAAGTCCCGAACGGAACGAACGCACAGGGGGTGACCGTCACCAGTTACGTAACGGTTCCCATCAAACCCAGTGAGTTGAGGGAATTAAAAGACCCTCCCTCGTATGCAAGAGAACGCCCATACCGCCGCCGAACAATTGGAACTTTTTCTCGGCCCGGTGGAATACTCCTGGGGGAACTGAATTACATTTTAGCCCACCTCTATACGCCAGAAGAGAGGGGCCAGATTTGGCGAGCTGCGCTCGGGGCTTGGGAGCAAAGGAATGCAAATGTCCCAAATGCCCCGGCCGCAGATACTAAATTCCCTCTGGCAGACCCAAATTGGGATCCCAATAATGCTGAACATCGGGAGAACATGAGAGGAGTTTCCCCCTGTACGACTAGGGGGTCATGGTTCCCCAACCGGGACCCACGGGGAACCCTTGGTAAACATCACGGTGGGTCCCACTGGCGAGGAACAGCAGTTCCTCGTGGACACCGGAGCCTCTCGAACATCGCTGTGCCAACCGATCCCAGGGATTGCGAAATCCCGGGGCACGTCGGTATCGGTGATGGGGGTGGGAGGCTCTCCGGTCAAGGCAGACGTACTGGAGGGAGTGAGACTGGAGTGGAATGGGAAGGAGGTAACTGCAGATGTGTTATTGATCCCACAGGCGAGAGTGAACTTGCTGGGAAGGGATCTAATGGGTAGTCTAGTAGTGGAGCTGTGGAATGTGGAACAGGCAGAAAGGATGTGTTTGTTGCGAGAGGCGGACGTGGAGGTTGTGAACCCTGAGGTATGGGCAGGGGGGGGGGGCGGGTCGGTTTCGCATCGCCCCAATTAGCATCCCCTTGAAACCAGGGGTGACGGGTTTGCGGCAAGCCCAATACCCGCTGTCCCGGGATGGGAGGCGTGGGCTGAAGCAACAACTGAGATGGACGGTGCTGCCCCAGGGGTACACCGAGAGCCCCCTCTTGTTTGGACAGGCATTGGAAGAGAAACTCCAGGGGTTCCGGGCCCCTGGGGGTTCTCGGGTGCTGCAGTATGTGGATGATTTGTTGGTGTCTGGAGAGAAGGAAGTAAAGGTGAGAGAAGACTCAGTGGCTTTATTGAACTGGTTGGCTGAGGAAGGATTGAAGGTGTCAAAAGGGAAGGTCCAATTTGTGGAAAGGGAGGTCAAGAATTTAGAACATGTACTCCGGAAGGGCGAGAAGTTGATTGATCCTTCTCGGATACAGGGGATAATGCAGTTGAAGCCCCCTCATACTAAAACGGAGGTGCGGCGGTTTCTGGGACTAGTAGGATATTGCAGGCTATGGATAGATGAGTACATGAGCAAGGCTCAGTTTCTGTATGAGAAGTTGAAAGGATCATCTGACAGGGTAGAATGGACAGACAGGGACACAGAGAAGTGGGGAGAATTACGAAGGAGCCTGGTGACGGCCCCGGCTCTGGCTCTACCGAACTTGGCCCCCCCTTTCACCTATACGTTACAGCCCATGGGGGAACTGCCATTGGAGTGCTGACTCAGAGACGGGCTGGGAAATATCAACCAGTGGCCTTCCTGAGCAAAGCCCTAGAACCAGTGGTGAGGGGATGGCCGACTTGTGTGCAGGCAGTGGCTGCCGCTGCTGTGTTAGTGACAGAAGGGAAAAAACTCACTTTTGGGAGCCCCGTGATTGTCCATTCACCCCATCAGATCTTAAGTGTGCTTAGTCAGCAGGCGGCTGCTTGGATGACAGAAGGAAGGATGTTGAAATATGAGACAGTTCTCCGGATAAGTCCTGATGTGGTGGTAGGAACAGACAGGAATTTGAACCCAGCGGAGTTTCTTGCGGGGAGCGGAAAGAATGGGAGCCGGCGGAGCACGAGTGCTCCACCCTGTTGCAGCTGCAAACAAAGACCCGGGAGGACCTGCAGGAGGTCCCGCTGGAGGAGGGTGAGGTCTGGTTTGTGGATGGGTCTAGCCGAGTAGAGCAGGGACAAAGGAAGTCAGGATATGCGATAGTGACGGCGGAGGGAGAGACAATAGAGAAGGGGGCACTACCAGCGGACTGGTCGGCTCAGCTGTGTGAAGTGCACGCTTTGAAACGGGCACTAGAGTTGGGAAAGGGAGTGTCCCTCACCGTCTACACAGACTCGCGATACGCCTGGGGAGTAGTGCACACTTTCGGGAAAATTTGGCTGGAACGGGGTTTACTCACAGCTGCTGGAAAGGGAAGGTTGCAGGGAGGAAGCAGGTCATTGGGTTACAATTGAGGGGACCCCAGTAGTGAGCCGTGCTGACATGAGGGGGATGGTGGAGAAACTGCACGAAGGGTCTCACGGGGGGTGCAGGCTTTGGTAGACACTGTAAAGCTGTGGTACTGGAGCCTGGGGGTTCGATGGGAACTCCACACCCCTTGGCATCCTGACTCCAGTGGGAAAGTGGGAAGGGCCAACGGGGTGTTGAAGCAACATCTCACCAAACTGGGATTGGAAACAGGGCTACCTTGGACAAAGACACTTCCGGTTGCCCTGCTTCGAATGCGGACAGCCCCTCGCAAGGATGTGGGGGTCTCCCCATTCGAGCTGATGATGGGAAGACCTTTCCTGGCTCCAATGGGAGAGCCTATCCCCGAGCTAAAGGATGCCTTCCTGAGAAAGTATCTCTTGGTACTGTCACAATCTCTCTTGTCTCTAAGAAAACAGGGACTCCTCACTCAACGGCCCCCTTGCTGAAAGACCAACACCCCCACAAGCCAGAGGATTGGGTCCTGATAAAGACGTGGAAGGATGAGAAGCTGAAGCCGTCTTGGGAGGGACCATACCAAGTTCTCCTGACAACTGAATCAGCGGTTCGGACCTGACAGGGGGGTTGGACCCACTACCATCGGGTTAAGCGAGCTCCCGACCCCTGACCATGGACTGCCCAACCGGGAGACGGACTCAAAGTAAAACTTAAAAGGAACTGAACTAAGGCAGGGGAGGAGATGACCAACATAAAGGCGTAGAATTGGCACAGACAGCTTTGATCACTGGGGATGATCCCCGTGGGGGGGATGTTCTATCATTTTGGGTCTTCTCCCATACCAAGACCCTGGACTAATCAAAGGCAAATGGCTCTAAATCTCTTGGGGATAACCAATGCAACTCAATGTGTATATTTCAACAATACCCAGAACCGTACCCCCCATTGCCCTCAAAAGGTCCTGCTTTCACTTGTGGAGGGGTCTATAATATCCCTTACGCCTCAACCCCTCTATACCTACCTAAAGGTTTCTTTTTGTTATGTGGACATGAAGCTTACACCTATGTTCCAGCCTATAGTTCAGGGGCCCTTGTGCCATAGGGCGCCTGACCTCTCTATATGCCCTGCCTCCAATGCAAGCGCACCCATCAAAAGAAAAAAAGAAAAAGGGAGCTGCCATCTGATTGT
Source organism: Python bivittatus (assembly GCF_059951505.1). Taxonomy (NCBI): domain Eukaryota; kingdom Metazoa; phylum Chordata; class Lepidosauria; order Squamata; family Pythonidae; genus Python; species Python bivittatus. The sequence continues at coordinate 10,833,431 of NW_028277054.1, read as the reverse complement.
GAGAGTGATGTGACACTCTTGTCCAAAACAGAAGCCATGGCTCTGGCCCTCTCCTTAGTAGGGGTTCCTGCACTAAGCGGAAGAACTTATCTGGACCTAAGGAAGGTGGCCTGCCTCCTGGCTAAAAGTGTCAACCTTACATCCTCTCTCATTGCAGCCCTCACTGAAGAAGTCACTGAGATCAGGAGGGCGGTCATTCAAAATCGGATAGCTATAGACTATCTCCTATTAAGGGCAGGACAAGGCTGTGAATCTTTTCAAGGTCTTTGTTGCTTTAACCTAACCAACAATGAGAATTATATTGAAGCAAAACTAGCCAAGTTGAAGACCTTAGCCTCTCGCATATCCGAGGATCCAGAGGGATGGAATTGGTCGTGGCTCACTAGTTGGTTACCTAACTTTGCTTGGTTAAAACAACTTTCTGTACTAGCCATTGGCTTCATTGCCTTACTGGTCCTAGTATGTTGCTTAATGCAATGCCTCCCTGCTTGTGGGAATTACCTGTCCCAGTGTGTGAAGCCCCAGGTCCGGGACGAGGGAGCAATCCTGTTAGCCAGGTTTGAGGCCCAACAGAGGCGTGAAAAGAAAAAGGGGGGATTGTGAGAAGGCAGGGAGAAGTGAGGGCCTCAAACGAACCATGTTTGCTAGGGGAGAGCGCTGTGCACCATGGGGCAGCCTTGGGGGGACGGCAGGAGGGAGGATGGGCAGAAGGCACACTCGCACCAGAGTGGAGAGGGACGGCAGGAGGGAGGAAAGACTGCAGGCAAGAGGCACGTTCGCACCAGAGTGAAGAGAAACGGCAGGGGGCGGCTGTCGGGTCAAGTGGGGATTGGAATGTGTATTGCGCTGATTGGATTCGGAAAGTGGAATGTCTGCGGTTTTGCGGTTAATTAGCGGCGCTCCGGGGCGGTAAAAAAGGTGAGATTGTGAGCCAAGCCCTCGTAGGAGGGGGAGGACAGATAGGGGGTATAAAAACCTGTCAGACCTTGCTTCGGGGTTCCTCCATTGCTGCGGGAGGGACCCACCTTTGCAAACGTGCCCAATAAAAACTTCTGTCTACTGGATAACCGAACCCGTGTCTGTCGTTTTCTGACATTCCCAAATAATTTTATTAAGAATTATAAATGAAAAAAAAAAGCCAATACAGGCTACAAAATATACAAACAGAAAAATACAAAAGAAAAGAAGAAAGTGTGAAAAAGAAAAAAAAATAGAAAAAGGAAAATAAAAAAGAAGGAAGTAATTTCCCCCTTCATCCCAGCAAATAAAGACAATTTTAATAGCTTATCTACCTCTAAATACAACATAATTTCTCTTCACCCCATATCTCATCCACTGAATTAAAAAAAAAAAAATCCAAATGTTTAATCAGTCATTCTTTATCAGCAAAAGTCCAGTAAGGGTAACTAAATGTAACTAATTTTTTCCTTTAGCCCTGGTCAAATAAGCCAACCTTGTATTCCTTCCCTCAGTTTTTAAAAATATATTTTAACCCCTTCAAAAAGAATCCCAGAGCTAGTTTTCTGTTCATCTGGGTTTCAAGCCAAAAATCTTTCAGAGCTTTAGCCAATTTCTTTTGTATATCCAATAAGTAAAGTTTGTCCTTTTGTTGTCACTTTTAATAAAGTCCTTCAAAATCTTAACAGAGCTCTTTTGTATATCCAGTAAAAAAAAAAAATCCAAGTCAGTTCCCTGGTTCAATATTTGTATATCTTCTTTTGGGAATAAGTCATCACTTCCATTTGTGTGCCCATATCTTTCTCATTACAGTACTTGTTACATTTAAGTCCCCTTCAAAGTAATTTCAAAATCATCCGTTGCAACTTGTTCTTGTTGTGTAATTTCATGACAACATGCTCTGTCAGTCTTGTCAAGAAATTCGTCTATTTTGTCAAGAAGCTTGGCAGACAAATATTCCCAAGTTTATACAGTATTACAGATTTCTGCTCCATTTTCTTTACCTTCTAGTTCCCTCTAGTGTCCAACCTTCAAAGTCCCCTTATCATGAAAAACATGAAAAAACTCAAAACAATTGCCATTTTTCCCATGAGAAAATTTCTTCTAGTTAATTCAAAGCTCATTTAAAATTGTAATTCAGTGTCCATCTGAGCCCTTAATCTGTTGTTAAACTTTCCAAAGTCCATATTCTGAGCACCCTTTTGCTGTTTACTCCAAAAAGTAATATTTTTCAAAAGATTATAAAAATTGTATTTAAAAGTTCTTTCTCCAAGGAGAAGGCAACTCACCTAGCAAATACAATATAACTTGCCATTCTGAAGGGTCTTAATCCTTTTAAAGCAGCAGGAAAAAAAAACAAAAAACAAATCCAAAGTGATTCAGAAGTGAGGCTCGGTCAAGCTTAATGTCCTTTTAAAAGGCTGTGTTAACTACTTGAGCAAAGATGGTTCCTCCCTCAACTCCCAGCCACTCGACCCATAGGCAAACAGCAAAATGAATATGCTGCAGTTTACTCATGAGGAGTGGCTGTGCGGAGTCACGTGGGTTGTCTCAAAGACCTCTCCTCAGTCCGGAGAGCATTTCAGCGGCCAGGATCCTGCATCCTGTGCCGATCTCCAATGTAATGCCCTCCCACGGTAAAAAGGGCTCTCAACCGAAAGTCCTAGATCCTGGCTTCTTGATGAGCTCTGCAGTTCTGATTTCCTTCTAGTAAGGGGCAGAAGGGAGGGCAACTGTCAAGAACTGATCTGGATTACAGTGGGATAGAAATGGAATACATAAATACCATTTTGAATCAATACTCAACCCCAGATTCAGTAATTATTCAAGTACTCCTAATTTTGCATTGCAAGTCACCAATTAGTAATAACAATAACAAGGTATACAAGGGAAAAATCTCTCTGGGAAAACTACTTAATTTTTTTATGAATTTTTTTTATCAAAAGAAGATTTTACAAAGATTCTTAAAATCTACAGAAACATAGAAGAAGAAATGGAAATAAGAAAGATATTATAAAAGGGTAAAAGAAAAAGTGAAGAATAACCCAAAAAAGAGCAAGAAAAAGAAAAATATCTGAAGAAGTGGCTTCCGATCTTCACGGCAGCAGTTACAAACATCGCAATGACCATCCCACCCTCCCACATTGCGTATCATACTTCCCTTCTTCCCATAAACGAACCTTTTTCATCAACAAAACCTGAAATCAGCAGTTCATTTTTATCCACTTTCAGCAAAAAGTCTATAAAGGATTTCCAGTCTTTTATATGAAAACTGTACTTTAGACAAAGAGATAAAAAGGAACGCAGTGTTTGGAGAAATTTGCACCAAAACGCTGATAAATTTTAGCATGAATTCTAGATTTGATGAACTAACATTGACAGATTAGCAACTCTGAGAAATCAAAACAGACAGATTCAGCAATTCCTGTTTTCTAGTCACTGATATATACCATCCCATAGTTCCTGATTTCCAATTACTGATCTACCTCTGCATATGCGATTGATTGATATATACAACTCTAGTCCTACAAGGACACGTGTTCCCACCTTATGCTTTCCATAATAGTTGGTTTGGACAAGCAGGTGTGTGGCAGCAATTATATCAACCAGAAGATGAAGAACATAGAAAGGGATGTTTGTTCCTCCTCAATTACAAGAAATTATAGGCTAGAAGTACAGTACATTACTTTGTACAATTTGTGCAAAGGATTATTTTCCGTTGTTGTTATACAAAGACACACACAGGGGAAATTATTTGCCGGGGGGTGGGGGTGGGATCCAAATATACACGCATACACACGGACATGCACAAGATAATGCATCAGCCAGCGTGCAGTGCTCATTTATTTGACAAGCATAATTTAGTTTTAATATTTATGCTAATACTTGATAGCATACAGCTAATGTGCTCTGTGATCATTTGAAAAAATTAATGAAACCATTCCAATAAGCCACATCATTATAACCTTGTGTAATGCCTGGGGGGGGCATGTTTTGAAAGACCCCCCCACAAGTCAATTGTCTGTGTGATTTTATGAAGGCTCCTAAACTGAGGTTGGGGGAGATGCTATACATACTTTAAAAAATATGTAGGAAAGAAAGGGGGGAAAAATCCTGGAGTTTGAAAATAGCTCATTTATTTCCATCTTCAGTTCATTCAAAATAGTCTGCAGGGAGATCAAATGGACTTCATGATTTCTCTTGGTAAAACAGGACAATGTTAGAGACATATTAGTTTACAAATATATTCTAGGTATTTTTTTTAAAAAACGTATTTTATTACATTTCACAATAAAAAGAAAATAATGGAAAAGAGAATAATGAAATACTGAAATATATAACTGTTTAGCTGTGAGCAGTCTCATAACTGCATCTAATGGCAGAAAAAAATGCAATTTATCACATTATTTAGCCTGTGTGTATATAATAAAAATGGCTTACGCTTTCTGTTAGGGTTCCATTTGTAGCTGGCTTATAAAGTAATAAAAAGATGATTAATAGATGAGCCAGAAGTGAAGAACTTGGGTTACAAACAGATGGTTGTATCAGATTTATATAGCCGAACTTCAGCAAAATTAATTCCAAATGTTGGTCCTGTATTCCATAAACAAGACACTGGTCTGGTCCCCTCATTTATGAGCCAATACTGGGTATCATTAAGAATTATTCTGTGCCCTCTAAACAAGCTAATCTGAGGATGCTTTGTCAAATGGGTGAAAAACAAAATAGCTTTCATAGTTAATGTATTTGTTTTAATGGTATTGCTTTGGCTGATTAGGTAGACCTGCATAGAGAAGACCCATTAAAACCCACGGTACTTTCCTTAGCTGTGACTTAAGCTCTATTGATTTCAGTGATCTATTTTGCTTGGCTGAATCTGGAACCGACGATTCTGTCCATCTTTCAGAGTGACACAAAGATTATCCTGGTGATGTGTGGCTACTCAAGAATCTGTGCTCCAAGTGACATATTCCCCAGTGTCTCAAGTAATTAGAAGTTCTAAAGGCAATTCTGACTTCATTGTGCTGTGAATTGGGCTAAATTATGTTTATTCTCTAAATAGGTCATTAAGTTATGGGCACCTATTTTAGTACTGTATGTGAATAACAGAAAGAGAGAGAGAGTGCAAGCAAGCAAGCAAGCTAGCTTTAAAAACTTTAAAAATAGCTAAAGCAAACCTGTGGCAAAATAAATATTTTTTATAAATAAATAAACCTGTGGCAAGATAGATTGGAGGCATCTGAAACTGCAATACAGCAAGGTTGAGTCGACAGACCAATAAAGTTAGATCAGAGATATCAGTATAGAAAAGCAACAGTTAGAAATGGCAGCAGAAGACAATGGGATTAGGACAACCAAGAAATACATTGTGCAAAGCCTTCTGAAACAAACACCAGGTTTCTGGAAACATGTTTTCCAGTTCACAAGCAAACTAAGGTAACCCATTGGAAGAGGGCCTGCATAGATAGAACATGAATATTACGCTTCCAAGGTGGGAGGGTCCTTGTCAGCAAAATGCTAGAAGGAATAAGACATCATAACTGGATAGAGAATATCAACAAGGAGTTGTCTTAGATAATTTCTGACAACAAAAAACTTTCCAGAACATAGCAACAATTATATATTTGTCAGGTGGGTGTATGTGTTTGATATAAGCATGTAAGGGAGAGAGACAAGAATCAACACTTGGAGCTGAGCAAAGATGGGTCAACAGGTATATCTGAACTTACACTTTTGACTAGCTATCCAAAGACTGTGTTCCAATAACATTAACGTGGTTATTAAGTAACCCCATTTTCTGAGACCATACAGTATCCTGAATGATAAATCAACCAAGTGGGATAATACCACATATTATGGTCCAAAAGAAAATGCATGCCTTTGTAAAAACCAGATCAGCTGAAGACATTGAATACATGCAGCCCCTAAGGATTAGCGGTTAAGTGTTTTATAGGAACACAGCCAAGTTTAATGATGTAGGCATGATTGAACAACTGAGTGAATGAATGGGCACGTACAAAAAAAGGGCAATATTTTGATTGCACGGTCATGGCCACCATTTTGACTTCTTTGACATGGCCCCCATGGACACCTCTGCAAGCATCAAATATTAATAATCTTCTGAATTACTTAAGGTGGTGCCTTAACCATGGGGCTAACAAGGGGCTGATTCCTAGCATTTGACACAAAGGTTGTGCAAAGCCTTCAAACGGGGTGCTTCATAAAGTGTATTAGCATGAACAAAGCACTCCTCAACATGCTAAAGCAGTTAAATCCTTTGGAGGGCTCATGCCACTTTTTGAAGGCTGCCCTTGGTAGTCTGCACATACAGCTGCTTCACCTCACTGGTGCAGAAATGTCCATGCAGACAACTGGGGATCCTATTTTATCCCTTTGATAAGAAGGCTTTTTCAATTATATTTTACCTAATGATTCTCCCCTGCTTCTACTTCAGCCTCTTAAAATCTTCTGTTACTCCAGCCTAGTGAGAATAATTTTTTCTTCTTCTGGTTTGCTACCCAAAGTGCTAATTCTCTAAATCTTCAGGAGTTCTCCAGTCTCCCTCCTTAGTCATCTTAAAACAGAGTTAACAGTTTCTCACAAGACTGGTTTTCGTTTTCGTTTCTATTTTATTTTATATGTTTGCTGCTCCCTTTCCATTGCGCAGCTCTCCCAGTTACATGGGAGACATCAAACAAAGGAAATTTACGGGAGAAAGAAGTGAAACTGTTACTACACATTTGTAGCTCTAACTTGCTTCTACAGGATCTAAATTGAGACTTGCAAGGGTGCTACAGATAACGGCGATCAGAGACTGAAGCCTTCTCTGATCTCCAGCTTGTTTTTGTTAGATCAGCTGAGGCCTGGAATAAGACCTTTCCATCCTTTGGGGAGAGCAATGCTCATTTCTCTGCCCTCCCAGCTTCTCTGGTTCCACCAGCCTAGTGAGGGCTTGATGTTTAGATGACATCCTAGATTAGAGCAGAAATGAAATTAGAAAAGGGGGAGAATATTTAGCACAGTATCTTCTAACTCGGAAAGGGAAAGGTGGAGATGAACCACCATGAAGGCCTGCTAATAAAGCACTAAGTTTAGGCAGAGTTTGGGTTGACGTTTTGTTTGCCTGTTCAGCACATTGCAAACAAAAAGAAATCAAACGCAACACCCAGATCTGAGAAATCTCTGGCTGATTGCATACTAATGAAGGATAATGTTTAATGCCGATGTGCAATCTTGGGGAATCATTAGTATACATTCACTCAAAATGCCTGGGATTTGGAGCTGAAAATTAACATCTCAAGGAATCAGTGGAAATAGTGGATATTTTATTTTTAAAAACTTTTAGAATGGCAGGCACTGGTACTGAATAAGCTTGGTTTTGGGATTCCATGACAAGAGTTTCTTTGTACTGATGCAGCACCCAGGTATTATCAAATGAAGCTGATGAACAGGAAACTTTTCTCCTGTGGTTCTGAAAAGCCCTCAAGATCTGGCTCGGTCTCCGGCCTGGGGTTTAGGGCCCTGGTCTGGTTTGTTACTGGTCTGGTTGTTTTAGTCCAGGCTGCCTATGGTGTTGTATGACTAAGTGCTTTTATTGTTTTTGCATTTGCAGAGTCTGTGGGAGTGGGCAGCTATAATAATTTTAAATGAATAATAATAACCACCACAACTACCAGCAGGCCCTGATTCTGAGCTTTGATGGGTAGATCCATTTCCTACTACCTTCATCACCATAGCAGCAGATCTTAGGAGATCACTGCTAATACCATATTTACTTGAAAGGAAGACAATCCTGAATTTAAAACATTTTCCACCATAAAGCAAAAGAGTAGACAGACACAATATAAATGCAAACAAAAATCCTGTGTAAGGTCCCGCCTCCCAACCAACAATTTCCACATGGCAACAAAATTTCAAGATTATCCTCTCTTCCATAAATGTTTGTGTGTGAGAGACACATTTGTATACCTGTGTGCACATATGTATACAATATTATAAATAATGTAATTCACTTAAGTAGAAGAACAGCAATAAGAGGAAATCACCCATTCATTAAATCTGGGGTGGGCAACCTGCAGTCTTTCAGTTGCATCAGCCTAGGTTTAATTTCTAAAGACTTCTACAAGTAATCGTTCATACCTGATTAACATGAGCTTTCCATTCCCAGGCTGGAAAGGGACAGAACAAGAAAGTGGGAGAGAGAGAAACATGGCTACCTCCTTGCATTTGGGGATCTAGGTCCACCATTGGTTTTAGCTTCACTGAACACCAATTATCTCCAACTTTGCTCAAAATGTTCAAGAAAGTGTGTAATTTTCTTCCACTGGGTTCTGGAAGACAATAGATTCCATACCACCTTAGTATCTTGTGGCAGGATATTCTACAATATAATTGGTCTTTTCCACCATGTTGTAGAGACTTGCGAGGAATTATTCAATTCTGTTTGTCAGCTCATGGGATGCTGGAGAGCTGCCAATCCTGGCATAAAATATAATACAGGTATAAACTCTCAGAGCTGAAAAAGCCACCAGGACTAATATGAGTGCTGGTGCTATCTTAGCAGAATGTTGGGAGAGAAGCCAAGGGGCCTTCCAAACAGAAGGAGCAGGGCCCTCATAATAGTGTAGGGCCACTTTTCACATTTTGAGGAGAGTGAGTAATATCTCTCAACATCTAAAGATGTGTGGCCAGTAAATCAGTTAAGTAAGACATTACATCACTGTGGAGAGTATGGAAGATGACCTTGACAAAGATATGGAGGAGCTGTTGCCTAGGCAAAAGGGGATGAAATACTTTTTAAGTCCAAAACAGGCAAAAAACATTCAGAAGCAGCTCAGGCAGACCCCTCTCTAGTTCACTAAACTATAAGGAGGAGGAGGAGGAGGAGGAGGAGGAGGTACAGCACAAACTTGCAAGATTCTGTTATTATAGCCAATCTCAATAAAAGCAGTTTTAGCCTTCTTGTGGAGTTGATTTCACCATTTGATTCATCTAGTGGGGCTGACAATCACTGCTCAGCTGATAAATATATGACTTGTCTTCCTTCCACCCCGACCGTACAAACCCTCTTCTTGAAAAAATGGATACCATATTTTGATTCCTTGTGATTTCAATATTTAGCCATGTGGTTTGCAATTTTCAGTCCTGCTGCAAATAAGACCATTTGGCATTGCTGATCTGCTTAGATATATTCACTATTTATAGCTGTGTACAATCCTCATCACATATTGGTTCATTTATGAAATCTGGATGTGTGTTACCTGTTGCAGAGATTGATAAGATGATTAATTTAAATTATTCATGGCTAGCAGTCTACATGGCCTCATGAATCAGCTGCCAGTGCCCAAACATCTTGGTTTTCATATTGAGGAACAGTAAGTAGACAACAGAAAATGTTAAACTGAAAGCGAAGATAATGATATATTTTTTGTCTTTATGTAAAGGATGATCAGATGCTTAAATATCTCTCTGCTGTTCCTTCTTCTTCACACAGAATGATGAAGGAACACACTATATGAGAATTGCCTTCATTGTGTGAGTTAATGTAATATGGATTCATGGGAAGGACTCTGAAAACTAATAGTACCATAGTTTCTTTTTTGTTTTACACATATATTCACCAGTATCAAATATATAACTAATGGGATAATGTTTCCTCCATCTTTTTTTTTTTTTTTTGACATTTGATTAAGGCCCAATCTTTCTTACCCAGAGTATGAACAGATTATGAAGATAAAATCCCTGTGGAGAACCAGAATCAATACTCAGCTGCAGAGCTATTCTAGGAGGATGACATATAATTTAATATACTTGAAATGCTTAAATTTTGCCAGGCTGGACATTTTGCTGCCCAACGATAGACCCTTGATTGAAGCCAATACTTTTAAAAGACAGAAACATTCTTGCCTTCATCTTCCTCCTTTCTTCTACACACAGTCCTATTAACAAATGCAGATGTTTTGGCCTCATTAGACAGCAAAGTGAACCCTGCATAACAGGTTTTGGGATTAAGAGGATAGTAAAAAGGTTATAGACCACTGCTAGGTAATGCTTGCATTCTGAAGAAAGATTCCAGATTCAATCTGTAACATCTCCAAGTAGGACTGGAAAACACCAGACTGAAATGTAGGAGAGTAATTCCTGGATATCACTGAGCTAAATGGAGCAACGTTTGCTTCTGATTAGACATCCTTATATTCCTATCCCTTTACAGACAGTCCTCTACTTATGAACTTTCAAGTTATGAACTTGCGGTGATAGGAACAAACCTCCAACAACTCCAACAATAAGGTCCCAGAAGGAAGGTCCCAGAACTTTATGGTGTGCTGCATACATACATCCGGAAGTTTACAGCGTGCCATATACATACGCCCAGAAGCATATATATGTGGTACACTATGGTTGAATTTATGAACAAAATGGACTTACAAAAGCCTCTTGGAATGTAACCTGTTCATAAGTAGAGGACTGTCTGTATTCAAAGTGGAGAGATAAAGATGGTTTGAGCCTGAGAAATGGATTTCAAGTTACAGTAGTGAAAAACTGCAACTTCATAAGACTACCATATATGTACAGCAAAATTGGGCAATGACATGGAAACAAAGAGATACAGAAAACTGTAACTCTTTGCTGTCATCTGGATGGAGACCTACATTAATTAAGCAGGAAGTTATAAATGCTAGTGGAGAGCCAGTTTGGTGTAGTAACCAAAGATCATGAGTTCAAGTCCTGTCTTAGGTATGAATCCAGCTGTGTGGCCTTGGGTCAAGTCATTCTCTCCCAGCCCTAGGCAGAAGGCAAGTGCTTCTGTAAATCTTGCCAAGAAAACTGCAGTCACCAGGAGTCAACACTGACACACAGGTTGCTATTAAGTTCGTAATTGTAGAATTCCCTTCCTTCCTTCCTTCCTTCCTTCCTTCCTTCCTTCCTTCCTTCCTTCCTTCCTTCCTTCCTTCCTTCGACTGAATGAAACCAGTCATTCTTGTTTTGTGGGCCCGGAAGACCCACACCAGCCAACCCACACCAGCCATTCTTGTTTTTCTTTGGTCTGGAAATTTTTTAGCAAAATACCACACTGTTAAAAGAGCACTCAGAATGGGGTATAGCCCTTAAATTAACAGCACTACCTCTGTGCTCAGTTCTTCATCAGGCTCTGGGTTTCTATAACTGGCCTGGCCTGGCATTCAGTTGGCAATTTATTTTGTACTATGCTACTTAAAAGGAATTGAAAGAACAATGCTGATCAAGCAGAACCAAGACCTGAAGTACCTGACAGCCATCACACTTTCAGAATGAACTACAGATTTGACTGGGGAAATAATTGCCCACGCAAACTGCAGAAGACTCAGAACACTCCTGGAGCCTAGCATTCAAATAAAGGAGCCATCAGCAGATCAATGGAACTCAGTATGATCTACCACCCAGTCAGGTGCCTAATTCAAACCATATGCAGCCAACTGATTAGGCAAACCAATCAGAATAGAGCTAACATTATTTCCAACCACCCATCAACATACTTCCCAAGAAGCATCCAATCATCAAACCAATCCCACAGTATTCAAATTTCACACAGACTATAAATAAATACTGCAAGGCAATCCCCACCTCTGGACCATTGTGCTAAGGAAACCTCACTGGAACACAAGGCAAAATGTCTGCAAAAAAGTCAACTCTACTTTGGCACTGATCTCCTTAAGCCTAGAGAACCCCAACCAAAAGTATTAGGTTTTTCTCCTTGTGTCAGCTTCCTAACTTTATTTGGCAAGGGCATTCATAGGATAGCTGAGGAAGATGAGTTAGGATGGGCCATGCTTATAGTGTTGATGGAAAGAGATGGTCCTTTACTTGGACACCACTGATGTCTGCATGTATGTTTTTGGGCCAAATGTACAAGGTTGAGTTTAATGCACTGACACTTCAACCATGTTTTTCGGAAGACAAAGAATTCCAATGTAACACTAAGGCATAAATCATAGTTTACAAACCACAATGTCCAACAGCCAGCGCACCAGATGAAACCTTAGAGTTCAGTCAACACATCTACTAGCTATTAACACTATGTGGGATGAAGTTTTTGAACCATCTGCAAAGTTAGTCCAAAAGAAGTATATTTCCATTTTTTCCTCAGTTGAACAGCTATAGTATTTTTTTTCTATCAAAGAAAAAAAGGCAGTTTTCATTGTTTTTCATTTCTGAAGATTTCATACATCGAGACAGTGAAAAATAGAAGCTCTTGGAATGGTATATATCGTCCTTTAATATACACAGCAGAGAGATACAGGTGTCATATTATGTCATGTATGGGGTTTTACCTGACTAATTTATGATTTACAAGTAATCATAGATGTAACATTGTTTTTTTTTTTAAAAAAGCACTCCTCTGAAATTGAAGAATAGAACAAAAAATCCCACTCACAACCCTGCCTTTACTGACATCATCACCCAATGTTGTGCCCCCTTCTCAAAAAAACAACAATACATAAATGACCTTTAGCCAGCAAAAGTACTCCTGAAATACATCTTCAGCTTCCTCTTCCCAAAAAAGTAATTTAAAAATGTCAGGAATAACAGCCCTGTCAAAGAGTTTGCCTTTTTGATCCAAATTCATGGTGGTGAAATCTGCTTCAAGCAGAACTTCAACACTTTCCGTTTGTCCCTTAACAGCCACAGAGATACTTCTAAAAAATCATTTTGCCCTTAGAAATGACTCACTTCTTACAATAATTAGAGTTATAAATAAAAGCTGCCTGTAATGGGGCTGGCTGTGTTTTATGCCTTGTATTTTGAAAATGGGGGTGGGGGGAGAGGTTGGAACAGGTCCCCAGGTGTGGAATTGTTCCTTTGGTTGTAATAGAGCTAACTCTGATTTAAGTGTGAAGATCCAGCCCATCTCATGTCATTGATGATGGATGATATCATCAAGCCGGCAGAGTCAGTATCACTTGGCACCCCCACTCCTGAGTAATCAAGTCTCTCCTTATTGGGGAAGACTAATGGTAATAGGAAAGGAGTGTACCAGCATTTCTCCCCACCTGTTCAGAGTATCTGAGTTCCTCCTTTTCTCATATTGATTTTTTACATGGAAATTTTAAAACGTTTTCTCTGTGTATAGGTGTGTAGCTTTTGCAAAAAAGAAAGCAAACTGACAGGATGTTCTAAAAACAGTTGCTTTTTGCAAAATCATCACTAGGCTGCCTTTTTTAAAAAATGATGCCTATTTTAAAAAGGGTCAGCAGGATCATTAACAGTAAGAATACTGACACTGGAAAAAAAAATGGTTAGCTAATATTTTCCATACAGTTGGATGAAATTAGTGCAGACCCCAAATGAAATGAAATGAAATGAAATGAAATGAAATGAAATGAAATGAAATGAAATGAAATAAAATAAAATAAAATAAAATAAAATAAAAATAATACACTCTGAAAAATACCTCCTTTTGGAATTTGAAATTGCTCCACAGTGCACTTTCAGAGTGAGAGCAAAGAAGCACTGCTTATGTTCAGAATCAGCTTTGTGTAATTTCAGTGATGTTGTTACATAGCCAAAACACTGTTTCAAGAAAGTAGAGCTAAAAAGTTAAATAGCCCTGAAACATTAACCAGTAGGAGCTTCAAACATAATAGAAGAATGTAAATGGATTTTCATGAACATATAATTCATCCTCCCCTGCTGTCATCGCACTTCATACACAGAAATCAGTCATGTATGAACATTTGATGTATATAATAAGCTGAAAACCTTTTAAAAAAAATATATCAGTAGACATTTTATTGTAAATATCAGCACAAAGCTGAACTGGCCTACTGTCATTTCCATAAGTGTTGAAAATCACCCTAGGTTGGTGTGCCAGCAAGCTTCTTCCAAGTGATGTCATCTATTGAGTATACATCAAAAAGGAATTTGGCTGCAGAATTTTGCACTGTCTGCATTTTCCTATCCTTTTCAAGGACAGCCCCACATAGAGAAGATAACAGTAGTCTAAGCATGATGAGACTAAGGCAATCATCTCTGTGGCCAGATTTGGCTAACTCCTGAGATGCTACATGAACAGATTATCTTGACCTTATGATACAAGGTGACTGTCTTACATGAGCTGTCCTAAATAAAGGATAAACCAGGCTTGTTTCCAAAGAAACTGAAAATATGTATTTTGGAGGAGGAAGCTATGAGCTGGTTCCTAAAGTCCATAAAGCATTCTTCCCTGCTATATGAGTTTTTCATTTTGTTGTCTTTGCCCATTCAATTTTCAGCAACCTACCAGACAGATGGAAGCAGTACAATATTGTCAAGTTTTACTATTGTCCAATGAAATATTTTCTCCTGAGCACAATTCCCAGCATGAAGGTTAGGAAGAGAGTGGATAAGAACTCCTTGCTTCCATATGCTCTACAGCAGTAGCCAGCTGCAGAACAGCACTAGGTCTGCTGTATTGGAGTTGTCAACATAAACCCCTAATTCATTTTGGGGTGTTTGCTGGGCATAATTTAAAGGCTCCACTAAAAAACAACACTGACTGCTGAAGAGTTGTGAGAGGTCACTGACATGTTATAATGGCTTGCAAAAAAATATTATATCAATGGCTTATCATGGCTCATATACAACAGACCCTACAAATCTTTAAAGGAAGTAGAAAATGTCTATTACAGTACAAGGAAAGGAAAAGGAATCCAAGACCAGAGAAAATGAAAGACCACAGTTCTGTCCTTAGGAGTTAGAGGATAAATGCTGTCATTCCAGAATGTTTCTGGATCATCTTTGATTGATTGATATCTTGACTTCAGAGTGTATGAATATTTGATTGTAAGATTTAACTCAAAGGTAATTTCAAGGGTCCAAACTGAATCAGATTCATGAATTGTATTGGGAAATTTAATTGAACCATAACATTGAATTGAATGCCTTCAAATCAGTTTGGACAATTTCAGATGTGGCTTTTTCAGATTCAGAAGTATAAATCAAACTGATTCAAATCAATAAATTGTTTCAAACATCCCAATGAATTTCTGGATCAGGTTCAAATCAAACTGGATCAAAAATCAAAATAGAATGTATTATTCAAATTGGATTTTGCCTGAATGGCACATCTCAACTGATTTTTTTTTTTTGTATGATAAAATTCAATGTAAGAGCTCATAGGTAGTTCCCAATCCAGATGTTGGTGAACACCTGAGTCTTTGTGTTGAGAAAAATGGTTTCACAACAATTTTTTGCAATATTCACAATTTTATTCACCGCCAGGACACACTACTTGACCAGTTGCATCCTATACTGAGACTCATCAGACATACATAGCCAGTTCTTTCTATTGAATTCATAGACCATAGCAATTTAGATGACTGTACACAGTGCATTAACTTTAGGAACTATCCAGGTCCTGCTACTCAGCAGTGTTACAAGAATGGATATATAGAATCTAACAATATTTGTTGTGATTAACCAATATTTTATTTTGCAGTCTACTCTTTCCAAACCTAGAGGTGCCTAAGCTGGTTTACAACAATAAATAAGACATCCTTAGTAAAGTCATCCAGGTAATAAAAATATGTGTGTTGGATTTTCTAAAATATGGGAGGACTTCTTACAGAACTTGACTTTTCTGCATTCTTTTCTCTTACTGCAACTCTACAATAATCTTTCCCAAAATCTGCTGTTATTGGTTGGAAAGACTCTAAAATTGTATTTTAACATTTAGGGTTTATATAACTAATACCAAACCATGGACGATGATTTTATTTTCTATCTCTCCCCTTCAAGGAGACATTTCCTGGTAGATGCAAGTTTGATTGGGGATCATCAAAAATTTTATACATTGAAATCTGACTGAGTCAATGCACCTACTTAACTGTCATTCCTTGCAGAAGGTTAGACTTAGAATGGCTTTGGTTTTGCTGGACTACATCAGGCTTCACATACTGTTTGGAAGTTGTCAGCTGTACTCATGTTCTGCTTCATTGTCTGCAATAAACATTCCGTTTCAGATTCTAAGCCCATTGAAAACTCACATCCGGACATGCAAAGGGTGGGCACACTGTTCCACCGCCAATGTTTATTCATTATTTATTTATTAAACCAATTTATACAGCTGCCCATCTCACCACAGGCGACTCTGGGCGGCGTACAATGAAGCTAAAAACAGTCAATAAGTACATTAAAAATATAAAAAATCAAAATAAAACAAAGAAAAGGATGTTAAAAATAAGGGAGCCCTATTGAATATTGAAGTAAGATTCAGCTGCCAGTATGAATAACTTGGGGAGGGGGGGGGGGAGGAGAGAAATTGCCATCTTGTCCTTTAGCTTAGACATCAAAGCCAGCGTGGAATGGAATGGCCTAGAAGCCTTAGTCATAAATAATAAAATAAATAAATGTTTTGGGCAGGACCCAAAGATAAATTATCAATATCTTTAGCTGCCTCTCCTCCTCCATCAGCTGATTAAATAGAGGTTGAAGTTGAATCTCATTCTGTTTTGGACATTTTAAACACAATAGAGCACTGAACAATTTCAGTGAAGAGTAAATATGTCATTTGGAATATCTCTCTGAGAACACACACCTCTGACTGTACTCCTGAGACTTGTCATCTTCCTCTTACACTTCCTTATTTTTAACTAGGGTCAGATTTATTACGCTGCTTTGTTAGCTGCAGAGAGTCAATAAATTCATTTTTAAAATTAGCAGGTCTGGAGTTTGTTTTGTTTTTACACATACTACCCAATCATCAGGTGAAAAAAAATTGCTTTACTGGATGGCTCCATTTTTAAAAAATATTGAAAATTATCTTTGATTAGAGTCGTTGTTTGCTTGTTAAATGAACTAAATCAAATCCATACTTTGGTTTTGTTTAAAACTGGGCTAATAAAACTTCTTTGGCCTTTTAAAAAGTACTCAGAAATATTAATGGAAAAAACATTCTTACACTGAAAAAAGTACAAAAAATTAGAATATCATCACTATTCAACTCATGCTTGAGGAAATATTGTGACACGTAGTCCCAGGTTGACAGAAGTATTGAAATGAGCCCAAGATACTGAGCTGAATACAGCTGAGCATCAAATGTCACCCTCACCATCATAAGGTGCATAGTAACTTCCCCACTCTCAGTGCCTTGCAGGTGTACAGATGTGTGCACTTCAATGCTTAGAATTCTCCACCAAACATGGCCATTGCTGAGATACAGGAAATGAAGTCTGAACATCAACTTTGGAGATCCTTGATGCATAATATCCAAGACCAGGGGGTCCAAAACCTCCAATGATTCCTTTTTCTCTTCCTCTTCCAAGCAGTAAAAATCCAACAATCATAACCAAATAACCAACGTTTTGGTATTTCTTCAGAATCATCAAAACCATCTGCCTGAAGTGGCTGCTTCATCCTGCCTAACAGTAGAGTCAATTCTGTAGCCAACATTGCCAACTTTGGATTGAGATAGATAGATAGATAGATAGATAGATAGATAGATAGATAGATAGATAGATAGATAGATAGATAGATAGATAGATAGATAGATAGATTTTAAGACAAGAAAACAGTAGAAACTTTTTACTGCAAACCCAGATTTGCACAGCCCTGTTAGTGTTGGGTTCTGAAATGTTGGTAACAGAAGATCCCATGCAGCACTCAGCTAGTTTTAGTGGTTTTTAGCAGAGTAGAAGCGTGCAAACTTGCACAAAGGCTTCACTAAGTTCAGATCAAAATAAACACTCTCCACACATTAGTAAACGAGAAATAACAGAAAGCTCCCAGTTTATTTTCAGATCTTCATACAAAGCAGTTTCATAGTAGAAACGGTCCTGTGCGTGTGAGTAATAAGTTCGGACGAAACCTACATGCTTCTGAACGTAGGCAACCTGGATGGAAGTAAGAAAGCTACGAGGAGGAGGAAGGATTCCCTCATTCCTCGTGCAGGGCCATGAGGGAAGAAGAAAAAGAGAGAGGGAAACAGGAAAAAGGTGGGATTCAAGCCCCTCCCACACAAAGCAGCAAAGCTAGGCCACAGCGGAGCCGCCCCATATTTTTCCAACAGTTAGGAAGTACTTTCATAAAATGCCAACCTGAATGGCAAGTGGGTGTCATGCCCTGAGGGCAGCACTAGGAGGCAGAAGTCCAAATGCGGCTGGCTACATATTACACACAACCATTTAGATGAGGATGAGAATACCAGATCCGGTTATTGGCTTTCCAACTTAAATCCAAGTTATTATTTCTAGTGGGCACCAAACAACACCCCTGGGTCTGCAGCAATAGTTAAAAAATATATAACATTTTCCCCACATATTGGTGAAAATTATACTGTCAAATCCCTAGCGCTGTTTTGGCTTGCTGTCCTTCTCACCCACAATTTACCCAAATTGTATCCTTTTCTTTAACGTTTATATAAATTGCACTTACTGTCAGAGAAACAGGGTTTTATTTTATCTTTTTTTAAAACAGACTTCAAGATAGGAGTTCCAGAAAATCGTCAGCAAGCTATAGATTCCCTCTAAGATAAATTCTCTGAAGTTCCTTTTGCAAAAATCCACATGTACTCTCTGCAAACCTGGAATCTATAACTGGATATACAACTCAGATCCACACAAGTTCTTCTTCCTCCTCCTCCAAGACCAGTTTGTAATTCCTATGGATACCAAAAATGAGTTTAATGTTATGTATAAAAAATGCTCAGCACATGCTCAAGTCAAGCAGGGTAAAACTGAGCAAAATGTTGAGTACTTGCAGAGAATTTCCATCAGCTACTCAGCTGCCTCAGGACTAGGAGGAATAAAAACCATGATAGAAAAATATAATAAATATTTGCAAAACTGCGATACTGTTGGACTGATTTTCTACTTTCAGGTTATTTTGTATGGAATGTTTTGCATGGAAAATATTCAAAAACTGCGCATCAAATACAGTATATCAAATTGTTATATGTGATGTAGGCATGATGGTAAGGTTGGGTCACACATCACACTAAACCTACCTAAACCATGGTTAACAAAATCCAGTTGCTATATTTACCCATCATGCTATGCCCAGACAATCCCCCCCTCCCCGTGATATCTTATAGCAGTGTTGTCCAAACTTGGCCACTTTAAGATGAGTGGACTTCAACTCCCAGAATTCCCCAGCCAGCCATGCTGCCTGGGGAATTCTGGGAGTTCAACTCCACTCATCTTAAAGTGGCCAGGTTTGGACAACACTGTCTTAAAGTGATTGTCTGGTTCACACAACATGCTAACATAATGGCTGGGCTGCCACAATACTGAACTACAAACCACCAACTCCATTTTGATGTAGTCCAGCATATTGTGTGACTTTAGCTTGTATGAATGAGAAATCTGCATCAGACTTTAGTGAGAGTAAAACGACACCAAAACAGTCTTTGTCATGCAATATTGTTGGGTGTGATGAATAGACAGATAGCAGGAACCTCAACTTTTATACTAAAAAGATACCATGTTTCTCACTTGTAATAAATTGATATAACTCATATCGGTTTTTTGGTAAATCTCTCCACTAATTAGAAATGTAGACCAAAAGTCTCTTTAAGTCAAGCACAACTCTGAATAAATTCATGGCCATGTAATTTTCTTGGTAGCAGCACAGAAAATCAAGATGTCTTACCACACCATTGTCTTCTTCAAGGATCCTTTCTTGACTTCCTAGTCTGCTTACAATCCTGGGACTTCATAGTGGTCTCCCATCTAAGTACTAACTAGTCTAACTCTGCCTAGCTTTCCAAGACCACCCAAATTTGGATAGGCACTACCACATAGCTAATAATAATCTAACAATAACAATAATAATGGAACAGCTTACATCCTGCAATGATACCTTTAACACCATCAAACTGCATTTATTTGTAGAATATTACTGTAGAATTTTATCATTAACATGCCAAATCATCAACCCCCCCAAATCATTTAATAAAAGTTTCATCATTTCATATGCAATCAGTAAACTGAACGTGCCAAACTAATGGAAAATTAAGACTGTTTTTACTGCACCCTCTGTGTGTGTGTGTGTGTGTGTGTGTAACAGATCCTTGTTTTGCCCAGACGCTGAGTACAGTAGTTTGCCACAGACCATACTCTGGAGCAATTGCATTTTAATTATTGCAGCACAATTATTGATGAAACAGATAAACATGAATAATTTGTGCTGAAGGGAAGCTCCTGGAACAGTGGACAATAGGAACAATAAGGATAGTGTAAGATCGATGCTTGACTCGGAAGGCCTGCACAAATGATTCATGGCTTGAATGACACATTGAAAAATTAGTTATGAGATGACATTGACAGAAGGATTTAAATCTTTTGTTCTTCAAACAATGGGAATGATCCTTTTGGTGGACCAGAAACTATTATAAATTTCATTCTCAGTCTTTCTAATTCTCTCTTAATCTTTCCTACTTTTTAAAGCAAAACTAATTCAGAAAGAGATAAAAAATGCAGAATAGATGGCAGATTAGAATTCTCTCTCTCTCTCTCACACACACACACACACATACACACACATTCTATGGCAAACCAATGGCCGTATTGGCTTGGTATTCTCAGAGTCGTAGTTCTAATATATCTGGAGTTTAGAGGAATGAAGTGTTACGGCAGGGTTACAAAAGATAGAGCCCAGGGGCCATGTAAAGTTCATCAAATCATTCTGTGGCTTTTACTCAAGATGGGTGGGGCCTGTGTTCTGACCCTTTTTGGGAGTTTTAGAGAATTAGAGACAAAATGAGGGTTTACTCCTTAAAACCTCATCTCCCCAAAATGGGTCCTAGACTCACCTATGTTCCAGGTGTGATCCTCAACATGGCCCTAGCCTGCTGCTGTCTTCAAGTTAATAAAAGTGTTCTTGTTTTATATCAGTGATAGGAACCCAGTGGCATTCTGGAAAATACTTCTATATTCCCAAGTCATCCTCTTTGAGATATTGACTCAGGTTGTTTTTCTAGGAGAGGAGGGCTGATTCATCCAGCAATGTTTGGATTAACCCTTCAATCCACCTGTCTTCTTTGGTGCTGCTTTTTGTGATATAAAACTACATACAAAAGGAAAAGATACCCATGTTCTTTTTTCCATTCCAACATAATGATTCATTATCATCTTTGATTCATTATCCGGTCAGGAGGTCCTCTTTGCCAAGTAAATAATACCTTGAAATTCATGAACTAATATTACACTCCCATGAGCATACATCTCCAAAATCACTTTGAAGTGTCTACTATGAAGAACTTGTTTGCATAGGATTTAAGCACTGATGTTATACTAAGAAATTAAAATTACCTGTTACTCAGGTTATTAACATAATTAGATACTATCTTGACTTGCTTATTAGTGAGATTTCTAACAGGATAGACAAGAGTAAGTAAAAAGAAGATGAAATACAAGACATTTCCCTCAATGCGTTCATGAACCTGGAAGGCGTCATTCTTTCTTCCTTTAGAGCAGCTCAAATGTACTGTATTTTAATTCTTTATAATTAGCATGAGTGTCAACAGTAAGACAGCAAGGGAAGAAAGGAAGGAGAAAGAGAGACAAGAAAGGATAGGGAAAGATTCTGGTCTTTAATTCACAGATCTCAGATTAATGTGCAGATTTGAGCACAATCAACCACATACCTACATCCTTATCTTGAATTTGTGCTGCCCTTCTCAGCTTGTAAACTACAAATCATGCTCTGTTAGTTAAAGTTCCATATAATAAGTGCAAATTCTTGACTTTTCTTTAAAAACACTTGCACCCTTATATATAGAAATCAGATAGGACAGATTATACATGCAAAATTACATTGTCTGATTGACCTATTCCTACTGAAACTCTAATCTATTAGGAACACAGGAACTGTTAAATACTGACTGAGACCTTTGAAATCTCCAAGGTTTCAAGCAAGAATTTTTCCAAGTTCACTGGAGATGCCAAGGATTGAATCTGAGAGGGTTTCCCCCTCCCCATATCCAAAGTAGGCATTCAACCACTGAGTTATGACCCTGACTTGATGAAAATGAACACCCCAATACCATTCGTTTAACGACTGTTCAAAGTTACGACAGTGCTGAAAAAAGTGACTTATGACCAGTCCTCACACTTACAACTGTTGCAGTGTCCCCGTGATCAAAATTTGGGCACTTGGCAACTGGCATGTTTTTACGATGGTTGCAGCATCCCAGGGTCATGTGATCGCCATTTGTGACCTTCCCAGAGGGCTTCCAACAAGCTAAGTCAATGGGGAAACCAGATTCACTTAACAACTGCAGCAAAAAAGGTCATAAAATCAGGCGCGACATACTTAATGACCGCATCACTTAGCGACAGAAGTTCCAGTCCCAATTGTGGTAGTAAGTCAAGGACTACCTATACAATAATAATTACATTTTTTTATAATCAGTGTAATTTCGAGATAATTTTTCAGGAGCATGCCTTCTCATAGGGTTTAATGGAAAGGAAACTGCAGACTGCTGGAGACAGGATTATACAGGGAATGACAGCCCATTCACATATAAACCTTGGGCAGCATTTAGTTCTTACATTAAATAAAGAGTATGCAAGAACATCATAGCTCTCCCATGATAATTTTCTCCTTTGGAAAAAAAATTTGAAAGCAAATCCCTTTTCATCAAAATGAATGGGAACTGATAGAAAAATTGCAGGTGATTTTTTTTTTTCGAAAGTGGCCCGATTGCTGCAATGAGACAAAAACATAGAAGGCAGAATCCAAAGTGAAAATCCTCTGCTATACACCACTGATGACTTTTAATTGTGGTAGTATGAGAATCAGGCACCAGGTTTACTTTGAAGACATATGAAGAACCAGTAACCATAGACTGTTCGTTGAGTTATTGACTCTGCCCATGACATCTGCAAAGCCTTTCACATAAAAGACCCTTAGTTCTCTGAAACAAGAACTATGTTTTTTTTCTCCTAAGGGCAAAGGAATTTGAGACTGTACCTTAATTGTCAAAGGAGAATGTGCCCTGAATTTTTAAGAGGGCTCAACATACACTCTCTGTCCTTCCCAGTACATTTACACCTGCAATTAACTGTGTCTACATTTTTGCAGCTACAATTAACTTGAAGTTGCAAATGACAGGATTTAACTATCTTAGTGCACCATTTACAGATGCAACCAGATAGCTAATTCCTATAATTTGCAACTGTAATTAACTGACAGAGGTACAATTCCGGGGAGGGGTGTAGGGGGGAGAGGGCTGGAATGACTCAGCACTGCCATTGTAACCAGGAAATTTATTTCCATGTTCAGAGAAAAAGAACTAAGATGCAATCATTGTGTCAATCTCAGGAAAGGGGTGGCAGTTGCACAGCATTTATAACTCCTCAAAGACAGGATGGGGGCATGTGGTTTAAGGATTAAACAAACATGAAACATGACAAGCCTGAAACCCAGTAGTCCTACTTCTCCATGTCAAGCTCCACCTATTTATGGATGGATGTTTAAGAGAGAGTGGAACTGATCTTGGGGGACAGAGGAATAAATGCAGGATTCTCATACAGACTTGATGACTTGATGAAGTGATCTGATGCCAAGTTAAACAATTTGTTAGTCTAGCCCACTTTGTTTATGGTGACAGGCTGCAGTTATATAGCAACAGTAGCAAGAACCACCAATTTCATCTTGAAAGCAGAGTTTACAAATGGGATGTGTGTGTATGCTTTTATCGCCAGCCTCAATATTGTGTTGATCGGGGGAGGGGTGTATTATGTTGGGGGTTTTACATTGCATTTATTCTTTTTTAAAATTTTTAATTCTCTTTTGTATACCACCCAGAGACATACACTGAGAGGGGGGACTGCTGTATCAATTGAAAAATAAATGAAATTTATACAGCAGTGTTTCTGAACCTTGGCAGCTTGAAGATGTGTGGACTTCAACTCCCAGAAGTCCCTTGCTGGCTGGGGAATTCTGGGAGTTGAAGTCCATGCATCTTCAAGCTGCTAAGGTTCAGAAACATTGTGATAGAATATCAATTTATTGATGACTACTGTTCTTGGTGCAGTACCTCCAGAATCACAAACAGCATCTTTGAAAACTAGTTGCTAGGGAGCAACTGTGGAAAAAAAGAGTTGTTCTCCAGTACAAGTTAGTGAGCTTCAGGAATACCTCTGGTTGACCTCAGATGAGTTGGACTAAAATGAGTTTATGACCAGGACCGATCTTATGTCCTTAAACAGTATAGAATTTAAATAACTTCTCTTTTGGTTCAGCAGCTTTAAGCATTCAGTATTACAAGAGTGATTTTCTGAACTGGGTGAACTTTTTTCAGCTTGCATAGTTGACTTCTAACCTTTTTTTCTTCTGTTATTTATATAAAAAGACAAGAGCAAAAGAGATAGAAAGAACCAGGGCATAAAGTGTGAAATCAATAACCAAGAAACCCATCTTGACTTTGATCCAAGACATCAGTCTCTGATTGGCTTTTGAAATGCAAAGAGTCTTTTTTAAGACCTATAATCTTCCCATGGTTTTCAACAGAGGGAGAAAAAAATTGCACTGCACAAAACTTTGAACAGAGACAAAAGGTTTTTAAAGGACCTTAAAAAGTAAACACCATGTTTCAAAATAAAGAGCCAAGGTAAAACATGGAATTGTCATCCCTTGTATACCGAATTACCGCTTCTAGACAGTCAAAAAAGTCGCCAGCTTTACTTATAGAGATTGTAGGAGTTTTAGAATGCCATCTTCCATATTGATTGAGATATAAATCCCACTGAGTTTAAGGGGACTTATTTGCAAGTATATATATTTACCTAGAATAACATCAGCCCCACTAAATAGACCAGATCAGAAAATCAACTCCATAGGAAGACCAGAACTCTTCTTTATGGGCATAGGCCAGAATAACAGAATCTTGCAAATTGGATTGTGCTGTCCCTCCTCCCCTTTCTGATACCCCAGTGAATCAGGGAGGCATCCAAATATTATCTTGTGTCCCCAGACTTAAAGAATGTTTTAGCCCTCTTTGCCTAGGAAACGGTTCTTGCATATTTCTGTCAAGGTCACCTCCCTTACTCTCTACAAGTAAGCTTTCAGAAAGTAAGATTTATAAGATTTTGTGTGTAAAAATATAGGACTGCATTCTCAAAATTCTTTTACTATGAAGTTGCAAACAGGATTCTAATTTTCACAGAACCCTTAATTGGTCAAACCTTTGGTCAAAGAGGATAAAGATGGTTTCACATAAACATGGAGGTAAGGGGATATAACATGCCATCCTTTACAATTTAATGGTCTACCAGTACGGATGATAAAATCCTCTGGAAGTGTAACAGTATGTGGGAATGACCTTGGGAGATGGGGGGAAGAGATCCTACCTAGGGAATGATCAGATAAGAGGATGCGTAGCCCGCAGCTGCATAACGGTTAGAGAAAGAAACTCAGAAAGGAGCCTCCCTAACTTATCAGGCTGTAAAAGAGATGGTGGAAGATTTGTACTTTCAGTCTTGCAAGACTTGTTAATGTAGCCTTACAGTAAAGTAGAATTAGTTCATCTGATCATGTTTCCTGTCTTGAATACCTGGGAAAGCTGACAGGAAGCCCAACAGATGGAAGGATGCTTTGCACACTATAGTTTGGTCACTGATATCCAAACCTGTCCCCCTTATTATAGAAATATTAAGTTGTAATCTTTTAAGCATATTAAGTGATTTTTTAAAAAAATATATAAGTTGTATATTCTTTCCCCAGGTAAAGATAACTGTGTTTTCAACCTATTCCACTGCTTTTGCTCTGCACTGTATAGTGCTCCTTCTATTTCCAGATTGAAAAAGTTATTGGTTTATCAAAGTGAAATTCTAGTTTTGAATTTGAGATGATACGGTTTGCTTTGCCTTTCATATTCTTTAGTTTACTCAGAGTCTTTTGTCTGTATTATTGTTACACATGCCTTTATAGAAAGCCGGTATGGAGTAATTTTAAGATGTTGGACTCTGACAGGGAGATCAAGGTTCAGATCTATCCTCAGCCATGCAAGCTTACTAGGTGACTTTGGGTCAGTCATACTGCCAGCCCAATCTATCTCACACATTATTCTGGGAAAAACGTTGGAAGAAAAAGAGTTATGTACGTCACTGGAGCTCTTGGAAGAAAAATAGGATATAAATTTAACAGATAAAGAAATATGCATGGTTTTATTAACAATGACATGTATAATTGCTTCAAGTTTCATTTTTGGTTGTTTTCTACTAATGTGTATCTGTGGTCATCTGCACTGGCCAAATACCTCATGCACAGAAATTGTTTTACTATTTCATTTCACCATTATTTAAAACATTTCACCTTTCATCGCATCAGTTTTCCGGGTGGAGTAAAACATAGATAAAAATGTACACAAATGAAAATTCCTAAATAAAAAGTTATTTCTTAATCTGGCACCAAAAAGATTGTACATGAACTTAAGTGTGTCTCTTTAGAGAAGGTGTTCCAAAGTTTAGATGCCACTGCAGTCATAATGACAAATGGCACGTTGAACAATCAGATCAAAATTCTTTTTGTTCTTCAGACATTCAACTGCCCCTGTACTGTGTTTTGACTGCATGGGGAGACATAATTATACTGAAAAATAATAGTAGCTCTGTTAGCTATTGGGAGAAAAAAAAAACCCACCAAATCCATAGTGAGCCAATATATTCATTATGTTTACAACATTCTGTCAAGCTTTCCAATATTCAAGAACTCTACTGCAAGTTTAGATAAAACCCCAGAGGAAAAGAGAGGAGATGGGGAAATAAAAAGTACCCTATTCTGGAGTTATAGTATATTTGAAACATATGACATTTTACCAGAATTTCCAGAAAGATAAATGAGGTCTTATTAATTATATGAACATTATATAATGTTCTGGCTGGTTGGTTGATAGAGAGATCAACTGCAAGATCAGATAATAAAACTAGCATTTAGAACATTACAATCTCATGGAAAAAAAAAGAGAGAGGTGAAACTTCAGAAGTGTTTCTAAATAACATTATCACTTTGTCTCTCTTGTTTCCTGTTTATTTAATGGAAGGGGGGAGGCATGTGCGCCCAATTAAAAAGCTAAGCAAAAAATTGTGCTTTGCCTTCAGAAATTATTAATCCACTTAGTCCCCAAACGCCTTTTAAACTCAACATAAAAACTGAAACATGTTGCTCTGCACACTTGAGTGATATTATTGCCTTGCCTCTAAGGCTCCTTGGCACCATATCTATCTATCTATCTATCTATCTATCTATCTATCTATCTATCTATCTATCTATCTATCATCTATCCATCCATCCATCTATCCATCCATCCATCTTTGCCTACTCTTGACCAATTCATATTTCTCACAGTGATCTATAGAATGTATGAAGAGGTTTTACCTCCTCATACTTGAACCAATATCCTGTGTTTCTGCTCCAGTGTGACAATTTGCATGAGAAAGTCCCTTTCTTGATTAAATGACAGCATCCCCAACATTATAGGGGAGTTCTTTGGAAGGAAAGATCGAGAGCACAGTTGATTATTATATGTCAAACTTGCAATGAGTTTTATGGAAGATGTTACAGCTCATTTCTGCTCAGGCAACTCAGTATGTAAGATGTACGATCTCAGAAAGTAGGAATGTTAGGTGCCTAATAGAGATTTACTTACTCCTTCTGCTCAGTGGTGATAATGACATGAAAATTTCTAATCTGCTTGACTGCATATCCTACAAGGAAGGAAGGATTAAATTATTATAACGACTGCTATCGCCCACCAGCAAATTTCATGTTTTTCAACTAAACCAGAAGATTGGATTAAAAGGACTATGAATGGAAGACTGGGAAACCAAAATCATTACCCTAAAAGATGCTGATACACCTTAGTTCCATTACAGTTTCATATTACCCTGAAACTGTCTGTGAAGCAAAGGCTGCATTCATACAGCATGTATAGTCTGGCTACTGAATTAACTCATTTTCTGGATTTGCACAAAACATTTAACCACAAACAAACCAAATATCCTGGATTGCCAAGTGAAGCCACAGAAAAATAAAAACTAACAATGTTTTAGCGCATTGCATAAATGCAAATGGTAGGTTTCACCAAAATATTCTCTTTTGAAAAACAATTCCATATTATATATTATACCCAAGCATAACTCAATAGGTCAGCATTCTAAATTCAGCCACATACTTTCAAGAGTTTGGAAGCAAATGTTTAACTTGAGCTAGGCAACTTTCACTTTGAATACAGCCAAATGGCTCTGAGTTCAGATGCAAACATTACATTCAAATATGGCTGTAGGCCTTGAAAAATCCAGAGGCAAACACCGCTAATCGGGTTTGATCAACTAGAAGAAACTGTATTAGAATTTTTAGGGAGATGATTGAACTGGAGACTAGGCTACATTACATTAAAGCACAAATTGGTGTATTGAGAGCATTGTTGGCAAAGATAGGCCTAAAGAGGGGTGGGGTCATAGTCCCTCTTTATATACTTATGTAAAGTAGAATATTTGCACAAGCGATTGAATATAGCATCCAGGTATTTCCTTGGATATAACACATCATGTGCCTACTGAAGTCAGTGAGGCCATTATAGAGTAGTTGTGAGGTAATGGGCAGAAATACAAAGGCATTTTTTTTTTAAAACTGATGCAGAAATGTAATATGAGTGATGGGGTTTTGAAAGAAGAAAGAGGCAGTATTCCATGAACATTGCTTCCTTGTAGGGGGTTACTTTCTTTAGCTTTCCCAGAGCTCTGCTCAGCTCCCAGTATCTTTTCCAGCTTATCTTATTTAGAAGTCTTGGACTTCTTATTTAGAAGTCTTGGCCTTCTAAATGTTTTTATGGCTGGGCTGACAGTTTTAATTCCCCTGAGAAAATGTTTTGGTAAAGGGTGGAGTTGCCTAATTCGACACCACATAGCTGAGCCAGTGTTTTGTTTTTTCTGGGAAGAGATATTTGGGTTACATCTGGGTCAGGGACTTTTATCTTCACTCCCAATCCATTTTATAATAGACATGCCCCAGCATTTGCTTGCATACCCAGCAGTTCAGATTGTATTAGGGCAAAGGCACACACCCCAGCTGGACCCAAAATTCTTCACTTAAAGTTCTTTAAAAAAAAAAAACCTTCATGTTGATCAAATAGGTCTTCAAAGGGTTTTTAGTTGCCCTTCCATGGCTTCTAATTGTGTTCAGCTGAACCTTGAGTGAAAACATGTAAAGACCTTCAACATAGGAAGGTCTTCAGAAATACTCTGAAATGTAAAGAAGTTCTTTTGTACATTGCTGTTCCTCCCCTCCTGAATCCAGTTTTAGCTATCACATATACAGGTAAATGCCAGCATGACATGGTTATGGTACTCTGTAACCTTGGTTATTTTAAGATAAAAAATTTGCAAGAAACCAATAGCTATCAACCTTCTGTCCTTTTGGGAATATCTCAAAGGTTGGTCACTTCTGACTAGATGGGAACTTAGCCTCATCTAACAGGGCTTGCCCTTCTTCTAGATATTTTACTATTCACAAGAATGCTCCTCAAAAACTTTAAACAATATATAAAATATAACTTTGTCAAATTCTGAAGATGGGGATATAATTATAATTTTGAAAAGTATTTATCACATGAATGGATTTTTTTTTATTGTAAAGAGATGTAAGCTGTCATGCCAAGTTTCCCAAGAAAAGTTATAACTGATATAAAAATATTTTAATTTTTTTTTTTTCCTTTGCTGAAATTTCTAGAGTCTGCTTCTAGGTATCCATATATTTATCCTATGAGATTATGATGTGGCAGGATGGGAGTGGTGTGGTGTTACTAAACCAAATCTACATAGTCATAAAATTAGTTGATTATGCATTGTCCAGATAAGGGATAACCCCTAAAATCATTGTCTCTAGAATGTGCCATGTTCAAAAAGGAAAGATTTGAGTAATAACAATGCTTGTCTAAAAGAGTTTTATGCCAGAACATGTAGTCAGTCTAGATAACATACCTGTGCAAATAATAATGTCTTGGTTGCAATCCCAAAACATCTGGAGCACCACTTAGAGACCATTGGCATTGACAAAATCACCATCAGTCACTTGCAAAAGGCAGCTTTACTTGGAACAGCTTACATCATGCTACGATACCTTGAACACCATCAAACAGCAACATCTGCCTATCCCAGGTCCTTGGGAAGGTCTCAGTAGGTAGACAAAAATTCCAAATTCAGTTTAAACATCTGGCTGACTGTGCAACCAACAATAATAATTTATTAAACTTATATGCTGACTGACTTTCAATGACTCTGGGCAGCTACCAACAAATAAATTAGAATAAAATGAATAAGAGATAAAAGATAAAGATAAAAAATGGCAAGCACAATGGAGCGAGGGGTCTCACTCTCCCTTGCCAAAAGCCTAGGCCAGTGTTGTCCAAACAAATTCCCCATGCTGGCTGGGGAATTCTGGGAATTGAAGTCCACTCATCTTAAAGTGGCCAAGTTTGGACAACACTGGCCTAGGTGAAGAATCAGGTCTTCACAGCTCTTCTAAACAGCACAGAAGCAGCCATCTGGATTTTGGGGGGAACCTCATCCCAGAGGGCAGGCACTGCTACAGAGAAGGCATGCTTCCAGGGTCCCAGTAGATAACATTGGTTAATTGAAGAAACCCAGAGCATGCAAACCCTGCAGGATTGAACCGGCTGGGCAGATATTATGGGATCCTCAAGCAAGCAGGCCCTATGCCATGTATGGTTTTATAGGTAACAACCAACATCTTGAATCACTCCCAGAAGCAAACTGGTAACCAGTGCAGCTCACAAAACAGAGTGCTACATGGGCATTCTGAGGCATGCTCATTATTGCTCGACCCAATATAATGCAATAATAATGCAGTCCAACATTTGTCGGGATCCATAATTCCATATTGCAGACAAGTTGGTGGAGTCCACGAAGCACAGAAATATATTTCATATTGTAAGACTCTGCAAAGATTTGAAGGGATATTTCAAGTTTGATCAAAGTTCATGTGAAACAACCCCTGGGAGGAGCTTCACAAAGCAATAAAGCCCTCCTAATTCTAAAAGAAGCAAAATGGTTGCATATCTTCATTTGACCCAACATTCTCATCCAGCAGTTCCCTCTTTGAGCTCTTCTATCCAGCTCTTGGAACCACCAGATAGCTCTGGAGAGTGACGTGGCTGTTATGAATAATTGATATTTAATGTAATTTACTCTGTTAGATTTTGTTCCATTTTATTCTAGCTGCTGTAGGTTTTAGAATAAAAGCCTCTTCTCATTTTCTCTTGTTTTACTTGTGGTCATGTAAAGTTTTAGAAAAGGATAAGCCTGTGATGGAAGGTATGAGTGGGGAGGATTCTGGTATGGAGCTTCAAGGTTACAGGGAGGGGAAGTGACATTCCAAGCATCTCTTCAACCCCCAGCTGGACTGTGTGAAAGTAAGGGGGAAGAGACTGGCCCCTCCCTAAGGTCTTGATGGTTATAGTTGCACTCATTGGGGAATTAGAGTTAGTCTGGCGAGATTCTGTCTATTAGGTGCAAGCTAATAAAGAAGCTGAGCTGATTTCCGGACTCTCTTGTGTGATTTTTGGGCTGAACCTGACAAAGCCTTCCTCAATATTTCCTTTTTTCTTGAATTTCCCTCAGTGTTTTTCCACTGTTATTCTAATGCAAAAAACCAAATAAATAAAGGCCACAAAAATACCTGAAAACATTCTTTTTTAAAATTATTTGATATACTACTCCCACTAGGTTTTTCTGTGAATGCTTGTGCCCTTACTAGCAGAACATCATCATCTCCACTAATGTTATGTTAGATTCAAAACAATGTATGACTATACATTTAGTTGCATCAAGATTTCTGCACCCTAGGGAAGCATAACACAAGATAATTTCAAAATAATTATATTATTCCTCCTGCTCCTCCCGTCTACTTCATTTAGAAAGAAAATC
This sequence comes from Python bivittatus, assembly GCF_059951505.1. NCBI lineage: Eukaryota > Metazoa > Chordata > Lepidosauria > Squamata > Pythonidae > Python > Python bivittatus. Next base: position 10,801,569 of record NW_028277054.1, on the reverse strand, counting down.
CAGTAATAAATAAAAGGCATAGAAACTATTTAATTCAAACACTGAAAAACTTAAAAGTCAACAAGCAGCAGAGAAGACCCAGCTTCCAGTTAAATCACATTTTGTGTGTCAGTTTAAAAATGATTTTTTTTAGAAGAGGAAGAACATAAATGATTTTCTTGCCTTTTTTAAAAACGCTCTCTGGTTCTGCTTAGTATTATCATTTGTATCAATTCTATATCATTGTGTTTTCATTATAGTTTTATGCATTAATTTCTTTCTCATGTATTGAAAAATTCCTGATGGATAACGTCTTGATAGAAAAGAGATGGTTGGATATCAATCAAAATATATATTTCTCCACAAAAGAGAACATTGTATTATATTAAACCTACCCACTGATCTTCATTTCTTTGATTATTTATTTGCATTTTATCTATTTGCATTGTTCTCTTCCTCGTTCTCCTTGTTCTATGAATTTCCTAAGCTTTCAGAATTCATGGCCCAAGGGTATTATAAATGCAAAAGGATAGCAATAAAAATGAACATGGAAAAGTATTGACTTGTTTAACAATGGGAATTTTTGAAACACAGCTGGAAATTTGAGGGAGCTGTTTCCTAATTCCCAATTAGTGCATAAGAATGAAATGCAAATATAATTCTTTCCCCCAAAGGATAGCTCTGTGGTCATTATATTTTCTACTAGAAACATTATACAAATCTCAGTACTGCAGAAGAAGAAAGTTAATCCCTCCTTCAGGGGAAAGTTACATTTAGATTCTCAGGAGGAAAAAATGGAGATCTTCCAATTTGCCATTAACTATCTCAGTATTGACAGCTGCCAGTTTTGTAAGCCCCAAAAGCTTACAAAGAACCCACCTCAGCCCATCCCAACCATCACCATTTCTTTATGCGAACTGTTTAATTAAACTATGTGGAAATAGCCTTTACTAGCCTATTTGTAGGCCAGGATAATTTCACTAATTTTGTCAATAGGAAGGGAGGTTCTGTAGTGGTGCTTTAAAGATAAAGTTCAGCTGTTAGCAATGGAACCATGCAGTTACCTTCTATTTTCTCCATTTTTTTTTAAATGCTGCTATTGGAAGCACCAGGCAATTGCAGTTTTGTTGGCAACCGAGCCTCCATTTTGCATTTTGTTAGGAATTGAAGAAATGGTGACATCTACAAATGAATAACAAGAAGGTGTAGAGAAAATCTTGGTTTTTCTCATTCTGGGAAAATGTCTCATTTCTCATTTGGGAAAATGAAGAAAAATCAAACAATTTCTCAGAAAAATAATGGGATATAGGCAGGAGAACCATTCAATGGAAGAGAAAAACATGAAAAGAAACATGGATTTGTCCATGTTCTGCTTGGAGCCTACTTTGAATTTTGTGCCCAGGTCTCAGCATCTTCCTTTCAGAAGGTTTCAGAGAAATTGGAACAGATTCACAAACAAGCCACAGGGATGATCAGGGCAGTAGAAACAAGGACGATCAGGGCAGTAGTTTGATTGAAGGGTCTGGGAATGTTTACCCTTAAGAACAGACTGAGTAAGGTTTCAGAAAGCCAAGTTTTGTCCTCTGTCATCCCATGGAATAATGGATTAAAAATACAGGAAGGCACATTCTGGCAGAAAGTTAGGAATTATTCTTAACATTAAGAAGAGGTTGGCAGTGGAACTATCCAGAGAGGTGGTGGTCTCCCCATCTTTGATACGGATCTCTCCATACGAATTGGAGATCTTTGATCTGCATGTACAGATTGGAGAAGCGTTTCTTAAGGTTGCTTTCTCTCGGATTCTTGCACGAAACAGGAAGTTGAACTCAGTGGGCCTTTCCAGATATTTAAATATGGACCCTCAAAATTATTTCAAGAATTAAGAAAAATAGCCAAGTTATCTTTCATCAATAAATATGTCTTATGTCCTCAAAGGCACAGTGTGGAAAGCCGAAAAGATTACTTGTTTTTTAAATCATTTTTTTTTTTGTTGATGCATATAGTTTTGAGTCTTTATCCCAACAGGTTTTGAAAATCTTGATTTATGCTATATCACTCCTTTTCTCCTACTCCCTGCCCCTGATATCTTTTTTTTTTTCTCTTCTCAGTCCAGGAAAAAACCATGAATCCCAGAAATGCACGAAGTGTTCAAGAGTTATGTTCATTTTCACTGTGAAAAATGGGTCCACGCATAGCTACATCTTTAGCAATTTTATGAAGCTGTTATACTGTAGGTATATATCTATCTATAATTATTTGCTATTAAGTCCTCACTTAGCCCTCTTGAAAGGTGTATAGCAGGGGGGGAAAGAGATGAGAAATACTTAAGACCATACGAACAAGGGAATACTTAGATACAAAGGAAATACAAAGGAATACTTTGAGCCAAGGCCCATCCTGGTCTGACATTTTGTTACTCACAGTGGTAAATCTGATCTTTCTGAGGTACTTGCAAGGAGGATAACAGAGACATAACCTTTGCCAGCTTTGGTACTCTGCATCTCGTTCCTGGAGACACACTGCCTCCAACTCAGAGGCTACACTAGGTCTTCAAGACTTATAGCCTTCAATAGCCTTATTATTCATGAATTTATCCAATCCTCTGTTAAACTCATCCAAGTTAATGACCATCACCACATCGTGTGGGTAATAGATCCCACAATTTATCTGTGTGTGGTGTGCAGAAATGCTTTCTTTGTGCTAAATCTGGTTCCAAACACTAGATGACCCCTGGACTTACAGTTTTAAAAGGAGAAAAATTTATTCCCGTATACTTTTCCTACACTATGCATGCTTTTATATACCTCTACCATGTTTCCCACATCTCCCCTCAGTTGCCTTTTATTCTAAGCGAAAGAGTGTCATAAGGAAGGTATTTTAGTTCCTGACCATCTTGGATGCCCTCTTCTGCATTTTTTCCCAATACATTTCTTTTTGTTAATTAAGGGTATATTGGAAAGAAAATGTTAAAAACTGCACTATTAATTCTTGGCCACTAAGGTTTTATTGTCCTCTAAGACAATTCCTAATTGTCACCTTAAATGTTTTATAAACATATGGGCAGCAAGTAAATGAGGGGGAAAAAATCAGCCAGTTTTGGTTTTCAGCCAATTTTGGGGTCCAAGTAAAATCATTCAAAATTGGGGCGGGGGCTGGAAGAAAGAAATGTGTGGCGTTGAGTTAAAGTTATCTGTTTATACGTTAATAATTAAAATTACATGCTAGCTGAACAACATGGGTGCTTCTCCCTTGAAACGGAAAATGCATATGCCAGCTTCTCCTGTTCTCTAGTGTGTCCATGGGAAAACATTGCAATATTAACAGTGCTGGATGGAGATTATTGTCAATAATGCAATATTGTCAATGCAATCAAACACTTCTGGAGGGCGTCAGGTGAGAAGGTTGGTATAGCATACTGCAACCTCAATAAGGTTGGTCTATAAGATGGTCTAGAGCAGTTGTTCTCAACTTTGGCAACTTGAAGATGTGGGAAATTCTTGGAGTTGAAGTTCACACATCTTCAAGTTGCCAAGGTTGAGAAACACTGCTCTAGAGAAAATACTATAGAGGGACCTACCTATTTGCTTCCATCTGGAGCAATTTAACAACGCTGGGAAGCAAGGGGAATAATACATTTCCCAGCTATGGTCTGGGAAACAGGTGTGGAACAGAGCAGCAGATGTAGCACGTTACATGGATGACTATATTTGACTCTTGGATGATGAAATCAGAGATGGCACAGGGAACATCTCCCCTGTAGATCCTCAACTAGTAAGAAGTATGCTGGCTACAACTAACCATAACCAACCATAACGGCCACTTGTTCAACAACCAAACTTGTGATGGCGCTAAATGAGTGGTACTTATGACTAGACCTCAGAGTTCCAGCTGCTGCAGCATTCCTGCAGTCACATGGTCATAATTCAGGCACTTGGCACCCAGCTGGCAATTATAACATTGCAGTGTCCCACGGTCATGTGGTTGCCATTTGTGACCTTCGCCGGCTTCCAACAAGCATGGTCAGTGGGGAAGCCAGCGGGAGGTTGCAAATGGCAATTACATGACGTCATGCTTAATGACCCACAGTGATATGCTTAATGATGGCAACCGGGAGTGCCAGAATTGCTGTCACTAAGCGGCACAGTCACATGATGTCACACTTTACGACCACATTGCTTAGCAATGGCAATTCTGGTCCCAATTGCTGTTGTTAATCTGTACTTCTGGTTATTGATTTCTTAGACCTTTTGCCACTTAATCCTAAATAAAGACTCATTATTGCTAAACATGGATGAAATCCTCAGTAAAGGTTGTGAATTCTCTTGCTTCTTTAAGTAGTGCTTAATGCTTTCTCTTCCTATAGTATCTTAGCACAAGATTGAATCACTCCCCCTCTGACCTCTTCCTCACCCTGCAGAGAAGAATGATGGAAACCTCTTATCTTTTAGCCTCTTAAAATGATTTCCAAATTGTAGTGGAACATTGGGGAAATAGGAGAGCTGTAAAAAAAAAAGAAAGAAAAAAGCCATGGGGCTGACACTTAAGGATCATCTGGAAGCCACAGTTGTCCCAGAATGCAGCAAGCTAGGTAGGTATGGGTGCAACACTGCTACTTGGCAAGCTGCAAGCGCTTCTATTGACTTCTGGGTTCAGATCAAGGTTCTGGTTATCACCAATAAAGCCATCCATGGCACAGGCCCAGGTTATTTGGAAGGCCGCCTATCTCCAGTTCAGTCTGCCCATCCCACGGGATCCATCAGAGTGTGTATGCTTCGAAGACCCTCCATGAAACAGTGTCATCTAACGGGACCTAAGAGGTATGCCTTCTCTCTAGCGGTGCCTGCCCTGTTGTTCCCAACCCTGTTGACCTTCTATAAGACTTTAAAAGTTGAGTTTCCCATGCCTTCCCCCCCCCCCAGCATTGCGTTAGAATGGGTTAGAATCTTGGATGAGCCTCTCTGGAAAATTGGTTTAGGATTTGAATATGCTGTGGTTTGGCCTCCGTTTACGTTGTTTTATATTGTGTTTTGTGATTCTTTTATTTGTACTGTTTGTTTTGTTGTCAGCTCCCAGGATCACATTTTGCAAATTAGGTGGCCATACAAAAATGAAAAAAGAAAAGCAAAGATAGTCAGACATTCAAAAGGAGAAGCCAGTCTGACACATAGAAACACACAAATGCATTTAAACAGTGTAGAGAAATAAAATTAGGCAATTATTTCCTTGAATTTCTCACATCCTCAAAACACCACCTTTCAACACCTCAGAGGTAAAGTGCTGATGTAAGTAAGATAGTAAGCCATTTATGAGATAAGAGTGTACATTAATGTAGCTAAACAGAAAGATGCATTCTCGTAGATAATTCACGGCTTTGAATTTACATTTCACTTATCACCTTAAATGCATTATTCATGACTTTTACAAGGGTGTGCTTTTTGCCATACTAAATTTTACAAAAAGTCTGAGTGGAAGCATTTTCCCAGCTGCTAAGTCACTTTCAATAAGTGTACATACCCAAAATAATTTTAAAAGGATCGACTACTCTTTAGCAACTTTTTTACACACAAATACAGGAGGTGATCTAGGTCTTCAGTAACACTGGTGCGTGCATGCAAAGTTCTTCACTGGTATCAAATCATCTGTACATCTAGAGAACATCTTACTTTTTATAGTGGCCAACCAAATGATTCTTGGAAGTTCACAAAGACAGAAAAGTTTCTGTTCTGGTTGCTACTATCTAGTGGTCATCCAGATTTTTGCAGCCCATATCTGATAACTTTAGATAGGGTATGCATCAACTGGAATTCAGCGACATACTGGTTGCTTTCACACATGGCATTAAACCAAAGCAAAACCAAATACATAGCTTAGCAAGTTGGGTGAAGCCAGCCATTGAGGTTCCTAAACTATAGTTTATGATATAGTGTGTTGTGTAAATCAAAATAATAGTAAATATTCAAATCTTCCTTAAAATAATCTGTAGCTTAGCAGAATGTTTGACCTTTGACAGTCTCTCAACCTACAGGTTATAGTTAGCTAAGATAAAATGCAGGAAACAGCAACCAATCTGAGCAAGGATGAAGCAACTCCTCCCTAAGAACACAAAAGCGGGTAAGTCCGGAGATCATTTTAATTTAGGGAGGAAAAGATGAGCAAGTCAAGGGGGTCATGATAAAGTCTGTTAAAGTGATGCATGGTGTGAGGAAGCTGCAGATTTGTCTTCCCTCTCTTATAATAGCAAAACCTCAGGTCATCCCACGAATCTGATTAAAAGCAGGTACAGGACAGACAAAAGGAAATGCTTTGCCATCCATCTTATGGTTAAACTAGTGAATTCATTAGTGGTGATGGTTACAAACCTGAATACCTTTAAAAGGGGATCAGCAGATTTGCACATATTGCTAACTTTTAGGGAGTGCAGGTATATGAGCCTAACCCTTATGACTTCATATCATGCATGAACCAAGTCACCATGGGTTGTTTCCCATGTTGAAAAGATCCTGCTTAATATTATGTCTACATGCAGCCCTGCCAAATAAAGCTATCAAAGAAGTTATCCATATACAGTACCCCTCTGCCTCAGCTGCTGGAGAACATGAGTTGGAGTCTATTATTGTTATATTTTGCTTACAGGCTTCCAAATGACCTGCTGTGGAACCAGCAGGCTGGATTAGATGGAGTTCTGCAACTGTTCCAACATAGTGAAGGTACAAGACTATAATGGGGCTTAAAGGCACACAACGTAATTGCTATGGATTTGCTATGAGCCTTCAGTACAGAACATTGGAAATTCCAGTGTGGGTACTTTATAATAACAGTTGGAGCAATATGTCCATGTTGATGTGACTTCCTTTCTCATTTTTTCAACCTTAAGTAGGCTTGGTTCTGTTTCTGTATTAGCTGATTATTTTTATAGTCAACATGATAACTTGCCATAGCTTTAACCTAACATACACATTTTTCTCCATTTTGCATTTTTGCAGATGTTAATATTGCCTGTTCTTGAATGCAGTGGTCACTAAGTACACTAAACATTCTGTGTACTGGGTACACTTTCCCACGATAGATCACTTTGTGATTTTTTAAATTGGAAAACTGCAATGAAAAACTTGATAAAGTACGAATATTGAACAATACTTGCCTTTTGTCTGATATTTTTCTGGGCAGAGAAATTGTGAAGAGAGAGAAAATATTAAACCAAATGTATGCAGGATGAGGACATATTCTTCCATGGTTTCTTGAGGTGTAGCCCCCTTGAGTACACCTATGATAGCAATCTGACCACTCTTTTGCATCTTCTCCCATGCAATTTTTCTGAGACATTGTGAAAGGGTAGAGGAGACAGTGGCAAGGACTACTGAAAAATGGTGGAGAAGATTTTGTTAAGTGGCTATGTTGTTTGAGGGAAATGAAGAAAAGAACAATTTCACAATATCAAATTTGTCACCACCCATCTTGTTGAAAGCGACTCTGGGCAGTTTTACAGAAGAGATAAAATCAATTAAAATCCAATATAAAAACAATCTTAATAATAAATTCCAAGAATGATGGAGAATTGGCGAATAACTCTGGGAGCGTCATCAGGGTGCTAACCACCCCCAGGGACAATTAGAGCTCCTATTGCCCCATGCAAGCTGGCAGAGCCAGGTCTTTAATCCCCTCTGGAAAGCTGGGAGGGTAGGGGCCTGCCACACCTCTGGGGAGGGCAGAATATTCCAAAGGCGGGGGCAATGGCAGAGAAGGCTCTCCTCCTGGGCTCTGTCAGATGACATTCTCTCACTGATGGGGTCTGCAACATGCCCTCTCTGCCTGATGGGTGGGACAGGTTGATGTAATAGGGATGAGACAGTCCCTCAGGTAACCTGGACCCATGCCATGTATTGCTTTAAAGGTAATAACCAACACCTTGAATTGGACCCAGAAGCAGACTGGCACCCAATGCAGCTCCCGCAGTAAAGGTGTTATATGGGGCACCTAATATTATCCGCGCGGCTGCCATTTTGAACCAGCTGTAGCTTCCGGATACTCTTCAAGGGTAGCCCCATTTCTCAGAAATCCCAGTTCAGTTTGGATTTCAGTTCAGAAATAAAACTGTTCAACATACTATATGACTGGACATAGCTGTTTTTCAGATCCATTACTCTTGTCACCCACCCTCAGGTCATTTTAAAAAAGGAAGATACTTGAACAACTTTTATGCATCCAGCAGAACAAAACAGATCAAAAGAACTCTCTGTTCTCCAAATAAAATTTCTTTGACTTGTTGAGCTCTCTACATAATAAGGACTTTAAGAACATCTGAACCTCAAGGATAAATCCTTTTGGTTAATCTCTGCACTAATTTCTGCCACACACTTGCCAGAGTTTCTGAAATAGGATTTTTAGGCATCCTTGAAATGCACAGGTTGGTCTTCAGTAGCTAGCCATAATCATTCCTTCAGAAATGAAGCATTCTTAAAATTAGAAACATTCTTGGACCTTCACCTCTTGTGCCACTTGCCATTTTTGCTTCTGTGTTTCATCTGAACAAAGGGAGAAAGGAATCTCTATGAAGGTGGCTTCTGAAAGAAGTTTGCTTTGGCTTTTTGAAAACTAAGGAAGCACTCAGCCCGATGGATCTGGCTTCAGATCATTCTTGGAAGGAGGTGGTGGAGAAGCCAGGAAAGTTCAACAATTCAAAATGTGAGACGTTGGGAATGATGAATTTATTGAGTGGATCTTGGCTCTTGCTAGGCATGGCATTGGGAGAAAAGGTCACTGGAGCCACATCAGAGCTGGAATCAAGGGTTTCTGCCAAGGTCCACAACTGTCAGCCTTACCAGATAGACCAGTCAGGAAATACAACCAGATAACCTAATTCTACTTTATTGTAAAGCTACATTAACAGAATCTTGCAAGTCTGAGAGTACAGTTCTCTTGCCATCTCCTCTATAGCCCGAGAAACTAGGGAGGGTCTCTTCTGAGCCTCTTGCCCCATCCACTATCCAGCTGTGGGCTATGCTGTCTATTATCTGACTGTTCCCTAGGCAGCATCTCTTTGCCCCATCTCCCAAGGCCTTTCCCACATACCGTTACACCAACTTTGCAGAGGGTCCACTGGTATTCCCAGTTTCTGATCTTCTTTCTGGATGTTTATGCCACTGAGCTATATGCTAAATATAGGAGACTGGCAGCAGGGGAGAGGGAAAAGGGATGTTTCATGATGTCACAAATGAAGCCCTATGACTTCTATACTTGCATCCAACATCGGGATTCAAGTAAAAAGGCTAGGATTTGTATTATGATGCCACTGCATACCTATTGTCATTTCTTTGTTATTGTGATTAACTGTGGACACTTATGATGCCAAAGTTGCTAATACTATGGTTTGTGCTAAAGAATGGTTTGTTTCATCACTATTTGTGGAATAAGGCATAATGGCTGAGCTCATGCATGATTCTAAATCAAGTCATGGTTTACAGACCATAGTGACTGCACAGATGCTTTGCAAAATCAAACAAACCACACAGTGTTTTAGATTTATTTAATTGTAGCTGCATCCCACTTTTTCTTGAGAAACTTAAACTAAACTTCCTGGTTTTTCTCCCTATCCATTTATCATCAGAAATGAAAATACATCGATGAATTGTTTACCTTATTTAAAAACACATACCCACAGTAAGAATACTTGACAATATTGTCTTTGGTCTAATCCAGTAGTCATGAGACAGAAAGTAGGAATGACCTGGCCCTTTAGATGTCACAGGCATCTTCATATATTGCCAGATCTACACATCCTCTTTCAGGATTATCTAACCAGCTACCTTGAATTGCTGATCTATATATGGCCTTGAAGGACAAGATGAAGAGTTGTTACCAAGGCAACAATCAGATAAAAGGGGGCTGAGCCTGGGCCCAGGAAAGTAACTTGAGAAGATGTCTCAGACCAGCCCCTCCCTCCTTCACATAAAGATAAAGGGAGGGAGAGGGAAGCATATTCAGACTTGCAAGATTCTGTTACTATAGCTGTTACAATTAAAGTAGTATTGACCTACATACAGTATGTGGCTTGAAGGTCAAAGGATGGATCTGAAGGGTAGCATTAGCATTGATTAGGAAGAAATGAGCCAATTAATATTTTTGTGGGGCAAAATATGTCTAGAAAGCTTTCTGACATACTTGGGTCATTGAAATTTTGCCACTGACTCCCTTATTTTTATCAGCAAAGTGTGTGTCAGAGGAGGAGGGATCAGAGTCAAGTCAATAAGGAGTTTTGGTCAGCAATAAACGTTTACTTGATGGAAGGTTAGAACACAGGTTACACGAAAGGGGTGTCCTCTTTTATAAGGTTATAAAAGCTTTTATTATGGATCTACATTAGAAAATGACAGGGCAATAAGAGTCACTGCTGTCACAAAATAATGTCTCAGCAAAACAGGAATGTAATAGTTCAGCACAGACTCTGCCACAAAGGAACATTGCCGGTTAGTTGGGGCACAGTGGCAGAGTTTTCATTAATATGACACGCTTGTGCCTGAATTGCAGGATTTTGAGTGATATGATTGCATCTCCCAAGACAAGCAAATCATTATCTCCATGAGATGCTAGTTTTTTATGTCCATGGATTTTTTTAAAAAATGGAACTATTCCAACTCATTAAGTCCTATTTATTTTTTTATGGAAAACAAGTGCATATAGGTTAAAACAGCCCAAGCAAATCATGGAGAAAGCTGGTTTAAAATCATTCTTGACATTCTTTTAGGCACCAAGCTGCCTTTGGATACTTCCCATGGTATCTGTCAGCCTCCCTGCCCTTCTGCCTTTTATTTTATTTTGGAAAAGTCATTTACTTCTCAAAAAATAAACACAGCATTTTAAAAAACTGAAGAGCATAGTGACTGGAATGAAAGGCTTCCAATCTGCCTTAAGAAAGGACAGAATGAAGCTGGGGAAGATACAAGCACCTCGAAAGATTAGAAGAGATAGCAAGAAGAAACTACATAAATTTGCCTTCTGATATACAGGTGTCTTGACACTCAACAGGATAACAATTTTGTAAATGGGCAGGCCACATTGTGGAAAACATTTTGTGAAAGTGCCCACAATGGGCTCTCTGAATTCCAAATGTGCCAATTGATCCCAAAAGGTTGTGAAGAAGGGTCTATCAAAACCACAGCCTGTGTCCTTTTTATAAAGATGCAAGGGTCTATCTTATCATTCTCCATTTAATAAAGTACTCAGGCTATTTCAATTTTATGTACAGTTATCAGACCAGTATGATTCTGTTTCTATGAGTGTGGCCAGATTTTGTTACACTGTCTGTAAAACCAGGCGCACTTTGATCACATCAATAATCGAATCATGAACTGTTTTATTTTGTTCCATCTGCTATTGATAGTTGTGTTCTGATCAGTGACCATAATAAAGATATGTATGAAGGTTGGACATTCCTGGTCATTATACAGGGATTTCATGTCCCCTCCTCCTCCTCCTTTCTTGCTTTGTGGGTCAAATACATTTCTCCTATATCCCAGCTCATGATGCTGTTAATTACATTTTTTCACTGGGGCAGGATTCTCTGGTTCCCCCTTTCTTCTTTATTGCTCTCACTCTTAAAAGTTCACTTCAACAGCCAACCCATACCATGACTGCAGTAAAGCACATCCTTTTTGCTGTGATTTATAAGACATACACATGTTCAGATAGCATGTTGTCGCTCCTTTTGTTCTGGAATCTCTTTTCCTCAGTTGAGACCATAAATCAAGGAGAGTTACAAATGTCCTTCATTTGGAACATCTGCTTTGAGGAGAAATTCATCATTGTCCTACCACCTGATAATAAGCATTCATTTTTCCTGAGTTGTTTGCAGAATAAGCAGTGGAGAAACATTTCCATCCCAGCTAATTTTATTGCACAGAATTCTAAACAGCTGCTAGTAGCATTTAACCTTTTGTCAATAAATAGATCCATGGATCTGAAAACCATCTCCTCACTACCATGACGATTGGCTCTTAATTCTTCATTATTTTCCTCAAGTGCAGGAACAGGTAAAATTAAATAAAGCAAAGGTAGGCATGATCCAGATGGAAGTTTCAGTGTGCCAGCAGGACTGACAGATCGTTTGGAACTAAATGGAATTAGAAAGCATATGAAGGAGATGAGCAGAGGAACAGGTAGTATAGGTCAGCTTCTGGGTGAAGGGAGGCTGGAGGCTACTCAATACTGTACAGCTGCATCTTTCAAGTATATGACATCATATTTATAAGGCAATGCAGACCCTCCAAAAATCCACTTGGTTTTATTGAAAATTTTTGTAAGTCTGTTTCTTCATCTGCTGACATTCCCCCCCCCCCTTTTTTTTTAAATCTGTGCAAATATTGACCAGATTGGACACTTATTTTTTAAAATGTGCAATGTGGCTGAGAGATATTTTCAGACTTTAACCATTAAAAATCGCAGTATGCTTATAGTGTTGAGGACTATTTTTGTTCCTCATCCTGTTGCACTTCCTGAATGATCATTTATTGCCCTCTAAATCACTTCTCAAGTTTTGAAAAATAAGTGTAACTATCCAGCCTATCTGTGGAATTTTGAAAAGAAAAAAACAAATGCTAGCCAGTTTATGTTGCCCATGATTGATTTATCTTTGAATGAATCCTTTACATTTGCTTTGTAGAGCAGTGTTTCTCAATCTTGGCAACTTTAAGATATGTGGACTTCAACTCCCAGAATTCCTCAGCCAGCATGCTGGCTGGGGAATTCTGGGAGTTGAAGTCCACACATCTTAAAGTTGCCAATGTTGAAAAACATTATTGTAGAGGAATATGGAAAGGATTTTTTTTTTAATTTAATTCTTGCACTGGTTAAGAATTAATCCTGAGGTTGCAGGATCCAAGACTCTAACCATGCCAAGGGTGTGTGGCAGTGAGGTTGAGATGAAGAACTCTTGCAATTGTACTCAGGCTCTGAATCAGAGTGGGACTCGCTCAGATTTTTATCCTGTCTCAGTCCAAGAACCAAAGATAAATCAGTGGGTGTGGGATTATAGGTATTCAGTTGCCTGAATACCTATAGATTATGAAGATAAGGGCTAGAAAAAGCCTGATGACCATTAGATGGTAGCAAGAGGTTAGAGTTTTATGTATCTCTGCCTTGGTTTGTGAAAGAAAGAAGTAAAGTAGCTGCAGAGCAAGAATTTTGCCAAGGGAAGAGGAGAAACAATAATAGCTTTCCTCCCATTTCTCCTTAGACCACCTCTGTATTTTGGTATTAATCACAGCCATGCCACAGCATACTCTAAACTCCACATCATTTCTGAACTGGTTAAAAAACACTGCTTCCAATAGAGCGCTTGTGGGAGGAGATGCATATTTATTGCAGAAGTTAATTATAGTTAACATTTCAAGTGATGCATGAAACCATTGCACATACTTATATCCAATCAAATCCCTTGGTAAATTCTAAATTAGCAGGTTCATACTGGTGACTGCCTTGGGAATTTCACAGTGGAAGAATAGCAGCTTTCTGACCCTCCATGTGATGAAAAGATGCAAGAGAGACCAAGGGTAGCACCCAAGCTCTGCCTTCTGGGTTCCACTGCCATCTAGGTCCCCATCTTTCTCTGTGATAATGGAACTGCACCAGTCCTTGCAATGAAACACTAGTGAGCCTAAATCCAAAAACATGCTGAGTGGGACCAGAATGAACTTTAGATATGATTTCCACTGACTTCAAAGTAAACTTAAACATAATAAAGTCAACTGTCAAGTAATCAAATCATTACATGATTACTGTCTAGCCCAGTGTTTTGCAACCTTGGCTATTTTAAGATGGGTGGACTTCAAAGAAGGGAGGGAGGAAACAAAACAGCCTATTCTGTCCACACGTAATGCCAAGGAAAAGCAACTGCAATAAACTGTATGAAATAATTTTCACAGTTGCGATATATACACTTTATGTCATGAAATTGGCAGCCTTTATTTGTGATGTTGGTCCCTATCCTCTTTTAAGGATGTTGTTTTAGAAAAATGGCCTCCAAGGGTTGGGGAGAGCAATAAAAATACAAATTAGAAATGTAATAGATGTTTGTTTGGATACTTGTTAAAACTGATGCACTTGTCTTTAATTCAAACTGTTCCTTATTCCCACTTCCCCAAAATAAAATAGTATATAACGTAAGTAATTTATTACTTAAATTGCATCCAATAATTATCACCTCTTTGGGAAAATACAGCAGTAGTTGCAGAAGAAAGGGGTAAACAGAATCAATTTCCTTCCTTCCTTCCTTCCTTCCTTCCTTCCTTCCTTCCTTCCTTCCTTCCTTCCTTCCTTCCTCTTTCTCTCTTTCTCTCTTTCTCTCTCTTTCCTCTCTCCCTTCTTTCCTTGAATATATTTAGTGGCAGATAGCTATATATAGCATCATATATATAAACATTTATTATTATATATAGCCTTATATATAATAATATAATTACTATTCCCATTTTGTGGACAGTTTAAGGCTTTAGGTTACTTATCAAGACAGGAGTTTGGCCCCTGTCTGCTATATTCAAAAACATCCATTTCTGAGTGACATTTTACTGATGGGTACCCCTGTTTTTGACAGCCAAGTATAGGTGGCAGTCAAACCAAGGTTTTTGATTCACAATTCCTGCCACAATATTTTGAAAGCCTCATCCTATAAAAGACTGACAAGACAGTTCAAATAGCAACACAGCATTTACTTTTAAATTGGAGGGCAGAACAATACACTTCTCACAAACTGTGGAAAACCTGATCTAGTTAAGCAAGGGGGATGGAAGAGGAGATATCTCACCCACTCTTCTACTTGGACAAAGGGAATTAGAGTTGCCATTATTTCTGAATTCCCTTATTTTCTAATCCATTGTGATGATGAGATCATAAGGGCAGTGTTTAGATTAGTGCTAGGCAAACCAATTCTCCTGCATTTTTCCAGCAGCTTTCCTTCAATTTGATAAAAGAGAATTTTAGATAAATTCTCCAAGGTAGAATGATGTGCTCTTATCATTATTTAGTGATGAGATGACCAGGAGATGAGTTTGGGAGAGAGAGAAAGAGAATGAATGCCCTGTCTTTTATTGTAAAGTAATCTCCCTGGTAGTTTGTGACACCCTGTTTCTCAATTTTAATTAAATCACAATCCATGAGTTGCACACTTTCGGTCACTTTTCTCCAGGGCTGAACTCAAGGATGAGTTCAGCCCTTGAGAAATAATTGGAGAATTTCTCTTTCCCCTGGAGAAACTTCCCACCCAGTTTCTCTGCCTGAAGACTTAATGAAGAATTTCAAAGGGTCATGTTCCCCTTCTTTAGTTTACATTAGAGGAAAAGTAAGTGAAGTACTTTCTTCATATAGCTCACTCCCACAGGCATCAGCCAGACCAACCAATAATAAAGGGAGTTGTTATCTTTTCTGTGACAAGTGGTAGCAGCGGGAAGCTAGGAAACAGAGGGGTAAGTGTGGGAAAGAGGCACCGAAGTGATGAATTAGTTATGGTTATGCTTCCCTCATGACACCCTTAAACACAATCAGATTCGGCCCTGCAATGAGGTCAAAGGAGGCAACTGTCTTTTGCTGCAAATGTTGGGGTGTGACAACAGAAGGACTCCCATAACCAGGCCAGAAGTACAAAACTTCTGCTATAGCCAACATCTACAGCAGAAGTTTTGTACTGTCCTTTAATGCACCTTGTACTTTAATGCAGGAAGCAAAATGTGTCAACCTAGCTTTAATGTGGTGGTTTCATAACCCGCTTTGACACCCCCATCCTCCAAAAAGCCTGATCAAACTTTCCACTTACAAGATAAAAGACTGAACAGTGAGAACAGCCACCCTCCCATATTCGCTAGCAGCTCCCTTGCTCTTTCAACCAGCACTAGTTCCTTTTCAGTTAAGAGCTACTGTAAAAATCCAGAGGGTCAGGAAAGGACTAAGAAGTATTTCCCTTAGGTGGAGTTAGCGGACAGATTTTACTTCACAGCCTGACATTGGTTCCCAATGAAAGGAGGCATTTATCATTCCAGCAGCAGCTGCCCCATAATTGAGAACTTGAATCTGGACCCATTAAACTTTGGGGTCATCTAGGTTTCCTTCAGACAGTCACTCTAGTTTCTCAGAATTGCAAGGCGAGTGTCCATAATTTATACCTCTGCAATGGCATCACATCCTGCTTTGTTCAAGGCAAGGTCATACCCTCTTTTTGGGATTTCTTATGATTAGAAAATTGAACTCATTTCAACTGCAATGATACATCTTCATATAGCAATGGGTGGGAAGTGTTTGAATCATATAAATGACTCCCCCCCTCCCTTTGGCTATTCATTCTTTTGAGATAGTTTTTAAAAAGAAATTACTCCACCAAGAAGATGACTGGAACCTATTACCAAAATGGATGGTTACTCCAGAGTCTGTTCCAGAAATTTAGAGAAATAATTAGATTTAAAGCAGGACTGAGATAAATTGAGCATTTAGAACTCTTCAGAATTATGGACTGATTTTGCAAAACTACATTCAAATATTGATCAAAGTAGACTGGATTTGCAAAATTCAGTTTCTTTTCATCAATATTTGAAAATGTACTTTGTAGATCCCTAGAGAATGACAACAACAAAGGTGAGAATGAATCTACTGAACTTTAATAGGAATTAATTTTTAATTTGAAGTTCATCAATTTGTAATGGGTTGATTCCCATTTGATGTATCCCCAGTTCATAAATGATCACTTTGTAAAGTATTCCTACAGGTCAATTATTAATATTACAGCCCAATCATTTTAGATAAACATTGGAACATCTACAAACACCTAAAAGAGAAAAACAACAGATCTGAAGAGACCAAGGTGAAACATCAATGTAATACAACCTCCTCTAATATTGTGTCCTCCTGATTGCTAGATTTCATGTCCCATCCTCCCTTAATCATTAGCCATGTGGACTGGGGATTATTGGCATTTTCTGAATGTGTGATTCGAGTTAGAGTCAACGTGCATGATTCTCCCCATTACATGCATAAACCTGGGCACTAAGAAATTACATATAATGCTCTCCATCTACTCAGTCGAAGAAAGAGATGAACGTTCTTTGTCCCCTCCCATTCACCCTTTTCCACACATCAATCCCTTTCTTCAAGGCATTTATAAATATGAAGAAAAGGCTTAACTGAATACTAAATACCTTCTCAGTTAGCAGTGCCTCCCCTCTGGAATGAAGCCCCCCCGAGATCCAGATGGCCCCCACTCTGCTGTTGTTTAGAACAGCTGTGAAGATCTGGCTCTTCACCCAGGCCTTTGGCGAGAGAGATTGAGACCCTTCACTTCATTGCACTTGCCATCTTTTATCTTTATTCTTCATGTTTTATTGTAAGTTCTTTGATTGTTGTGAGTTGCTCAGAGTCACTGAAAGTGAGGTGACACAGGGAATTAAAAAGGATCAAAGAGGGAGAGGAAAGGGTAAAATAGCAATTACTCAATAGAAAGAAGGGCAGGTCAAAATTCTGTTCTCTTTTTTTTTGCTTTTCTTTTTTCTTATTTCCTATCTTTTTCCTTTTTGTTATTTTCTTTACATTTTTATTGTATTGTAAAATTCTATTTAAAAATATATATAAAAGAGAGAGTCAGATGATGTACAAGTTTAATACATCATCATCATCATCATCATCATCATCATCATCATCATCATCATCATGGTTGGTAGCACAGTCAGCCAGATGTTTAGACTGGATTTGGCATCTTTATCCACCTATCAAGTCCTTCCCAAGGACCTGGGATAGGTAGATGTTGTTGTTTGATGCTGTTAAAGGTATCATCACAGCAAGTTGTTACAAGTAAAGCTGCCTCTTGCAATTGACTGATGGTGATTTTGTCAATGCCGGTGGTGGTATTATTATTATTATTTACTTTTTAAAGAGGATATTCCCTGGATTTTTTTTTTTAATGGTGAGATTAAATGTTCTCTGCCTGTTAGCAGAGCCTTGAAATGAGAACTTGTTGGTCTGCTGTACTGTAGGGGAAAAATTTATCTCCCCACAATTTATAATTCCCAGGTCTAGAACCCAGAAATTTTTCAGAGTTTTTCAGTAAGCACTGTATGGCAAGCCATAAGGAATGCATCAGAGAAAGCTTCACGGGCTGGATGTCTCTTTAGGTTCTGAGAAAACTCTGTGGCCAAAGGTCCAACACTGAAAATAGCTATTGTCTCCAATGTATATAATATGAAAATAAAAGCACATTCACAACGGCCCTGTGAGTCCCTTCCACACGCACACAGAATGCAGATTGCAGAGTGCGCCTATCTTTCCAAGCTTTTAAACTCACTATTCACCCATAAAGGTCCCTGTGGTAGCTAACAATATTTTTTAAAAAAAACAAAAGCAATTCAAATAATTACAGTGTGAAAAACCACAAAAGCAAAACAGCAATCAAGACAGAGTGTTGTATAACAGCAGTCCTGGCCCAGCCAGACAAATGGTTTGCTAAGCAAGCTAAAAATAAATAAATCAAAAAGCAAAATCAAAAAGACTGTTCTGATTTTATGGAAGAGCTTTAGTTGAAACTGCATAATCTTTTGGAATTTTTTCTTGCTCTTCCTTTTTTTATGTGAACAGCTACCCTGATGTAGGCATTTGCAATGTAAACTTCCCTATAATGTGTTATCTTCAAAATGTATATTTCCACAATACAAGCTTCTCCTTTTATGTTTTTTTTTTAAATCAAACAATTTATTATTTTTATTTATTACAATGATTTTTATATAGCCCAATCCACCAATTCTGGATGACATACAACAGCAATATAAAAGAGCAGCCTGTCAAAATATCTCATACTTCAAATCAAAGGTAAACATAGTTAATAATAACAATACAAATGAAAATGGGAATAGAACTCATCAACAGCAGCTTAATAGACTGATGGGTACTAATGGGATCCATTCATTGTTGGCATTCCAACACAGTCCATTTTGGCTGACTTTCCCAACTCACTTCCAAAGAAATCCATCATTTCTTCATTTATGCATCTTAATCTTGTCTCTTGCACAGTAAGGTAGCAGCACATAATTGTCCTTGGCTAGTCTTGAAAAGCTAAAGCTAAGGAGGGGAGCCCTGGCTAAAACTTGAATGGGAGATCAGCAGGAAATTCAAGGGCAGCAGGCTAGACTGGGAAGTTGAAAAATCATCTTGGAAGTTGAGAAATCATCCTGGAAGACAGCAATGGCCAACCACTTCCATTGTACTGCCATGAAAACTACATGGATATGTCCATGAATTCAATAGGAGACAGGTTTGACATGAAGGAGACTTTGTCTTCTTAGAGTTAGGATGTGAATTCAGAAGGTATATTCGTGTAAGTGAATATAGGTTTTTACTTGTATTTCAGCATTGATTTTATTGTACACTGCTCAAAGTAGTTATAAAGTTGGGTAGCCTCAAATGAAGCAATGATTAAGTCAATGAAATCATGATTAATGCTAAATTGGGCTAAATACACAGTGGCCCATTTCTGATGACAACACTGCCTTGTTTCTGAAAGAGTCGCTATGTCTAAATGTTGCCCAACCCTTCTAGTTCCCTCTCTTCCATCTGATTTTCACATTAACTCTTCTGACAGTTCCATGTTTCTCCAACATCTTGATGAACTGCAGGATACATTGCCAGGCAAGCAAAATGTTAAATTATCCAGCCCCTGAAAGATACTAATTTAATGCTTCAGCATATGGTTAAGGGAATGTTTCTCACCATGATCTCTAGGGAATCCCTGCTTAATGCCTTTCTCCCAGCAAAAGCCAACCGGCCTTGCAAAAATAAAAAACAAAGTCACTCACTGTCCAAATTCTAAAGTAAGTGGAATTGCAGTTCAGATGAGACATATTGGAAATTTTACACACACACACACACAAATATAAACATAAACATAAACTTAAATATATTTCTGTGCCTCCCTATCTTCAGGGAGTTTTGAGTCTTGGCTACAGATATGTGGGCTGCCTGTTCTGACTTTCTGTGGAGAGTTGGTTAAAAAAAGAGAGAGTTGGAATGGTAGATTTAAATAAGAGAGGGTGGAATGTATGATGTTTCAAATAAGGTTTGGATAAAGGGTGTACCTTGAAAATCAGATAATCAAAATTGCAGTGAATAGGAAGGTACTTTCTTGCTCCTTAGTTATCTATTGAGTATCAAAGTGCAGTTCTTTGTACCAATTTGGGCTTTCCTTGGTTTACCTCACTTCTCAACAAATCAATCACTGGTTGGGTGTTCGTGAAAGATACAAATTGTTTCTTGAAAGATCTGCCACTGGTTCATGTGTCTGTGTGGTTGATTCAATTATTGGGGCAGCATTGATTAGTTCTCCTGGTGTTCTTGAATAGCCACTATGTGCGTCAGATTCTGTTATCACCTGGCTCTGGTTCTTTGGAATTGACCCCACCAGAATAACACTTGAAGTCTGATCTATTGAGTTTGTGTTTTTTTTAAAGAAAGCACTAAAGATGTTTATTTAATTGCCCCTGGTGAAACTATTTTAAAAAATAGTAAAATTCAAGCAGGCAAAGTACAGTATGATATGTTAACCCAGCCTCTGACTTGTCAACATTAGGGATGTGGAGAGTTGTGGTCCAAAACATTGGGAAGTTGAGAAGGTTTGGACACACCTGAAATGGATTTACAAGATCTGACAACATAAAGTCCACTGCCAAATTCTGAACTCTAGTAAAAGTCTGTTGATCCTATGATTTAGTACCACTTGGGATGAAAGCACAATGCAAACAAAATGACAATGTTTGGGTGCAAAATTAGCAATTTCTCATAGCCTCTTTATCAAGATCAGAGTCTTCTGAAGCTTTGCTAAGGACTAACAGAACAGCAATTCTTCACACTAATTACAACATAATAGATGTTGTGGGATTTGTACTTTTATTATGGAAAGCGTCTTAGAAATGCCAGTTACTTTAGTAATCTTTGCAGCCAAATGCAGACTATTTGCAGTCATCTGCATATATTTGCATGCTTTGCCATTAATACTGAGTTAGAAATGCTCTGATTACATTACTAAATCCAGCCTAAATCTGAAAGCCTTGGGATTTGATAACATGATTTGGTAATATGTATTGGCATTGGCAACAATATAGTTTTAACAAGCGTTGTCCCTGGAAAAGGGAAGCCTCTTTGCTCATTCTTGATACCTGCCAAGAAGTTTTCATTTTGAATAGTGATGTGATGAGCATTTCTCTGCAATCTGTCATTTTTTAAAACAACGTTGTGAATGATTGGCAGTCTGAAACCAAGCATTTCTATATATTTAGAAGCTACAAGTCAAATGAGAACATGGTGGCCATGTGGCACTAAATCACTGCTCCAGAGGAATCTGAGAAAGGCTAGTAGTATTGTCCGCAAACTGTTTATTCGTTTTCATATAGGGACTTTTTTTCCTTCCTAGATAAGGGGTAACAGTAGAAGGGAGTATTTGTAGCTCAGGGTTGAACTGTGGAATTCTTGGTGGTCTCTGAGCTTGGTTGCTTGTTTACAGACATTTCATTACCCAACTAGATAACATCATCAGTGTGAGTTGAGTGTGGGGTTTGCTGCTTATTTATATATAGTAGCTTGCCCTGCCAGTTTTCTTGACTATAAATATTTGCACACCATTCAAAAGAGACAATAAAAAACCTGGAAAGGAAACAAAAAGACTACAACTCATCTCCTCCAGCAGCCCACATACAGATAAACAGGGATCAGCACCAGACAAACAATGAGGCAGAAAACAATGCTCTAATCAAGGAACCACCAAGGAGGAAACCACACCCCTGCCAAAACTGGCAGGGCAAGCTACTGTATATAAACAGGCACCAAACCCCACACTCACTTGCACTGATGATGTTACCTAGTTGAGTAATGCAATGTCTGCATGGGGTAACACTAGACAATACAGGATTATTTTATCATGATTATGTATTGGTGCCAATGTTAAAGGGGTATCACAAAACACAACAGGAGAGATCCTTCTCCAGAGTGGTTTATAATCTAACCCAGTGTTTCTCAACCTTAGCAACTTTAAGATGAGTGGATTTCAACTTGCAGAATTCTCCAGCCAGCCATGCTGGCTGGGGAATTCTAGGAATTGAAGTCCACTCATCTTAAGTTGCCAAGGTTGAGAAACACTGGTCTAAACAATAGTTATAACTGGGGAAAATAGGGAAAAGGGAATGTATTCATTGCTCTCTGATGCATTTGAGGACTAAAGATGGTACAAATGGATTGGTGAGAAAAGACTGACCTAAGGATGTAACAGCTGGCCTTAGAGAGGTGTTGTTGTATGCAAATCAAGCCCAAAGTAGAAAAAAGAAATGGAATGTTCCAAACAGTGGTTCAGTATTTGAAATGGTCAGACAGATCAATATATTTTGTGCAAGAAAGTAATTTAATTTAATTTGATCTATTTTATACAGCCGCCCACTCCAGAGACTCTGGGCAGCTTACAAAATTCACAATTCACAGTATTTCTAACCTGTTAAAATGCCAAGAGTTCTTGTGGTTATCTAGTGTTTCCAACAGGCCTGCTGATTTCAGTGGGCAAGAAAAAAGGGAGTTGTTTTTTTTTCCAGGAACATGGGATACATTGAAAAAGAAGCATTTTTCCTGAAAGTGTTAAATGAACATCTTGCACTGAGTCTTTCCGGGGCTGTTTTTTTGTATCAGAGCCAAAGAAGCTTGGGGAAGAGTCTTCATGAATGTCATCAGGATTGTGTGGCATATAAATGTGCTAAATAAATAAGGAAGCCATTGTTTAATGGTAGAGCATCTGTTTTGCACCCAGAAGGTCTCAGAATCAACCCATGGCACCTCCAGGAGGTGCTGAAGAAATTCGCCATTAATGTTACAGTGCTGGGCTAGCTGAACTTGTGACCATGACTATTACAAGGAGGTTTCTTATGCTTCCCTGCTTCCTGGAAAATACAAAGAGAAGAATCAAGGAAAAGTCTGTGCCTGAAAAACAGCACCTAGGTATGAGGTGGGCAAAGTGAAGCAATTATTCTTGTGTTCATGCTGGTTGACATGAATTAGCTATCCAAGAAAGTTTACAGAAAAACAAATTGTGTTAACTGATGATCCTAGCAAAGATAGCATTTCATACTTTCCTGCTTTGAAACAATCCCCAGATGAAGTTCATGTGTGGGCTTTGGAGACATATGCACAGAGCTATGTGAGCTGAGAAACATTTCTATATGCTTCACTGTGTTGGGCTTTAAAGACTCCTGTACATGTGAAAGTCTTCTTATGAAAAAGTAGCAAATGTAATTTCAGATAGGCTTTCTAGAAAGAAATTCCAGGCTTAGCTTGTAGACAGGCTAACCACAGAAATGTTTTCTTAAAGAAAGTTGCTTTAAAAAATGTGTAGATGAGGAAAGTGCATGAAAATGCATGAGCACTTTCATGGTCTTTTAAAAAAATTGCAAATGGATGCAGAAATAGAGCTGAGCAAATGTAAGTTTGGGAAAAATGAGAAATTAAGTTAGATCAGAATGGACAGATTTGCCCATCCCTGCTATATGGAGCATTAGTTTGAGGGTCAGATGATTAACGTGTTCTTTTTCAAAAGGTATATAAAAGATTTATTTTTCATGTGCATATGAGAAAATAAGAAATCTCTGAAATGCTCTCTCCAGGATAATGTAAATTGCTATTTAGTTCTCAACTCTGTCAGTGGACTTCATTATCTCAATTATATTTTATTTTCAGATAAAATGTATGAAAATTCTGTGATGTTATTGTTCATAAAGTTTAGCATTTAAATACACAATTACATTTGGGATTAAAAAAAACAACAATCATCCAGTAGAGTGCTATGATTCCACCTTACTTTACCTTCATTGGCCATGCCACCACCTCCTCCCCCCCCCGCCCCCACAAGAAGGCATGCTTCCAAA
Source organism: Python bivittatus (assembly GCF_059951505.1). Lineage (NCBI taxonomy): Eukaryota > Metazoa > Chordata > Lepidosauria > Squamata > Pythonidae > Python > Python bivittatus. Next base: position 10,777,678 of record NW_028277054.1, on the reverse strand, counting down.
TTCATTTTTTGGCTTCATCCGTCTCTACATCTTTCTTAATGATGTCACTACAGCCTCTGTGAACACCAGAAACATTACTAGAAAAAAGAGCTAATGTTAGAGGTTGATGTCTGGCTTAGCAGAACACCAGATTTCTACTAATCTTTTCATTAAAAGAATGTATAATGCATACCTAACTTCCAGCAAGACAGAGAATCTCTCCAGTACCAACCACAATGTTGGTGGACGCATTGATATGGGGATAGGCACGGTAGTGCTTACAAGCACTAATTGGAGATTCGGACTGGCCTGAATCCCTATTCAGACTTGTGGCCTAGTGGCCATAAAAAAAAATAAAAAAAAAGACATTAAGGTGACATGAAAACAAGAGAATAAAACAAGAGCATAAAAAGTAACAAAGTCAAAATAGAGTTTGATTTTTTTAAATGTTATGGATGTTTATACTGCTTCAGTCTAGACTGAATCTAAGTGGAATAAAAAATAAGCAAAGACTCCTTCAAGTCAAGGTGACATGGAGAGGTCCATGTTGTTGCTATTCCTTCATTCTGGATTTTGTTTCCACTTCCTATTTAGCTATCTCAACCCCCACACCCACCCTTCCTTCCTCCCTCCCTCCCTCCTGCCTTGGAATCAGTCTTGGTACCTAGTGACTACATGGACACATCCATATGGTTTTCTTGGCAATGTTTTTCAGAAGTGGTTTGACACTGCCTTCTTCCTAGGGGAGAGAGATGGGGACTGGCCCCAAGTCACCCAGCTGGCTTCTTGCCTAAGGCAGGACTAGAACTCAGAGTCTTACAGTTTCTAGCCTGGCACCTCCAGTCACTACATCAAACTTGTTCTCAATAGCCCTAATTACTGAGTGTCTACATCTGAGGTGCCCTGTGACATTGAGGCCCAGGGTTTTCTATCCATCCATTGGTTTGTCTCTTTCTACCTCTGCTACAAATGAAAAGAAATGCCTGGGTTTCCAGAGCATACTAGACTAAAACAGGTCGAGCAATTCTAGGAATCATATTACAAGCATGAGGCCATCACATTAAGCTGTAATATGGTTTATTTGTTTGGTCCTCTGTGAATGTAACAATTGTATTTTGTAAACCTGGGTTTGTGCAAACCCAGCCAAGTATTTGGCAAGAACTGGGGCATAAGCAGCTGAAGAGTTTGCATCTCACAAAGGTAGCATACCGAACATATGTATAAATACATGCATGGGTGTGGGGGGATCTCACTTCTACTGAGCTATTTTTTTCCTAAGAGAGAAGCAAAATGCAGTATTTACTTTGCTAAAGTGCAAGCAGTGCAGAGCACTCTGCTGTGAAATAAACAACAGGGGATATTAAAATTCAATATGTAAAAGTAATGGAGTAATGAAAGATGTACAGCACTGTGTACAGCATGTATAACAAGGGCATGAATATTCCAACTGATAAATAACACACTTAGCAGACTGGTTTTCTGGGCAGAAGAAAAGGGCTAAGATGACTTGTCTCAACAGAAACTGGGGATAGGAGGATAAACCCAATCAAATTTTTTTGGAAACACTATAATTCATTACGGTAAACCTTTTGCCCTCATAAATTGATTAGGCATTAAGGTGCCACAAAAGCATTTGTTTTTGGTAAATCAAGTCTAGAAAAATAGAAAGTTGATTACTCCTACCTACATTTTTCTGATTTATTTCAGACTGCTTGGTTCTCACCAGCGTGACTGCTGAGCTATTCTTTCCTATTATTTTCTTTCCACCATGTTTTGGGAGACTTCCTAGCACAGCTCAATAGAAACTCTGTACCTGATAAGGTCCTATGTTCCTATCTGGAAGCTCTCCCATCTTCCCTCTAAGAATATAATTTGTTGCAGATTTTCTTCTTCCTCCTCCATCACTTTTTTTCTGGATTTTAGCCACCTTGAGTAGTTTGGGGAAAATAGATCCCTTGCAAATGATTTTGTAAATCATTCATTGGCTTTCTCACTGCTATGATCAGTCAACATTGCTATGATCAATCCATCTCTCTGGTCTGCTCAGTTTCCAAGACACTAGAATCATAGAGACAGATACCACTATTGAATAGTGAGTGGAGGTCTGATTGTGACCAAGCTAAACTCCATAGCTCCATTTCCTGATAAAGATTTGTCAGGTACTCTGCCAGTGGATTGAACAGTAGTTCAGTTGTGAAGACATGTTAGTGAAGCGGGGGGGGGGGGTGTTCCCCAGAACTAAGGGATGGGTCCTGTTGAGGCACATGATCCTGAAGTTTCTATGAGCGCTATGAGTTTAAGTCCAAGGATGAGTGCTGTGTGGCTTTCCAGATATTGTCAAACTCCATGTCCCATTCACTCTAGTTAATATATCCAATGCTAAGAATGATAGTAGTTTCAATTCAGCAACGTTGCCCAACCCAATGGCTGATCCCAGAAGACTCTGAGAGGATCTATTTTCCCGGCTCCTCATTCATTGCTGGGCGTGTGATGAAGTCTTTCTTTTTGTGGTGAGGTCTTCCTTTAACAAAGAAAGACTTTGTTAAATTGCATCCCTGGGATCTAGTAAATTCCAACCGTAGCCTTTCCATGCTTCCTTTAAGTTGAGTAGGAAATCATGGCAAGGTCCTACAAAATCCAAACGGTGGGAACCAGGATCAGCAAAACTCCTCATTATCCAACATGGAAACTTTTACCATTAAGAATACATTTATAGAACAGCTGACTGGTAGATGTGGGTAAATTTCTGAAGTGCAGGGTTTTTAAATTAAGACCAATACCTTCACTATGCAGAAGGTTAATGCCACCATCATATTGCCAGGAATCAGATGGAGTTTTCCTTTCCCATTGTTTGCATGGTCCTGGGGAGTTGAGTAGATCAATGCTAATGACTCACAGTTAAACTGATACCAAAAAGGAGTGCAGACCTTTTTTCCTATTCAGCATTTAAAAGTCATCAGTAAGGAAACCTTTATAATGTTAGTGGTTTCTGTTTTCTTGAGGAAATTCTACCCTCTGAGTTAATCAGATAAATCAAAGGCAAACAATGCAGCAGAGAATGTTATTATTTTTCAATAGGTTTCTAGGCCTGGCTTCTAAATCTTGGATTTTAATAATGGGACTGTGTGCATTCAATATTTGCTACACTATGTGGGGTTTCAGAGAAGTACATGAAAATTCTGACTGACATATTTGACTGCTTGCAGCAGTAAATCTAGGTCAGAAGAGGTCTTATGGGAAAGAATTGTTCCTTTGGACTGCTCCTGACCATCCCATGTGAATGCATGGAATAACATTTCCTGCTTCATGACTTCAACTGGCACATTATGGGCTCAGATCTTAAGCAGGTAGAGATAGAATCTTGGTAACCAAACCATTATGTACCTGAGGTCAGGAATAAATCAAGATGATTGATTATTTAGCTCATGTGAGGTTTCGGTCTAAGGAGTATCAACTAGGTCATCTCTTAAAAAAAAAAAATACAGAGCAACTAAAATCATAAGATTAGAATACAATTATCCTGTAGTTCTAATAATTTGATATGACTTTCAGCTCATATCCATACAAAAATGGAGCTGAAATGTGCATACCTGAGCTCATTTTATGTTAAAATGGGGGCACAATGTTCTTTTACAATAAAATTCTTACAGGATGAATACCTCATGCATAAAAAAAAGTCCATTTTGTCGTGAAAAAAGGTGTTTAGAAATAATGTGGGTTATTATGTATCTTATCTTTTAAATTGTAAATAGATATGGAAATAGCTCACAATGGACATGCATTAACATTCAAACTTGACATGGACCAAAAGTAGACTAAAGCTTCATCCGTTAGAAGCATCTGAAAATTACTTCAGAGTGTCTTGATCTGGGCTGGGAATCAGATGAGACAAACTCATGAGGACATAGTGGAAAAAATGAGATTGCTGGGACATGTCTGTGCTGTAGTTAGATACCAGTTAGACTCACGTCCCAAAGAAGAGGACAGAATGTTTGGCTTGGTGGGGAAAATCCTGTCATTGTCTAAGAACACAATTAAGTAAATTATCATAGATAGGATTCCAGGCTACCAGTCTTCTAGATCCCATTGGTTGTTCAAATAAAGCTATCTCTTGAGTAAGGCTATTACATTTGCCAGCTAAACTTCATTTTTTCCCCTCTCTTATAAATACTTTTCCCTTTGATATTTACTTGTGGCTTATGATAATCATCCAGTTATTTTATTTCTCCAAAATCCTCCAAAATGCATCCTATTCTCCAACAAACTTTCAAAGGAGAAGGCCTTCTCTCTCTGTAAGCTCAGCAACGTGTCATTGTCTTTATGGTTATTTCTTCAGCAAGTCAAATTTGTGAAATTAGAGATCAACTCCTTTCTGTAATGCATGCCTCAGTAAATTCTCCATCTGAAGTTCATAGAGGCAGATTAAATCCTCTGTGCTGGAATATATTTTAGCTCTGAAAATTCCAAAAGACCATCAGTGGAACAGTGGGTAGTGGCAAATTAGTCTTAAGCTGAATTTGTGGAGTTGCTTTTGTCCTAGTAATTTATTTAAGGAATGATATTGAAGTACTATTTGGATCAGACAAACTGCCGACTGACAAATGTGATTGAGAGACAATATTTTACTGTTAGAGGCTTAATTCCCAGGTACCAGAGGACTAAGCTCCCTTGAAAGACTAAAGAATAAGCTGTGAGTTATTTTCCATATCAAGTCAGAAAAGACAAGCTGGGTTGGAATAGTGCAAATGATCTTGGAAATTCTCCCTACCTGACTGTCCAACTGGATTTAGAACATCTTTAAATCTAGCTGATGTGCCTCCTCCAAAAATAATAGACCAAAACCAAAATCTGAATTGCATTTCAAGGTAAACAAATTTAAATTAAATCCATTTAGATGCAATTGCCTATTCCCATAAATTGAATCATTGTCTCTTCTCTCTTCTTCAAAGTTTTGCCTGTGACGTACACTTTCATGGGTTCATAAAGCACTTTTAACCACATCCGTTGTAGAATAGAAATTGTACATCCAAAACATTCCATACTTTGTTTTCACCTTGGTTGAGTTGGGCGGGGGGGGGGAGGGGCTTAACATGGCATCCTTGAAACCTAGGAAGGTATTTCATTCTAAGTACAGTATAGGAGGAATTCAATCATATTTGAAACACTTAAGGCAATTAGACATTATTGGGTAAAACATTAAAAGTTGATTTGAATTTCCATGAGAAATTGACAATCTACAACATACCTTATTTAAAAATGGTGAGGGTTTTTTTTTCTTTATAATGTTCTTACACAACTCCTCTTGTGGGAGGTTGGGTTGTTACTTTGGTAATGGAACACTTGGTTGTTTTTCGACAGACTTGTGTTCTAATTTGCTTTATTAATTTGCCATCATTTCCTCTGCTGATGAGGTTATCTAGGAAGGATATCAGAGGAAATGATGGCAAATTAGGAACACAAGTCTATCGAAAAACAACCCACAATAGCCAAGTGCTTCACAAGAGGAGCTGTGTAAGAACATTATTCAGATGAGCACAAATGCACTGCAGCAACCCAGAACACCAGAAAAAGGAAACAGACCGCCTAAACAACATCTTCCAACTAAATGGATACCCACGCAACTTTATCAAAGTGCCTGACCACTCAACCCTCTACAGCACAACCAACACAAGCTATGAAAAGAATAATGTCATACATCAGAAACATTTCAGAAACAACCAACAGACTATTACAACCACACGGCATCACTGTAGCACATAAATAAAGCCCTCCAAAACATCTTAAGTAAACCAAAAGGCCCAGTAGCCCAAGAAGGAAAAACAGGAGTCATCTACAACATACAATGTAAAGACTGTAGCAGCCACTATGTAGAACAGACAGGCAGAAGACTAGCACAATACATCTATGAACACCAATTAGCAGTCAGAAAACAGGATGAAAACTCAGTCTCACAACACATGGACAGACTCAACCATAGTTTCAACTGGGAAACTGTGAGCATCCTAAACCAAGCTAAATCCAAAAATGCTAGGAAATTCCTTGAAGCTTGGCACTCAGACACATCAGCCATCAATAGATAGATAGAAATAAATCACATTTATACACCATTCAAAATAGACAATAAAAAAGCTAAGAAGGAAACAAAAAGACCAGAACACTCAGCCTCCAGCAGCCAATACCCAGATAAGTATGGATTAACACCAGACAAACAATCAAGCAGAAAACAATACCCTAATCAAGGAACTACCAAGAGAAAAACCACACCCCCACCAACACTGGCAGGGCAAGCAACTGTATATAAACAGGGAACAAACCCCACACTCACTAGCATTGATGATGTTATCTAGTCAGGTAATAAAATGTCTGCAATCAAACAACCAAGCTCAGAGAGCACCAAGGACTCCACAGTTCAACCCTCAGCTACATATATTCTCTTCTATTAATGCTAAATATGTTGCTTATGATTTGAAAACTAGGTTAATCCAACAAAAAAGTCTTGGGGGAGCGGGAAATTATTGGATTCCTCACAGACGTTTGAAAAAGATTGGCTATTGCCCTTCTTGTGTTGGAGATGTAATATATTTGAAGGAATATAATGTGATTGTCTCCTTTAGTCATTCATTTCTGTGTTGGACCATGTGCTTGGGAGGAAGGTATGTTCAAAGATGTTAATGTACTATTTAATTATATGTCCAAAACATGGGGTTTTAGATGAATCACCCCTGGACTGTATCCCTGGAAGGGCCTTTGTGTAGCAGACTCTTAAGGTTGACTTAAATTGGCACACAGGCTGGAGAATTCTGGATGTTGAAGTCCATACAGCTTACATTTGCAAGTTTGAAAAATGCTGGCTTAAATGAAAGGGGACTCTTTTTTCAATGAATGTGCTTCTGTGGATGCATTCACCCAAGGTCAAAGGGCCAAAGTTGAGCGTATTTGCTCCCCTCTGCCCCCGCTCCAAAGAACAAAAATCAAGGGGCAAGAAAAAAAATTCTGATGGATATACTTATTTAACAACAATATACTGATAACACTCAATTAAGGGTTGGAAACTTGGTGAAATGACTGTCTTCAATGATCTTCTAAATGCCAGGCTGGAGGGAGCTTTACAAGCCTCTGAATATATCTAATGACACTCAAAAGAGTCCCTTAGGGTTTTTCAACTCTGATTTGGTGGGCAGCCAAAAAAATTTGAACAGCTTTATTAACTCAGACCCAGCGAAAACTTCAAAACCACCTCCTGCTCTCTTCAGCACACTCTCTCATTCCACACGTCTCCTTGATCACAACATAATGCCCTTCTGAGATATGGTTCATTCTTTCCCCTTTTTCTTTCATGCTTTCAGAAAACAATTCTTCTGCCCCTACTTCACTTCAAATATGATCCCTTCTTCTCATCCTTTCCCCTTTGGCTCAGTTTCTATTCCTTCTCTCTCCTCACATTCATCTTTCTTTTCTGCTTTGTCTCATTCTCCTCTCTCACTTCTCTCCTTCACTTCCCATCAATCAAACTCTCTCTTCCCTTTCTTGGCTATCTGAGCATTCTGTTTAGTGGAGGTCCACCTGTCAAGTGAACTGAGAAACCCTAACACTTTAGGCCCTTCCTACTGGATGGTTTCCAATCTTTAGCATTTTATTTCAGGTGATAACATGGATCCCATGTCAAGAGAAAATCATAACAGAATCCATTGGCTTCAACAGGATGAAATTTGCTTGCAAAGTTACTCTACCTGATGGATCATTGGTCTGGACTTATAAGATTCTTGCATTCCATCATCAACCTCAAGTCAAAATGCATTGCATATCACTCACATGTAAACCGTTATGAATGTCTTCAATTGATCAGGAGCAACTGCTGGGTAGATATTCCCAACTAGAGTAGTGAAAATTGGGCTAGGAGAGTCTGACCTCATAGAAATCTGCTTCCAATATTCCTAAGGGCTTTCTGTAGGACATTGACAGAAAAAAGTACTTGCAGGTGATCAATTTAATTTATTTTTAAACAATAGTCATTTCCATTCATCTTTCCCCTACCTTCTTTCCCTCCCAATGATTTCAGTGCCTTGAACCACAGACCTCCTGATCCAAAACATTTAGACGATCTAAGCAGATTTCTTACTATTGTTAGTTTTATCCTGACTGGGTTTGATTTGCTAGAAGCAAGCAGTGAAAAAGCCTTTGAAGTTTAGCTTGGATAAATTCATCCCAAGACAAGGGAAGTACAGAGATGCTACATTGAATTATGTTACATTTACAGTAGAATTTCTTTCTGTTATTTAATCACATCAGAGGCAAATTTATCCATTGAGTGGAAGAGAGGTTTCTCCACTCCTCTTCTGAAGTCAGCTAATCCTGAAAAAAAAAGTTCTTATAGGGTCCTGGAGGTTATCACTGAGATGGCACAAGGCTATCAAAAGTAAGGGCGTTTTGAGCTTTTCCATATACTGAAATGTAAAAGTGGCAAACTGATATCTTTTCTGGACTAATTCTAGAGGCTATGGTAATAGCAAAAAAAGTGTACAGCAGTGACTAAGGAACTATTGCATCCATGCAGTAAGAGTGTATGACAATGGTTAGAATATGAGGCTAAGTCTAAAATTGAAAAAAAAATCATTTCACATTTTTGCTTGTGCACACAAGTAGCATCTGGGTTCAACCATTCTTGCTCAGCTTCCTCCAACTTCCAGGGTTATTGTGAGAATGAAAAAGGAGAAGGGGGCTTGTTATCAGCCCTTGCCTCAGAGAGGCTGCTTGGTTGTGCCCAACAGTAGTACCAGATTTGGTTCTGGTCACTGGTGGAAATTAAGCTTTACTTGGGTAAGCCTAGAATCCTTTCTAATTTGGTTTGGAATGTATCCAGAATCAATCCACAGTCCATAACCTCCCACCCAATCCAATCTTTTCAGATTACAAGTTGAACTAAAAGTGCTTATAGTGGCACTTATTTTATCCATTGAAATATGGTCTTATTTTTTTCCTTCAGATGTCATTCTCTTCTCTTCAGATTATAGCATTAACAATATTTTGCCGAGAACATTTAACTGAGTTTTCTTATACATCCAAGCAAGAGAGACACCTGTATTATTGGATGGAAGATCACACAGAAAGTTCTCAGCTGTTAAAATGCTCTCATCTATGAATCAAAGCAGGTGAGGTGACCACCTGCCTGCAGCAGGTTTAAGCCTTCGACTGCTAATAAAATTGGTGACTGTTTACTATCTCCTGAATTATAGGCAGCATAATTTAATTGGCTGCTGAGAAGCAACAGTGGAAAGAGTCTGTCAACTTGTGAGCCTTCCAAATTCATCTGGTTGGTCATTGTGGGACACAGAATACTGGACTACATGACCAATGGCCTGAACCAGCCTCAGAGCTCTTATGTTCTTCTGAATAGCATAGCAAAACATGGGTTTGGCCACAGCTCAGTGCCAGAAATATTTGTACAATTAAACAAAATTATAACCCGTCCTCTTTGGAATGAGATGATATATAACCATACTCTCCAATCAATAATTAAGGGACGGGGAAAATTGTCCTGAAACAGGTTTTGCCTAAGCTCCTTACAAAAATAAAATTTATGACATTAAAAAAACAAATTTAGACTCCAGTGCAATACCCACCTCATCCATATAATATTGGAAAATTATATTTACCTTGCACCTTAATTTAAATCCATTAATATCTTTTGTACCTGTTCAGCCATGTCATCTTGTATATTAGCCAGAATGAAGCATCCATTGACTCATGAGCTGAAAAAACTAGCATGCTTAAGCAAACAATTTTTTCCTTAATGCATTCAACATTTCAGTTTGGTGAGTTGCTTAGAAATTATTGCTAAGAATACAGAAAGGGACAGAAAGAGGGTTCATATATTAAATGTATAATTAAGGATGAAAGATAGTTGGCTGCAGTTTTCATTTCCCTTTGCCTCTTTACCTTCTTCCACCAAAGTTGCTAATGCACCTTTATATTGTTGGAACTCTGAGACAGGATTCCAATATCACATTAAACAAAAGTGCAATTTGTTTGGTTTTACATCGTTTGTAAACCATGGTTTATGGCTTAGGGTGTTATACCAACCCATCCAATTCTGATTTATTTAATAAGCCATAAATAAACACACCACAGCTCCAAGTATACTGATAGAGTGTGATGCTTTACTTGAGTGATTTTGTTTTACAAATGCAGCCTTTCTCAACCTCAACAACTTTAAGAGGTGCGAACTTCAACTCCCAGAATTCCCCAGCCAGTATGCTGGCTGGGGAATTCTGGGAGTTGAAGTCCACACCTCTTAAAGTTGCTGAGGTTGAGAAACACTGTACTAATAAACATGGTGAAAAGCCACCCTGAAAAGAATATTGATACATCTGATCAAATGCTGAAAATTGCTGCAATAGTAAGTTACTTGTTAGTGATTTGGCCATGATTTTGTATCCTCCACATTTCCCAGGCCTAGCATAATTCTGAGGCATAGTGAGAGATGGATAGTGGTAGAGGCCACACGCATGAACAAAATGTAGGAAATTTGGGAAATACGTGAAAAAAGATCTGCAGGTCTTTCTTCAGGTGGGGGAATAAAGCAAGTAATTCCAGAAACAATATCTGGAGTGACAATGGCAAGGAAAATGGACAAGGTTTGGAGATATATGGGCATTTCTGAAATAAATAACCAGGGCACAAGTTGTTCTCACTCTTTTCAAAATGGATACAGGAATGTCTTCAGCAACAAAATGAAAGCTTTTCAGATAGACTTGAACTCTGAATCTGTTAAATAATTATTTAAGGAATCTCAGTGGAGTTTTTCCTTTTCTGTTGTTGTTGCTGTTATCCATGCAGTTTTGGCTGCAAGAGAAGGAGGAATAAAATCTTACTTTTCTTGCAGTTTTTTTCTTTAATCTGAAGCTTGCTCTGAATGGAGAAGCCATGGGAGACAGCTCAGCTCACTCCACTCCTCCTCAGCTTTTGCATTCTTCGACAAAAACAGACAGTCCTATTGTTCCTTCCCTTACCGGAAGATGGGGGAAGAAAATTAATAATACCTTTTAGCAAAAGCATGCTTTCTGAAGAAAACATTTACCTGTTACAACAGAACTGGATAAATACAAAAATACACAGGGCATTTAGGATGACATGCAATTAAAGGATTAAAAATTCATATGTTTGATGAGAGAGAGGCTTGAAATCACTAAGCCGTTAACAACATGGAATGAAAAGAGAACTTATCTATTTGTTCAACCACGCTGTTGGGAAATGCCAGATAGGTCCCTTATCTTTCTTGAATGGTTACATTTGCACACAAAGCAGATGTTCATGCTTTGCTGGTGGGAGAATGTTTCTTATCTCAGTTGCCAAGGGGAAATTTCTCTACCCTTGTCTCTGCATTTCAAGGAAGGAGAACCTTGCCACACTGATCTCCAGTAAAGCAAAGAAAACTAGTTTCTGGATAGTCATAGAGAGAAAAGTATCAAATTATCATTCAAGGCTCACAAGAAATTGTAATGTATTTTGGAAACATAGTTTGGGAAGTGGTCAAAAAATAATTTCTATGGGTAGAAGTGGTCACACACTGAAAATTCATTAACCACCCCCCACACCTTGATTTTTGTCTCTCACTTCCACTTAATTTCATTCATGAAGAGAGGCATAGGAATCATAACCCTCCAAATATTACAGAACTACAAGTTGCAGGTAGATGGGGAGGATAGGTAAACTCTGCCCCCCTTCTACTTATAGGAGCTGGATCATAGAGGAGATTAAGAAGGGAGGTATTGTTTTTAGAAGTCTAAATACAGACTTCTAAATATGATATAGATCATGTTTATTAAATATAGATCATGTTTACTAATCAGTCTCCAAATACTAACAGGTGATGGCTAGGAAAGTAGCTCAAAATGGTATCCCTACATCTACTCAAAAATACTTTTAAAGAACGTTGCTTATTTAAGTTGCTTAATTTTCCCATATGGGATTGTAAAACTGTAAATATGAGATTCATAGAGCAAATATCTATGTACAGTCACACATACTAATGACAACAGGTACAACTACCAACCTTAGAGCTGACAATGAAGACATCAAAATCGAAGATAGCTTCTGCCTTTTAGGATCAACCATCAACAGTAAAGGAACAAGCAGTCAAAAAATACACCACAGAATACACTTGGTAGGGCAGCCATAAAGGCCTTGGAAAAGATATTAAGATGCCATGATGTGTCTATACTTGCAAAGATCAGAATAATGTAGGCAATAGTATCCCTAGTGAAACTCTATGGATGTGAAAGTTGGACTTTGAAGAAGTAGGATAGAAAGAGTATTGACATTTTTGACCTTTGATATTAGAGAAGACTCCTGAGACTACCATGGACAGCGAGGAAAACAAACATGATTGTGTTATAATTAGACTTGTTGAAATCAATGAGACTTAAATTAATCATGATCCTTGAAATCAATGAGACTTAAATTAATCATGATTCTAGAAATCAAGGCCCCCAAAATGAAAGTCTCCTTCACAGGTAAGAACATCTTCTGGAAACTAGAAAACACATTGCAGAATAGCACTGGTCTCGGAGGACTTTCTTGATCAAATCACCAATAATTCCCTGTTTTCTCATTTTTCACCCACCAACCCCCCAAATCCACAAACTGTCTCTTGATCTTGGGATGTGATAGTTATATTTAACACAGAGGAATAAATGTAATTTATTTCACTTGCCGGTTACATATTGTACTACCATTAGTCATGTTCTCCTTTCACACATGGGACTTTTCTGTTCTATTTCAACTGACTAAAATGCCACAATTTAATCCCAGGTAGACCATTCTTCAACAGTTCAGACTATGGAGCCATGAGATTTATAAAATCTGTGTGATTTATTTCATTTCAGCCCATTTTTTCACTATGCAGTAAGGACACTAGAGTAATTTCCCTGACCACTTGTTTCTGACTGATTATTATTCAACCCAGCCACATCAAAGTGAATATTAACTCTTGGGTTATTGTTGTCAGGGGTGACATTATACAGGGATTAAATGGCATGATAAGAATGCTGCAATATAATCCATTTGACTTTGGGGACATTTTCTCAGTCAAACGTGTTAGAACATACATTCTTGGTGAAATGCTTTGCTTTAGTGTTCATGGGAAACACCGGCATATTTTTATAAATAAGTGGCTTCTTTATGGGAAGAGTAGAGCTTATGAATTTATTTCCAGCATATAGTCACTGGACATTTATAATGGTCTGTTCAGCCTTAACATGCACCTTTAGAGTATTTATTTGCTAGGGGGAGCAAATTTCTATAGATTGCAATTGGTCAGACAACTCAAGCCATTTCTTCAGACAGTACATTTTTTTACTGATTTCAGTTTTGTGAATGAATGAAGGTAGGAGAAACATGACTGTTTTTAATATTTCATTAAGAATTCCCTCTTCTCCAATATCAAGTGTCCTATTTTGCGTTCTCTGTTATTTCAGTTCTGCTCAAGCAACATCAACAATGCAATATGCTTTCATTTTTGAAAAGGCTGATTTTTAAATTAAGATATTGCCAGATTTAAAATGTCAGGGTTAACATGGACAAGGCAAAGAAAGTCCAATTTAGAAATTGTATTCATAATGATTTAGTCTGGATTGTGTAGTAATTTAGTTCTGACAGATACCGTCCTCAAACAGCCATCTTATGCACCTACAAACTCAGAACAATGTTCATATGTAGAGAATGGTCAGGATGAGATTCAGCTGCCTAGGCACAATAGACAGATTGATCAGATTAAGTATTTTGAGGAAGATCTTGCTGTTAAACTTCTGTATTTCATTTTCCAAAGCGAAAGGACAGTTAATTCCTCCCTCCCTCCCTTCACAATCAGATGCTACAGCAGCAGCAAGAGTCTTGGCAGTCATTGTTCATAGAATCATAGGTTGAAAGGGACCTAAGAGGTCATCAAGTCCAATTCCCTGCACACTGCAGGATTCTGTACACCATCTCCGACAGACAACTATTCAGCCTCTGTCTGAAAACCTCCAGTGAAAGGGAAAAAAACACTCCTTGCAGTAACCTATTCCACTGATCAACAGTTCTTAGTGTCAGAAATTCTTCATAATGTCTAATCTGTATCTACATCTTTGAAGTTTCACCCCATTAGTTTTAGCTCCTCTGGAACAAATGAGAATAAGTCTAAACACTCTACAGCCCTTCAGATAGTTAAAGACAGCTATCATGTCCCCTCTCAATCTTCTCTTCTGCTGTTCAATGCTAGTGTCCTTCTAAGACATTATACCATGCTGAGTCTAGTGTCCTTCTAAGACATTATACCATGCTGAGATGGGAAGCCTCTAGGCACCAGGAGCCCTTAACCCATCAATCTGGTTTTGCAGGGTCCTAATGGGAGTTGTAGCAGACAAACAGTGCAGAAAGAAGGTGAAAACATGGGAGGGAGGAGCTGCACCGCTGCTGCCGCACCACTCTCTTTCTTCTTCAGAATTAGTGATCGCCTGCCAGATTTCCTCTTCTCCTCTGATCAGCTGGAATATGGAAATGGGGAAAAAAGAAACCAGACCTTGAAGAGGAAGCAGAGTCCATCTGCTTTCTCTTTCCTTGAGCTCCCTTTCACCACATGGGTAGAAGCAGCCACATGATTGTCCTTCTCCTTTTCTTCTACCTGCCCCACCAATTGCCAAAGACTGGAAGGGGTTCGGTATGTGAGTTTTTTCACCATGAAGATTCCCACCAGAGAGAGTTTCTGGGGGCCAGAGAACACTTCTTACACCTCTGCATTGTTGGGGGGGGGGATGGTGGCTGAGCTGAAGCAAGCTAGCAGCAATGAATATTCAAATAAAATACAACAGAGAAGGATGCTTTTTAGCAAAGTGAGAAACATCCTTAGGAGCAAAAAGTATTCTGAGAAATCTCCTTTCTAATTAAAACCCAGTAGGAAAACAATACGGCTGGCATTAAGCCATGACTGTACCAAGTAACAGCTTTAGATGGAGTGTTGGAACGTATGTTGGATACTCTCTGCAGAGAGGTGGTATTAGATCCCCCTAAGAAATCTCCCAAAGTGGCCTAGAGAAAGAAACCAAAAACTAATTGTTGTTCTTTAATTTTGGATGCATAGACTAAACTGTGCATACATTAGTTATCCAAAGCTTTCATGTATTCAAATTCATTCTCTCCATTCTCAAGGCTTACATCGGCAGACAAATAGCATTTAATCTTAAAAAGAAATACTCTTCTGTTTATCTGAGCCTACGTTTATTTCAAGACTATTTCCCTAAGCTATTCTGATAAATTCATCACCATTCATAAACAGATACATAATGATCCTTAATAACATGAAGGGGTTTTTTAGTAGGATTATTTCTCTTGTCTCTGTTGCATTCACATACATAGTATTTTAGTTAAAGTACATTCTTTGCCATATGTTTCTCTCAAGGTCTTACAGGGGAACAATGATTAGTTATGATTGAGCAACATAGCTGTGAAATTGCCTTAGCCAACAGCAGGTTGCTCTTCGTATCAAAAATGTGAACGAAAGCAGTGTGTTTCAGGGTAATACAATATACCACTCACAGTGTGATCCCAGAGAGTTGGGCTCAGAAATCCATGCCCTTTCACAAGTTTCCTAGATTCTAATAACTCCCGTCATTCTCAATCAATCCATTCATAACTAGAGGTTATCCCTGATACTTGCCAATTCTCCATTTTCCACAGGGGTTTCAAAAAAGGCTCCTTTGCAGACTTTTCTCCCAACACTCTCTAAATATACAGTATATACTTAGGGTGGCCTCCATTCCCACATCATATAGTCATGGAATAACACAAGGTTTGGAAAATTATCAGCTACCATCCCTGCATAGCTCATCCCTGAGAAAGAGTTGGTGAATTCTTTGTCCACCAAAAGGCTAATTTTCAGAGCTTATTAAGACAGAATTCTAGTTTTATCCACAACAATAACATCTCCAAATAGAGCACTGATTTCCTCCAGAAAAAGAAATGGCAACTATTCACTTACAGCAACTTGTCCTTAGTCCAGTTGGTCCCCTTCCTGGAATCTGGTGCTTGGTGGAGATAAGTGGGGTGTCAGTGTAGAGGAAATGGCCCTGAAGGACAGGAGGAAGAACTACTACCAAGCAAACAGTCAGATAAAAGGGGCCAGAGCCCAGCCAAGAAACTAGTTTGAGTAAACGTCCCTCCCTAGTTCACACAAAGATAAAGTGGGGGAGGGGGAAGCAATTGATCCTAACAAATAATCATATTTATAGAATCCTAAACAAATTATATGAAGTACCACTCACCCTTAAGATACAGTATAGCTGTTAAGGTATGAATATTCACATACAGTTCTGAAAAAATGACCTGAACTATTGTATTGTCGAAGGCTTTCACAACCGGAATACGATGGCTGGTGTGGGTCTTCCGGGCTGTGTGGCCGTGTTCTGGAAGTTTTGTTTCCTAACGTTTCGCCAGCATCTGTGACCAGCATCTTCTCAGAGAGAACTGCTCCTGTCTGTGCTCCTGCTCTTTGAAGATGCCGGTCACAGATGCTGGCGAAACGTTAGGAAACAAAACTTCCAGAACACGGCCACACAGCCCAGAAGACCCACACCAGCCACCTGAACTATTATTTACAATTTTGAACTGTACAGCACAGTCTCACCAAAATTTGTTCTTAAATGTAATGCAGTTCCAGTAAAAACATGATTCACTTGTTCATCAAGTTTCTATTGGAAAATAAACTGAAGAATCAACCCCAAACTCTGTATCCCAGAAAAACATAACCATAAGAAAAACTTGCCAGTCCTTTCTTAATCTTCTAGCTTTCCTCCCCCTACATAGATGGCTATCAAGATACATTCAATATTCCAAGTGCCTCCTGAATGAATTGATAATGTTGGGGACATTAGCAGTGTTGAACATGTTGATATTTCTGAAACCACAGGAGTTTGTTCTGATTTATACAGTGACGCCCCAAAAGGGAAGGGGGGAAATTAGTCACTGATATAGAACAGTGACAATAGGACCAACCCAAGGACCTCAAAGTCATTAAGGCCCCATTGAAGAGACCAGGTTAGGGTTTCACAGTTGTGATTTGGTGGGCAACTCCCCCCCTCAAACAGAACACCCCATCCAAATAAATAAAAGGAGAGAGAGAGATTTGGGTGGGAAAGATAAACGTAAGAAAAAGAGAGACAAGAAAAAAATATGTATCTCAGAGAGGAGGAAAAGATACTGAGTACACAGGCGAGTGGGTATAGTAGGGAGGAGTGCGAGGAGAAGGGGTTGTATTCAGTGAGGAGGGAGAAAGGAATTGTTTCTGGTGGGGATACACTCTCCCAAAAAACAGGGAGGGAATATGCCACCCTGGGAGATATTAGGATGTGCAAGAAGACCTGTTGGATGAAGGAGTATACTAAATAGAGCAAGCGGTGGCTTTGAAGTTTTCACTGGGTCTGAGTTAATAAAGCTGTTCAAAGTTTTTTGGCTGCCCACCAAATCAGAGTTGAGAAAACCTAAGGCACTCTTCTGAGTGTCATTAGATACACTCAGAGGCTCATAAAGCTCCCTCCGGCAAGGCATTTAGAAGATCATTGAAGACAGTTATTTCACCAAGTTTCCAACCCTTAATTGTTATTAGTATATTGTTCTCTTTTATATTTTAACACGTTGTAACCCCTCCAGAGTCTGTGGATTGGGCAGGATATAAAAGTAGTTAAATAAATATATCCATCAGATTTTTTTTTCTTGCTCCTTGATTTTTGTTCTTTAGAGGGGGGACAGAGGGGAGCAAATACCCACAACTCTAGTCCTTTGGCCCTGGGTGGAGGCATCCCCAGAAGCACATTCATTGAAAGAAGATCCCCAGGGAGCCCCCCACCCACCCACCCAGTGAGCTCAGTTCTGGAACAATCAAGCAAAGGCACCCCTGTAGCCTTGGGAGAGAGGAGGGAGAAAGGGGTGCTGCACCCTAAATAATTCTATGTTCTCTAAACAGCCAGCCAGTTTGGTCTAGAGGAGCCTTTCTCAACCTCAGCAACTTTAAGATGTGTGGACTTCAACTCCCAGAATTACCCAGCCAGCATTAAACTTGTTGCAATGGCAAATCACTTCTAAAAACGTTGCCTAGAAAATTTCATGGACTTCACCATGTAGTTTCCAAGAGACATTTCTGATTCAAAAGCCAAAAAAAAAAAAGTGACATTGCTCGCCCCATATAAGTTACTCACCCCACATTCTCACGTGGGGTGAGATGAGATATAACCAACCCTAGAGGTGGATGGTGCCTGGAAGACGCTCCCTGAGCCTAATACTTTTTACTTCACCATCCATATCTTGGAAGATATTTATTATTTGTAAGAATATTGTTATACTGTATTTTAATTAATATTTATTCTTTTACCGTAAATCGCCCAGAGTTGCTTCCAGTGAGATGAGCAGTGACAAATGTGAAATATCAATAAAATAAAATTATGAAGTGACACCAGAGGACTTTGGGTTCTAGTAGTAGCCAAGAGGATATTATTTCTATTCTCTCCATCCAATTTCTTCACAACCTGAATTTTTGTATCAGTCTCAATCATGTCTTAGTTACTTGATTTTGCTTTGTTCCTTTTTTTAAAAAATCCCTTATCATTGTTAATTTTCCTTGTAGGGAAGATTTCTAACCCGTTGAGCATTTTGGCTAGCCTTCTTCCAGTTCCAATTTGTTTTTGAAGAAGCAGCAGCTCCAACACTGAGGTTCCACAACTGTCTTAACATGGTGGCTGAATTGCCCCACCCTTGTGATTGACACAGTATTTTGAGCTGTAAAATGAAATGCGCCGCGCATAAAAAAAAACAAATGAAGCTTCAATCACATTTCACAGATGCCATCTTAACTTTATTGGCTACACCTTGTGTTATATTTTCATTGGTTTAAAGCAGAACATGAAGTTCTGAAAAGACAAGGAGGCATTAAGGAACAGATCTCCATTTCCAGGTAGAAAATGCCCACCAGGACTTGCTCCTTCAACACCAACTGTTGCCTAGAACCTGGATGTTTTCTTGCATTTAGGAAAAAGTGTTGCAAGATGTAAAAACACCAACCATCTTACACTTTGACTCTATCATGCTTACCCTTTAACTGCACATGCTGATAATTAAATTTCTCCATGCTTCTGTTTCACCTCAATAAATATTGTCTATAAAAATCAATTGGCATTTACTGTACTTAATGTATCATAATGATTCTTATAAATCTAAATTATCCTTATAAATCTAAATTAAATGCCTAGGTTTAAATGTATTTAAGAAGTTTAATTAATAAAGTGTTACTGAGTAACCATTACTAATCTGTTTACTTCAAGCTTGATTTCCATTTCCAAAGGATTTATTTTTTGGCTGCACATATGGGAGGGTTGAAGTGGAAAAGTGTTAAGGCTTCTTTTTGAAATCATTTATGCAGGTTTCCTTAATTTGCCTTAAAAAAAAACCCTATCAACTTGCTATTTTTTTTTTCCTTTTCATCTTCAGGATATTTGGACACTATTGGAAATCATAATGTTTGGCCAAAAGATGGATTGACTTTGAATGTCAGCAAACTTCTGGTTCTAGGCAAAATGCCAATGATAATGAGAACTAGTAGTGTGGCAATACCACAGAGCTAGTACTTAGAAAGTTTGGGAAGACTTCATCTTCCATAGAAGCCAACCACAAATATGGTTACCTTCTGTCTGTGGGATGGAGAGGGGAAACCATCTCCTTTAAATAAAACTTGGATCAGACTGAATGGCATCATGGTTTTTAAAGGATGAAGTAGCAGATGATTGAAAAACATCCATCTGAAACCTTGGAAAGTTCTGGCCATTCACCCACCACCATCACTTTGAAAAAATGGAACAGAAAAGATAAAATAGAATATTATATGAGAGAAGAGAAGAGAAGAGAAGAGAAGAGAAGAGAAGAGAAGAGAAGAGAAGAGAAGAGAAGAGAAGAGAGAAGAGAAAACAAGACAAGACAAGACAAGACAAGACAGAAAGGATAGAATATTTGGTCCCAGGCCTGGGGTTGATGTTTATTATTTGTTCAATTGTTTTGTTTTGTTGATTTTGCTGTTTATTAAATTATTTTAGTCTGGACTGTCTGTTTGATTTAATGTTTTTAGCTGTTTTAATGTTTTCTCTAGTTTTGTATGCCGCAGTCTACTGGAGTTGGGCAGCCAATAAATAAATGACGCTGAAAGTTGCCGGCCAGAAATGGTCGATGCTTCAGCGGTTCGAGTCCAGCCTTTGTGTTAACAGGGTGAGCTCCTGTTTCCTCCCCAGTCCCTGTCAACCCAACAGTTCGAAAACTCACGTGAGTAGATAAATGGGTACTCTCACTCCGGTGGGAGGAAAAATGCTGGGGGCGCCTTGCAAAAAGGAGTCGGGAGCAGTTGCCGGTAAGCGCGAAAAACCGCACGCGCCCAAAAAGGGCGCGAAGCAACGGAAAACCCGCCTCCTGCGCTCGCCAGCTGGGCTCTGCTCTAGGAAGGAGGCTCTGGCAAACCACTTCCGAAACAATTGCCTTGAAAACTGCAAGGACTCATCCAAGCAGTCACTGCAGAGTCGGTAATGACTGAGCGCAGATTAAAAAAAAAAAAAAAGTAAGTAAGTAAGTAAATAAATAAGGTTAGATTGAGTAGGCAATCTACTGCCACTACTGTAATGCATCTCCCAAACTTTATTTTTGTGGCCCTCTATGCTATTGAGATTTGGGAACAGGCTGTTAAAATGGAGATATAACATCAGTATCAAATGAAATGACTATTCATTGCAACTGCCATCTGGCCCAAGGGGAAAAAACAAACTGTGTAAAGAGTTGCAAACTTACAGACAATGCTCTTGCATGCTCAGGAACATCTGTTTGGAACTGAATCTGAAGGACCAGACAACCCTAATGTGTACAGTAAGTCATAGAATGGGCTTGCCATCTTCAAAGCCAGTCTCCTTCAAAACATAGCCTGGATCTGCCCTTTTAAGGAATAAAAGTGCTTCATCACCCACCCTAATGCTACCCTTGGCCATCCATCATGATGCTAAATATCACATAGGGTTGTTGCTGGGGGGAGGGTTGCCTTTGAGTCATTGTTGACTCCTGGCAACTGCTGGACATGTCCCTGCAGTTTTCTTGGGAAGAATTTGGAAGTGGTTTGCCATTGCCTCCTTCCTAGGCTGAGAGAGAAGGACTGGCCCAAGGTCACCCACCTGGCTTTGTGACTAAGGTGAGACTAGAACTCACAGTTTCCAGGTTTTTAGACTGAGGCCTTAACCACTACACCAAACTCTCAAATGAATGTGTGTCCCTTCAAGTCAGTTTTTGACTTCTGGCAACTGTCTGGACTAGTCCCTGCAGTTTTCTTGGCAAGGTTTTTTGGAAGTGGTTTGCCATTGTCTCCTTCCAAGGGCTGAGAGAGGGTGACTGGCCCAAGGACACTTAGCTGGCTTCGTGCCTAAAGTGGGACTAGAACTGGTTTCTAGTGGTCTCCCGGTTTCTAGCCTGGTGCCTTAACCCCTACATCAAACTGGTTCATCATATACTATAGCTATTACAAAAGAACTTTCTATGATACAAATCTGTGCTATTCATTTTGTCCCTTCATGCGAGTTGAATCCTGACACCAATTACACCTTCCACTAACAAATGCATTCAGTCTGCAACTGCCCCTCTCAAAATTGAGCTTGAAGATCTCATATTTAACATCTGGCCTAAATTTTGCACTTCCTTGCATTTTCCCATCCCTTGCTTTATAATATCTTGTCTGCAGAAGATTTCATGAGAACCCAAAAGCTTGGACACTCTTTTCTATTATTTTGGTTGATCCTAATAAAGATATGTAATATTAACTTATATTTGTGTGTGGGGGGAGAAGAATTATATCCTGGTAGGAGAAACTCATCTGAATTGTCACTATCCATCCAAATCTCTTGGATATAATTCTTGTTTAAATGTACAGCAGATCAACAGATATTTTGTTAAGATGTACATCATATAAACAAATGTCTGGTTGCTGGTTAAAATTGAGACTCATGCCTGAATTTAGGCTACCTAAATTCTACTATATGGAACAGCTGACTTATATCTGTCAAATAAATAATCCTTCACCGACACAGTTTACAACCCTACTCCAAAAATATGAGTCATATTTCTCTCAATGTGAACAAGTATGGGCTAAGATAAACAAGAACATATCTCTGATTAGATAAATAATCAGAGATATGTTCTTATAGACTAACTTGACCTCCTTGAAGAAGATAAAGATAACTTCCTAGTTTAACAATAGAACCCAGGGATTAGGGCATCCATGGACATCCATGGAGGGAGGGAAAGATAGAACAAGTAACTTCATACATGGCATGGCCTCATCGCACAAATTATGTAATTACATTTGTCCCACTACTTCATTAAATCATCGCAGCTTTTACCAGACACTTACAGAGGCATACCTTTCTATATTAGACAAATCTAACCTATTAAAGTGTATAGAATAGAAGAATAGAATTTGTATTACTGTCACTGATCAGAATTGTAAACACCAATACATTAAAAATAAAAATAAGTAAAAACAAAGCAAGATAAAATATTACAATTGGTGGTGGGTTCATCAGTGGACAATCAAAGTCTGCCTAATTTTACAGGCAGTATAATAAAATTTAGCTATGTTCAAGGAGGCTGAATCATACTGATCTGAAAACAACAACTGTACATTAAAAAGATCAGAATTTCACAGGTGTTTTACCAGGTAAGGAGTTATAAGGCGGTGCTTGAGTTCTTATAGAGGGTATAGCATAGCAGGACATGAGCTGTAGTTTTAATAGCCACTTGTCCACAGGGGCACAGTCTCAGCTTATAGGGGACTTTTTTGTATTGGCCATCCAAAGCTGCTCTGGAGAGAGCATTGAAGCTTGCTAAAGTTAATGCTCTTTGGAATTTAGAAACAGTTATGTGGTGTAAGTATCTCTCTGGTTTGTAAAAAGGGGCTTGACTGCTCAGAAAAACATTCTTGGGTAGAGCAGACTGGTCCTGTTGGGCTTCCAGGTCTTTAATACATTGTTTAAATGCTCTGCGTGCATGTTCATAACCCATAATTAAGAATGCCTCCCTGGAAAAGCCAAGATGCTGAAGTTTTGTGAGATTGTCCTGAAGCATACTGATTTGTAATTATCCTCAATAAGGAAAGAACTCAAACCTGTGGAAAAAAAACAATAACTTCAGCCAAGGTGCTATGATGCAGGTCCATGCACCCATTTCAACTTTAGACAGCCTTTACAATGGCAAGAAGTGATGTGACTGCATTATAGGGAGATGTTCAAAAATTCTTTCACTTAACAATCAGAAGATCTGCCACGTTCATAATTTTCCACTTATTCAAAAGATTAGAGATACTTTCAAGATAATCTAAAGTATATTAGCTATGAAGGTATTTTTGCCAGTCTCCGATGCTAATTTGGGTTTCTTTCTGGTTTGATTAACAGGCCATGATCAGAAAAACCTAGGGCTTAATATAGCCAATGGAAGTCTTCATCTTTCAAGGAATTAGTAAGTTCACTAGAGTCAGCTATAAGTCCCATGTTTCAAAGCAGCACAAAGCAGATCAGTTCAGCCAAACTATTACAGGCAATACTGAGTTAAAATTCACTGAGCAAGGATCAGTGTTTAATTAGTTATATTACTCCTCCTTACAATTTCTGTTCAGGCAACAGAAAACTAGCTAAGAACTTTGTTCTTATCGGCTTTATAATCAAGCTTATGAAATCTCTGCCACTGTTCATCAGCCATGATGCTGTCATAAGTCTTTACAAGTTCACATCAAAGAAAGACTGGAAAACTGATAAATGGACACAGGAGAAAGGAACTGAATTGCAACAGACTTAAAATCTTTCAGATATTAAGGCTGCTATCATATTCTGCCTAAAGCAGAATTCCAAACAAACGTAAGCATTCAGAACAAGTAGAATACAGACTGTACTTTTTAAACACTGAGGATTGGGGGATTCACTTGATGGCCAGAGGCCTAAACAGGGAAGACTTTGTAAGCCTGTGAGGGAGAGTAAGTTGAAAAAAGGTGGCTGCCATTGTAATGGGCCAGCTTATCTATTCACAAAATGGCTGTCATAGTGAAGGTGGCAAGTCAGAAAGCATTTGCTTCTCAGAAGACCCTCAAAATGGAAATTTTGAAATGCCTGCAGACATAATTTAATTCAGAGGTGGGTCACCAGTAGCTCTAAAGCTCTAAGTAGCCTTCATCATAATTTCATGCAGCTCTCCAATTCCAAATCATCTCCAACAACTAAGGCTTCTGATAAGAGCTGTCCCTTTTGTGCAACTCAGGGAAGAAAGGCAAGGGAATATTAAAGAATAAAAAGTCAGAGAAAGAAGAGGTGTCTCCACCCAGTGTTTGCTAGGTAGGAACCTAGTCATTCCTACCTTCAGCCCATACATCAGGCAATTCTCATAAGATTTTTTCTTTTAGGGCCATACAGTCCTTGCTTTGAAAAAGTTTGCTGAACCTTGCAGATCTTCTTAAGTGGGTGAATTATAGGTGTCTGCAGGAAGTGCAAAAGGGATGAGGGGTGAAAAAATGTGTCAGAGTGCAAAGTACAGTGTTTCTCAACCTCAGCAACTTTGAGATGTGTGGACTTCAGCTTCTAGAAGTGTGCAGGCTGGGAAATTCTGGGAGCTGAAGTCCACATATCTCAAAATTGTTGAGGTTGAGAAACACTGCCTTAGTACTTGCAACAAAAGGGAAGAGCTTGCATCATGCTTTGTCATTGTGATGTCACTGTAGTTAGGATCGAAAATCTACAGGCTGAATGAACGTTCCATAGAGCCCTTAGCAGAGGGTAAGTATAGCAATGTAGAGAAATCAAACAAGTAAATTCCATTTTAAGACCAGCTTGATTAATGCAGAAAGGCTGTATTGTAAGGGGGGGGGGGAAGCTATTACTTACCCCATTTCTGAGTTTATTTATTTATTTATACATTTTATATAGCCACCCATCTCACAAACAAGCAACTCTGGGTGGCATACAACAGGGCGAAAACAGTCAAAAATACATTAAAAGGTATAAAAACCAAACTGAGTTCCTCAGCATTCAGCATTTCCAGAGCCATTTGATAATTTGCTATGTAGCACTTAAAAGTTACAAGCCTATATCATTTATTTCTCTGGCACAGAATTACAAAACATATTCTTCCACCCAGCCTTCAGCTTGAACCAGCTTCTGAAACCACTTAAAATGATTTTACTCAAAGATGTATAAGAGGTCTGGCAAAGGAGAGGTGATATTTTACCCAGTACAGTTGTCATTAACTATCAGCTTAAAAAAAATTTTTTTTTTAAATCTCTAAAAAGTATGCATAGGACACATCTGATTTTGATAGTCTACATTAGCTCATCAACAGGCATAAAGAGATTGGCTACATCCATATAACACGCTTGGCTAGAGACTGAATTAACCGATTTTGGGGGAATCACACAATCCATTGAATCACAACTCTTCAATTTCATTGCACACTGACAAATTCAAGCCCAATTTCAGTCGGAAAACTGTGGACATTTTAGACCAAGCCAGAACCAAAACTGCAAGAGAATTCCTACAGGACTGGCACTCTGACAAATCAGCCATTAATAAACACAATGGAATAAGCTCCATCTACAAACCATTCCAAGAAGGAAGCAACAAAAAGTCAAAGAAGGGGGCAAACAGCCCTACGCACATCCTTCCTCATCACATTCCTCTTAATAGAAATCTGTAGCTCAGGGGTGAACCAAGCCAAATCTAAAAATGCTAGAGAATTCCTAGAAGCTTGGCATCCAGACAAATCACCCATCAATAGACATATAGAGATAAACCACATTTACACACATTCAAAAGAGACAATTAAAAAAACCTAGGAAGGAAACAAAAAGACTAGAACACATCCCCTCCAGCAGCCAACATTCGGATAAGCAGGGATCAGCACCAGACAAACAATCAGGCAGAAAATAATACTCTAATCAAGGAACCTCCATGGAAGAAACCACACCCCCACCAAAACTGGCAGGGGAAGCTACTGCATATAAATAGGCAGCAAACCCCACACTCACTTGCACTGATGATGTTACCTAGTTGGGTAATGAAACATCTGCAAGCAAACAACCAAGCTGAGAGAGTACCAAAAACCAACATACCTCTTAACCAACAACCAGAGAAGCAGGAACCAGCATCAAATAAACCAGAACAATCAAGGAAGAAGCAATACCCCAATCAAGGCTGCTAGAACAGATTACTATACATAAATAGCCAGAAAACCTTATTCCCCAATGCACTGACTGTATTACCTAACCTGGTAGTGAAACATCTTCAAGAAGAGAAGCAAGCTCAGAGAATACCAAGAACACAACTATTCAATACTGAGTTATGTAAATTCTCCACTGTTGCAAAACAGTTAGGGAAAGGCAATGTAAGGTGGTAACCCAAGAACCATTAGCATCCCAAACTTTGTGTAACATTTCCACCATTTCTACCAGAATGGAAGTCGGAGACAACACATATTTTATATGCATAGTCAAACATTAAAGAAGAATATGAACAAAGGTAGGGGAAAAATAGAAGTCTTCAGCCATGCTATTAAAAAATAAAGATAACCATGGAGTAGGGGGACTGGGAATGAAATAATACATTTCAGAGTCCTTACAAACTTTTCATTCTCCTCAATTACACAAGCAGCATTAAAGGCAGTTTTTCACCTCCCCTTCTTGCACAATGCACATGTACATACTTACACATGCTTGTACCATTTGAAAAGCTCAGGCATAAAGTAGGAGGGTTCTTTTTCTATTGAACCAGGGCTCAAAAGGGAGATTGAAGTAATTGTAAGGATGTTTTTCCCAAAGCTCACTTTTCTTTCTACACTGCAAGATTTGCAAACTTCAAACACAAAAACTGTATCAAAAACTCCAATCCTCAAGTTTATGCTGCCAGCATAAAGTCAATTCATTTCAACAAGGTGGTTCTTGGAGGATTAGGCTGGCGGGGAAAAATAATAAACCACACAACAAAGTAAAATAACTAGAATTCCTTAGCAGGCATAGCAGCTGAATCAATAGATCAGTGTCAGTTTTCTTTAGCCAAGGATATAGTCTTTGGCTGGAAAAATTGGAAACAAACAATGGCAGACCCTGGTTCAGGGGTGTGCAAATTTGTGAATATGATGCATTTCTGCAAGACCAAACATGCAGTCACTTTAACACTTATTTTCTATCAGTGATGCCATTGGGGAAGGGTGCTAGAGAAGAATGGGTAGGAGACCTCAAATGCAGCTGAAGTATCATGTGTTTTTAAGTAAGTGAAAATTATTTAAAAGCCATTTAAAGGGTAAGAGCAAAAGTCTAAAATTGCCTAAATGCACTACCATTTTCTCTAGGTTTTTCTATCGGCTTACTTATTTGCAAATGCCTAAAAAATCATGGCTCTACCTCTCATCCAACAGATCTCCCTTGTGCTGCTGCACCTGAGAATGCAGCCCCCCAGTTAATGGGACCAAACTATCTTTGGCCAGATGTCACACACGGTTCACATCAGATGCTAAGTTAGGTTGTCCATTCTCCACCAGCCTTCAATTTCCTACACTCTCACTAATTGCACAGACAGTAGGGAAGTTTGATAGAAATATTTTACCAAAGCAAATGATAAATTCAGTAAACTCATTTTAGAGGCACGTGGTCCAGTTATTATTTCCCCCTCCAACGATATTAATCTAAGACCAACTAAACATCTTACTTAGCAGCTGGCTGCTCAACCCCAGTTGAGAATCCTTTGTTTACATCAGAGGCTTAAGAGAACTACAGCTAAATGCCTGCAAGGAAACTTGAGCTGAGAAATAATCAGAAAACTGGACCAGATGACAACACTTCCCAATCTGCTTAGTTGTCCTAGTTCATGAGCAGAAGCATCAAGGCGCCTAAGGATAAGGATAAATATAGTTGCTTGACTCCTGTTGACTACAGTTAATGCTTTACATACTTGCAGTAGTGTCCAAGGTTTAATAAAGGTGATATCCTGGTCCTTCATCACTACTGACAGATAGGCTTGGATTATCCTATGTAAATAAAGAGCCAGGTACCCCAATTTACCTAGAATCATCTTCTGTTTGAAGAACTGCCAGCAGGATCATCTGCAGGGGGTCATAAAATTCAAAGATAGTGGCCATGACCATGGAACTTTTTAAACTTATCTTGCATGCATGGTGCACATAAAAAGGGGGCAAGGCTTGGACCACATGGTTGTAGCCACCATCTTGATGTTTTCTGGCACCCTCCCCCATGACACCGCCAATTGCTAATCCAAGTTCAAAGATAACAAACTGTAAGAAGGAACAGCATGGCCTTAAACTTTTTCTTGTAAGTCACAACGCAGAATGCAGGTATTTGGCCTTCCCTAGCAGAAAGGATGTATAACATTTCTATTACATTTCAAAATGTGTATCTGTACTTATAAACTAACATACACATTTTATGAATTTCTGTGCCCTTTTTAAGGAAGTTTCCTTCCTTCCTTTCTTCATAAAATTAAGATGAAAAATGGAAAGGGGAGGTAAGGTACTTTATATTCCCTTTCCTGGATAAATAAGCAAATCACTCAGTCTGACATTTACAGTGAAAGCAGGGAAGATCATGGTGTTCTGTATCAGAAAAGAATATTGTTTCAAGAATTTCAATTCCTTTTCCTGTCATTTAAATCATCATCATCTTCATCATCCAGCAGTCTCACATATCACTCTGGGAAAGTTTCAAAAAGCTAATGGCATACAAGTACAAAGAACTTTCAATATTACAGGATAAACAAAGTTAATTAGCTCCCAGCACATTTATATGCCGTGGCAAGGATGGATTATAACCAGCCTTGAGATGATTAGCAAACAATTAAAGCTAACATTCCATTTCAACTTCCTTTACTGTAATCAGATACAGCTAATTTCCAGCATCTGGAAAGGAGAAGAAGTGGAAAAAATGGATTCTGACCACACTGACTTTGAAAAAATTAAATACCAATTAATTTCATCTATTATAACTTGTTGCAAATTAGAAATAAGATGAAGTGTATAACTTCTAGTTTTATTACAAATTAGAACAATTAGGTTTGGAAACTGGAAAGGCCAGACTTGTTTATAGTGAACACCTTTAACTTTTAGCACAATGTTTATCTGTTTTGCATTCTCCATCAAGGCAACTTGCCAGTACAGTTATTTCATGCCACCATTACCATTTATCTCCATGGATCCTGATTCTATAGGCCAAGGAATCTGGAGAATTGTGCTTAGAGGTATCATAATGTGGAAGAGGTGTACTAAATTTACCACTCCTTCTATTAAGTTAGAATGCAAAAAGACTGTGTTTAGATCATTACAAAATATATACAGTAAGTCAACAGTAATTCTCATTGCTCTGAAAATTCTAAGGATTATATCCCACACATCTGAAAGACATCACTCTGAAGAAGGCTATTCTAGAATAAGCAAACTCTGAACCATTTGCCTCCATCTTGCATAATGCTACCTGTCAAAAGATATAATGTGTCAAATATTGCTAATTACCCTTCAATGCTCAATAAAACATTGATGACTCAGAAGATCAGAGATGGCAATCTGCAGCCTTTGTCTCTAGCCAAAATCAGTATGCCTAAAATAGTGGCCTTCTTCAGCCTAATGGTATGGCCAGACTGACAAAGAATCAACTTCACATTTCAAGATGTATACAAGGCTGCATTTTTTGACACAATCCATAGCAAGGTTGTAGAATTCACCCCACCACATATATTGATGGCCCCCATACAGATGGTTTTAAAAAGGAACTAGACAAGCTCATAAAAGCCATCAATGTCTCTCAATCTTGATGACTATACCTGCTGAAACAAAACTAGCAAGGTTTAAGTAGATGTTGCTGGGAGCAAAGATTTTCTAGGGTTCTTAATGTGGCCAGTAAACTCTAGATACCATATTTTAGATGCCATATTACCAGATACCATGTGCCAGTAGCTTGTTGGTACAGGAGACTTCTGGACTGGTCTTTGTGGTCTGCAATGCTAGAAGTGCATAACATTATGGATAACTGGGTGGTCAGAAGACATGGCAAAAACTCCTTAATCTCAACACATGGACAGACCCAACCAAAGTTTCACTTGGGAAACTGTTAACATTTTAGATCAAGTCAAATCCAAAAAATGATAGGGAATTCCTGGAAGCATGGCATTCAGACTAATCAGCCATCAATAGACCCATAGAGAT
Organism: Python bivittatus; assembly: GCF_059951505.1. Taxonomy (NCBI): domain Eukaryota; kingdom Metazoa; phylum Chordata; class Lepidosauria; order Squamata; family Pythonidae; genus Python; species Python bivittatus. Next base: position 10,747,417 of record NW_028277054.1, on the reverse strand, counting down.
AAACCTCATTTATATACCATTTATAAGATACAATCAAACCCCTAGGAAGGAAACCAGCAGACTAGAACACATCCCTTCCTGCAGCCAATACACAGATAAGCAAGAAACAGCACCATAGAAACAATCAGAGAAGAAACAATACCCTAATGAAGGAACCATCAAGGAGGAGGCCACACCTCCACCAAGACTGGCAGGGCAAACTACTATATATAAACAGCAAGCAAACTCCCCTCTCCCTCGCACTAATCATGTTACCTAGTTGGGTAATGAAATGTCTGCGAGGAAACAATCAAATTTAGAGACCATCAAGGACCCAACAGTTCTGGATAATATAGAGACATTTTAAAAGATGAACCAATGAAGGGAACATCAGTGCATTGGTTGTACTTTGCAGAATCCTGGAATCTGGGGGGAAATGCCTATGGGGAATGTCTGGCAGCAGAATATAAACAAGTCATTAGCCTTTCTGCCATAGAATCTGTAGTGGAACTCTGGTATGAATGTCATCAGCCTCCAGTCAAGAAGAGTGGTGATTATTGCTTCTATAAAATGGCTCTGCTGAGGAATCCCTCAGGCCAAAGTATCCAAAGATATTTACTTTCTCTTTGTAATCTTATAGGCTTTTTCTGAACAAGAAGAGAAAAAAAACCTATTATTTTGCAACATTAAGCAGAGCTGATTTTAGTGGCTTGGGTTTAATTATAAAGAGAAAGGGACCACAGATAAATAAATAAATCCCACAGGAGTTGAAGTTATTTATATTCCAACCTCAGTCACTGCAAATGGAATTAATACTGGTGTGTTATTCATCCAAAAGAGAGAAACCAAGACAGCACAACTTCTCCAACCAAATATGTTTCAGATATGCTGGGACTATATTTGCCAAAATTCTTTGCCATCTTGGCCATAGATCAGGAGATGGGACTCACCTAGAGTTGAGCATGAAACAGATCAAAGGATTATAAAAAGCTATTTAGGCTTCTCTGTCTTAAATTACTTAATTAAATCAAAGTATTGAAATCACAGGCAAAAAGCATCACCATTGCTATTTATTACCAGAAAACTACAATTCTTTACATCTTGGTTGTACATATTTTTGCTGCTCCGATATGAGAGCCCTATATTTGCTTAATTAACCTATTTTCTGGATTCACTATATATATGGAACCATTGGACTAATTATAATACGGGTTGTGTGATTTTGGTTTAGTTTGATGTCTGAACTAGCCTCTGTAGACTGTAAACCATGTTTTATTGGTTACCATTTTCTATGAACCAAGCAACTATTGTTATTTCAGCAATGATTGGAACAAACCATGATCTAGTGCTCTATGAGTTAACATAATTATGTATCCCCTAGTTCTGTTTTTTCAGCAAAATTGTGTTTATTCCCAAGTAAGACATATGCTGTCCAGCTGGAGCTCACAATGAGATCATAAGTCTAAAATTACTTAGCTGCACCAGCATTTCTAAGTAGAATAGAGTGGAGTTCTCAATGAATATATATGAATATGCTATGGTCTGAAAATAGACTGATTCATCCATAAACAAAGAATCCTCGGTATGTCAATTTCATTGAAATTTGTTGCTCCCAGGTGAATGTGAATAGGATTGTAGTCTCAACCCACCTCCTCCTTTAACAGATGAATACCAAACTCCAGAGTTTCCTTACTCAGATGTGCAGTTGATCCCCTCTGAGACTTGCCCAACACACTTCCTCTTTTTTTAATCCTTTCCTTTCTATACACTTTATTCCTTGCTTTTCAATGGAGGAAAATCCCATAAATGGAATAAAACACTTCATGACTACTAAAAGATGCTAATTATCAAACAGGAGCATATTAAGGACTCCTTGTTATTCATTAAAGAACTAAAAAATAGTATGTGAACAAAACAAGAACAGCACTGGATTAGGAAAGGAGTAGAGAAAGGAAGAGTTAACTGTGATAATTAGAAGTGATAAAGAAAAAGAGATGTTCCAGGGAGAGGGGTCCTCAAAAGAATAATTCACTACTGTATCTTAGTTTATCTGAACAAAGTTAGACAATTTTGAATGTAATATTCTATAAACCATGTTTATGGCTTCTTAATCAATGCTATTGATTTTGTTTGCCTTTACCCTGAATGTTCCAAGTGGCATAGAGAACAATGGCCTTCTTCTTCCCCCTAGTGGCAATTCCACAACCAAGGAGTGATGGAGACTAAAACATGCAGCTGCATTCTGGCCCAATGCAGCAGAGCAAGAAGGAACAAAGTTGAAATTACTAATTTGTGGACAGCTTAGTTAATAAGTTCCAGCCTTGGGAGGCCCTGGTACCTCTATTTGAAGACAGTCATTTGTTTGAAGATGTCCAAGTCAAAGATATCACCAAGAACAGGGTTACAGTAGTGTTGGGGAACAGGGCTGGAGTTATACATGGCATGCTCACTTGAAATCAGCTTGACGAAGCAATCTTAGTTGAAGCCAAGGGAAAAGTCAGCCAAGAACTGTTCTCAGCTTGCTGATAGTTGTCCTTCAATGCATAGATAGCAGTTACCTTCAGACCAGTACTTATAAAATGAACCTGTTAGAATATAGGTTTATCACATGTCCTCTCCAATTCATTCAGTTAATTTAGTTCAGTATTAAGTGTTGTGTGTATGTAAAAATAAAGATATATATGTTCATTCTAAAGCATAATGATTTGGATTTTGGAAGACCTCAGATTGGGGGCAGCCACCACTCATTCCTGGAAAGAAATACGTTTGGTTAATAAACACATATCACGTATCATTTATAAATAAACAGCCACAGAAGAACACCTGAAGAATGGTACAGTTTTGAAAATTCAGGTTTTAATTACTTGCACTCTTAATGAGAATAGGGAAGCTTTCCAAGGCAGAATTTCAATGCCTATGTACATGAGAAAGAAAGAGATAAAATCCCACATATATAATACACAGCATTACATTTGTCCCAACGATAGTTTGTCTTCTTGAAACCTAATGGGAAACTTAATGATCCCAGAATTTCACTCTAAGGCTAAGTATTCCTGAAGGACCTAGTAAAACGATGTGACTTAAACAACCTTGGCCAAAATCTTTCAACATGGACAACCTGAAAGATGTTCAAGAGACAGAGTTAGTGGAGAAAGATGGCAGCTTATAATCCGTTCTTGAAAAGCAGCATGGAGGGCGTTCAGGAATAGGATAAAGGCACCCAGTTTTTGACAATACATTTAAAGAATTTACCTGATTTCAGAGATTTTCTTACTTTGCTTCCCCCATGAGAACATTCAGTAATCCTAGGGCTTTTGAAAGGGGACAGAATGTTCTTTTAAGCACCAATCCCCTATACACACACTTTCTTCTCACTACATCCCATTTAATGCTTTTTTGGCATTGTTTTAGCCCACTGAAGTCAGTAGCCCAATAATCAAGAATGTGTCAGGAAATTTGAATTGCAGCCACTCTTTGTTTAGCAACTGTTCACAAAGACGACAGTAATAATAATTTTTTTAAAAATAATTATCTGACCAATGCACACACTTAACAACCAAATTTCTGAACCTGACAACAATGCAAGCCAGAGTGAGAGTAACGCTGGCATTGCTGCATGAGAAAACTTTGAATGAGATGGCAGCAACCAGGGGTCTTCACAGCATATCTCTCTCTCTCTCTCTCTCTTTCTCTCTCTCTCTCTGTCATGTGATTTGCTTAGCGACCATTTCACTTCAAATTAAGGGGGAAATTACAGTTGCTAAACAAGGAGAGGTTGAATTGAGAGAACTATTACCATCATATTGTAAAGTATTAATTTAGCTGCTGAAAATGAAAAATACTGATCTGATCGTTCCAAATCTGATCATTCCAAATACTGAATAATATTTTGAGTGAGTCCCTAACAAATGGAATTTGTTGAAAGGAAGACCAAAATGGCATTAACGGACTTGGCTCAAATGGCGAAGTTAACAGCGTTAATAAGAGATAATACTGTTTCCAAATTTGTCTCCTCATGGCAACCCTTCTTGGATTACATGCTTGGGGGGAAAAAAATGAAGTTTTGATTGTGGGATTTAATGATTAGATGGTTTGTGCTGAATGTGAATTTGGATTAATTAGTGGTAAGAGATTAACCTTTTTTATTTGTATTTATATCTGTATTGGAGATAGTTGGAAGTCACTTTCCGTTTCATCTTTCTATCTGTTCTCACTATTTTAGTTTTTGTCTTTTTCTTTTAGTTCTATCCTCTTTCTTTTCTATCTTCTCTGATTTGTATTTTAACTATGTCTTTTATATATCTTAATAAAGGTTTTTAAAAGGAAAGGGAGACCACAATGGGCAGCAGATAGACAGACAGATATTGTACTAAACTGTAATATAGTATGCTTTTGACTTAAGACGATGAATGAACAGAGATATTGCAATTTGTTAACTGGTTTTGGGGTCACCATGTTCTACAAATCCAGACAGTTGTGGTTTGTTAAATCAATTATGATTAACAAATCATGGGCTAGTTCAATCTTTGAATCAAAAGATGACTGATTGATTGATTGATTGATTGATTGTATAAGCTGCCCAACTGCTTATGAGTCATACGCAGCTTCTGTTTGCTATAACACAAATATGCTTGATTAACAATTTTTGAGGGAGATTTCTTCATCATAGTTGCCTCCATCTCATTCTCAACCCCCTGCTAAGGCAGCCTAGAGACATTTTCAGTTGTATCAGTTGGGAAGTGGTATTTTCCTTCTTCCAACACAAAAGATCCCTTAGAGACACTCTAGGATACCTTGGAGATAAACCTAGGAATGACATTATCAGGACATGATTTGCTCATTCCACTTGATCTGGCAAGTCTTGCAGAAACAACCCCTTCTCCATCCAATTCCTGGGCATTATGACTCCATGGCATTTTGACTGTGGCTACAAAAGAGACTAGATGCCTGTTCCTTTTTTGTTGTTGTTGTTATTGTTGTTAGTTTGTTTACAATGGAATTTCAAACTCCCAGGACACTGGTCAACAAATCTGTATTTAGTGTGTACATACATTATATGTCTGCATATGCAAGTATACTGGGAGAATCATAAAGGAGAAGGCATGTGAGAGACATGGAATGGGGAGTGGGAGAGAGAAGAATCTTGTCATCTGGCCAAAAGCAATTCATGGCAGGATTTGGTTTCAGGATGGAGAAAATAGAGAAAGTTCCAGAGACCCAAATCAGAACTCTCTGGTTTGGGCTTTGTATTTCAGTTCAGCTCTTCCAATCATTCAGGCAGACTTTGAGGGTATTATTTAACATAAGCATATCAACCTTCTATTTCTCTGGTGGGACTATCGATCTCCCAGGAGACTGACAGTCCTGTCACAGGAAGCACATGGTAAGTCATAAATATTTAGGATAAATAAATATTGATTTATTATGTGCCATCAAGTTGTTTTCAACTCCTAGCAACCACCAAGATATATTTTCTCCATGACAATCTATCCCTAACCTGTTCTTTCAGGACTCCCAATGGCGCACTCATTGCCACTCTAAGTCCATCCACCTTGCTGCTGGCCGTCCTCTTCTCTTTCCTTCCACCCTTCCCAGCATTAGAGCCTTCTCCAGAGAGCTGGGCCATTACATAATGTGTCTGAAATAGGATAATTTGAGCGTGGTCATTTGTGCCTTGAGTGACAACTCTGGGTTGATCTGTTCGATGATCCATTGGTTTGTTTTCTTGGCTGTCTGTGGTATTCTCAGGAATCTTCTCTGACACCTTAATAAATATTAAATCTTGGAATCCCAATCTTCTACCACCACACATTCAGGAGAGTGATTGATGACATCAGGAAATCCACCAGTTGTTGCCCCTGTTAAATTATGTGATGGCAGCCTCACTGCCTGGCCTCATTTCTAAATTGTGGTAAAGGTAAGCTGGTGGTGGGGCAGAGCAATTTTTTTGACATACTTTCTTTCTGACTCAAAAAGAGGAGAAAGGATATTAACATGGCTGTGAAGAAGAACCCTCAGTCATGCCTCAATCCTGTAAATTGTTATAGAAATTAAGATCCATTACATTTAATGGACTTATTCACATGTAGTAATTTCCAGAGACATAGTCACATTCTGTTATAGCCAAAATAACAAAGATTGGCAATTTCAAAAACTACAGATTTATTATCTCATAAAGCTTTGTAGACCATATTTTATTCATAGGGATGTTGAAGAAACCACTGTAAATATCTTTTCAAGTGAAACGGTATGGACTCACACACATTGTTGTGGCACAAATGGACTTGCAGTTTATTAATTCTGTTAACATTCATCTCAAAATATTTCTTGCATCAGAAATAGCAGATGTGGGGAAGTCTAAGAAAAAAAAAGTCTATTTATGGACATTTGTATGCATGGAAAAATGTGCAGCAGATTTTCTTTCTGTTTCAATTTTGGTATGCTACAGAATTTTGAGGAAATTGATTGATGACTGAACATATGTGATAGAGACACGGACTGGATATAGACTAATCCTGACATCTCCATATTATCAGATGCAGTTGGTAGCTGCTCATGTGTCTGAATGGATGGATAGAAAGAAAACCCATAAATGATGAAACAGTGGCACATATAACCTACTCAGTTAAACATTACAGCTTGTACCTTTCTCAGGAAAACAATTGGGATTTTAGATGTGAGAGCTTTGTGCTCCTATGCTAATCTCAGCTGTGGAGGTGAGGACCAATGTGTTTAATTAACTGGTTTGGATATATGTTAGTTGATTTCATCATTCACTCATTTCATGTATAACTATTTACTGTTAAAGATTATATTTTTAGGAAAGCTACTTGCTTTCATGACTCTCGTCTGTGGTCACTTGGCTCCAATTCTATAGCTTGTTCAGTGCCTGTACAAACCATCTCTCCCAACCACATCAGGACTTAGAAACCAACACAAGCTATGATTTCCAAGTCTACCTTGCCAGGAAAAGAATGACCAAAAGCTCCTAGTCTGCATGTCATTGCTAAGCAAACCACAAAAGGAACTCTTATACTGGGCTTAGCTGTTTCCAGTGGTAGGAGGAACCAAGCACCAGGCAGTTGTCGTTAAGATGGTGCCTTTGCTTGCATGGTTGTGGCTACCATCCTAACATTTTTGACACACACACAGATGCTCCTGATTGCAATTTTACTTGCAACTTATTTGCAGTTCTTGAGAATTCTGACATAGCACAATGCTACCAGGAAGGGGACAAGTGTTAAAATATTGAACTTAAGAGCATTCCTTTAAAAATATAAAAATAAAAAGGTGTCTCCTATTGTGCTATTTCTTTCCTATGAACAAGAGAAAGAATAGTTATACGATGATGTTTTTCTTGCCTTCCTCCTTCTTCTGTTTGTGTCTTTTTAGACAATGGCCTTTTTCTATAGTAGACTTCGCATAACGTCAGCATCAGTCCTGCACAGTTTCATGATCTCCCAATGGTCTTTGTCTCTGTCCTATGCTCCCTACTGAATGTAAATACCATTCTATTTCACCCAAACATCCTATTAGAGGAACAACGAGGCCATTTTCAACAAATAAGTTTGTACTTCCGCCATAGGAGATGGTCAGCTCAGAAAATCAATGTTGTTCAGTGGCTGGAGTTCAAAGGATGCTATTTATTGTAACTGCAGTGGCTGGCCAGCTAACTTTAACATGGAAGAAATTGTACCAGGCACTTTGAAGTGTTTGTATTTTATTTCTATTTACACAAACCAGATTGGTAATTTAGATGAATACTTCATGGTCCTCTTTTAACACAGCAGTCTGGGTGCCTGGGAGTAACTTTATTCTCCTTTGAGCTAGAAAATTTTTCATGTTGTTCCCTTTTTGTTATTTCATGACAAGCTCCATTCTGAATAAACTGATTCTCATTTCAAGCAAAGATTCCCCTTATGCAGTGCTCACATTAAACAATGGTACAGTTTGATCCCTCCTGTCTTGAGCAGTGCTAAATCCCTGTTCTCTAGTTTCTGCTTTAGGGAAAATGAAGAATAGACTAGAGGTCTCAACAGATTTGGGGTTAAGCTTTGAGGGTGATTAGTGAGAGATAGTCCCATTTTCTTACTAAGAATGTCATAAGTGATCTTCATTCTCCCCAATCTTTAGGTCTTGCCAAGAAAACAGAGCAGTTGCTTTATTATTTACAAATTATAGGACATTTTATTACCAACCTATTTTGGACAATAATTTTTTATTAAGTTATGCTGTAAAATAGAGTATAATGGGGAATGTGGATCAGCTCCAATTCAATTCAAAGAGGTGGTTCAACTGGAATCATTTGCTCAATCTGCTTTGATGATTCACATCAATTCAGAAAATCAAGCCAATTTACTTTGGCAATTCCATTTGACTTAATGATTAATTCAGCAAGTTGATTCAGTCTGGAGTTTCCGTCAACCAAAGCTTCTCACAGCCTTTGTAGAGAGAATGGGAAGTCTTATTTCTATCCCATTTTATTACCATATTTTAGAACATTCCTAGATACAATTTGGAAATAAGTTAACATTTGCTTTGCTAACTTGGCAATGTGTTTTCTTCTTCATAGTTTTTATCACAGAATGGCTGATTATTTTTATTTTTCCCATAATAAGTTTTGTTTAGGAGTTCTGCTGAGGGTTTAACTGAACACATAAGTTAGGCTATGTGTCCTTTGTACACCTGTAACAAAGGTCTTATTATTTAATTAACTACTTAGATTTAGGTGCCACCCGACTCTAAAGAATCTCTTTTCCCAAGTGTAGGTATTATGTATGTACATATGTACTATTTACTTGTTTACCGTTACATTCCATCTGGACTCAAATGTCTGTGTGCAGCATGAACGGTTGAAAGAGAAAATACTTTGCATATATTTTCCCCAAAGAAAAGGCTGTTCCAAAGATTTCACTTATTATCCTACAGGAGTGTTGAGAAAATCTTTGTCTTGACCCTGATGCAGAGGACACTGACAAGGACCTGGAACCAAGGACCTCCATCCGCCAAGAATGGGGATGGCAGCAGATGAAAAGACAAAAGTTAGCCTGGCAAAGCAATAGACACCAACAAGGAAGATTCTTGATGCAGAACTGGACCTAAGCTTTAGCTTCACCTGCACCTAAGTAGGTTGTGCAAAAGACTTGAGTATTTAAGGCTGCCTCAGAAGGTAGCTTCCTGGCTGGAATACCATTTGTACCTGGAAGCTGGCTGTCCTGTGCTTGACTATGTGGCTTCCTTGACCTCCATTGCCATCTCACCCTTTCAACCTTGATACTGGATATGGATTACTTATTAGCACCTGAAATACTGCTACTCTCTGGTCCCTTATAACCATGATAAAAGACTGTGGACTAATTGATTGCTTTATGGTCAAGAACAATAGTAAGAATGCTAATCAAGGCTGCTCTGCTTATTCCCTGCAACAAATTTGTTAGTCTGTGATATGAAATAGGAAGTCTAACTTCAGTTGCATTAAATGCTTAGTTTGACTTTTCAAATATAATTGTCCTAATCAGACAGTTATAGCCGCAAGGAATCCTTTCCTGCAGATGTTTGTGCTATATTGGGGGGGGGGGATCATATGGTATAAGGGTAAAAATATACAGACAGATGCATTCCATTCCTAGGTGTTCAGCAAAATTTAAAATCAGCTTTTCAGATTTGGCATTCTCCAGATGTGTTAAGATCAGAAGTCCCTAGCATCTGGCTGTGCTAGCTAGAAATTCTGGACATTTTAGTCCTGAGACACTGGAGGGTTCATAAGACTATCTGCTCAGCATCCTGTGGGGGCTGAAAGTTTTTAGTACTTTGAAGTTTATATTATTATTTTTTTCATCTGGAATTCTCATGGCTGCTGTTTTGCTTGTTCAAATATTCTTTCTCTGCTTTTGTGGGACAGTTCAGCAAACCGTGGGGGTTTTCCCAAACATGTTGGTAATTTAATGCATAATCAGTTAAAGTTTATTGTGGGTCACTGGCCCAGACTTTACAGAAAAAGAACGGAAGAAAAGGAATATAGTATGTAGTACAAATTGCAATGTAGCATGCATAATAAAAAGGTCTGTGGTTGTGCATAATCTATTTTACTGTCAACGCTGCTGCTGACAGACTAGAAATATCAACATATAGCATTGTACCTTGCTCACCAGCCAACACTGCTTCCATGTTTCTTCCAGATCAATAGAAAGAAAACTATGCCCAGCCTTAGCCTTACAAGCACACAGTCCAAAAATAAAGAAGGAAAACAGTTCAACCATCTATTCATGGTTTCAAAGGTTTTTTTTAAAACAAACAATGATCACCTGTAAAGCCATAACTTATTACTCTAGTTATCTGAATTGGAAATCGATCATGGAGAGGAAGAAAACAAAATTGCTGGTTTCTCAGTTGATGCAGCAGAGTAGCTGTCTTTCCCATCTATCCCCCACCTACAACTTAGATAGTGGCGGGGAGAGGGGAGAGGCAAAATCTGGCTTCTCAGTATGGTTTATGGTGAGCGGTCCTCTCCTTGTGATAACCTTCCTTTCTCTCGTTTCTCAATATCCCATTTTGGCTGTAGTCATCGACAGATTTTGCTGTTAGAGGGAGTGAATGACTTTCATATTCTGCTCCCGAATGCAACGGTTTCTGCCTCCAAACTCAATTTTTTATCACCTGCATTTCACACTTCTCAGATTCCGCCCCCACCACCCCATCCCTACCCTAACCCAACACACACACTAACTTTTTTTCCCGCTTCTGTTCTGACCTTGGCTGTAATTCTGACTTACCTTGCAAGTATTTCACCTAGATAAATCCATTTGTCTCTCTATGTACAGATTCTTTCATTAAATGAACCATCTCCCAGTTGGGCAGTGGGTTGGGTGGAGAAATTAAGGAAGGACAGAATCTCCTGCTTGATAAAATCAGACACACTATGGCTTTGTTCCAAGTCAAGGATACACAATTTTCAAGCAGAGGGTCACGCTTATTCTTGGAGTGAAACGTCTAGGGTGAATTCCCAAAGGAAGGCAGGACTAGGAAGAACAACGAAATTTGATTTCATTTAACTTACATCTAAATGTAGTTAGCTTTAAATTTAATTAATAATACGTTCACTCTTCATGAATTTAATCATTTTGCCCAGCTCACTTTGTTATAAATGAGTGTTAGTGTTTAGAGGAACTCTTGAAGCTGCAGCCCAGATTTGGAAGGAAGGGAACTTTACATGGCTCCAAGGGTCACGGAATTTAAGCTGGGTGTCACACAATGTGCAGCATGTGGAGGGATGCACTCCAAAAGTTTTATGGAGATAGTTTAAAATAGATGGAGAGAGAGACAGAGAGAGACAGAGAGACAGAAAGAGATGCATGTTCGTGTGCGTGCATGCATGCATGCATACTAGAGTTGTACAGTGGTTTGAATTCAATTCCAAGAAGTTAATCAGACCATATAGTTATGATGCAAACATACGACCCATTTGCAACTCCATAAGCAACTGCATCTTTTCCCAGAACAGCACAGTTGCCCTCCATACTCTATATATCTTGGTAGCAAAAAGGAAAGCAACTGCAGTTTTTGGGTTTCCTCAGGGATGAAGAATAGAGAGCATTGCAGGACACACCCAACCCTCTTCCCAGACCCAGACAGCTGTAATGGTATGTGGGAAAGACCTTGGGAGATGGGGCAAAGAGATGCTGCCTAGGGACTGGTCAAATAAGAGAGGGCATAGCCTGAAGCCACATAATGGGCAGAGCAAGAGGCTCAGAAGGGACCCTCCCTACTTTCTCAAGCTGTAAAGGAGATGGCAGGAGAACTGTATTTTCAGACTTGCAAGATTCCATTAATGTAGCCTTACAATAAAGTAGAATGAGCTCATCTGGTCGTGTTTCCTCTCTGGTCTACCTGGGAAGGCTGAAAACAGCCCAGAGGTCATACATTTTTGCATTCATGCTTTAAGCATTCTGATTAAGATAGCCATACTACAATTCTTTCTAGGCTCAAAAATACTTGAGCAATTATGCAATTTACTGGGACCTTTGAGACCTCCTCCAGTTCCATCGTTCTATGATCATATTGAAGATGACCATAAATGTAGCCCTCACTACTGACTTATATAATTAATGTACCTTAAATGCTGCCCTGCTTGGTGAGTGACTGTCTCAGGAAGTCCATTGTTCTCTTGGCATTGATGGAGGCACTTATTAAACTCATGTGGCTATTTATGGGGGAGAGAGAGACACACACACACACACAGTATACACCAGGGAAATAATTAGTCTTTCAACTTCTTTATGGGCAGTAATCTCAACTGAAATGGGATAAATGAGGAGTGTATGGTCTGGTTTCCCTTTCAGTGTCTGAATGCATAACCAGCCACTTTATTTCCAAATTCCACAACACCAGTAGAATCAATGTGACTTAGGCTGCCACCCAGATTGCATCAGGAGATGGTCCAAGATTACAAGCAGTCATTCGCTTATCTACATGCAACACTTGTCATTATGCTAAATTGATGCTTAGCTATGTTACTGTTCCCTCCATTTGAAAATTTCTGTGCAGAGGAAGACATATAATAATAAGCTCCAAAACACCACCATAAAACATAATAGCTGCAGATGACAGTTTAGCAATTGTTTTGTTCCTAGCTGTCACACAGCCAAGCCAACTGCATTTCAAGAATCTTCAACTATGTACATTATAATTTGATTTAAAAAATAATACAGTGACCCATTAAACAATAGGCAATAGAAGGTCTTCGGCGTTACCAAATGAACATTGGAGACAACCATCATGATAACCATTTAAGACTCACACAAGAATAATAGGAAACCAGTAGATATGAATTATCTTTAGATCACTCACATAGATGGATAGATGACTTACTAAAGTAAAATAAAAAATCTGCCCTTTTCAGTTCTTATATTTGCTGGCCAGTTCAGATAATAAGTATATGCTCTCTTTCTCCTCTCTTTCTCTGCCAAAGGACAATAGATATGCAGCTGAATTTGCACTAATATCCTATTCTACAGCCATATTGTAGCCAAGAAATCAACTTGGATGTGTCATCACCAATAGTTGAGTTCGACTCAGAGCATCTTCATCTGTTTACACCCCAGCCTCAATCTAATCATTTGAATGTTGATGCATACCCTATGATGGTTGAGGTTTGGGGGCCGGCATTTTTATTTGCAATCTTTTCCGTTCTCTTTCATATCTACTCTTCCCCCACAACAGAAAATCTATAGATATAGAGAGATGTCTATATCTAGCATATAGAGTCTAGCATGTAGAGGTTTAATTTGCCATTAACAGCAAGGAATAGTGGGGCAAAACTATAACGTTGAAGTCTATATGATCTGGGAAGTTCCACTCTTGGAAGCCCTGTTATTTGTGTCATTGCAGCACAGTGATATCATAGTTCTGACATGGCTTCTGGGACCTCCTTTCAATAATTTCAATAATTTCACTCCTTTGAGAAAAGTATAAAATATTCATCATGGTCTTAGATTGCTTTCGTCTGGTCGGCTAAATCCCCTAGAAAGTTGCTGCTATTCAGAATAGACAATACTGGATGTGTACAACACAACAAATTTAAGCAGGTCAATGGGAGACTCAGCAGCTGCATTTGCACAATTTACTAAGTTTGGTTAGTGCTAATCTTGGTTAATTCTTTTCTGGCATAATGTACAGTACAGCTCAAGGTGATTGGTTAATTTAGAACCCAGTGCATAGGACAAACCAATAAAAATAGGTTACTTCTGAAGGGCATTATTTTAATATATGATTTTATATTCTATATATATATTTCACGTAATGTATAAACATATATGTAACAGTGCACTCTATCTTATTTATAAAGGGTTAACTTGCTTTGTAAAGAGCACAGCGTTTCTTTCCCTCCACCTTATCTCTTTGTTGAATGCCTGATTGTCTTCGAATAAGCAATTAGCTTGGTACAAGCTTGGTAAAAGTTGTAAAGAAAGAGGCCCTGCATTCCAGAGAGAGATGAGGAGGTAGGCATTTCTTTGGTAATAGGAGAAGAGAGTTGAGCTAACTTTCTCTTTCTGAGATCCACCTTTTCCCCTCCTTAAACCATCCCAAAAATCCCTTGTATGGACATGAGGGGATGTACGATCTGATTATATTTGTAAACGTCTATAAAATCTCTGTTGTTTGCTTTGCAAGGTGTGGTTCTCCTCAACACTTTGCCACGGTGCTGACTGAGCCATCCAGAATGTTTCTTGGCCAATAAAACTTCTGTTAGCTAATAAAGCCTCGTCTCAAGTTCTATCTGGCTCTTGGAACTTGGGTAGACAAATAAACAAAGGCGTGTGCCTAACACTTCAATAACCAGATTAAGCATATTGTGTGCATGTAGCCACTGAACTCAAGGGACAGATTGTTTGATCTTATGTAATCTAGTTCTATGCGTTCCACTCACCATCTAGTAATGTTCTGTATAAGGGGAATAGGAGACACTGTTTCTCAGCTGCTCCTCTGGCCTGATTGAATAGTCCCATCTTGGAATTAAGACTCATATCACTCCTCTTAATGTTCCAGAGGAACTCTTGTTCCAGACAGAACAAGAACTCTTAATGTTCCAGACTGAACTCTTCCATATAATGTTTGGTGACTAGTTAATTGTTGTAGGTTTTAAATTTCACTTAACCTGTTGTGTTCCATGTTTGTCTTGTACAGGTAGTCCTCGATTAACCACCACAATTGGGACTGGAATTTCCATCACTAAGTGATGCTGTCATAAAGCGAGACATCACATGACCGCATCACTTAGTGACTGCAATCCCAGCAATTCCCCTTGCCAGCATTAAGCAAATTTTAGCGGTTCTTAGCCGAGGACCCACCCCAAACCAAGCCATTCCAGGCCTGGTCCTCCCAGCCCTGAGCCTCAGTAAGGTAAGGGACTGCCTCCAACTCCCCCCTCCTGCCTATCTGCCCCCCCATCTCTGCCCTTTTGGCCACCCTGCACCCTGCCCTGCGGGGCGGCAAGCAGCCCCAGAACTGTGGGGCTTTGGGGCTGCTTGCCACGCCCGGGGAAGCCACAGTTGCCTCAGCCCGGTCCCAGCCACAGTCGCCCTCGCCACCCTGCACCCTGAGACCCCTGCCGCCCTGTGCTCTGCCACCCCAGCTTACCTTGCCGTCTTCTTGCTCCCGCTGCTGACGAGGCATGCCTGGCCTGGCTGCTGGGCCGAGCTGGGCCTGACCTGGCTGGGCTTTGGCTGAGGAAAAAAAACCAAGCAGCCCCTTTGCACAGGTTTTCCCTTTGCTCAGTCCCGCCCAAGAGCTCTGTGCAAAAGGGCTGCTCTTCCCCCCCCCCTTTTTTTCTTTTTTCGCAGCTGAAGCCCAGCCAGGCCGGGCACGCCTCGTCAGCAGCAGCAGCAAGAAGGCGGCAAGGTCAGCTGGGGCGGCAGAGCACAGGGCAGTAGGGGGCCAAGAAGGCATAGCTGGGGGGGAAGATAGGTGAGTGAGGGGAGTTGAAGCGCCCTGGATTCATAAGTGCAGGTGGGCTGCCAAACGCCTGAATTTTGATCACGCGACCGCAGGGCGCTGCAACGGCCATAACTTTGGGCACCGGTTGTAAGTCACTTTTTTCAGCGCGTTCATAACTTCAAGCAGTCGCTGAACGAATGGTCAGGAAGTGAGGACTACCTGTATTTTGGTTATGTTCTTTGTGTGGTTGCTTTTATTATCATTTACTCATTGCAATTTTTATTTTAATGATGCTAAATGTGAACATTTTAATTCGCTAAATGTATTTACTGGATCGCCTTAAATGTCTCTGAGACTTTATTGATGCAGTAGTGTACAAATACAATTAATTAATTAATGATGTAATAATTTTTGACCTAACCATTATCTCAGAAAGGAAGAAGTTAGAGCTACTTTTCCAATCACACTAAAATCTCTACCTAGTTCTTTAGCCAGGTTTCATTTCCCTCATAAAGATTTCCTACATACTAAAATTTCTCCTATTCTAAAGTTTTTTTTTTAAAAAAAGATATCACTGCTTGTGGTTTTCCCCTGATAGTGTGTGGGAGGCCTAAACCTTTGGATTTCCAGAACTAACTTTACATTCAGCTTAAAGTCAAATACAGGAGGTCCTAAATTGCTTGAGCCAAACCAAGCTGAATTTGAGCTGCCAAATCTAAGTCTAAACTAACTTTAGTGGTTGATGCATAATCCACATTGAAATATGAATTTCCAGCTATATTCTTCTCATAATAACGTATCTCTAAAGAGAGATTCTTTCCACATTTAAAATATCTTTTGATAAAGTATTTCAGCCAAGAACTGAGACAGAACATTCTGGAAACGGGAGGGCGGGCGGATAGCTAAGATCTTATTTGCACATAAACCTGGATGGTGCAGATTAGGTCAATTCGTATTGGAATTCACAAAGATTGGATTTCTCAAGCATTCCTAAAAGCTGTGAAAATGCAGATTTCCAATTATCATTAGCAGAGGCTGACTAAGCTGATTAAATTCCTTACTGGGAGTAATTAATAATTGCCTTTCACATTTAAGTACAGTTAAGTAGTGAACTATTTTCCTGTGCCAGTTAGTAGTCAGCTCTGCTGCTGGAATTTATTTTGCATTGACTTATAATATAATGATATACTGGCTATCAGTGTAAAAAGAGAGGGTGACAAAGATTTGTTCAGAAATAGGATGTCCCTATTTTTTCATCTTGCTTCCATGTACTTGCTTTATCTTTAGAGAGTCTCCTAAAGCAGTGTTTCTCAACCTTGGCAGCTTGAAGATGTGTGGACTTCAACTCTCAGAATTCTGGAAGTTGAAGTCCACACATCTTCAAGCTGCCATGTTTGAAAAACATTGGTCCAAAGTAAGTTGGGTATGGTTTAGGGAGTCTAGGGGGGTATCCCATTCAGGGCAAGGGAATGGCCTTGAATGACAGGAGGAAGAGCTACTATAAGGCAACAGTCAGATAAACAGGACTTGAGAATGAGCCACGAAACTAATTTAAGAAAAGATCTGAGACAAGCCCCTCCCTAGTTCACACAAAGATAAAGTAAGGATGGTGGAAGCACATTCAGACTTGCAAGATTCTGTTACCATAAAAGTAGGCCTGACCTATATGACATTGGTTTCTTAGTCTGGTCTACCTTGTAGGGTTGACAGCCTGTCTGGTGTCAATTCTGTCAGAAAAGTCTTGTTCTACCACAGCCTGACACCCAGAGTAGTGAGTACCAGGCTGTGGCAGATCCAAACTATTTTTTTTTTAACATGTCCAGCTTAGTCAGAACAAAATCTGAAATACTAGACAAAGAGTGCTTATTTAGTTCTTGAGTGAGACAGTCAGGGAATTCCAGAGCTGTAGTCTAGACTGGAAACTCAAAAAATACCCCAGAAAAGGGCAGTGGTGAACCCCTTCCATATTGCTGCCATATTGCTTCACAGAGATATCCATGAAGTCACCAGGAGCCAAACTCAGCTCAAGGAAAATGATGCTACCTTAACACATTCCTCAAATAGAAGGACTTCGTCCATTTGTGAAAGGTTTGAGATCAAGCTGATGTTCCTTGCTGAAGGAAAGGAACAGGACAGAAGATAACTTCTCCTAATTCTGTCTCCTGCATTGCTTCTCATGGTGCTATAGATAGTCTCCTGACAGTCTGTGTGCAAAAGTTTTTTGGAGGCACATTTTGCACAGAAAGGGAGACATCAGCAAATAGGTCTTCCTGTTCTACTTCTACCACCATTGGCACAATTCTGGTATATTGATCTTGTGGGTGATCAACATTTAAAAATAAATAAGAATTCCCAGCCTTTCTGTCGCATTCACCTCTATCTCAGTTTCAATTGTTCTTCTGCTCCAGTTCCGCTAAAACTGTCATGGCTGCATGTAGAGCATTATTTTATGAAAAAAATGGGAAGCTTTGGATGGAGCTGAAATCAGCAAATTGAAGTATCTGCATTTGCAGAGGGGAAGGGCAGGGGAGTTTCTATTATTAGTTTGAATTTGTTTGCTACCCTTGCAAACTTGAACCCTTTGCTTCATCAGACTGGACTTTTATGGTTTTTGATTACTATAATTTAGTTCTTCTTCCTCTAATTTTCTTTGAAAGCCTCTTTGATGCCCCTCAAGGACTCCCGAACAATAATTGTCCAATATGAAATTTACAAAAAAGGCAAAAAAAACATATGGATCTCTGCTGCTGCTCTTGATATTATCTGCCATCTCTTAGCCAGCAGCAGTTGGCATAAGAGAGATAACCTAGCCCCCTCTCCCCTTCCAGGGATAGAATATTTGTGTCCTTTGAAGAGACAAAGGCCAAACTGGAGGAAGAAATAGAGGAAGAAGCTATTGACCAAGGTTGGGAAAGGGAAATCAGCCTAATTCATGAATGATAAATCTATTAATGCATATGAATGATGATTACTAGTATCTCACTAGTCTCTGAACTCAATGGGGCAGTAGCCATCCATGTTGGCAGGAACTTTTTTATTTATTCTTCGAGTATTAGCTAACTCCCTTGAATCAGCACATGTGGGCCAGTGACCATTCCGATAAATGTTAGTTGCAAATGAGGATTGTTGCTTACCAGAGGCATCAGACGGGCCACAGAAGAAGAGAGAAAGCTGGACTAAATATACCAAATTTCTGCACAGCAGGGCTAATTTGGAGCGCCCATCTTCCCATCTACCTTCTCTGGCTACCTTCCCTGCTCATAGATGGAGATAGATGAAAACAACATTGTTTCTCTGTGAACATTCTTGACAACCAGACCTTGATTGCCTCTGTATGTGTCCAGTTCTAGACCTGATGTCATATTTCATAAAAATACTCAGCTTGATTTCTTCCTTTTGCTGACAAATTATTTTAGTGGCTAACATCCTTCTTTGTTTTCCTGCCTTAGAAATGTCTGTCTAGGTTATACTAATAGCTAGGGCTGCTATCAATCAATCAGGCAAGTCAAATATGCAGAGATAGAAAACAGCACTTTCTCCTACATCCCGTGACATGCTCCATCACAAGATAGAGAATGGGATACTTTGGTTTAATAGCTTCATATTGTCTCTTTAGTGGGAAGGGAATGCTGAAGGAATGAGTCTGCTGATTTCATTGCTTTCTCTTTTCTGGCAGCTTTTAGAGAGTGTATTATTCATTTCATATTTTACCATGAAATTAAAAGGGAGGAAACATAAGTCTTTCATACCTCAGTGATCACCAGAGCCATTTCCTCTCAAGAATGTCAAGAGACCAATAGCTTTTACTAGTATATTCCTTTGTTGTGAACAGAAGATACTTAATAGCTTTTCCAATTCATGTGGAAGAATCCTTTCCCCAAGCTGGTTGCTTCTT
Source organism: Python bivittatus (assembly GCF_059951505.1). Classification (NCBI taxonomy): domain Eukaryota; kingdom Metazoa; phylum Chordata; class Lepidosauria; order Squamata; family Pythonidae; genus Python; species Python bivittatus. Next base: position 10,728,111 of record NW_028277054.1, on the reverse strand, counting down.
TGTACTCTAGTAAAACTAAGGCAGTATTTCTTTAAGAGATATAGAAACCTCCTATAGGGTGTCTATATCTGAACATGGAAAGACTGGAGGGAATATACAGAGCTAGATCCATCTCCTTGACACTGGGTTTTATGACAGCAAATATTCTCAAATGAGTGCACAATCCACTGAGTCTAATATGGGCCAATTCCATTTCTCCATGTCCATCTGTGTGCCTATGTATGCCTGTAACGAAGGTCTTCAGGAAACAGGAATCCAAATTGGGGGGGGGGGGAGGGGATTTTAGTTGCTTTCAAATCTGTGGAGAAAGATAAGTTAAAATAGGTGTACAGTGGAACCTCGGTTTACGAACTTAATTCGTTCCGTCATTCTGGTCGCACCCCGAATTGGTCGCAACCCGAAGGAAATTTCCCCATAAGGTTCAATGTAATTACCGTTAATCCGTTCTGGCGTGGAGGCGGCTATTGCTTGGAGGGAGAGTCCCCCTCCGTATGACCACGTGTCAGGGGCGGAAAAATGGCCGCGGACCACGTGTCAGGGGCGGAAAAATGGCCGCGGACCACGTGTCAGGGGCGGAAAATGGCCACGGACCACGTGTCAGGGGCGGGAAAATGGCCGTGGACTACGTGTCAGGGGCGGAAAATGGCCGTGGACCACGTGTCAGGGGCGGAAAAATGGCCGCGGACCGTGTCACGGGAGGGAAAATGGCCGCGTATCCTGTTCATACCCCGAGGCGGAGTTCGCAAACCGAGGTAAATTTTTGCAGCCAGAGCTGGTCGTAACCCGAAAAGTTCGTTAACAGAGGCATTCGTAACCCGAGGTTCCACTGTATTAAGCTTATCAAAGCTTTAATGTGATGGAATGTGGGTTTTACTCAGAGAAGGGGATCTGTTGCAAAAAAAGATATCTGAATCCTGGGAAAGTAGAAAGTGTGAGAAAGAAACTCAAAACAACTTCATCTTGATGGCATTAGATATAAGCTGAGGTAAAGAGGAGCTTTTACAGGCTTTAACGATTCCATTAACAATATCCTAAAGCATTAAAGTACTTTCCAAGACTTCTAGCCTCTTCTGTTTGTGGATTTTGTCTACCTTGTAGGCTGACACCTACTATATTTACTTGGAAGTCTGCCTCACAATCAAAGGTGCACAAACGGGCAATGTTTTATGGTTGCCCAAGATTCTTTCCCTACATTTGAAAGCCTTCATAGGTTTAGAAGCAAACACCTGAAGAAGGTTTAGAAGGAGACCCATTTCCTAACTCCAGGAGAGCTAGTATGGCTTGCTTGTGCTCATGGAACTGGATTACATTCTCAACCGTGAATGCCAGAAACACTGTCTGTGTTCAAAATGTAGTACAAAATGGAGATTCTGGGATAATAGCATGACTGAAAGATGGGATTTAAAGGTGCATGCTGCATATACAGTGTCTTGACAATGCTTCATGTGGCCCTTTTCTAAATGTACACAGTAGCAGATGAAAGATACTGAAGCAGTTGCTCAGAATTGCATGAAATGAGGCAGAAAGTTGTGTTGCTATGAGGTACTCTTCTCCAGTCCAGATATGGAGATGTCAGCTCCCAGAATTTCCCATCTAGCATACCATTTTTGAGAGAGCTGGCAGATGATTTCTACACCAATCTCATCCCTACTAAGAGTAGAAAAATGCTATAGGGAAAGCAAAGGAAAGTCACAAAGCCACTAGCATCAAGAACAAATAGAATATTGTGAAATGGGCAAAGGTGGGCCCAGCAAAGCTGTCCAGGAATCAAACTGTTAGCAAAGTTACATAAGTGGTGTTCACCCCAGTCAGAAGACCCTGGGCAATATAGGTCTATTTTGTTTTCTTGGCAACAATACTGAAGTGGTTTCCCATTGTCTTTTTCTGGGATGATGTTAAGATCTAACAGTCTAGTCTACAGCTGTGGGATTTCCTGCTGATCTCTCATCCAAGTACTCATTTAGGAGAACCGAAAAGAAAGAACCTATCTAGATTTCCCCACTCAACACTGAAAAGACAAGCATGTTGAGAGTGGACTTACAGGTGTGAGGACAAAGCCAGCACCCTTCTTTTTCATATAAGATTATCCCATTCAGTTCAAATTCCTAAACAGACTAGACATCACTTCAGTGAGGAATTAGCAGTCCAGAATAATGAGTAGCAACAGATCCTTTAGACAGGATGCAGGGTATTATGACATCAACCTAGCAGGATATTGTCACATCATCCTAGGAACCATGATAACTGAAGTAAACATAAATGCCTAAATAAATAGTAAAATAGATATTGAACTATTAGAAATGACAATAAACCCCCTACGCATGTTTTAAGATAAATTTCTCTACACCCTTCCCTACATTTGTAGCCTTCCCCAGATGTCTGAATCTGCACTTCCAGAATTCTCAGCAATGCTGACATAGGAATTTAGGGTGCTCTAGACCCAGGTTGCTCTAGAACATGCAACAGCATATATCAGAAACAGCCTTTGAAAATCACTTCTGCCATTTTTATGCCATTAACTGGCTCATCACTTTATTGAATCAATTTCTATGCCTCTTCTCGTGTCAAGGAAAGATCAAGCAAAGTCGCTGAATTCTATTCAGCTGTCTTGCTGGTTGCCCAGCATGCTGCTCTCTTTTCAGCCGAGAAGCTGTCTTCCACGGGCTGAGGGCCAAATTACAGTCCATTACTCGACGGAGACACGTGCCCTTAAGACCTTCAGAAATTATGTCACTTCTAGGGAATCTAGGTGAGGGAACCTGACATTTGACAGTTTTCTGTCAGAGAAAAATTACAGACCATCCACACAGCAAACTGGCAATTTTGGGATAGCTTGGGCCTGGAGAGTTGGGGCTACCAGATCTGAAAGTAGAAACAGTACGTTTACCCTGGGGTGAAGAGAAGCAAAAGGGCACGGAGGCTTTGATGACAGACTGTTCCTTTGGCAATAAAGAAACGTGAAAACGTGTTCTCAGAGTATGTCCTCTCTTTCTTCCCTTATTTCCTGTGTAGTTACTAAAGGCAAAAGTGAAAGTCAATTTACAGTACGTATAGTCTAACTGCCGTCTCAGCTTTGCCAGATACCTGATGGAAAGTTCCTCGAGAACTGAACCAGAGGGCTATAAGCCAGACTGGGAGGCACAGTCAGCATGTGCATACAGGCATAAGATTTTTGAGACAGAGGCTGAATATTAGATCACTTTTAAGCCAGGCTGGAGGAGACTTCTTGCTCATGAGATCAACTTTATTTTTGTTTTGGCTTTTGTAGCACTGCACCAACTGGATCCAGGCTCAGTGCAGTGGGGGAGATCAGAGATAAATGCAGTGCTTCTGACAATAAGAGCAAATTACCACCAACACCCAGTCATCTATAAGCATGATCTATTTAAATATGCATATGTACGTATACAGTATATTAAAGTTATGTGGACCATAGCAACAGTTAATGGAATCTGCTAGCAGTTGACATTCTCCATGTAAACGTACATCTTTAGGAAAGAACATGTTGTTCCAGCAATCAAAAACCTTTAAGTGAAAGTTTTTAAGTCTAAACTTAGTTCCACCCAAGGCTCAGGTGCAGCTCTAATATTCCTTGGAGATCTCCATCCAAGTATATTAACCAGGCCTGACCTTGCTTAGCTTCCAAGCCCAGACAAGAGTTTTAAGTTCATTGAGTCTTCTCCTTAGAGAAGTAGAGCTTGCTAAGTTTTAAGACATATGGTGCTATTTTAACTCCAGGAGCTTTAGAATTTCTTCTGAAGAGGATCTTCCAGGAATGGCATAATACTTACTTAGAATCAGTCTATTGGTTTATCTAGCCTAGGTCTGTCTCTGCTGAGTAGCAGTGTCTCCTGCACAAATCTTTCAGAAGGGAGACTTCTGAGTCTGTTTGTAAGTGGAGATACAAAGAACTGTGGAATAAATACACTACCATTGAGATTTAGCCATAATGCCTGATATAGTGACCTGTATATAATCAAATATTTTAGGCAGGTGCTTTGCAGAATTTATTCAAGTCAGTGGCCTGGTTCACACATGACATTACTTTATGATGTAATCTTTTTTTGTATATGATAATTGACTAGGTTAATCCATCATGTGGGTAGCTTGATCTTGACTATGCATACTATGTAAAAATGATATTGTAATTTGTAAGCTGTAAGCTACGGTTCATGATAAGAAGGCAGAATGTGTGGCCCCCAGAGCTGAAGATGGGCCATGATGTTTCAGCTCCTTTGCATTACTTAGAATTTGGAGGAGTAGGATTAAGAGGCAAAATGAATGTCTTAAAACCTGAAGACATTAAGGCACCCATTTTAGTTCTTAAAATCCTCAACCCCCACCCAAAATACCAGGTCTTGGTCCCACACACTTTTAGTACAGCCAGTGACATATTGTGCAAAACTTGCTGGGTGGTCCTTGGAACATCATAAGTACTAAACTCGTGGTTTATTGCTCTGCATCTTATAAAAATCCAGTCAACTGTATTTCCTTCAATAAATCATGGTTAAATAAAAATAGAGCTGCTATATCCATGTGCTCTGGATTTTTCAACTTAGACATGGTAACCCTAAGAAAAGTGAGATGTGAACCCAGTTTTTCTCTTTTTATTCTCAAGAAAGGGATAAGAGAACAGCTAAGTCAGATTCCCCCCCCCTCCCCCCCACAAATACTAGCTATATTATTTGAGACAGCTATATTAGGAAGGAAAGCCAAAAATCTTTGAAAAGAAGAGTTGGGACACCTCATTTTAGCATACATATGGTTAATATACTTTAAGGCCCTTAATTATGTTTCTTTTGATCTTAAATGAATTAATATGACAAAAGATTGTTTTCATGTTTACTAGACAGCTCAGAAAATGTTTATAAAGAGCTGGCTGTCAATTTCTTTATGCTGGAAGTGTCAAATTATAGACACCTACGCATATGATATGTGGTTGACTTACTGTAGCACCGATTGGGTTTAATATCCAGTTATCTGTTAAAACAGTTTTAAAAAGAGTGATACAATTCAAAGAGGGGAATGTGACTCAATTTTATATCAAACATTTGGAAGTTAGCAATATATGAAGAACTATGGATGTAACTGGCATGGAGCCTAGCAAAAAATATGTTTCAGTGGAAAGTCTGTGCCACTTTGGAGTTACTAGATTAATGATACATGTTTGCTCTCTGCTTATGAACTGGTTCTTTATATACATAATGGAAACAGTGATCAATATTCCTCCATGTGGTCAAGTTTTAATGCCATTCCCTTTTTTCCCCCATCTTTCTTTTTTCTTGCTTTTTGTATATTAAAGCAAGAACACTCTTTTAAAAGAAGGAACACCGATGCCACCACTGCCCCATTATTCAATGACTATTATTACTTAAGTCTTTGTTGGAACTCAGCCATGTAATACAACCCCCTACCTGTTTACACAGCAGAAAAACTCCCTGCTTGAAGTGGGACATAATCCTATTAGAGTTGTTTAAAATTACTGCCTTAATTTCCAAATTAAAAGAGGACTTTCATTCCATTCAACTCTGCACTTTCTACAGGTTTTCTTCTATGTATTGTTCCAAGGGTGAGTGGGGAAAAAAAAAGAATTTTGGGGGAGTCAGAAGAACAGCAGAGAAAGTTGCTTCCAAAAGGCAGGCAGGGAGGGAGGGAGGGAGGGAGGGAGGGTAGGGAGAAAGAAAGAAGGGAGGGAGGATGGAAGAAAAGAAAGAAAAAAGAAAAGAAAAGAAAGGGAAGGAAGGAAGGAAGGAAGGAAGGAAGGAAGGAAGGAAGGAAGGAAGGAAGGAAGGAAGGAAGGAAGGAAGGAAAAAGAGCAGGAAGGAAGAGAGGGAGGGAGGGAGGAAGGAAGGAAAAAGAGCAGGAAGAAAGGGAGGGAGGGAGGGAGGAAGGAAGACTTTGAATGAATTTTAATAATGGAGATTTTTCCCATTTATGTACCTGGAAAATTCTGTACTGAACAGATTGATAAGTCCATACTCTCAGTCCACTTAAAGAGTTTCTGCTATTGAAGCTGAATTTGAGCATGCGAGTGACTGCAGTGCCATCTTCAGGCAGGAGGGCAGCTGATGCTTCCCCCCCCCTTTTTTTTTTTAATGCTAAAGATGCAGCCTGGTATTTTTGTGGATGAAATGTACATCCCAGGGGTTAAAATGAGTATTTATAGCAAGAGTGGCAGCTTTGATAATATTTAGCTCATCTCTAGCCTCTGAGGATCTCAAGGCATCTCTCAAATAATAATGGATTAAGCCTTATAGCTTACCCTTGAACAATGTGCTGAGATGTTTCCTCTGCAGTAAATCATGCCCATCACACTCAATTCGTAGCTTTCCAAAGTTTTGTTTTGTTTTGTTTTAAATCCCCATAGTCACCATAGTCGCTGATAAGAGTGCCATTGCTTTTTAATAGGCGGTGGAGGTTTGATGGATTTTTCTCTCATGGTTTTAGACTGGGGTAGGTGTCTTTTGTGACATTGTTGCCCCTTCTTACCAGCAAATATCCATATTGATGGTATTGATGTCATTGTACTACAGAGGATAGACCTGGAAAGCAGGGCCAGTTCTTCTGTGGCGCAAAAGAATGCAACCTTCTTATGAATTTGTGTATGGTGGAAAGGCAGGATGATAATTGTTCATACTGCTCCTGTTATTTGTTGCTAAAGAAGGGGGAAAGTGCCAGTTGGATTTTCTGTCTCAATTTGATTTTCCATGGGTACTAACATCTTGATTTAGGAGTAGAGGTTGCTTCCTTTCAAGACACCAAGTGTCCTGGCCCAGCCCTGAAGGACAATATGTAATTAATATTTAAGAAGCAATTATCTGCCCTAACTTTTCATCTATCAGGGTATGATATTTACCTAGCTTCTGTATTGATTAACAATATATTCCTGAAAAGCTACATCCGATTTAGGACTAATACCAGAAGGGTTACTCCAGATAATGCTTGGGGGTTGGGCGGAATATTTTATTCTAATGCATATTTACTTTAGCAGAAGTGCACCATAAAACTCATGATCTAAATTAAAATAATGTGAGTTGTCAGTTTCTGGGTAAGTAAGAAAAGAAAATAAAGTTAAGAACAACCACCACAAAGATTTATACAGTCAGTCCTCTTTAAATACTCAGGTGAAAGACAAAAGGTCAGCATTCAGCAGTACTCTCTTTTCATGATCAGCAATAGTGTAGATTTGGGGTGGACTGTTCTACTCATTCTGTCTTCTCCTCCTTCTATTTGAAAGAATGGTTTCCTTTGAAAATTAAAGCAATAATTGGTGATATATTGATCTAGAAATACATTGTGTAGATAACTATGACTGATGACACGGGACTCCAGACCACTATCTACAGCAGAGAGGCCGAATGGAAGTTGAGCACACTGATGGATGGTCCTTTTTTCTACTGATGCCTAGTAAGCAAAAATTAAGTGAAAAGTTATCCAAGCCAGGCTAGGGGGAATGACTGCAGGAAGGGACTTTTAAAGTTTGCCTTTATCCAAACGGTTTGTTTCTCTAAAACGCTTCTTATTCTTCCATATGTTTATTCCATCACGAAGCCAGGAAGTAAGTGTTACAGTTGGAAGTTGAAATTTTTAAGGACAGATCTCCTAGAGAACTCTTCTTCCAGTAGTCTCCTAACTGATCCTATACACTTAAGTAAAATCTTCCTACATATATGCAACTATATCCATGTCACAAACATTCCTTGGGGACTTGCTAGAGTAGCACAATAATTAAGAGGCTGAGCTAGATGTCATGATATTCTGGTTCATATCCTCCACTGCCCAGTATAACTGTGTAGAGTCTTGGTAGCAAACTAGGATGTGGGACTACTGAATTCTAATTTTCACTCAGCCATGAAACAAGTATAGGAATCTTGGGAATCACCCGTTCTAATGCTATTTGCAGAAAAGTTTCTCTATATCTTTGAGGTTTGGAAGGCCACTGGTTTTCTTCTCCCCATCCACATTAGCTGAATGAAAGAGGAATATTTTCTAAAAGAAACTTACCTGACTTAGGGTTGTAACTAAAATGTTTGTTTAAGACCAGGAAGAGCCAGGTTTGAGTCCACTTTCAGCCATAAAAAACTCACAGAATGACTTCAGGCAGTTACTATGTCTTAACCTAACCTTCCTCACATGATTGTTGTGTCAGGAAAAATTGGAGAGTAAGTATTATGTATGCCATCCTGGGTTCCAAAAGGAAAAGTAGGACTTAAATCTAATGAATAAATAAGTAAATTGAGGAGATAAAATTGGAGGCAGGAAAAGTTTTATGCATGCTAGCTTGGGCTCCCTGAAGGAAGAGTGGAATACAAATATAATAAACTCAAACACTTCTTCTCCCTCAGCTTCATTTTTTCCCATCCATTACTAGTGTGATAACAAAAAAATAACAGGTTACCTTGCATGTGTGTAGCATGTAAAATAACTGAGATCAAAACATAATGATGGACCCAAAGTCACCTTGTGATTTTCACACATGAAAGAAAACGTAATTCTGGGTTTCCCCATTCCTGTTTCAATAGTTGGAAATCAACAAAATCTAAAGTCTTTAGAAAACATATCCTCAAGGCATGGTATTAAAAATATGATTTTCCCCCTTCATTTTTACACCTCAACATTCAACCGAAAGCCACTTTTAGAAGAAAGACTCAGCATCTCTCACAACTGGGTGAATTTTGGCCATCCAAGTAACAGGGAAATAGCAGGAATAGGTGTTGCCCTGAGGCTATTCATGACAAAATGGTGTCAATAGACAGGTAATAGTTGTCATGGGAACTAAATATTTCAATCAGACTCCTCTTCCTGCACAGAACAGGCTTCTAGACTGAGAAAGTCAAATGCTAACAAACAGAACACAAAAGACTTGATAGTCACTTTCTCCAGCCCTTCTTAATTTCTTACAAACAAACAAAAAAAGCTAGAGTGGAAGAGAGAAGAAAACAGGAGAAGGAAGGAAGGAAGGAAGGAAGGAAGGAAGGAAGGAAGGAAGGAAGGAAGGAAGGAAGGAAGGAAGGAAGGAAGGAAGGAAGGAAGAACCAACCTACATCTACTATTAACTCTAGGTGGATTTCTCCTCAACCTGGAGAAATTTGGTAGAGCATCTCCCAGTATGTCTGCCTACAGTGTCACAATGTAAGAAAAGCTATTCTGAATCAGACCAAGGCCCATTTTACTTCTTATAGTGGCCAACCAGATGCCTCTGGGGGCCTATCAAGCAGGAAATGGTGGCATTGACATTTCCCATCATTCTCCTAAAGCAGGTATTGGGAGGCATGCTGCTCCCAACCTAGTGTTAGCATTGAAACTTAAAAACTAATAACCCTTGATGGCCCTGTCCCACATAGCTTTATCTAGCCTTTAAAGCCAACCAAGATAGTGACCACTGCATCCTGTGGTAAAGAATTATGCAAGTCAAGTAGGATGACTAAATCTGAACCACAAAAATCTGAATCCCTTGTGTAACACAAAGGGAAGATCAATGACATTTAGAGCTCAAATGGGGACAGCAGGTCCTTTAGTCCACATGTCAGAATTTGGTCCTTCTGAAAGGAGGCATCTGAAACAGGTCATCTTTAAAAATGGAATGGTTCCAGTTGAAATTGAATCCTTTGTCAAACTCTTAAGTTATTTATAGTCCATTCCTTGATTGTTATGCCTATTGTTTCAACTAGCCTTTTCTGCTCTAAGATGGAGGGGAGAAAATGACCAAATAGTGAACCCCCTGTGTGTCTTTGGGTTCTCTCCCTACCATGGGCGTCTGTGGCATGGGGTGGGGGGAGATTAAAATCTGCAAGATGCTGGGTGTGGCATTTTGATTGAAGTCCTGCCCCTTTCGTACATACATACATGTGTGTACGAAGGAGGCAGAATTTCAGTTGCAATACTACACCCACATCATGCAGATTTATTCTCCGTGCATATATCGCTGCCCCCACTTTTCTGGACATTCGGTTAGGTGAGGTTCAAATGCTCAGAGTAGGTTGAATAGATATGATCTTTGAAGGTGAGATGGGAGGGGTGGAATTCATAGGATATTCCTAAGCACTTGACTTCTTTTTCTCTTCCCCATCCAATTTCCCATTTTCAGCTGGAATAAAAAAGTAAGCCATTGGTTCAGTTTATCAAGAAATTGCCCCAGAGAAAAGGCAATGCTTCATGAACAGTGGCTGGGTTCATACATCATATTCAGTCACAATATAGTTTGCTGGATTTTGATTTAGCATGTTTTTCTGAGCTAAACCATAGGTTAATAATTATATAGTGTATAGCATAGCACAATACGTAGAGCCATCTTGTTCTGCTAAGTCAACAAACTATAGCTTAGTGCGATGGATAAATCACATTTGAGCCAAAACTAAACAAACTACAATATAGTTTAGGCAGGCACATCCAAGGGGGAATCAAAATCTGGAAGAAGGTAGGCAGGTAAGGTAGGCAGGTAAGAATTGTGATTAAAATACATACATGCGTGTATGAAGTGACAGAGCTTCAGTTGAAACACCACATACTCTGTCTTGCAGATTTTGACCCTCTCTTGTAGATGCCACTGGATTCAGGGCAATGTCAGAACACAAACAGAAACAATGTTTAACTATATGAACCCTTTTTATAGATATAAATGGCACAATCCAGGAAGAGCCTTAACAATTAAGCAAACATTAATTCCCCTTCTTAGTGATTTCAAAACCGTACCTTGATGTAACACATCTATAACTACTAAAACTCTCATTGTGTTTATCTGTTTGTCTGTACCATCAAGTTAGCCCAAATGGTGCATTATACCTCAACAATTTTTGAATAAAGGTACCCAAAATCCTCTAATTTAAAGAATGCATTAAAAACTGGGACCCATTACTCCTATGGAATTGAAATTGAAATGTTATTGTGATTTCCGATGCTCCCTGTCAGCTTCCCACAAGCAAAGTCAATGGGGAAGCCAGCAGGAAGTTGGAAGTCGCTTCTGCTCCCACTGCTTTTTTGTCTGCCCATGTCATTCTGTTTATCTGTTTAGGTAAGTAAGTATTGAGTTATTATGGAAGTTCATTTGCCACTACAATTATTTTTCTGTTTATGATATATACTCTTCTTAGATGATCACAGGATCATCCAGCATTGGGGGAAAAAAAAAATATGGTCACCTAAAATTTAATATTCATTCTGGTCGCATCAGACTGCACTACCTTTCTCTCAAAGGGTGACCCAGTGGGTCACAGGGTTGTCTAATTTTCTGCTAAAATTGCCAGTACCATTCTCCAATATAGAGTCCAATATATAGAATTCTCTTGAATTGCTGAAGCCCTTAATGCAAAGTGTTTTGAATGTCCTCAGGGATTGGTCACACTATTGTACAGTCTTGTGAGGTTACATAAGTGCAAGTGTGGGTCTGTGTGTATAGGCTGAAATCTCATATGATTACTGAATCTATCTCTGAATGCATGAGAGAACACTGAAAACTCACACGAGTTGGTGATCTTGAAATCCTTCAGTCTTGTACATATTGTGATGTTATTTGGGGAGAAGGTACATCAGAAATCATTTGAGGGTTCACACGTATCTTGGCACCTGAAGGGGTCTAGTTGCTGAGCCTGTTTTACAGGGGTGCTTTCATACAAAATGAGGAAGAATGGGGAGAAAGAGGATATTAAATCCCAACTGCAATGAATGAATGGCACTAGAGAGCTACACTAGTGAATTCTAACACCTGCACATCAAAAAGCTGTTTTTTTAAATTATCCTGACACATAAAGGACCCCATCAGATACCTTGGAGAAAGGGGGAAAAAAGAAGGATCAGGACACCTTTTAAGTAACCTTACAAGATAAACAGGCAGACAAATGCATGATCAATCAATGTGAGTCATAGAATACAATAGGTAGATTACTGCTAGAAGATTTATCTCCTTTAGAAGCTCTGACAGAGTGGAACATTCAAAGAGCCTCTTGTGCAAATAATAATAAAGAGGGACATAACAGCCATTGTTGAGTGAGGATATATCTGATCCATCCATTCAAAACAAAGAGAAGAGAAACAAAGGTATCTGAGATAGGCCTGCACTTATTTATCAGGCCATTGTGCCTGTAAGTTGCCTCAAGCTAAAAAGCTTAAACGTTAAAAAACGTTCTCCCTCCATGCTGTTGATGAGCAGATACCAACATATTCCTTTTCTCAAGCTTATTTTCCCTGTGACACTGGAAAGATAGAAATGGTGGGTCCTATCCTTCCATATTGCTTGTTTTATGAAAATATTCACTCCACTCTTATTACATCTGTTTTCATGAACGTGCCAGGCATGGTGGTTGAATGTTGCCTCTTGTCACATAAACATCTAGATAGTTTAAGTAGAGAGGCCACATTTTGCACCATTGCCAGCACTACAAGATGGTGGATAGCAACAGAGAGCAAGGCTACCAGGAAGGAGGAGGTGCATTCCAGGAAGGGAAAGGAGACAAAAGACAAAACGGTCCTCAGGAGTAGCGTGGGAAGCATAAGAAGCTCTGGATAGGCACTCCCTAGAATCTCCCGGGGTATATCCATTAGTTGCAGTAGATTTAGTCTGGCAAGGTTCTGTCTGTATGGTGTAAGCAAATAAAGGAATTCAACTCAACTGGACTGTTTCATTGTTGTTCTTGGGCTGGGCCTGGCAGCAGCTGATTAACTTTAACTTGCTTTTGGTAAACACTAAGATAAAACAATATTAGTAAATCTGAAGGTTCAATGAACTAGCTTTAACTATGCTTCGTTTTCTTAACTCATGCCTTAATTTCTTTGCTTGCTATTTCCTTTTCGGCATTTTGTACAATATTGCTAACCCCAACAGTTAATGATGTCATGGATATGCATGTATGTTAAGGATATAACTAATAGAAGAGTGTCAAGCTTTCAAAAGAGGGGAGATTGCAAATGTGGCTGAGGAAAGCACCTCTCTGCAAGCATTAAAGCAGCTACATCCTTTCAAAGTCTTGAGTGGCTGTTTGACATTTCCCCCTGTTATCTGCAGATACAGACAACAACTTTGCCAGAACTGCTGACAAAGGAAAATGGCTATGCTTCCTCATACATGTGCAGAAAACTGGGGAAAGGTTTTGAAGCAGCCGTGCCTAGAGGACATGACTGCTTTAATGCTAAGGAGGGATGCCTGGAGGACACAGCTGCTTTAATGCTTTAAGGAGGGGTGCTTTGCATAATCACAATAGCTATGATGTTGAGATGTTTAGGTATAAAACATTTTTTTTGCAGGAAATATAAAAAACTAGTGTTCCTTTGTTGTTACTGTTGTTGTTCATATTTTGCCTTATGTTTGGGTTGATTGAAATAAACTGATGGCTAATGTTCTCCCTCTGCTCTGTTATTAGTTAACATTAATTACTTCTTAATAGTCATTTGTCATTTTATTGTCTAAGAACACGAATGGACTTACATAGGGCTTAGGGGCATTCTTGGAAATAAAGTCATTAAAGATTGGTAGCTTGCTTTGCAGTATGTCAAGTTCCCTCTGAAATTGTTTTAATTAAAAGACTCTACCCCCAAATTTTATGTTGGGGGGTCAGGGAACCTGATGAGCCCCAAAGGAGGTGTCTGCAGGCATATTGATTCATGGTGGGCACCACACTCTGCTAATGCATAGTGACAATTCAGAATTCTATTTTTCTTCCAAAGATTCTGCCAGGCATTAACGTGAACGCATGAACTACAGCATCACGGATCTTTTTTATCCTTTTTTAAGAGAGAAAAAAAAGGCAAGATGCAATATTTGTGCTCTTATAACCATTTGAGATTTTCTCCAGCCTTCATGATTTCTCTTTGATGATTGCCAAAGGCACTCAGATAATTTCAGACAATTCTTTGCCTGTTCAGAAGGGTCAGCCATCTCCTGCAATTGGTTTAAAAAGGTCCATTTTTTTCAATATTCCTTCCACGCACACAGCAATACGATCCAAAGAATAACAAGCGATAAGTAAAAAGTAGATTATAAATGAGTATTTTACAGTTGCAGGTCCTTAATGTTGTTGATTTAATTCTTCACCACACGTGCTGCTTCAATTCTCATTTTTTGCAATGAATCATCAATTTATACAGATTTTTCTTTATTGATTTTTAAAATGTGCATGCTGCTTTTCAGAACACAGGTTGGTTAAAAAGTCTGTGGAGATACACTATGCCAAAAATACTTGAAGGCCGTGTTTGTTGAACATGCCTGAGTTAAAGACAAAACAAATGTTATTGCATTTGCACAACGTGATAAGCCTGGTTAATATTAAACCTGGTTATTTTGGGAGGGTGGATTTATTCATTTATTATTTTAATTTTGCATGGTCACCTACTTACCATGCAATTATGGGCATCTCATAGAGATACAAAATGTGCAATAAAAATAAGTTTTAAAAAAAGCATTGTGCTGGAGGCAACTTATATTCAAACATTGAAAGTGGGCTTATGTAACATCCTGGCCCAGGGCCTGGGGGAAGAACCAGAATAAGCCTGTTCTGTCACCCTAACCCATGTGGATAATCTATAGTTTACACTGTGCAAACTCAGACAATAAAATAATTCAGTAACCAAGTAAAATGTGTTGTCTGAATGGAATAATAGACGGATGATTCAGTTGACGTTGGTTTTATATAGATTCATATCATTCCATGAGTGTAAAATATAGTGCCACTAGGCCAGTAAGATCAGCTGCCATGTCCAATGTCAGCCTGGGATACATCACCAGAAAATTAGAGAAAACCCCTGCCAAAATTACTGGTGCAGCTGGCCAGCCACTCACGCATAGAAGAAATCAATGAAGCTACTTCTATGGGAATATATTCCCAGATAATTGCTTAAAGCTCAGCAGCAGAAAAAAACAGAATCTTAAGCTGGGTGGAAAGACAAGGATTGCTTAGATAACAGATATTGTGTTTAACTGGTTGAATATTGTGTTAAGTCATGGTTTAGTTATAATTTGGGGGAGAAAAAAATACCCCAAATCATACAGTAGTTCTGGAATGTACTTTTGTTTTAGGTTTTTTTTAATCCCACCTTTATTATTTTTATAAATAACTCAAGGTGACAAATATACTAATATTCCTTCCTCCTCCTGTTTTTCCCATGACAACCACCCTGTGAGGTGAGTTGGGCTGAGAGAGAGCGACTGGCCCAAAGTCCCCCAGACGGTTTTCGTGCCTAAGGCGGGACTGGAACTCACCGTCTCCCACTTTCAAGCCTGGGGCCTTCACCACTCGACCAGATTGGCTGTTTGGGACTTGGGCTCAGCCCCCAGTCTTTACATTTTAAGGATGCACTTTCTCCTTCACCTTCCTCTGGACCAGGCCTAATCTGAACACAGATTTCAATTATTTCTGTGAGATTTTTAATAACAGATGACTGTTAGCCTTCTATATTGCCCATTTTAAGTCCTATGGCCAGCAAGTGAAATTTAAATTGTATAAACATATTAGGGTATGGCATAGTATTGTATAAATATGGTTTACATATAAAAGTCATACAATTTGTTTTATAAACCAGAGGGGTTGGATTTACATATACAGTGGAACCTTGGTTTACGAATTTAATTCGTTCCGTGACTCTGGTCACACCCCGAATTGGTCGCAACCCAAAGGAAATTTCCCCATAAGGTTCAATGTAATTACCGTTAATCCGTTCTGGTGTGGAGGACAGGGAGGCGACTATTGCTTGGAGGGAGAGTCCCCCTCCCTGCGACCACGTGTCAGGGGCAGAAAATGGCCGCGGACCACGTGTCAGGGGCGGAAAAATGGCCACGGACCACGTGTCACGGGAGGGAAAATGGCTGTGTATCCTGTTCGTACCCCAAGGCGGAGTTCACAAACCGAGGTAAAGTTTTGCGGCCGGAGCTGGTCGTAACCCGAAAAGTTTGTTAACAGAGGCATTCGTAACCCGAGGTACCACTGTAACAGTAAAACCACATTATGGCATAACCTAATGTGCAAATCCAGTTAAAAAATCAGCATTTTTGTGCAGGTTTTTTTTTTTTCAATTTGTAACCTGATACAGAAATTGAATGGAGGGACATGAGTTGGATGTACACAAAACACTAAGCCAAAGTATCATTTGTTTGTTTGTGGTTCATTTGTGAATCCATCTACTATGCATTGTAAATTATGGTTTATGGTTTGGTTTGTTGTACTAACTTTGCCAATTATGACTTATTTAGCAAAACATGGTTAAGCAAGTGATAGTTTTGCAGGTTTTGTGAACATGTATATGGTCTAGCATATATGATATATATCCTATATGATATTACATATATATATATATATATATCCATGAAACGTAACTAGCTTTCAGAAGTTAATAACATTGTTATTGCTATGACGATGATGATGTTTCAACAATCCATCAATGGTATCTTCCTCCTTATTTACATGTTTACCTGATCTACTCACATCTTTCTTGTTTACTTGTTTACCTGATCTAATTAGTGGTGCAGAGAATCAAAACTCAGTCTTGGAAGACAATGCATTCCCCTTGAGAGTACTTCAGCTACAATGCTATTTAAGTATAAAACCACACCTCTTCACAAAGGAGGCATAAAGCAAAGAAAGTTGTAATTAGAAGTAATTAAGGATTTCTGGTTGCTGTCAGATAGTGTTGGATTACCATGTTTGGAAACGCATTTCTGAGCTCTGCAGAGACAATTAAAAAAAGAATGGTAGTGGAGGTTCTTCTCCAGGCCTGGATAAATTGTTTATCCGTCCTTCAGTTTTATTTATTCATGCATTGTATTCATATCCCACTTTTCTCACTTAATTCCCTACCTTGTCCAACTCACACTGCTTTCCCTTCACAATTGGGATTAAATATAAAACCAAAAAACTATATGAAGATCCTTTGGCATCTGAGGAACAGGTATAATTAAGGCCCATCCCAGAACTCATTCTTGAGTATCTTCTGAGAGTTCAAGATGATACATCTTGGAGAATCTTCCTCACATTTTATAACAGTAACCATGTGAAATAGGCTGGGTGTCAGCCTCCCCAGGTAGACGAGACAGGAAATATGTCCAGATGAACTAATTCTACTTTATTGTATGGCTATATTAACAGAATCTTGCAAGTCTGAAAATACAAATCTCCCGCAGTCTCCTTTACAGCCCGAACAACTAGGGAGGGTCCCTTCTGAGCCTCTTTCTCCATCCATTGTGCAGCTGCAGGCTATGACTTCTCAAGGTCTTTCTAACATACCATTATATTGGGCTAGGAGAGAGTGGCTGGCTTAAAGTTCCTCCTATGAGCTCTATGACTGTTGGGGTGCAAACTTGAGTCTCCCTAGTTTAGGGTTACCAGACATCTGGCAAAAGGAGGACACGTCCTCTTTTTTGTCCCCATGTCCTCCATCTAGCCTTAAACTCAAATATTGTCCGGCTTTTTGAGTATCTATTCCAGAACAGCTTTTTTCCACGGTGCAGTGCTTCCCTAATTAGTGCTAACTGCAAATTAACAGGCTCCACTCTGTGACCTTGATTAGTATCCTCTGGTGGGCTTGTGGTGCTGCCTGTCCTAACTGTCTCTAGCACATTCCTGTGATTGAAAAACCAGTCTTTCTGATGCTGGAAAAAGTTATTTCATACACATGTAGGCCCAAGTATTTTTATTTTGTTTTTTGGTTTGTTGGTTGGTTTTGGACATTTTCACTGTAATTTTTGTTGGGGATGCCAAGAAAGTTAACCAGTTAGTGTGTCCTCTTTTTCCCCTCAGATGTCCTCCTTTTCAATTGTCCATGTCCTCCTTTGCCTGTTCAGCTATCTAGTTTCAATCAAACACCTACCTCAGTTCCAATCAAATATCTCTAGCATTATACTACACTAACACTTCTCGCAATACAGAGGACAGCGTACTAAAGATAGCTGGGGATTTCTCCTAAACCTGATGGGGGTTTTCTGTTGTTTTTTGGTTTTTGGTGCCTTCAAGTCACTTTTTGTCTCCTGGCAACTACTTGGACAAGACTCTGCAGTTTTCTTGGCAAGGTTTTTCAGAAGTGGTTTGCCATTGCCTCCTGAGGGCTGAGAGAGAGGGACTGGCCAAGGTCGTCCAGCTAGGCTGGACTAGAACTCAGGTCTCCTGGTTTCTAGCCTGATGCCTTAACTACTATACCAAACTGGCTCTCTAAATTTGATGATAGGATGTTCCAAATTCAAGCAATACTTTTTCTTTTACTTATTTTAAGCAAGATATAGTTACTAGCCCTAAGTCTGTAATCTAATCAGGAGAATTTTGGAGAATTGAACCTATTTTATAATCGAGTTGAGAATTATTAGAGGGACATGTTTATATTCTGAGTTAGATAATTATCCATTTCAAGGCCATCATTAGCTTTGTTATCTTTAAAAATGAATGGACAAGTACTACAATTTTGGGGCTGCTTTCTATTTGAGAAAGTACAAGCAGGGAGAAATTAGAAGTCATAAACAAAAACAGCAACAGCAATCTCTCTTCTCTTGCCAATGCCTGAAGAATATATCTTTCTTACTTCCATCTATCTTTATTCTTTTTTGTGTGTTTGCTTCTGTATTTCTTTGTCTCATGTCTTTGAGCCAATAAATGGGTTAAAATGAACACAACTTTATTTAATAGCTAAACATGAATCTACAGTTAGGTAAATGATAGCATAAAGAACACTATTAGTATGGGTCTGGTGACTATGGAGCTTACTAACTAACTAACTTACTAACTATACTAACTATGGAGCTTACATGGATCAGTCTGCTGGCTTCATCCATGCTTCTCTTCACTGGCTTGTCCAGGCTGGCTGTAAAAAAGTGCAGTTGGGTTCTTTCTTCCTTTCACTGGTTAGCATCCAGAATCAGTGAAGCCTTCAGGGTCCGAGGCCCTATCTGTGTTTTCCTGATCTTCTTGATATAGTAAAGGAATGAAAGATAAGTTGGGTAATCATATCCCCATCATAAATATGTCCTGAAAACAATCCGTAGAATAAGCTTACTTAATTCCCTGCGTTGTCCAACTCACACTGCTTTCCCATCACAATTGGAATTAAATACAAAACCAAAAAGTACATGAAGATCTTGTGGCAGAGGAGGAACAGGTATAGTTAAGGCTCATCCCAGAAGTCATTCTTGAGTATCTGCAATAAATTTTGTTCTTCTATCCAAGTTTGCCTCCAGAATTTACATTTAAATTTGGACTGATGATAAGCTGAAGTCTCTTAATGTAGAAGTAAAATCCGCTTCCAATAAAGTTTAACTTCTAGTGACTTATATGGGCACATCCATGGAGTTTTCTTGGTATGATAGGAAAGAAGCTTGCCATTGCCTTCTTCTGGAATTTTTCTTTTCTTTCTTTTTCTTTTTTGGTTTCCCAGTCTAGCCTGCTTTCCTGGACTTCCCAGATAGTCACCCATCCAATTATTAACCAGGGCTGACCCTGCTTAGCTTCCTATATCTAGTAAAGCCAAGTAAATGCTGAGCATGGCTAATTCTCACACAGAAGATAGCATGGATACAGTTTTTACATGGCTTTCCCTGAACTATTGAGAGAGATATAGCAAGTCCCTCACTTTGGCTTTAAATATAGTCAAAAGAAAACTCATTCTGTTATTTGCACTTCTCACAGACTGATACAAACAGAAAACAGAATGTATTCATTATGTAAAAGAGTTCCAATGCAAGCAGTACAAACAATATTGTCTTACTTCCAAAAATGTAGATGCCATTCTGCCATTTTGAATGGTGAAGGATTTAGTGGCAGACAACAAAAGTCCTTTTGCCTTTGTGTGAGAGAGTCATGCAGGAGAGAAAAAGGAACAAACAAGTGTTATGGTTATTTTCAAACTATTCCTCTTTCAAGTTTCTCCTTGAACTACATGGACTAGTTTCCTACATGGAGAGGAACTGTACTGGCTTTGTTTTAACCGGAAAACCAGAGGTTTTGTTTGTTTCAGATACTAGAGTCTGTTTTCTCTGTCTAGCATCAACAAGGGTTACCTAACAATAAGCAGCAATACCGTTGGCCTTTCAGCTTTATCTTTGCCTGGAATATCACCACAGCCTTCTTTCAAAGCATATGTTAGAAATGGCTTTCACTTCCTGCATTTCACTCAGGTCTTTGTGCTGTCCAATTTGCATCAAAGACTCTCATTGTTGGATTCTTCTTAAAATTGTCACTGTCTCTACTTCATGGCTCATAGAATCATAGGGTTGGAAGGTATCTTGAAGGTCTTCTAGTTCGACTCTTGCCCAGAGCTAGAATCCTCAGAGGTGATCTTGGATGGCCTTCAGCAGAGCAATGGGATCAGAGTGTCATAGCTCCTCTGATTCTGTAGATATCATGAGTGGAGACATTGCTGGCTGAATATTTTTTTAGTTCACTGCCTTCCATTGACAATACTTGGATCTTGTAGTTGGTAGGATTAGCAATAAACTCGAAATACCAGAGGAAAATGTCTTACGAGTTGTCATTGTTTCCAATAAATGATGGAAAGAGCAGAAAATTGTATCTAAGATACGAATTTATCTTCAAGAGACTCATATTTTACAATGTATCAGCACCTAGCATTTCCCCTATACTGTATGAATGGGTATAAGGATTAAGCTGGCATTAGAATTTCAAATGAAACTATGGTTAAATAGAATGCAATTAAAGTATAGTTGCCTATTAAGAACTGAAGATCTACATTTTAGAATACATATCAAACTATCAGAATAGATCATCAATATTCAAGGCAGTGGTTTGCATTAGACAGTGACTTAAGTCCTTCTGGCCCTTTTTAATGAGCAAGCATTTAGAACAAGCTGGTATTTAGGCTTCAGTGACAGAGAATTTTATTACATTTTATAGATTCAATGAGCTCCCATTTAAGCATAACACAAATGGGGCAAAGAAAGCATTCCAGTGTTTAATTAATTAATTAATGCATGTAGTCCTTTATTAATCCTTGGGCATGAACTGCTATTGATTCTGATCTGGTGACTAAGTGGAAGATGTATTATGTCAGTTTTAAATGCAGAAATAGGTATATCGTCTAGCAGACATTCTCTGAAGTTGGTATTTGGCATTTGCAAATCAACTTCTGGGGAAGGAAAGGAGAAACGAAGAAAGTGTTGAAATAACAAACAACAACAATTGCATCTAAGGGAATACAGAGATTATTGTTGCTTCTCATAACTGCTAGCTTAATTAGAGAGCAAACAGTGGAAGGTAACTCTTCATCTTGTTTTCATATTTGCCCAGAGAAAATTGCAAAGACAACAGTAAATGGACAAATTCTCACACTGAGATCAAACTCAAAGTTCTTCAGAGGCTACATATCAATGATCAGCCTCTCAGTCAGGATAAAGTCCAAAATCTCTTAGGATCCTACAATTTGTTGTAAAAAGCTTGTTTTCCTAAAGCACTCGGTGATCTTTAACTTAGTAGTGTTGCTTAGCAACACTGAAGCATTTCTTTGAATAATTGCTGGCATCTTAAAGGTACTATTAGGAGTTTAACGAAAGAAGGCATCAGATCCTGACAAGGTAGATGCATCAAGAAGAAGGTGTGTTATCATATATTAGAGATGTGTTCCCCAAATTTCTAGGGTTGTACAGAAGATGAGATGACATAATGAGGAAGCACAGTGAAGGATACACTAACAAGCAAGAGGAGCTCAAGAAATATCCAGGAATTCTGGGCCTTTTAAATATGTAGAGGTGTAAAATGAGTTTACAGCCATAATTCTGCTTTCTTGCTTCCCTACAAACACACACACAAACACACTCATGGGCCATGTGAAGAATGCTACTCTTAGGGCAGGACATTGAGGCAGAAACTTAGGATGCTACTCAACAGAAAGAGCAAGAAGGCCCCTATAAAAATAGGTCTAATTTTCCACATTTAGAAGTAATTGAAATAATTATATTACCCTGAAGAGAGATCCCCAATAGACCATTAAATCCATAGTCTAACATTACCTACCCATATCATAGTTTATGAAAGTGGCAAAATTATAGTGTTTGGAAGTCATCAAGAACTTTTTATTAAGAAGTCATGCTAAGTGAAAGTAGTTAAGGAAAGAGAGGTCAACATGTTTTTTGGCAAGGATTGGATCATGAAATGTTTATGGAATGGTTCCATAAACAGAGATGACATTAGTCACTTTAGTGGATGATTTTTGTTGGGATTTACATGGGGAGAATGCATGCCTCTTAGTCCTGCTTGACCTGTCACATCCTTATGTACCATTAACTGTGGTATCCTTCTGGATAACCCGTGAGGGTTGGCAGTTGAAGGTCCTATTTATAGTGGTTTTACTCCTTCCTTATCAGGCTGTTCTAGTCAGTTGTAATGGGGAAGGAGAGGTTGACTCTTTCAGTGTTACCTGCTGGGTACCTCAGGGACCTCAAGGAGAAGTCATCTTTCAAGTTGGTGTGAAGTGTCAACAGTATGCTGATGACATCCAGTTATACATTGTCACCCAAGGCCAAGCCAGAGACACTGTCAAGATTTTGACTCAGTCACAGGATGCTGTAAAGGTCTGGATGGGACAAAACAATGTGGTTTTGTTTGTGGTTGAACCCAAACAAGAAGGAATTGCTGCTTATCCAGAGATCTGTTGGTTCTTTGTTCTGGTGATTACTCTGGCACTTTCCCTGAAGGAGAAGGCATGTGACTTGGATTTCCAACCTACTGCTTAAGGAGCGGGTGAATGCCATGATCAAGAGGACCTTGCTCAGCTCCAGCCCTATGTGGAGTTGAAGGACCTGGCAATGATAACTCATGCCCTCATTAATATACCTGTAGACTACTTCAATGTAGGCAATCTTTGAAGATTATTCAGAAGCTGCAGCTGGTACAGAATGCAACAGCCCACATGCTGAAGGATTAGAGCCCTTACAGCAGAGTTACATCACTTTTGAGGATGCTGCATTGTTGCTAGTAGGCCTGTAATCAAAGAGGATTCTCGGTGATATACAACAACAAATACTAGCACAACCAGAAAGAGCCTTCATCCCAATAAAAAAAAAAAAATCTTCAGAAAGCAAAAACACTCAAGATAGCACCTACAACCAGTCAACTGGGGCCAGTGTTAATGTGGTTCATATACCACATGTATTTACTTTTTATATATTCATATATTCACCTTTTTTAAAAAAAGGATTTTAGTTTACAGAAAAGTATGAAAACAATACAAATTGTGGTTATAAAACTTAATGTAGTTAACTCACACATAGACATATATCTCAAAAAATGATGGCTATGTTTTAGGGACATCACTTCAAATTCAAAAATCCAGAATATCTTACCATATGTTGCAAACTGCAAACATTAGAAACAAACCTAACCAGGAAAATTAGTAAAGCAGTGGCAGGAGAGAAACACAGTAAAAGAAAAAAGAAAAGTGTAGATGAGACAGGAAATCCATATGAAGGTTCAAAAGGTTCAAATAAGAAACATCCATAGGGAAAAAAAAACAGGTGAAAGGCGGTTTGAAAACAAGAAACTATGGGTCCCAGTGAAGCTATCTTGGGAAACTACAATATTCCATACTTTAGTGTCAACAATGATATCAACAAAACTGAAAGCAGCTTCCGTTTCAAATGGGTGATTCTAAATGGGGGAAAGAAGCATTTGCCCTTTTCCCCTCCCCCTTAAAAAAAGTGTAAGCAGTATATTTGAGTTCTGTAATTTTGATTGCTCATTATCTTTAAACTCTGCAGTTTTGTAGTTTATAGTCTCCTTAGTTAGCTTTTTGCAGAACTATAAAAATATCTCTGTGTGCATACGTATGTGGTATATTTTCAACACAATTCAGACAATAAACAAATATATTTAATATGGCATAAAAATAAAAAACATATGCTTTGGAATTCTGCTTGGAAACCATTTGAAATCTAGCTTTTGTTGCCTGTATGGTGATTGGAGTGTTATCTAAGCAGATTTTTTTCTGCTGTTATATATAAATGGTTTTCTGTTATTTACTGTTATCTGTGGACAGGGGATGATGGAATCAGACCAAATGTTGCACTCTGTATTACAGTGCATTGGAACACCAGTCCTTCCAATAGTGATTTCACCGATTCAAATGGCTCATTCACTTCCTTTCCCTGGATGTGAAATGCACGAAATGCAAGAGTTTTGGTATACACATAAGAGCAGATGTACAGATTGATTACAGGAAAGTTCTTCCAGAAGGGTGGCATTCTAGCATGGCTGAGTGCCACCAAGAGAGGCTTAAGTATATAATGGGATGAACATAAAAGTTGAGGTTGGCTTGGCTGCACAAAGGACCATGTGGTTTCATTGATTTTGGCTTCACTTGGCAGATGAACCCAGCCAACACTGGCTTGTTCAAACAACCCAAACTCAAAACAAATGCCAACCTATTGGGGGTGTGGGCAGTCTGTGTCCCTCCCAAAATCCACAGAAATCCAACAAAAGGGGAAGGCAAATATGTCTACTTCATATTTATTGCCCTCCCCACTGTATATCTATGTTTGTACAAGCTGAAATGAGGCAGGCTCTCTGAAACCTGAAAATGTTCATGGAGTCCAGCAGTGAACAATACTTTTACAACCAGTAAAAGTACCTTAAAAAGAAATTAGATGTTGTAGGCTACAGGAGACATAGCAGGGATATATCATCTTTTATATGATATCACTGAAGGGAGAACTACAATTTTCAATCCTTTTGATTTTCATCTTTTTTAGATTCTAGAGTTATAATTTGCTGCTTTGCCACTGACAGTTGTTGGTGTCATCTTGGAGGAATCTCCAGAAGGGAACAACAATTACTTTTATAAAAGACTGGAAATCCTTTATGGACTTTTTGCTGAAAATGGACAAAAATGAATGGGTGATTTCAGGATTTATTGATTAAAAAGGGTTGTTTATGGGAAGAAGGGAATCTTCATATGTAATTTGGGAGGGTGGTAATGGTAATCATCATGCCTGTAACTGCTGCGAAGATCGGAGGTCGCTTCTTTAGATATTTTTCTTTTTCCTTTTCTTAGTCTTTTCCTGTCTTTCATTTTTTATTTTACTCTTTCATTTCTTTTTCTTTTTTTCTACTTTTCATGTTTTTGTAGTCTTAATTCTGTGTAAAATCCTTTCTTAATTTTATATATATATATAATTATCTATCTATCTATCTATCTATCTATCTATCTATCTATCTATCTATCTATCTCCAGGGCAGCAATAAAAGAGTTGCTGCTTGTTCATATGTGATGTAAGCAAAGACAACATCCATAATGTTTTCACATGCACAATCTCTTTCACAACTTGTGAAAGAGATTATCTGAGGAAGGAGGGGCCAACATTAGTGGATTAATTTCCACATTCCCAAGTATTTAGACAGTTCATCATATGCAAACATAATGTGTGTGCGGAACTGAGAGACACCCCATTGCGGAAGGAACTAAGAAATGCATTCCATCTTGGCAAAAGGGTTATAGCAATTAGAACAGATTGGATGAATGAGTCCCTGCTGCAAAGAAGAGAACAGATAAAACCAAGCAAAGATAGGAATGGTCATCCTTATATTCTGGCTAAATTCCAATCAGGTAATTACTTTTTGCCCACACAGAAATTCCCCAAGAGGGGCTGTCATCTGTGGAAAGATTTGTTACATTCATTTCTGTAGAGCTGTGTTTGGCAGGTAGGGTTGACTCCATCATAGCTAACGGCAAGGATAATGCAAACCACATTTTTGATGGAACAGGCTTGGGAAGGAAAAGACAAAAGAGAGAGAGTTGAAATATTCCTCCTCTTGGTTGGTCTTAACGCTTATGAATCCCTGACACCCTTGGTCCTATATACAACAGTTGGGTGTGCATTCTATACCATTTGAAGGATCCTTAAAAATGTGAAAACTCAGCAGGTGTGCTCAAGTTGTTGATGAAGTGGAACTTCTGAAGAACAATACATCCCATTGTTGTCATTAATCAGTTTGATTTATACTAATTGGACAAGGTGGAAGAGAAGGTCATTCAGGAAGTAAGACAATTTCTCAGAATAGCTCATAATAACCAGGATGTTTCCATCTCTGACAGCAATGAGGTTGACTCAGAAGTGAAAAAAGCATCACTATCGTAATCTAAGAAGAACTGAGCAGGAAGCCAAACAATCTTTCTCTGTAAGACTTTCCAACATTATTTCAAGCAGAAGAAGCAGGAGAAACAGCAGTTATACATTTGGGGCCCATTTTCACTTACATATCTTGGCTCCTTCTGTTTTCCTCAATCGGTTCACATGACCACTTGGCTTGTGATCTGAACAGCTTGTTGATTTCCATGTGCAATTTGTATTTCCAGACTCGTAGATGGTGTTCAAGTAGCCTGTTTAATTAGAGAGGGAATAAGTGAGAGTTTTGTCTGATTTATTTGGTGATAGAAAAACCTTGAAATATCACAACACTGCAATCAGGAGAAGCTTGAATTGGCAAATTTGTCCATTCAGGCAGGTGTTCAAAAATACCCCCCCCCTTTTTTTTTCCTTTTCTTTTTAAAGCAACATATAATATTTCACCAAATTAAAGCCATACATGGATTCTAAAGAGGGCCTTCTTTGTGAGTTTTCAGTACCTCATATTAAAATATTGGCATTTGAATTTCGCCAAATTCAATTACTTATATATTTGTTTTGCAGGAAAAGAATTGATCTGAAATTTAAAAGTCAGACTGAAAAGGACAATTACTGAACATGGACTGATGTATTATTGTTCAGCTAATCATATTTTCCCCTGTTTTCTCTTCTTCCCATAACTGCTCATTCTTTTTTTAATCTGTTTTGTTTTCCATGTCTCCCTGTCCGTTTTATGATAAAGCAAAATGGATTTCCTCCTGGACAGTCATTTTTGCCATTGGAGATGAGGTTGAAATACAATGAATGCAAGAGTTGTTGAAACTTCATGATGCTTGAATGCTTGAAGCAGTCATTAAAAATTTAGTGCATTGGGAGATAAAAACAGAAATCCTTTTTTGAAAAATGAAAAAGAAATACATATGTGGCAGAGGGAAGGAAATTAAGTTAAAGGGTAGAAAGAAAAAAAAAAGAATGTCTAATGCTTATTGTGACAGATCTCTTAAAATTGTAAGGAGCCTCTAATTGAACAATCTGACTGTTTAATTTAGAGGTTTGTCTTGCGACAAAACTACTGAAGTATTTAGGATTCCTGATTGTAACTCTAGTCACTCCTTTTCATGTCCCCTCCTATTTGGTTTTCCAGTTTTTCCACAAATATCTGTTACAGTTCCACAGACATGGAATGTTCAGTCCTCAGTCGCTATGCTCCCACAACATGCTTAACCCAGTTACTGAACTGCCTCACATTCTGGGTTTGCAGAATACAATGAGCAATAAGTCTGAGTCTGTGCAACCCAGGAAGCCGCCCCCCCCCAAAAAAACCTAGCCAAGCTTAGCATCTTGTATGATGAATCTACTAAGACTGTGCCCAACCTGGTAAAGCATTTTGTTTGCGCATAATCAGTGCGCTCTGCATAATCGGAGTTGTTTTCAGATTCCCCTGATGTTAGTGGTTTGCGCATAATCGGTGCGCTCCGCATAATTGGAGTTGTTTTCAGATTCCCCTGATGTTAGTGGTTTTACACACATAGAAACAACATTTCTTTTAACTGCTTGGTAGGTACAATCCGCAGGGGAGGGTCAACCAAGTCAAGAGGGCATCTACAGCCCCGTGATCAAGGCCCTGCCTGTCACACATGACACACTTTCAAACAGGGGCTGGGTTTAGATCACATAGTTGGGGCTGCCATCTTGACTTTTTTCAGCTCTCCTCCATGGTGATTTGGGGAGGGAGGTCCTGACCTGCCAATATCCCCTCTTGGGCTTGTGGTGTTGCTTTACTTATATAAGCCAAATGCACTCACATCTAAGTATGAAAAAGAAAGAGGATGATTTTGTTCTTGTTTTGTTTTAAACACCCCAGACCTTTTCATGCTATTCTTTCATCGCTGCATCATGAAATGCCTCTGGCACAAACAGTAGGACAGATCGATTCAGCTTCTTTCCGAAGAGATAGGTAACAGCTGGTCTTATCAAATCTCCCCTATAACTTCAGGGAGAAATCTCATTTCAAGTTAGGGTCTGCGGATGTTTTCCAATGTCATCCTGCTATTAGAGAACAGCAAAATTCAAGAGGGGGAAAATTCACAAGATTTACAGCTTGAGCAATGCTCTTTAAATACATTCTGGGAGTATGTTCAATATTTTCTAGACATGAGTCAACATTTCTCAAATAGTATTTTTGAATGATTTTTTTTATGGTGTCTCTCTCTCTCTCTCCCTCTTCTTCTCCCTCTCGTCTCATTTCTACCCTACCAAAAAAATAAACCTTTGGTAAAATTGTCTTCACATATTATCTACTGAGCTTTTTCAGGTACACTATTTCTCCTTTCTGCCATATATATACATACATACATACATACACACATACATACACACACACAAAAAACAGCAGGAGTATCTGCAGCAGAGGGGGGGGGGGGTCAAAAAAATCAAGGTGGTGGCCGTGACTGTGCAATTAAAGCTCCTTTGTATATCCATTAAGAAGCACATAAAAAGGGGGAAAGTTTCAACCATGTGGTCATGGCTGCCTTATTAACTTTTTTCACTCCCCATCCCACAAACCCCCATGCACAATAACCTATCTTGAAGCTGCTCAAGATAGCAGAAGGTGTTTATGTAGCACATTAAACCATTGTTTAACTACAGTTTGATAAATTAAAAACAGTTGACTGTGTTCATACAACACACTAAGACATAAAGCTTAGTGTGTGGATTCAAACGGTTCATTAAGCAAAAACAAACCAACCGCATTATAGCCTGATGTGATATCTAAACCCAGTTATATTTAACTGACCTGGTTCGGAGCTCTTAAGGCACAATGTAGTTTATTTAGTTTTGGCTTAACATGGTGCACGAAGTCAGATATAATTGGCTTGTAAGCCATGGTTTATGGGATAGTTTGTTGTGCAAATGCTATCAGTGGTGGTTGATTCAATAAACTTTGATTGAAAAACCATGAATGAACACTCAGTCCGTATGGGAGACACAAAATAGTAGCTAAGCTATCAACAAAACTCCTGCTATTGAGACTTAGAAATGATAGTAATGATTGTAATAATGAAAGTAATATTAGTGATATTGTAGCAGAAATAGCATTAGTAAAAAATCTATATCTAGCATTGATGATTTTAGTCACCTAGGAGACAGTAGGAGAATTTGTCCGCCTGCTGAAGATACATGGTGACAAGGACCTTTCCTCTAATGCTAAACAGGAAGGGGCCCATTGTGAGCTCCGCTGCCCACTGCTATAGATTTATATTCCTACTGTAAACAATAAGTTCTCAGCATGAGTAAGCTTCTGTTATTGATTACCTAGGACTGCTTCCTTTTTCCAGTGGCTGAGATGAAAACTGCAAATACTCTTCTGAACTTAGAAAATACATCTAGACAACTGGATCTCAAACCGTGGGGGAAAAAACTGAAGCTGAAACCATGCTATATTCTCAATTTCAATTATTTTTATCCTGATTAGAATGAAAGTGCATTTAAGGAGTATCTTAAGGAGTAAATCTAGTTTCTGTGGTTTTAACTGCTGGTGAGGAATGTAAGTTTGTTGGCTGTGAATGCAGCTGTTGTTGGAGGGAGAGAACATAAGTTCACAGCATCTAGAATATCAATTTATGGATCATAATCCATCAAAATCATAGCTGAGCAATGAACAAAGGTTAAGGCAGGTGATTTCATAACAAACAAACAGGTAACATTCCCAGTTTTTATGGTGCGTGTCTATCATTTTGATTTTAAAAAAATATATATACAGTCAGGACTTTTGTGATAAACTGTCCCCCGTAACTCACCTCTTCATATACTCTGGTTGTGAAACTTAATTGCATTATTTTCCACTTGTTCTACTAGAACAAGTATAAATCTCCACAATGCCTCCAACTTTTATAATTTGTTATAATCGTATTGGTGTGCTCCTGCCTTAGCCCTATAACATTACTGCAGGTCAATAATCCCATCAGAAAAGAATGATTGTTCTCTAAGAAAAAGAAACTTAGTTCTTGTAGAGTAACATTCATATATGGGTGCCAGCTGCCCCATCATATACAAAAACCTTCGGCTTCTCATTAAGAGTGGCCATCATAGCAAGCATCCTAGTGTGGTCCTCCAGCAGTAGTAGAGAGTTCGGTGCCCTTGATGGCATATCATCTGTGACCTTATTGTCTCTGGTTGTCCTTGATGGTCCTTTGTATGCTATGCTTCAACCCTGGGTAACACACCATTAGCTGAAGTCCCACCCTGGCTACTTTCCCCAGTTTTCTAGCTCTCTCTTGTTTCCAAATAAGAGGACACAGCTCATTAAGTGGGATGAAAAGTAAAATGTTCCAAAGTATCCTGTTCTTCTATTTTTACTTAGTTTATTACTTACTTATTTGGTATTCCCCTTGTATACTGCTGAATCTTGTGGCCCATGGCCGTTGACAGTAACATACCATTAAAAGAATAGGATATAGTTGAAAACCATAAACAATGATAACATCTCATTTAAAACAATTAAAATAAAGAAACGGTGCAACAGCTGCAGATAATTGTTGGCACAACAGCTACAAATAACTATTGATACTCACTCAAATAATCAAGTGACCAAACTTCCAAAACACCTGCAAAAACAGCTTAACAGCTTACAAAAAGATGCCACAGTTGGCAGCAACCAGAATCTCTGGGAGAGGTTGTTCCCCAGGGTTACCTCCTTCCATGGGCATCCTTGAGGAAAGCAAGGGGGCAAATGACAAAATACATGGCATGATGCCACTTACTGTAAAGGTGCTCTTGAAGAAGAAATACAGCAATTGTTAAGAAAACATGAACTTAGCCCAGGAAAACAGGAAGACATGAGAAAGAAAGTCAAGATTGCCCCACCTTGACTGTCTTTGATATTAAAGGGAAGTAAGGAGAAGCACTGTCAGGCTTTCAAGATTCTGTTGTTATAACCTATATCAATATAATAGAGTTCTAGTATTTCTTGTGGTGTCTGTTTCCTTTCCTGCTTTACCTTGAAGAGCTAACATTTACACACTTGCATCAGATGATGGGATACAAGTAAATAAGGGCACTATTTGGACCATGATGTCAGCATGTGCGTGCCATTATTTTTTCATCATTGGGGCTTGCACCCTACTCCCTCCTTCTGGGCCAGTATTCATGATCTTGAAAAATATATTACAGTATTATTAAATTGAAATCTGGGGATGGAGGGCACGGGGACATAAATGCAGCTCTGCCTTTTGATTCATAAGTTATTGCCAGTTTTGGTTGCACAGGGCAGAAGAACTGTAACTGATCACTTAAACATGTGTTATCTCTCTCTTTAGAGAAGTGCTTCCCAACCTTGGTAGCTTCCCAATGGATGGTCTTTAACTCCCCAAATCCTTTGGCCAGCATAGCCATTGCTAAAAATCCTTGGAGTTGAAGTGCACACATCTGGAATTTCCCCCATTGGGAAGCAATGTTTTAGACTGTCCTACTCAACAAGAGGCAGATGATGATGGGTCCAAACATAAAGCCTGGTGCCCCCTCCAGAGGTTCAGTCACATAATGCCCGAATAATGTAAATTGTCACTAGATACTGAATGAACACCAGAAGAGCCCTGTTGGTTTAGAGTCACATTAAAACATGCAGGAAAGCAAACCCAACAGAGGCCTCCATGCCTTCTCAGTCCAACCAGGACAGGGAACAAAATACGATTTTTTTTTTAAAGCCATAGGAGACAGTAACACTCAGTGCCCCCCTCCAAAATTTAAAAAAAAATTAAAATTGCTACGTTCACTAACATGGCATCCCCAAACAAATATATTCTGATTCCACATGATTGTCTCGTTCACACAATATGCTAGGACCATGTATGGGTTCTTACAGTGCACTGAACCACAAAAAGCTCAAGCCTATTTTAGCCTAGTCTAGCAACTTGTACAAACCCAACCAGTCTTCTAAAAAACAGGGTGAAGGAAGGAAGGAAGGAAGGAAGGAAGGAAGGAAGGAAGGAAGGAAGGAAGGAAGGAAGGAAGGAAGGGAGGGAGGGAGGGAGGGAGGGAGGGAGGAAGGAAGGAAGGAAGGAAGGAAGGAAGGAAGGAAGGAAGGAAGGAAGGAAGGAAGGAAGGAAGGAAAATAAATAGATAATCTTTTACAATGTCAGCAGGCCATATATTCTCCAGCTCAGTATAATCTAGGAATCTCTTAACCTCCTTGTTAATATGGACTAAACTGAGGCTTGTACTTGCTCCATTGTTAGCAATTAATGTAATTCTCAGGTAATTGGTTAATGCACATTCAGTGACTTCATATTCTCATTTCACAATCATTTCTCTTGATTAATAAGACTGTCCAATTTATCTGTTATCTCCTTACATTGACTCTCGGAGGGTGGGGAGCTGGCATATTCATTAAAGCAATAATTGTACAACCCTTTTCCTTTCTCATTCATATATGTAAGTTAGAGTGCTGAAGAAAAAAAAAAAGCTTATGAAGGTTAAGTCCAACATTCAAAAGAGGCTGAAATAACTCTGGCTGTCAGAGAGACAGGATTGCCAGTCTGTATGAAACTTCAAAGGACTTTTGTTTTGGCTGCATCCTTTGAAGCTGTTTTCTGAAGCAAAGCACTGTCCCCAGCTCCTAAGAGCAAGGAAGTGGCCTCATAACTTTGTTCATCTTTCTTCTGAGGCCTCCTTCAGCAATTCCAATAGCCAGAAGAGGATTCTGCAAATCTGTGCCATAGCTTGATGACATGCGAAGATGATTAGAGCCACACAGATTTCCCAGAGTCTTGGAGTCCAGGCCACTGTCAGTGCACACCAAATGCAACACAAGCAATATTGTATCCATGCGTACATTTTCCTACAGGTTGATTTCTGCCCATGAGCCAAGCAGAACTATTTCTCTCCTCGTGCAATATGATCAATAATGAAAGCTTCAGAGGGCAAGATTTAATCACTCCAAGAAGAGAGTTGAGCTGTTACAAATTCCACAGCCCATTTTAAAATTATCCAATCTTTTAAGAACATATTCTCACTCTCTCACCTCC
Source organism: Python bivittatus (assembly GCF_059951505.1). Classification (NCBI taxonomy): domain Eukaryota; kingdom Metazoa; phylum Chordata; class Lepidosauria; order Squamata; family Pythonidae; genus Python; species Python bivittatus. The sequence continues at coordinate 10,695,051 of NW_028277054.1, read as the reverse complement.
CCTGCGATAGTAAATTATAGTGGTTGGCTATGCATTGTGTAAAGATAGATTTTTTTTTGTTATAGAGACAACATTTAATAGCTATTAATTTCATATCTTGCCCCCTTTATCTCTCTTAGATACGGACAAGGTAGGAAAGGAACAGCTGGCATCTTTTTCTCATCACTCTTATCCATAAAAATATCCAACATGACCTTCCAAAACTCTTCTCAGTTTTAATTTTGGGTGATTCCTACTAACTGTGCCTCTGTTGATAACATGTAAGATGCTCCTCTGGCCATCCCAAATAAAAAGTGCAGCTCAGTGCTTGAAAGGTCAGCATAGTTGGTTCTAATTTCTGAATGCTATCTTGGTTATCTTCAGACACATATGAAGGCCTAGCTGTCTGGAGAAGGCTCTAATGCTGGAAAGGGTGGAAGGAAAGAGAAGAAGACGACGATTAGCAGCAAGGGGGATGGACTCAGTTACAGCAGTGATGGCTGCACCATTGGAAGACCTGATGATGTGTAGGATTGCATTACAGTTTTGCGGTTGGCATATTTTGATGCACACTTGTGTGCTTAAACAATTCTCCATTTTTTTAAAAAAAAAAGTGTCAAAAAATTCATACTAGACTGTCATTGTATTAAATGTCATTGTATTAATGACAATTTGATTCAGCAGATTAATACGGGAGTTTGTGTGTGATGTGGCTACGGGATGGATTTAGAATGATCTGCACAGCCTTTGTATATGTATATGTACATATATACATACGTACATATGGAAACGGTCTTCCTATCTGGTAGTAGATCCCTTGGCTATACATTCACAATTCCTCTCTTTGTTTTTTTTTTCTCTTCGTTGCATAAGATAATAAACATCATGAATTAAGCGGCTTGCAGCGACTGCTGCTCCTTCAAGATGTTCAGCCTACATCTACAACCTCTGGTTTTTAAAAAACAATTAAAAAGGGCTTTGCAGACTGCCATAGAAAGGTAATGAATAAAAGAGGTGATGGAAAGAAGCCAGGTTTTTTACTCATTTGATAAAGGAATGAGGAGGAATGAGCTGTGTCAGCAAGCCAGACAGAGACAGATGCCTCTTTTCTGGTTGGAACTCCTGCAACAACTTGTAAGTTCTGCTTTTCATTAAGGTTTCACAAAGTTTCTTCAGCCTGGCATGGTGATTTTCAAAGTCCTACTTTCAAGGAAATGAACTAAAGAAGGAGACATTATGTTCAGAAAAACCAATGAGCTGTTAAAAAAATAGAGCTGAACTTACAACAACAGCAAGGCTTTTTCACTTCAAGTTATTATTGTGCTGAAATCTATTTCCAAATTTCCTGAAAGTTTGCTTTTGTTTTAATGCCTCATCCCCAGAGTGTTTTTGAATTTCTATAGAATATTTTAGGAGAGTTAACTTGATTATCATTGTTGTTCTTTTTTCCTAAATCATCTATCAGCCTATAGCCTCCCTAGATGCCCTTGTTTTCTGCTCTAAAAAATAAAATCCATGATAAAAGTTCCTTTATGAATTAAATTAGACCTTTGCTTTGGGATTTAATTCACATACAAAGCTGGGAGGGTTCAGATCATGGAAGAGGTGGCTGCCACATGCAATATATGATTCTCATGTGTATAATTAAGGTAAGTGGAAGAACCTCACAGCCCATCTCTGAGAATTTAATTAAATGGTTTCTTCTCCTTGAGAAAAAAAAATCAAAAGAAATTTATTTTACATCACATTGAGGAAGAATAGCTAGAAATGAATGCAGAAGACATTTTCAGCACAGCAGGATTTGAAATAGAAGGGAAAGATTTCACAAAATCACCCATGGGCTCATTTTTAATTGCTGTAATTCTGGTAGTAGATCTTGAACAACCCAGAGTTTCGTCAGTTGTGCCTTCATTTTTATTAGCTTCACAATGATGTCATATGATCATACCCCATTGTCCTACAAACAATCAGAAAATGAACAGGCTTGCTTCCTGCCCTTGTAGCTAGCAGGGGGCGGGGGGGAGGTGGGAGGAGAATTGATCCCTACCAACCAACAGAACCACCATTGCTGCCAACAGTGAACTTCCCAAAGCTTCTCTCCCTTTTGCCTCCCATAATCAAAATATGCCCCCACCAATGATGATGAACTAGTTTGTTGTTGTTGTTCAGTCGTTAAGTCGTGTCCGACTCTTCGTGACCCCATGAACCATATTGCGCCAGGCCTTCCTGTCCTTCACTGCCTCCCTGAGTTTGCTCAGTTTCATGCTCATTGCTTCAGTGATGCTATCTAACCATCTCATCCTCTGCCGTCCTCTTCTCCTTTTGCCTTCAATCTTTCCCAGCATCAGGGTCTTTTCCAAAGACTCCTCTCTTCACATTAGGTGACCAAAGTATCTGAGCTTGAGCTTCATTATCAGTCCTTCCAATGAGCAATCAGGGTTGATTTCCTTTAAGATTGACTGGTTTGACCTCCTAGCAGTCCAGGGGACTCTTAAGAGTCTTCTCCAGCACCACAGTTCAAAGGCATCAATTCTTCGGCGCTCAGCCTTCTTTATGGTCCAACTCTCACAGCCATACATTACTACTGGAAAAACCATAGCTTTGACTATGCGGATCTTTGTCAGCAAGGTGACATCTCTGCTTTTTAATATGCTATCTAGGTTTGCCATAGCTTTCCTCCCAAGGAGCAAGCGTCTTTTAATTTCATGGCTGCAATCTCCATCTGCGGTGATCTTGGAGCCCAAATAAATGAAGTCTGTTACTACTTCCATTTCTACCCCTTCTATTTTCCAGGAATTAATGGGTCCAGATGCCATGATCTTAGTTTTTTTAATGTTGAGTTTCAAGCCAGCTTTTGCACTCTCCTCCTTCACCCTCATCAAGAGGCCCTTTAGTTCTTCTTCACTTTCTGCCATTAGGATGGTATCGTCTGCATATCTGAGGTTATTGATGATTCTCCCTGCAATCTTAATTCCGGCTTGTGATTCTTCCAACCTGGCATTTCTCATGATGTACTCTGCATATAGGTTAAATAAGCAGGGTGACAGTATACAGCCTTGTCGTACTCCTTTCCCTATTTTGAACCAATCGGTTGGATGAACTAGAGGAAGAAGTATTTTAGCTCAGCCTTGCTCATTAATAAACTTATTGATGTAAGATACTAGTTTTTTAATCATTATGCAAAGTGACCCAAAGAGATCACCCAAAGGGATGACAATATGCATGTTAGATTTGGACAGGAAAAAAATGAGTCTGTTTTGCATTGGATAACGTTCCAATTTTTCATGCAGCAACATGTTGCAACCCATTTTCATTTCCCAAATTGCACCCACTTGCTATTTTGAAGGCGTGCACAAAAATTCATAAACACAGTTGTGTATCAAAAGTTGTACACATTTGTCTATGCTTTTTCTCCTAATATATAGCTTGTAGCTAAAATATAATATTTGGTTGGATTCTTTTAAAATTAACAATCTGCAGCCAATCTTTCTTCAACACATATCCTTTCTAGAAGCAGCATAAAGTATAACCAACATGAGATAAGAGATAAAGCCCTTCCTGCTAAAATGGAACAATACTAGGAATAATTATATTAACTCCAAGACATTATTTACCAAACTGATGAATGCTGTAGCAAACTTTAACATTTATATAAATGGAATTGAAGGAGATGCAGTTAGAAATGGACAAATCTGTTCATTCTTAACTTTCATTTGTCCAATTTCCATACCAGTTTTTTAACATTTATGCAAAAATTGCAGGCATTTTAATGCTCATTTCCCCTAATATGTATAATTTTTGCCTAATGGTGTGATCCCTAATGGTGTGATGAGACCATACTGATAGAGGTTTAGCAAATGTTCACTCCATAGCAAGTTTGGTTTGTGGTTTCTTGACTCAACTTCACCTGACTTGGCTTTCTATACCCCACTATATGTTCTCGTGCCCAAATATCTATTGGGAAGCTTCTGCCAATAGAAACTCTGTCATGGTTTGATCTTACGGCATCTCTTCAGAGGAAGAAAAAGCTCAAGAAACATTTCATACAGTCTGAGAACAGCTGATGATAAGGAGGAATGCACCAGCTCAGTCAAGGCTTCCATATGGCCTGGATGAAGAAAAAGTCCTCAAAATCAAGGAAAGCAATGAGAGATGAGAGATCTTGGCGCTCTCTGATCTTGGTTGTTTACTTGCAGACATTTCATTACCCAACTAGGTAACATCATCAGCACCTTCACCCAAGAGCCAAATATAAACAAAACCCTTGAAACTACTTCAAGGTTATATTATTTCTGAGTAACAACTGAAATACAGAAATAACCAGAGAATTTGCGAGACTGCCTTGCCTCCATTTGTTTCTGTTCTGCCCACCAGATCTAGCAGGAAGGACATGCTCTGGGTCGCTTCCATCACACAGTGTCATCTTGTTGGATCCAGGAGTCATTCCTTCTCTGTGGTAGTGCCTGTTTGGGGAAAGAGCACTCCTCTGGAAATCAGGATGGCCCCATCCCTGTTAGCTTTTTGTAAGTCACTTGGGCTAGGGAGTAGACGAGCTCTGCTTTTAACGCTGTTTTTATAAGTTGGGCTTATTATTTCGACCTCAGGCATCATGGTTTAGATGGTCAAGGGCTATTTTAACTTTTTTACATCATCCAGAGTCACTGTTGTGAGATGGGTGGATATATAAATCCCTAAAATAAAATGAAATAAAAATATAAAATAAAATATAAAGCTTCTGGCCATGGCATACTATACGCTGGAAATAATACTTATAAATCAGATTCAGCTCTTACTATGTTATATTCATTCCTCAGCTCTTGGAATTTCATACTGCTCATCTAACTATGCTTTGAATGACAGCTCAGCATTACTGCTTCCCCCTTTATCTGAATTCCCTGACCTTGGTTTGCTGCCTTGATTTCCCTTTTAGATCCCCAAATGATTCAATCCACTGATTTTACAAATTGCAAGTTGTAACTTTCAAGGGCACAGTCACAGCATTTTTGAACAGCAAAATAGTTGCATGTCAAAAAGGTGGATGATCAGATGGATGGATGGATGGATGGAAAGTAATCTACTTCTGAGCAAAAGTTTTGTTATCCTGATTGGTCACAGCCCTCCCACATCTCAAGTTTGAACCCATTTTCTACAACTGTTCCTAAAAAATGTTAATTGTCAGTGTTAAGGACTGAGAGTTTCTAAACATTTGCTATGTTCAGTATGTGGAAAATCCATCTTTCAAAGGGACCCATTTCCTGTGGCTTGGGCTGCTGTATTACCTGACCTTTCAACGATGAATAGGTCATGGCCTGATTTTTTTAATACCTGATTTTATTGCTTCTCTTGTTAACTTGTATGTGGAAAAATTCACTACACTGAACTACAGAAACACTTTCAAGGTAGAGTACCTGAAGGACTGACTGAGATTCAGATCAGCAGGATTATCCATGTCCAGCTGCCAGCAGAAATTAGTTATGAGAAAGAACATCTGTGTAGAATGTTTTGTTCTGTTTTTTTGACGGGGGGTTGCCTTCAAGTCAGTGTGGCCTCGTGGCAACTGCCTGGACTAGTCCCTGCAGTTTTCTTGGCAAGGTTTTTCAGAAGTGGTTTGTCATCTAGGGCTGAGAGAGAGGGACTGGCCCAAGGTCACCCAGCCGGCTCTCATGCCTAAGGCAGGACTAGAACTCATGGAATCCCACTTTCTAGCCTGGTGCCTTAACCACTATACTAATCTGGCTGTCTGTATAGAATGTAGGATCAAGAAAAATCTTGACGTTTTTCACTTGCCTAGGAAGCTCACTCCACCCAGACCTATCATTAGATAGAATGAAGCAGCCAAGTTCCCACCTGCTCCCTTCCCAAGTATCATGCAAAACAGTCACTTTCCTGCCCAGAGAAATGGATTGTGCTTTGTGCCCCCCCCTCCCCCCCGCTGCCCCATAAATATTTCTCTGAAGGAACCCTCAGGATTATCCAGTGTAAGTGGCTGTGACATTTACCTGCACAGGCAGTCACTGAGGCCACCTCAGCATATCGCTCTGAAGATCCCCTAAGAATAGTGTTTCCCAACCTGAGCCATTTCTAGGTGTGTGGACTTCAGAACCCAGAATTCCACTGCCAGCATGGCCATTGATGAGAATTCAGGGAGTTGAAGTCCACACATTGAAGTTGCCATGGTTTAGAAACACTGCCTTAAGAGTGACATCTGTAGTGTGATCTGGGCTGGAGGATGAGGAGTAAATTACATAAACAAAGGAGCGTGGGTCCTCTTGGACCCTGAACCTGTAATCTCTGATGGCATTTTGATCTTACTCATCACAACACACCAGTGAACTTAGTTAGCTGCTGGTATGTGTTCTCCCAAATTGAATTACTTCCCTTCCTCAACAATATGTCCTGTTTTGATTCTGTACACTGCCTTGCTATCCAGAACAAGAGGATGGCTAGTCTAGGTATGCTTTTAAAATAATAATTAAATATAATCAAAATATTCCATAAATAAATGAATTGCAGACCCCTTTTATTGACCCAGGTGTTATGCTATGCTTTTGAAATGCTTTCAGCGCTGCTCATTTAGAGGATGAATGGTGATTTTCTCTAGATTGCTTTTGGGGGTTGGAGGTAGGGGGAAAGACTGAATAGGATTGCTCATTTGAGAGCTGCTTGCAGGCAGGAAATTCTCTCCCTTACCCTCCACCCCAAATAATTTTAGAGTTTCAACTATTGGAAGCTGGATTCACAAGAGATAACTAGGCATGGCCATGTGCCCAATTCCAACAAAAGAAGGATGTTCTAAAGCCAACTAAAACCATGGCAGCCGTTAAGGGAACTACAATGCAGAACATTTTAAACTTAATTGGTTTTGCAATTAAAAGATGCACAGAACATGTGATGCAATTAATTTTACATAAACTTGGTCAGGAATTAAATGTAAAGGCAGTTGGTTACTTCTCTAAATGAAGCATATGTTTCATTCCAGTACAACAAACTTTTTTGGCATCTCAGTGTGGGAGAGAGTTGCAAACCCAACTGCTTCAAACATATACTCTGCTGGGAAGTTGTGGAAGGATTTTTTTTTTTTTAAATGTTGTTTCTATAGTGCTTGGATCTGATGCACAAAAGGTGATCTTGGGAGAAATGAAAAGCTCAAGAATGTAGAAAGATGCTTCTTCCATGTCACTGCCTTTGGAAATATCAATTAACATGGTTTAGTTGTTAATCCATTGGCATATGGTTTTCTGCTGATAAGTATAGAAAGTCATTTAAGTGTTATTGGTTAATTAGTTTTTCCCAATGTTCAGGGCCTGGGGAAAAGGGAGGTTTCCATTCAATATGGGTGTGGATGACTTATTTATCTGCCATATCCTAGTCTTAAAAGATAGACTAGGATATGGCAGATAAATGAGTCAGCCACACCCATAATGAATAGAAATAGGGAAGATGATGGGAATCTTTGATTTTCCAAATCTGAATTCCAGGTCCCATTAGCCTCAGCCAGCATGGCCAGTAGTCTCAGAAGATGGGATAGCTGCGTGGCCACAGGTCCCTCATCTCTGACAGCATTCATTCATTCATTATTAGATGCAGATCATACTTTCCTTAAGGAAGTCTAGGTGGCATACATTGCATTCCTTCTGTTTTCTCCCACAATAAGTCTGGGAAGTAGGCTGGGCTGAGAAATAGTGACTAGCTCAAAGTCAGTAATTTTCCTGATTAAAGGTGATCATGAAACTGGGTTTCCCCAGCCCTATTCCAACACCTTAACTGCCATATTCCAGTTCTCACCATTTCACCATATGTGGGATATGGTATAGCACATTTCCTACATGGGAAAGGTCCCTTGGCTTTTTCAGGCAAGGTAAGGGAAATAAATAAATCTCACTTTGTGTGAGATGGGTGGATATATAGCAAGCAAGCAAGCAAGCTGATTGGGTTCCCACATTACAATAACACATAGTTGGTTTAATCATGCTTAGCTGGATAAACTACAATTGGCTGAGACCAGACATCACGCCAAGCACCATCATAGTTTCTAGTGACTGTTTGGCAAACTCTGTTAAGCTAAAACCCCAGCCTTTTGTAACGTTGGACACAAGCATGTAAGTCACATGGTCTTATGCCTGCAAATACCCATGCCTGGAGCCTCCCACTTATTCCGTATGAACATTTATACGGTTGAAATTTGACTGTTTTGTCACAAAATGTCATTGGCACAATTTGGGAGTGCTTGAGGAACACTAAAAAGTTGTTGGGGAGTTGCATCTGGCCTGGGGGTTATTGATTGCCCCCCCCACCACCAGATTAACAGAAACATTTATGTCAGCAGTGGTGAATTGCTATGATCCAGGCAATTTTTCAAGCATGCTACAATTTATTATCCAGTTTTTTTCTTCTCTACTTACTCTATCCCAGCCTTCCCCAGACTGCCACCAATGTAAACTCTTTTTCCTCAATGTAAGCTCTCCTTTTAAAAATGTAATTGGCATGTTTCCTAGACAACCTTCACAAGTGCAGATTCTTTCTCAGACATCTATTTGCATATTTGATGGGAGAAAAGCAGATAGGTGGGAAATTCATTTACAATACTCTCTATGCCATGCTGGCTGGAGAATTCTGGGAGTTGAAGTCTTTGTTTATTTATTTATATTTATACATCACATTTATATAGCCGCCCGTCTCACACAAAGCGACTCTGGGCAGCGCTTCGTAAAGGTGCTGAGGTTGAGAAACATTACTCTAGACTATTACAAATTCAACCATGAGTCAAGCATGCAGATCCACTCCCCCCAAAATAAATGGTAATATATAGGTAGTAAATTTTTTTTGGCATCCCTATTTTCCTGAACTTAAGGTTCTAGGGCAGTGTTTCTCAAGCTTGGCAACGATAAGATGGGTGGACTTCAGCTCCCAGAATTCTCCAGCCAGGCTGGCTGGAGAATTCTGGGAGCTGAAGTCCACCCATCTTAAAGTTGTCAAGGTTAAGAAAAACTGTTCTAGGGAAACAAAAAAGTAGATTGTATTAATGTGAACTCTTCCTACCCCAAGTTTCAAGAATGAAGTTACTGCTAATAATTCCACAGCAGTTATTCAGCAAATGGATGGCTCCTGATAGATGTAAAAATGTATTAACAGAGGACAAAGTCTTTCCCTGAGGCTGTGCTTCCCTGAGAGTAAAAGCAAGGTCATAGGAGGGTCAGGTATGGTTGTATTCTGAACAATCCTGCTTCAAACTCACAGAAGGCAATTCCATTTCAAATAAAATGTACTCTTCTGCCTATCCCCCCCCCCCCGCAACATTATTTAGCCAGACGTTTTATGTGAAGAATGCAATGGGCTTCAACACAGAGTCCCTGCATTTGTTTAGCGGCAGGCTGTTAACCGAGAGTGGTTTGAAATGCAAGCATAAGCTGATGGGCACAGCTCATTAATCAGGCAGTAAAATTCAGATTTCAATAGAAAAAGGCAGCAATCTGATTCTGCAGTAAAGGGACTTCAGCCAATATCCCTCCTAGGAAGGAGATGCAGCTCACTGCTAGACCATATGCTTGGCACGCTGATGAGCTCAGGTTTACCCCATGGATTTCCAGAGAGAAGAATGGGGGGAAGAAAATAACTGAAATCCTGAAGAACTCCTTCAAGTCATGGCTGACAATATTGGGATAAATGGGCTTCCAGTAGAGTCTTCGTAAGCACTGAGTGAATATGAATGCAGTTTTTTTTTCTTTCACCCTCCAAAATGATGACATTGATTCAGTGGTGTACTTTTTCAGAGTCATGTCAATTGTAATATATGGGGCTTGATCGTTGCAAGAGCCTCCCTCCATCAAAAAATAATAATCTTCAGATAAGCGTTCCGGTGTTCACGGGCATCAAACTAGGTGTGTGCCTAGTTTGGAATTTCATTTGTCGGTCTGACTTTCAAGTTTCATTTCTGATTTTGGGATGATTCAGCCACAAGACATAAACGTAGATAGCTGCATTGCATAGAGAACTACACTGCATAAGTCAACTACGCAGTGCGGTTATCTATGTTTATCTCTTGTGGCTGAATTATAAACAATAACTCACTTATATGAAACCATCACAAATCCAACATCAGAACCCGAAAGTTTGACCAACCCCATAATCTGAAACAAGTGTGTCAAGCCTACTACATGTGAACACAGTCAGTCCTAAATCCACACTGCTAGTATACCAGCACTGATATCCCAGACAAGCAAAGCTCAATTTCCTGTAAAGTAAAGCAAAGTCCAGCTTCTAGAAAGACCACATCAGGTAAGGGAAGGCAAATTACTGACTAGCACTTTGGATAGCTCCAGGGAGCTCACAGTTTCATCAAAAATCCTAACCTAAGAATTAAATAGGCTTTCCACAATCTGGGGAGTTAGCTCAGTCTCCAGCGGATGGAGCCTATTCCAAAGGATATGTGGCTCTAATGGAATGGCAGAGTTTTGGGATTCCCAGACTAGATCCCTTGCACCAGAGGATAGAAGCCCAGCCTCTTGAAGGTAGGGAGATGGAAGTAAGAAGAGATGATGAGAGTTTTCCAAAAAAGTGGTTTGTTACTGATGGAGATTCTGCTGACTCTTCTTCTACCATCTCACCCCAAAAATCTGGGTAGTCTGAGAGATCCTAATTTCTCTTTTTTGATATGTATTAATTGGCTTATTAGCTTATTTTTCTTGGGATCCATGAGTTTCTCATTCACTTTCAAGACCTGCATAATGGGAATGTATCTTTGCTTCTCTTCTACTCACTTGCTATATTGGTAAATAAAACAAGTGTTATCAGAATGCCATAAAACTTTTACCCCAGAGAAATTGAGTCCACTAAGCTAGCTGTGAAGAGGGAAAGTTGGATCAGGGTCATAATGTGAAATGAAAGAGATTTAATCCTATCCTATGCGGTGTGAACTCCATTAAGAGTTTTCTCCAGAATCTCAGCCATAGAATAGATGAATATGAACTTACCTAATTCAAACTGTCCAGATGTATTCATGAATGGAAACATGGCTAGGTAGTTAGACTTCTAATTTTATAATGCAGATAGTCAAAATGTGGGGGAAATTACACAAAAATGTGTGCATTGGTAAATGAATGGACAATAGCAAACTATATTAGGAACAATCACTAGCAAAAACATAAACTGAGTATAAAAAGTGCATATTTGGGGGAATGAATATGGGAAATGAAAATGAATATTCATATTCATTTGGGGAAATGAATATGAAAGTAGATTTTCACACAGACTCTTTTTTTAAAAAGAAACAAAGGTAATACATTGATTCAAAACAAGAAATTAAAGTTAGAAAAACTGGAAGTGAACTGAATCCATTACAGACGGATTTGTGCCATTTTACCATAGCTGGGAAACATGTAACTACTGTATTCCCTTCAGCACGTAATAATTCTGGAGAGAGGGCCACTAGGAAGAAAGAAAAGCTAGATCACCGTTATCCACAAAACTGCTAGGTTTCTACTGCATTTCTCCAATACCGTGTGGGCATGAGGATGGAACTTACAGTAAAACAAAAATGAATAACATAAATGCTTAGCATCAAGAAATAAACTTTGCTATCAAGAATGTCACTTTAACAGAGTTTATAGATGAAGAAGCAACTCTGCTAGCTAAAGTAAAAGGGCATTGTGACACTTCCAATTCTGCACCCCCCAAAAAGTGTGTGTGTGTGTGGTGTGTGTGAAAGGACATGGTTGGGTACTTGAATATCTCCTATACAAAAGTACCCAATAGGCTATAATTTTGCTATTCTCATCGCATCAGTGTTCTGAGAGTTTGAATGTTCTGACTGAACCAACTAGTTTCAGAAAGAAACAATCAAACATCCCGTTGTCATGTTCTCTGCCCCCCTTGGGCAAGCTTCTGCAAACATTAAGAGAAAACATAGAAACTGCAATTAAATACTTGTATTTTCCATGCAATCTCTTGAGTCATGGTAACCTGAGCTAATCAGTTCCTTTCTCCCCAGGATGTCACTTGCCACCCAGGAGCTCAAAATGACAGATAATGTATTGGGAGACAATACACCTGCCCTCATTAGAGAGACAAACAAGTCTTCTTTTCTACCCACCTGGCTGTCACATTTTTTACTATTGTAATATACTTCCATTTACCATTGTATTATTCTAGAATCAATAAAGTGCTTGTGAGAGAAAAGAAGGAACACAGAAAGAGATTGTTCTGTTGACTTTTTTTTTTTTCTGAAAAGCGGGAGTGATGTTGTTTTATTAGGAAAAAAACCTCCACAGCAACACTAGAGGTATAGATTAAAAGAATTTGGAGTAGGGAGTTGGAGGCCACTGTGGCTATACAAATACTGAGTTTGAATCATTGAATCAGATCAGATGAATGATCCAAACTGAATTTGGAGTCAATTTCCAGAGCCCCAAAAATCATTTACTCCAATCTTTGCTTGAACGAGAACATCCCAAATCTATCCTCTGATTAAGGTTTTCCAGTAGAACAGAACTTGCCTAGCTCTTTGAGTTCTGTGACTTCTTGTATCAGAAGACGGGGCTTTGCTGAAAGTATCCATGCAGAATTTTCAGGTTATGTAGATTCTCAAACTTGGGAAGAAACTGCACAGAGAGACTGCACTCCTTGAGGAAAGAGGGAGTTAACATGTCCATCCATATTTCCTGCAAACACTGTGTATGTAAAGTTTTACACATGCTTTTCACAATGAAAATGAATGGGCTCCAAGAGAAGTCCATACTGGGATTGAGTTGCTTTGCACCAATTAAACCCACAAGATCATGATTGTGTTGGTGTGAGTGGTGAGAAATAATTACAATAGGTTTAGCTGCTTATACTTTATTTAAATCTATATGGTGGGATATTCTTTATCTTCATACTGTTGCTTGATCTTTATATGGAATCATTTCTTGCACAATTAGTATAGAGTTAAGTCTTTGGATAAATAAAAGGCCATGAATGTATCAAAGAGTTAAAGTATCTGCAGTCAGATTTTTTTTTTTTTTTTTTGTCTGCGCTCAGTCATTGCTGACCCTGCAGTGACTGCTTGGACGAGTCCTTGCAGTTTTCAAGGCAATTGTTTCGGAAGTGGTTTGCCAGAGCCTCCTTCTTAGAGCAGAGCCCAGCTGGCGAGCGCAGGAGGCAGGGTTTCCGTTGCTTCGCGCCCTTTTCAGGCGCGCACGGTTTTTCGCGCTTACCGGCAACTGCTCCCAACTCCTTTTTCCAAGGCGCCGCCAGCATTTTTCCTCCCACCGGAGTAAGAGTACCCATTTGTCTACTCACGTGAGTTTTCGACCTGTTGGGGTGACAGGAACTGGGGAGGAAACAGGAGCTCACCCTGTTTAACGCGAAGGCTGGACTTGAACCGCTGAAGCGTCGACCATTTCTGGCCGGCAACTTTCAGCGTCACTAAGCCGCTGCGCCACTGCAGCTATTATTTAGCTCTGAATTTCATGAATAGTAGTTGACCGTGGTCAGCCATTACTCTTCTCCAGCTTCCATTTGGATGTTTCTACTCTAGCTCTGTGACAGATTTTTCAAGCTACTTCTAACTCCCCAAAGCTGGCATGTTTGACAAGTTGAAGGAAGTATGACCAAGCCATGCTCTTGGTTCCCCTGAATGCCAACTCTGGAGCAATAATGCAAATGTGCTCAAAATAGGACACTCATCTCAGTGCTCCTGAGCCAAGGGAAAGACTGGTCTGAAGAACTCCCCTCTCCCAAGGATGACTTATAAATGCATTCATGTTTCATGCGTAAGCGAAGAATGGACAATCTATCATCTTTCAGGTGTTACCAAACTGCAAGACTAATTTGCATGCCTAATGGTAAGGGATACCGGGAACTGAAGTTGGGCAACATCTGGAAGTCTGAAAGTCCTCAGCCCTGCTGAACATTCTCTTCCCCTTAACCCTTTTTTATCTAACCATGCAAAGGGATTATCTTCATTTTTCTTCCCGCTTACCTCAGAACAACTGTTTTATATTTTAACTTAAAGTCATATTATTCTTGGCAGGGCTTAGATAGGATGAATTAAGTTCTCTGTTGGTGCACATAGTAATTGAACCAGGGCTCACATTTCCTACAGCTAGGTGAATAACATTGTTCAACTGCAGCAGATTATGCATGATACCTGCTCAATCTTAATGCATTTGAGTACCCACAGTTAATTGCTTATACCTAAGTAGGTTATAATTGGAACATGCGCATGTGTGCGCACACACACGCACGTACACAAGCACAGACACTTTTACCCTTGATGATATATTGATGATACCCTTGATGATATACTTCTCTACACCTGAGAAGTAATAAATAAAAAGAACGCCATGAATTTGCAAAGAGTATGGTATCAGGAAGCAGAAACCTGAAAATAAAATGGAACAATGGAACAAACCAAGCAAGAGCTTGCTGTACATAAAGTTCCATGCTTTAGCTGTGTTCAGACAACCTGGTAAAGCAGAGGTGAGAAATTCCCAGAAATTGTTAAGCTTCGACTCTCATCAACTATGGTTAATGTTCTGAATTATAAAATATGTGGAGTTCTAATAGAGAAAGGCTGTTGGAGTGAGCTGTATGCCTCAGGTGGGACGCTCTGGAAGGAGGCAGGAGGTGTTAGAAAAGAGAGAGATGTGCCACACAGCTTGTACTGAACTCCCTAAGCTAACCTACATGGTCAATGAAGAACATCACCTCTTTGTAGGTGTTGAAGAAGATTCTGCTACCCTATCATTTAGCTTTTATATACTAACCTGAATGAGAAGCTACCAAAATGTCTCAGCCCAGCCCTGTTCATGTGGTTCTGTTAAGAATTCTGGTTGAACAAGAAGAGACTGAGAAAAGCCACACATGTTTCCTCCCCCAAATGTTTCATTAAAATGTGTCTATGTCATCAGGGAATGGGTTTAACTGAGAGCCAATACGTGCTTATTTGTTTGCATTGTCACCCAACATGCACCCTGTTTGGAGCACTGGATTGGAAGGAAAGCAGTGTTTTTATTTCAAATGGCAACACTGTATGTAATTAGTTCTTTCCTTTTTGAAGTGTAATAAACTCTGCTGGTTAATTACATACATCTTTCAGATAGTTTCTTCGGCTGCAGCATTCCAGTGTTAGAAGGAATAATAACTACAGACACATCCTACACTCTGCCCACCTCATTTCCCCCACTTATATACATACATAGGGTTATTTTCTTAATGGTCTGACACACTGAGGGATGTGTATGAGTGTCCTGTCTTATTGTACAGTCATCTCTAATGCAGTCTGCTTTACAACCTCCATAGTTCACATGTTCACATTCAATCTCAAAGTGGGGCTCTTCCAAAGAAGGGTGTGGTCCCAATTGTGGAGTGAGATGAACCTTTGCTGATCATATGATACCATCATTGGGCTTGTACTATTTTGATAAGTCCTGAATTATCCTTGTGTCAACCCTGTTCTAACTACCAATGAGGACATTTATCTCAAGCTGCAGTTGGCCATACTGAGGTATGAGCAAATTGCTGCTTTGCATTTCAAGGAGCAGCCTGCTCTCTAATTGAAGCTGATGATTTAACTCAAGTTCCACTTCTTGGGATCCAGTCACTACACCATGATAGCCTAACCATATAAAGAGTTCCAAATACAGAATAGCAGTTTATGCATCAGGAATATGGAAGGGAATGATGGGAATGTCCTCATGGTAGACATAGAAATGCCAACAATTGAATATCTTCTATTTTTAAAGAGGGAGAATGGATGTGTGTTTAGGCATAAAAGAGAGTTGTGCAGAGGAATTCATTATTGGGCAGCCAGCAAGATCTGATGGTTATCTGTGCTCAACTACCAGCCAAGAAAGGGCAAATGCTAATTAATGAGTTCCATTGACCCACAGACATTTGAATATGCCTATGTTCATCAGGTTGCAACATGCCCGTTCATGAAATAACTTCCTCTTGCAGATCAGGTGGAAGGGACAGTTAGGGTACCTACAAAGGGATGGAGAAACATCTAAAAAGAAACAGCTCTACAGCAGCCCCTTCCACAATTTTGCAATAAAACCACCTCAGAAGCACAAGAAGAGCAAAACGGAAGAACACCCTGAGAATGTAGTAGAAAAGCAGGCTTTGTAGCTAGCTTCTAGTGCATATGTGCCTAGGCAAGATTTTGTAATTTAATGTTTTAACAGTGAGCTGTGAGATAGATGTTGAATCTTTTTTGTAAGCCTTCTTGGAAGGACACCTCAGTTCTATGAGTGGCTATCAACCCAAGTTCAAAATATCCACCCCGATGGTAATGCCACACCTAGTAGGTAGACAGATTCCTAAATGCCCCTTTTCAAAAATAAGCTGCTACTTAACAGTGGAAATGCTGGTACTCTACCCTGAGTACAGAAACCTGCCTAAAGGACCAGTAAGAATTGGATCAAAATGGATAATACTGCCATTGTAATGCAACTCCTAAAATCAGAGGTTATAAGCCTGCCCTCCCCCTTGTGATAGATTCCATTCAATGTCATTGCTGTGAGCTGATTTAAAGCCAGAAATAGCAGAAAGCCCTTCATTACGGAATTTCCTTGCTCTTGCAAATGACTTTCACTCAGAACATTAATGCCAACTGAAAGCAGCATTTTTCCCTGCAATTTGGTAAATGTCAATTTGCTTCTGCATTTCCAGCGCCACACACTCTTTCTTATCTATAAGTAACTGTCTCAAGCATAAATATTAGGAAGTAAACCCTCCGAGAGATCGTCTGTATATATGAGGGAAGCACCCCAACTAGTGGTTAATCTAGGCAAAAAAATCGAACCACAATATTCTTAGGTTATGTGTGGGATAGACAGAAATAAAAAGAAAGCATTAGAGACTCTTTCCAATGCACAGCTGTAAAAAAAAAATTAGAAGCATGTTCAGGTGTTGAGATGGGGCTTCCAGCAATTGAACTGGGCAACAAAGACTTTTGAGGGGTGTTGTGAAATGCCTACGCTTGCAAGCTCTTAATGATAGCACTGTATTATTGGCCATTTTATTATTTTTTAAATGTAATTATTTCCTTGCTATATTTCTATTCCACTATATTTCCAAGGGCTTATGGCAGCATACAGTTAAAACAGGAACATGTTACAATCAGTCAGAATTTCAGTAGAAAAAGGCAACCAATAAAACCATAAAAATTATATCAACAATAGCATTCAAACTAATATAAATACATTCTAATATAACGAGGCACTCAACAAACAGATGTCAGCCCTCAAAAGCCCTAAACAGTTCTGTTTTCAAGCTTTCCTGAAGCGCAGTGAGGGTGCCATCTGGATCTTAGGCTGGAGGCTGTTCCAAAGGGGGGGGTGCTGTTACAAAACAAGAAATTCCTCTCTCTCCCCCCAACCTCTTACGGAGGAAAAACCTGCAGCACACACAACTCAGACAAGCGCACTGAATGGTAGGATCCATTTGAAGTAGGTGATCCTGCAAGGACCTGTGTGCTAAGCCACATAGGGCTTTGCAGGTCAATACCAACCATTTGTATTATAGTATTGATGAGCTTTGGGGCTGAATGGCCATGGTCTAGTTTTCTGTTGCCCTGATGTTTCGCGAGCAGTTGTGGCTGGCATCTTCAAAGGCAAAGCGAGCTGCTTTATGGTGTACCTTTCTGCAGCTCACAGGCAACCTAACTGACTGGGCTCTTGTTTTTGAACCTGGCAAGCTGATCTCTGATTGGTTCATGTCATGAGAGTCCAAGAAACCTGGTTCCTGACTGGCTCCTTGTCTAGGTAGACCTCCAACTGGTCCACTTTGAACTGTACTCTGATGTCTATTGGCAAGCAATACAATGCCTGCAGCAAAAATGGTAGTCCTCATTAGTGACCATAATTGGGACCGGTGACTCGATCATTAAGCAAAGCCATCACTAAGTGAAACCACAACTGTGCTTATGATCTTACTTCAGCTTTCCTTTGCTTTACAGACCTGCAAAGGTCATAAATGCAAGGATTGGTCACAAAGTTACTTTTTCATCACCATCATAACTGTAAACAGTTGCTAAATGAGGCAGTTGCTAAATGAGGACTACCTGTATATGCAAATTGCAGGTGTCATCCATTAACACACAGGCTGCTGTATTTTGCACCAATCAGTACCCTAATAGTTATGCAGTAGTTAAGACCTGAAGAGGTTGTTCATTCATTGAAGAATGCTTACATGTTTCTTAGTATAGTATTAAAAATAAACAAGTTTATTGGCTTGAATGATTTCAACATTCGGTGAGCAACCTTGTTGGGGGTACCTCAGGACTTTACTGCCATTAGGCTATTTTTC
This sequence comes from Python bivittatus, assembly GCF_059951505.1. Taxonomy (NCBI): domain Eukaryota; kingdom Metazoa; phylum Chordata; class Lepidosauria; order Squamata; family Pythonidae; genus Python; species Python bivittatus. The sequence continues at coordinate 10,676,784 of NW_028277054.1, read as the reverse complement.
AGTGACACTAATCACATGCTGGACTTGGAAGTTTCATTTGGAAAAATGGTTCTGGGGTTATTTTTGCTAACCCCTTTTTGTTTTTTTTATAGCAATTTTATTAAAAATTACAATTAAAAAGATAAAAATTAATATAAACTAAAAAATAAAAGAATAAAAAGGAAAAATAGAAAGTGCAGAAAAGAAAATAGAAAAGAAAGAAAGAAAATAAGAATATAGTAAAGAAAAATAAATATATAAAGAAATGACTTCCCCCCTTCATCATAGCAAGTATAAACAATTTTAGTAACTTATCACCTTCTCTTAAAATGCAACAAATGATCTCTTCTTCCCATATCTTATCTCTTATCTATAAATAAATCCTTAAAGCTTCATCATTTCTGTCCTGGGGTCAGCAAAAGTCTATTAAGGGTTACCAGAGGTAACAACATATCCATTTGATCAAATAAACCAATTTTATATTCCTTCCTTTTACTTATAACAATCTTGTTCTTTAGTCCCTTCAAATAATGTCCTAAAACTTGATTTCTTTTTATTTTTTCTTTGTCCCTTCTCACAAAGTTCTTCAAAGCTTTAACAAGTCTCTTTTGTAAAACCAATATAGGAAAGTTATCCAGATCACTCTTTTTGTTTGTTATTTGTATATCCCTTTTAATTATTAAGACATCAGCTGGTTTCATTTGTATGTCCAGTGTAACATATTTTTCCATATCATTCTTGTAGCCTGTCACATTTAAATCCACTTTCAGATCAGTCTCAGTCTTGTTTGGTAAAACTTGCTCCTCTTCTATAACATCTTATAAACACAGTATCTATAGAGGCAGAGACTCTTAAAATTAACTTCTGGGTCCTTTGTTCAAAAATATCCTTCAGTATGTCCAATGGTAAAATATTTTTGCTCCATTCTGTATTAGTAAGTCAAATTTAAGTGTTCTCCTTTAATTATAATCTTTAATTCCTTCTGGTTCCCTCTAGTATCCAACCTTCAAAGTCCCATCCTGTCATTTTTTTTTTTTTAAAGAGAATTCAAAACAAAAGCATTGTCCCACAGGAAGGATTCTTATAATTAATTCCAAAATTTTATTTCAAATCCATCTGGACTCTTGGTCCATTTGTAACTTTCCAAAATCAAAGTTCTAAGCACCCTTTTGCTGTTTATTCCAAAAGAAAAAAAATTAAGTCCTTAAACTTGTATTTAAAACTTCCTTCACTAAGGATTGAAGGAAACTCACCCAGTGGTGTAAAACTTGTTGATCCAAAGGTTCCTAACACAGTGGAACCTTGGGTTACGAATTTAATTCATTCCATGACTCTGGTCGCACCCCGAATTGGTCGCAACCCGAAGGAAATTTCCCCATAAGGTTCAATGTAATTACCGTTAATCCGTTCTGGCGTGGAGGCGGCTATTGCTTGGAGGGAGAGTCCCCCTCCCTACAACGACGTGTCGGGGCGGAAAATGGCCGTGGACCACGTGTCAGGGGCAGAAAAATGGCAGCGGCCCATATGTCAGGGGTGGAAAAATGGCCACAGACCGTGTCACGGGAGGGAAAATGGCCGCGTATCCTGCTCGTACCCCGAGGCGGAGTTCGCAAATCGAGGTAAATTTTTGCGGCCGGAGCTGGTCGTAACCCAAAAAGTTCGTTAACAGAGGCGTTCGTAACCCGAGGTTCCACTGTAGTTGAAAAGCAGTTAACAAGCAATTTCCAAAAATGATTAGAAAAGGAAGTATGCAAACCCAGTGTCCTTTTGAAGGCACCAACTATGGTTTAAGCAAAAATATGTCTATTCCCTTGTCTCCCAGAGCTCTAAACCTGCTGGAGACTGCTGTCTTGCAGTCCCCTCGCAAGAAGCAACTGTATGGAGCACTTGTGGGTGATCAAATCCTCTCCTTGTCCAGAGAGGAATTACAAAGAGCTGGTCTAGTCGCCAGCTCTTCATTCTGCCGCAGTTGTTGGCTCCACTTTTAATGGAACTGTCTTCAGTTCACCATTTCTTCCCCAGACGTCTGTTAATCCCTTTTTGTGATGGGATCTCATATAATTCTTTAGATGTGGTTAAACTAGATCTAGGTTAACACCTACACCCCTACAGTGGGGTAGTTGGGTGTAGCATGGTTCTCTTGTTTTACCATATTTTATTGTATTTTATCTTGATAACATTTGTTTGTTGGGTGTGTAACTCATAATAAAGAATAAAGTTAAAGGAACACATGCTACAAAGGGATCCCCCCACCACCACCTCCTCCATTGGGAGTGCTTCCACTGTTGAATTGTTCTTCTTAAGACTTTTTTTCCTAATCTTCAATTTGAATCTGCCTTCCTGCAGATAGGAATGAAACTTGGCTTTTGTTTGTGTAACACCCACTTGGATGCTTGAAAAGTAAGCCTGTCAGTTCATTTACAAAATGTTTATATTGACCCAATCGTACCTCACTATTATAACAGTAATGGTTCCATCATGTCCTACCACAATCTTTTCTGAGCTGTTCACCCATTAGTCTTGCTGGTTGGGCTGCTACAAGCTGTAGTCCAACTATATCTGGAAGTCACAAGTTCCCAACCCTGCAATGCTTGGTAACCATGGCCAAGCCTGCATTTTCCTTACATGGCAACTACAGTCTTCCTTTAATCAATATCTGAAAAAACTTTGGAGGGTAAGCAAAGCTGGGTTAACACAAGAAGCAGGAAATTTTATAAAGCTGTCAGATTTGATCCTATCAGTGTCAATTATCCTACCAAAGAACCTAATAATAAAGAAGAGCTATGAACATTTGGTGTGAAATAAGCATTCTCTTTACATTTAATCAGCCAGTTATGTTAATTAAATATGAATTGATTTAAAGGGCATTAACTGGATTGAAAAGAGGTACATTTGGGTACCAGGGTAATTAGCCCAGAATAACATAGGCAATAAATGGGAAATCTTATTAAATACAATAACCTTGAAAAGAGCATTTAGTGAGTTCCACCCACTCACCCCCTTCCTCTCCTTTTACTTGCATAAGCTTTCTATTGTGAATTACACACCAAATAACATTTACCTACAAAGTCCACAAGTTACTTTGGTTAGGTAATCTCACCTTTGCCTGATGGAGTTAATCATTTTGATTCTTCGCCTTTTTGAAGAGTGCAGGAAACATTTTAAGTATGTTATTTTTATGACCACACATTTGTCCCCCATTATCCATTCACCCATCTTTTACTCTCCTCTCTTCAATTTTTAAAAGCTAGGTTACTCTAAGAAAAATAACATATTTTTTTCTTTCTTTCCTCCTCCTCCTCTTCTCTTGGAACTTGTATACCATGGATAATACATAAGAAGGAAAATATACAGACATTTAGTAAAGCTTAGAAATAGGCCTGGGAAAATCTGGTTCCAAGGGCAAAGTTGTAGAAGTTTACTACAGCAGAAATAAGCAAGACTCTCACATAGGGTATGAAATGAATCTGCCATGAATTTCTTTTTGAGCACAGTGATGTGATCTGCTACAGTGGAATCAGCTGCAGCATGGTAAAAGGTAACACCCCCATGGGAGGTTGACTCCTAGTGACTGTATGGATACAGTTGTGTGGTTTTCTTGGAAACAGTATGGGAAATGGTTTGCCACAGATTTCTTATGAGATGTCTTTTTGACTTTGCAGTTTAGTTTAAAGTGTTGGAACTTCCTGGTAATTACCCATCCAGGTACTAACGAATGCTGATGTTTTTATTCGTTTTATTTATTTATTTACAGGACTTACATGGCCTCCTATCTCATGTAATGACTCTAGGCAGCTCACAGCAATCCATACAAACATTGCTAAAAACAAAAGTCCCCTTCCTGCTCAAGGTGCCAGACCAAACAGCTTCCCAGATCAACACCCATCCTAGCCCAATGCTTGGGGGAAGAGCCAGGTCTTTGTGGCTCTCCAGAAGGCTAAAAGGGTAGGGAACCCTCAGATCTCAGGTGGGAGGCCGGTGGAAGGAGCTAAGACGGCCACTGAGAAGGTGTGTCTCTTCCACCAGGTGGCTACATTTAAGGGAGGGACCTAGAGTGCACCCACCATGTCTAATCTAGTAGGACAGGCAGATACTCTCCGGGAGAGGTGATCTTGAAAGTAACCCGGCCCTATGGCTTTAAAGGTGATAACCAGCACCTTGAATTGCACCCAGAAAGCAACTGGGAGCCAGTGCAGCACACCCAAAGCTGCATTCTGAACTAGTTGCAGCTTCTGGATGGTCTTCAAGGGCAGCCCCATGTAGAGCGCATTGCAGTAATCCTGATCCTTTTTAGCTATTTCAAGATCAGCCAAAGCCAGCTAGCTATTGCCAGCTGCTGTGATTGCAGCATAGATGGATACATAATTAATGCAACCTACAAGCATCTCTTTCAAAATATGTATCAGCTCACAGCTTTTTATGTTAATATGGATGCTTGGGCAAGTTGCATGCCAAAACGCATATACTTTTTGGAAAGTGCATACATAAACATTTTATGCATGTATATGGATTCTTTTCCTTTTTCTTTGTTTTTGCTTTATTGCTATTGTGTTTTTTTCTAAATTAATTAAAAATGTTGAGAGAAAAAAAGTACATATTCGTAAAAATATATATTTCATTATAGAAAAAAAAGGCCACGTATTTAGGAAAGCGATACATGAGCAGGTAAGGTTGAGTATAAAATACATACATTAGGCAAGTTATATACAGCACTTTTATTTGGGTTTTAAGAAAACAATTCAGAATTTTACAGTGATCCACCCAGCCCCATGGGCACCTTAAAGGACTCGAAAGAAACAAAAACAGGGCCCTAAAGTTTTTAGAGCGGTGCCTTTTATAACCATATAAAGGCATCACTAATAGAGTTATGTAAACATTCAATGTGGACATTTCAATGCAGTTTGAATCTCCAAATCAAATTGGGCTACTGAACAGAAGTGATGACTCACTACATATACCGCTATCTCTCTGTCTACCTACTACCTACTACTAAAACTCTCATGTCTGTAACCTTCAATGGGGCGAAAAGGTGCATCACAGGGCAACGAAATCCAGGACCCATGACTCCCGTGGGATTGCAATTTGAGAAATGTGTGGCTGCTTCAGCACTGCTGTGCTGCTGCGCCACTCTGGTAAGTCCAGGTCATGTGAGCGTCATGGCCATATCCCTGACCTCTTTCCCGCCTCCCTCTATCCCCTGTGCCCAATCGGCTGGCAGCAAGGCCCGACGGGCAACTGGTAATTGGCTGCTTTGGAAACAAGGCCGAAATTTGAAATCTCTTAACAGCTGTGGGCATTGAGGGAAGGATGAGGGAGCAACTCAGATGCCTGCCAGCCAGGTAAGCCTGGCTGGGGAGAGCCCTGTTCCTCCCTCGGGGGAGGGGGCTCTTGGGGACACGCCGGAATGGGGAGGGGGTGCAGTTTTCCTCACAGTCCGTGGCTCCCCCCTCCCTCCGGCAAAGTGGCAGGCAGTTCCGCTGGTCAGCTGAGGAGGAGGCGGCTTCATGGGGTCTTCCCTAAGAATCATGAAGCCTGTATTATATGTGGAAATGGAGGGAGGGAGGGAGGGAGGGAGGGATCCCCAACCTCTTTCCCACCTCCCTCTGGCCTCTGCACCCACCAGTGCCCATCTCCCCAAGCCTCCCTGTGCTCACACCCATGCACACACCCACCAGCACCCTTCTTTCTGGGCCTCTTTGCACTCGCATACACCTGAGTCCTCTCCTCAGCCTTCCTGCGCTCACACACACACACACAGAGTGGTTGTGCCCACTAGGGCTCTCCTTCCTGGGCCTCACTGTGCTCATACACATGCACACACCCACCAGCACCCGCCTTTCTGGGCCTCTCTGTGCTCACACACACCCTGTGCCCTCTTTTCCCAGCCTTCCTGTGCTCACACACACACTGAGAGAGAGAGAGAGAATGCACACCCACCAGCAACCCCTCCTTCCTGGGCCTCCCTGCACTTGCACACTCACACACACCCACTCGCATGTACCCCCGTGCCCTCTTTCCCCACAGGCACTGCAGCACTCCCCCTCTACCAGCCTGCCAGGGCCCCCCACCCCTTTGCAGCACCTGGAACCTCCTCCCCTTCCCCCACTGCAGGACCCCAGCAGCAGAGGTACCTGCACAGCCCACCAAGCCAGACCCAAGGACAGAGTACAAGTATGACTTACAACGCAAGTGAGTGTGTGCATCAGAGAGAAAGGGAATGGCATTTAATGGGATATACTACATATTTATAACAATGATTAAGAGCACAGAAATATTAAAACTGGGAAATTAATATTTTAGCTTTCATGTTTTTCAGTTGCACTTCTGTAAACAGCAACTTTTTTTCAGTCAGAGGAGCTGAAAAAAGCAGAAATCAAAGCATTTTTCTTTAAAAAGGGGTGTGTGGATTAAGCCATTCCAGGAATTCTGTAAAAATTCGCATGAATGATAAACATGTTTTAAATAAGCAAGATAAATAAATATTTAACAGTAGATTTCACTGAATTTGATGGAATTTATGGAAAAGTGGTTACAGGTTTATTAGCTCATACAGATAGCATTTGTAGGAACAGTTTGTATGAATTCTAGCAGTTTATTTCTGCTATTCAGGGTTTAAACTTTAAATCTAATGAACTTTCAAATATGTCACTAATACTGTATCCAGAATCCTACATTATAATCTGCAAATTTAATATTTTTTTTTCATTGAACTGGTTATTATGTGTGGTTCTAATATTTTATAAGTCACTCAACAACTCTCTCTTTTGGAGGAATGAAGCAAGATTTTTTTTTAAAAAAAGTTTCAACTCTACAATAGAATTTAATTAGAAACATTAGACAAATTACTGCCTTAAGCTTTCTGGGGGGTTTTAATGTATACATTTAATTTTAATGCAAATGAATAAAACAAGTAACATTTTTAAAACAATTTAACATACATATGTCTATCTGTGTGTGGGTCCACGCTTGCTATCTCAGTCTCTTCCTCTCACTTCAGTATTATATTTAAAGTTTTGCCTGATCAAATATTCTGGATTGTGAGGCCTTCATAATTCAGATCATATACCCATAGCACTTTGTACCTCTGTATGTACAGTAGAAGAGAAAATCAGATGTGCAGAAAAGACAAGTCAAGAGCTGGATGTGAAATATTTTGGATATAATCCAAGAAAGCAGGAGAGGGGATAGTTATAATCAAAGCTGCAGTACTATATCAAGTTTAAAATCAAATCGTCATTTAGTTTACAAAGGGCCATTTTTCCATTTAAAAAATCCAAAGTACAAAAGAAATGCTAATAATTTAAGCATACTCTTTATAATAATAAACAAGTAATTAAAAGCATTAAGGCCCCTAATTTTCATGATAACTCTGTTTAGGTAAGGAAATATCTCTGAAATGATGATCCAACAGACTGCAGGATACAGTTTGGTCAAATGTACATAAATGTCATTTACAACGTTCCCTGCCACCTTCCCACAAGGGAAGTCAATGGGGAAGCCGGCAGGAAGTTGGAAGTCACTCCTGCTCCCACTGCTTTTTTGCTCTTGATCATTCTGTTTAGGTAAGGAAATATCTCTGAAATGATGACTCAGTGGGTCACGGGTTGTTTGGTGGACTCTAAATAGAAGGGATACCGTTTGATAGAATGTAGATGACTTCCATATATGTCCACTACATATGTCTGCAGGAGGTAAAGAGGGACAAGTGATGAGAAGTGCAACATGACATCATGGTGCAAATATCACAACTTGTGTAAGTTGGGATCGTGGTACATAAGTGCAGGATTTACATTACCACATGTATGTTGTCATTTTGACGTAATCTCTTTACTGCAGATGCCTGTGATATAGATATGCATTTTTAGCATCTGAGCTGGCTTGAATGAAATAGAATTGACCCTGTTCAGATTATCTGAACCAAATCAACTTGGACATCCCAAATGAATAGATATATTAAATTGGAGCAAGTCGACAGTTTGAATCAAATCAACAGTTCAGATCAGAGTGGACCTGATTTGCAGAGGACTAATTAATAGAGCTGGTATTAAGAGAAGTGTGTGACTCAAACAATCAAGTAATATTTCCTGGCATATCATCTCAGACCATCTAACATTTCTGTCGGATACCTGTTGATGACTACTCTACTCATAAATCTCCTTAAACAACTCTAAACTAGAGGCCATCTTATGGCAGTGAATTATATAGAAGGTAATGATGCATTATGCAAAGAAAAATGTTTTCTTCTCTGTCCTGAATCAACTGGCAGTCAGCTTTATTCTAGTCTGTAGGAGAGAGAAAGACAACCTCCACTGACTTTGGACTACCAGATGCAGGGTAGTTCTGACCATAAATAAAGAACATTTCAGATTTATGTTTAATTTCTAAATATTACATCATGTTGCTCAGGTTCCAAATTTACATAAATATATAATTTATGTAACTTTGGCTTCAAGCTAGAACTGCCAAAAAGGTTCAGGATAGCTAGAATATGGCTTGAAACACTTGCCTCTTGCCACTGGTTTTATATACCTACTGCATCCTGATGATTTTGACCTCTTTCAGGTCTGCCAAATGACCTTTCTTATTGCTTTTTAAATCACCTCTCCTAGTAGTAAACTCATTTTCAAATGCTTATCCCTATATAACAGAAGTCAGGGAGTACCAGTATGCCGATAAATATCTCTTTTATGCCCATCAACCTTCAGACTCTACGCCTAACTTTATTTTTGATGAGGGTGTAATATTAAAATATATAAATTTGTATGTGTGTGTGTGTGTAGGGGAGGGGAGGGGAGGGGAGGGAATATAAACAGATGTAAACTGAAGAATTAGGGAACATCTTGGGGTTAAAACAGAGTGGTGGAAGACAATGTTCCTGGTTACTACCTGATAAGGAGGTGTTACATGACCAGCTTCACTGACCATTTTGTGAATCCCCATTTTATAAGGAATCCCCCAGGATGATCTGAACATTAGAAAAGTGCTCACTGACTCTAAAAATTGCTCTCTTTTACCACAGTCTACAAACAAAAGAGAGGTATCAGATCAGCACACTTAAGAGAATCTCAAGGACTGAAGAAGTAGAATTTCAGGAAAAGAAAACTATACAGGCAATCCATTCAAAAGAGAGAGAGAGAGAGAGAAAGGGAGGACTGAATATGCTTAGTAGACATGAAATGAAATGTTATTCATCTTTTGGCAAGGAATGAGAAATCTAGAAAGTGGAATGGAACATCTTGGAAGACAGACAAGGCAGGTTAAAAAAATTGAAAAGGAACAATATTTCTTGGAGATCCAACTCGTAAGTCTATTAGTTTGGGCAGTTCTGCCCAAGTCAGTAGTCATGGTCAAGAATGTGTGTAAATATTTGTTTGGCAACTTCGAATAACCTAACGTCCTTCTAACGTAGCAAAGTACAGTGGAAAGGTCTTTGAAGTTGTTGACAGTTTTGCTCTAAACTTGTGGGTGTCTTTTATCTTTCTTCTGTGCTCTCTTAACATAGCATGAAGCATTGATTTTATACCTAGTCTGCATGGCGCCAGTATATTAGAAAATATATGTCTGGCTGTCACCTTCAAAAGCAAATGAAATTGGGCCCAGTCTAGGAGACTCATGAAATTTTTCAGAATTAGAAACATCAATATTAGTTCAATTTATTTGCTCAAAAACACACAAATCAGGAGAAAAGTGAAGCAGTTGACTTTTTGAAGTAACTGTGATGGAGTATCAAAAGGCAAAAATTGCCATCTGATGCATATTGCTACAAGGCACATTTTATCTTTCAAAAATCTAATGAGTTGCACCAAAAGCAAATCTTGATCATTCATCCTTAAAAAGCTGAGTTATAAATAGAACATGGGTTTGCAATAATATTGCCTCCAAACACACCAAGAAATAGACATGTGCTGTCAGGCTTCGCTTCATTTTAAAACCAATGAAAAATGAAACAAATGCATCACCATTCATTTCCAATTCATTTCAAGAGAGACTATTGAAATTCAAGAATGGGAGAAACATTCCTGCCATTCATTTCTCATAAGAAGGATTTTTTGAACTGATGAGAAACACTGCATTTCTATTGCTCAATAAGAGAGGGGTTGTTGCATTATGCTGACCAGCACAAGAAGTCTCCTTGATGCTGTGAAAAGGTCAAGAGAGGGGGAAAAAGTAAGAAACTGAAATATGGGGGTTTTATAGGCTTTTGGAAAGTTTCTGTTTGGCCACTGTTGGTGAAAGGATGCTGAGCTGTTCAGATGCTGAGAATGAATGCTTAAGTTCAATTCTGATCATGTGCGAGGGAATGTGTTTTGTCTCAGTGCAGTAAAACCTTTCTGAAGCAGTCCATTTGATTCAGGATGTGTCCAAAGTAATGATACATCCCTGCCCTAATGTACAGCTAGTAAGGTCATCAAGCAATCCTTTTCTTAATCAAGAAGTTGCAAGGCAACCACAGTGACAGTGAATTGGACACAGTCAGAAGTCAGGTCAAGCTTCATAGCAAGAGATGAGTCTTCAGAATCCAAAAGGTGTTTCAAGTGGCAGATCAAGAATCAGTAGTTCAAGAATCAAGAATATCAGCAATTAGACCATCTGAAATTAATCCTTCCTTGTGATGTCAGATTCCACTTCTTAGTAAGCCATTACTAAAGAAAACTGATCAATCCCTAGCAATGCAGGAAACAGTATAGCTCAGAGGCCATATGCAGCCCATTAGTATTCCTTTTGTGGCCTGCAGATCTCCTCACATTGGGTGGGACAAAACTTTCAGTCCTGCTTTTTGCTTTCTTTAAAACTTGGTTGATGGGTTAAGGGGCAAAAGGGGAGTCTTATGCCTTGCAGAGGTTCAATCATTTTACCCCTTAAAGAACCAATCCCTCCACCAAAATGGACCCCAGCCCCAACCACTTTGAGTATGCAGCCTTTGACATACAATGCAAACCATGAATCAGCCCTAAAGTTGCCAGCGGTTGCATTGAATGGTTGATTTATTGATTAAGTGATCAAGTTGGTGTTGACTTTTAGTGACCACATGGATAGATTCTCTGCAGAATGCTCTATCTTCAGCATGGTCTTTTAGGTCTCTCAGTGATACATTCATTGGTGTATACTTCTATCCTACAAAAAAGTTTTGAAGGCCTTGAAACTAATTTATCCAGGGGACATTGTATAGGAAATGGGGATCTTAAGAGTGTCCCAGGAATGCCAAAGCAAGAAAACTGTTCAGTTGTAACAAAAAGCAATGAGTGAGAGCCAGGAGGTGTGAGTGAGTGTATGGGATGCCCACCCTGCGGACTAGCGAGAGAGGTCATGCAGGGGGGAAGAGTGTGATTGTGGCATGAGGTTGGTAAGGGGGGTGGGTCCCAGCCAGCGCCGAGAGCGTGAGCTGGTGCGTGGGCGGGATCTCCCTTCACCTGGGAGTGTTTGGTTTTGAATGCGGATGCCTGACTGGATGGAGGGATCTTTGCCCCAGACCAGGGACTCCGAGGGCCTGGGATTGGAGGTACTTGGGCCTGGCACCCCCAGGGATGATGAGGTGGGCTACATTATCAAGGTGGTGATGGGTAGGGGACGATATGGTGGGAGCAGGAGGGCAGGCCATCTTCGGGGAAGACGCCCCCACTGTGTGCTACCAGTGGCGTGTTCCGGCCCTCCTTGCTCACTCCCAGGTCCTGACCAGCAGGTTCATAGGGGCTCTGGCCTCCAGCTGCTGCTGCTTAATGCCAGGTCAGTTAAAAACAAGGCCCCCATCATATGTCACTTGATCATGGAGGAGGAGGCAGACCTGGCATGTATCACCAAGACCTGGCTGGGGCCCGAGGGGGGGGTGCCCCTCTTGGAGATGTGCCCAGCTGTGTTTACGGTGTGGCACCAGCCGAGATGCCAGGGCAGGGGAGGAGGGGTGGCTGTTGTCATCCGAGAGTCTCTAGTGGCCTTCAGGGGCATTGCTCCACAACTTTCTGGCTGTGAGACACTGTTTCCTAGGTTGGGTGCCCACAAACAGTTGGGAGTGCTGCTACTGTACCAGCCTCCCTGCTGCGTGGCAGCCTCCGTGCCTGAGCTGCTGGAGGCCATCTCAGAGCTGGCGGTGGAGTTCCCCAGGCTTATGGTTCTGGGGGACTTCAACCTGCCATCCCTGGGACGGTCCTCGGAGGCGGCTCGGGATTCATGGCTACCATGGCAGCCATGGGGCTGTCTCAAATTGTGCAGGACCCAACCCGAGACAGTGGCCACATGCCGGATTTAGTTTTCTTGTCTGAGCAATGGCAAAGTGATCTAAGGGGAGATGTACAGCTTTCCCCGCTGTCATGGTCAGATCACATCCTGGTGACCCTGAGTTTCTCCTATGCCATCCCCCTCCGTGTCTATTGGGATGGCTCAGGGATTTGGGGGTGGGCGACACAGTTTTGTGCTGGTTCACCTCCTTTCTTCGGGGCCAGTCCCAGTCGGTGATGATAGGGAGCGAGAGGTCCCATCCTCGGCCCCTCCTCTGTGGGGTGCTGCAGGGTTCGGTTCTCTCTCCGCTCCTTTTCAACATCTACATGAAACCGCTGGGTGAGATCATCCGTCATCATGGGATGAGGTATCATCAGTATGCTGATGATACTCAATTATATATCTCCATCCCTGGTGAGGTAAGTGATGCCATGACCACCCTCTTGCGGTGCCTGGAGGCTGTGAGGGTCTGGATGGGGAACAACAGGCTCCAGCTGAACCCTGGTAAGACGGAGTGGCTGTGGGTTAATGGCTCCTCTGTATCCGGGACGTTGTCATCGTTGGTGCTGGATGGGGTAGCACTGCCCCAGACAGACCCAGTGCGTAATTTGGGGGTCCTCCTGGACTCACAGCTCCTGCTCGAAGAGCAGGTGGCAGCCGCAGCCAGGTGTCAGGCCTAGCCCAAGGAACTCCAAGAGACCATGTAAATTCAGTCCAGCAATGTTTATTAGCTACAACCTCTAGCAAGAATCTTCCCAGACTGAAACCCCAGTTCCCAAGTAATGCCAGCCACAACATTGTGAATTCCTCAAGGAGGTGCCAGTCTCATCCTCTTCTCTCTCCCTCTCACCTCAGGCGATGAAAGAAAATGTTTTTCTCCCTGAGTCTGGCCTTTATAATTCCATTCCATCACACCAGGAGGGCTTTTGCACAGCTTTAGGTTGTGCACCAGTTACGTCCCTTCCTGGATTGGGATGCCCTTCGAACGGTCACTCATGCCCTTGTTATCTCCCAGATAGACTACTGCAATGTGCTCTACATGGGGCTACCCTTGAAGAGTATCTGGAAGCTGGTCCAGAATGCAGCCACACCAGCTATTTTTGGGGCCCGAAGAAGGACCCATATAACACCTTTGCTCTGTGAGCTGCATTGGGTACCAGTTTGCTTCCGGGTCCAATTCAAGGTGTTGGTTATCACCTTTAAAGCCCTACATGGCATGGGGCCAGGCTACCTGAGGGACCGCCTCGCCCCCACGATTTCAACCCGTCCCACCCGATCTCACAGAGAGGGCATGCTCCGGACCCCCTCGGCAAAAGAACTCCGAGTAGCGGGGTCCAGAAGGTGGACCTTCTCTGCTGTAGCCCCCGCCCTTTGGAACATCTTGTCCCCGGAGGTGAGACAGGCCCCCTCACTCCCGGCCTTTCAGAAGGACTTGAAGACCTGGCTCTGCCATCTGGGCTGGGGCGGGGAGGGAGGTTGTCAGAAATGGGGTTGGCTAGCCCCCTAGAGGCCTGGTGTGGCTTCCTTTGGCCTCTTGGATTTTTTCTCTTCTTTCCATTTGTGTAGATGTGTTTGTCTTTTTATAAATAATAATTATGTATTTATTTGTTTTAATTTGATGTAAACCACCCAGAGTCCCCCACTGCAGGGAGATGGCCTATATAAGTCTATGTATAAATAAATAAAATAATAAGAAGCCTAGATGATACCAGCTATTCTTCAGATTCATATAAAAGGGGACGACTCCTTTGTCCAGCATGTCCAAAACCAGGCATGTTTCATGCACAGCCACACCATCATTTCAATGGAAAATGCCAGAATCAAAGGATAGGATGAATCTTCTGTTATAATCAATGCTGAAATAAAAAAAACAATAAGAACGAAAAACAAATGAAATGGTAATGCAGGAGATACAGAATGAATATGAATGTGACTGTAACAAATATAAAATGCATAAAATAATAAAGCCTGTTTGGGTTCTGGCAGCCAAATTTGTTTCAAGCGCAACATTACTGTTTCAGGAATCTGGAAGCTGATTTTTTTAAAAACTCATACACTTGAGAGAGATAATTAAAATGTCCCAGATATAATATAGACTGGCACATTATACCATGACCTAGCTGATAATATGCACTTCCTTTCTTTCCTCTTATTTATTTATTATAATACTTTGTAATTTCACCTTTGTACTCGACCAACCATTTTAGGCCCTTTATGAATTAGGCAATGGAATGATAATTTTATTACTCTCATGACAGTCCTATGATTGATTTAAGGGAATGAGGAAATGTTTAGGCAAATAGTGTTCCTCTGCCATGCAATATTTCGTGGGTTTTGTCATTAACTAGGATTAATTATATGCCGTTTACTGATCTCATTACAACCTCCTAAGAGAACATGGTCTCTATCTTTTAATGGCACCTGTAATCTGTGACTTATGGTAGCATTCCCAGACTGTGATGTTTTGGTCTCTTCAATATTTGGATTTTTTTATAGCACTGCCTTCTCTATTAACTTTCTGTTATAGCTTCACTAATCTGTGACAAAGGAATAAAACAGGCAATCAATCAAATTGGAAAAGACTAAGAAAGGACAAAACAGGCTTTTATAATTCCAGTAAGATGACATAATTAGATCCCAGAGGCTTAGAAAGCAGTTCACCTTATAGGTAAAATTTGTAGACTTTCAAAGAAAACTTCTTCTTAACGTATCGGATGACATCCCGCAAACTCACTTTCTACTCAGGAGCTCCTGATGCAGAGCAGAGGAATGGGGTCGGCTGAAAGGTACACATTATTTTCTTTTTAACACCACAGGGCTGAAATAGTAGGAATTTTTGAATTGTACTTTACAGTGGATCCTGATCTTGGATCCCCAGATGCAATGGGAGTACACTTACTATAACCTCTAGACAGTATGGTCAGTTGTCAGCAATTGTTGAACTTGTCATCAATTTGGGGGGCCTCTGGTATAGTAGCTAAACTATTGTATCAGGGCTGGACACATGTGATTTGTTCAAGTTATTTAGTTGTCTCCAGATTGTCATGACCTGATGAACAAGGATTGTTGGTCAGTAACTACTTTGTGAACTTGTAAGCTCATGTTTGTGTCATCAGTGATAGTATGGAGCTACCCTTTCTTTTGCCAGTCTCTTTTTCAATTGTCTTAGATCTTTCCAAGCATCAGGGTCTTCCCCAATGCATCCCATTATGTGTTCAAAACATTTGTTAGCTTCATTATTAATGCTTCTGATGAGCACTCCAGTTTTATTAATTAGGACTGAATAAGTTCTTGCAATCAGAGGTATCTGCAGCAATTTGTTTCACTCAGCTTTGGTGATGGTCCAGCTTTCAGAGACATATTTTACAACTAGAAGAACCATAGCCCTGGCAGCTTGGTTGCCAGTGCGATGTCTCTCACTTTAATATTTTGCCTAATTATTCCATACTCTTATTTGCAAGTAGTTGAAGTCTCTATTTCTTAGCTGCAGTCACCATTCCCTGGGAATTTTGGAGCCAGGAAAGATAAAGTCTGTTACTTCTTCAACTTCTCCAGCTACTGTATTTGCATTGGATTGGTATTGCCTGTTGATATCTTCTTAGTTTCATTTTATTTTTTAACATTGAGCAACTGATCTATAAAGCATATTGGGGGATCTTGGGAGAGTCTTTTCCTCTCATGCTAACCTATATCATTGGTTGTTTATCACAAGCCAATGGAATGGGGCAGAGAAAGCTGATTTACAGGCTGCCATTTCTGAGGTGGAAAAATTTGGACAGTCACTAGATGGCAGCAAAGAGTTACCTTTGCTCTATCCCTCTAGTGGTCCTACAGGTATGGTAGACCTATTCTTGAAGAAGAGTTAGATATAACACTAATGATGTTACCTAGTTGGGTAATGAAAAGTCTGCAAGCAAACAACCAAGCTTGGAGAGTATCAAGAATTATACATAACAACAATAGTCCAACAGCTCTTCTTAAGGATATTGCTCTGGTATCTTGGTAACTATAGATACATTATCTTGGTACTTGCAATTCATCATGGAGATTACTTATTCTTTAACTATTTTACTTAAGATTTGATCGTGTGATAGAAGTTCAGCCATAATTTCCATTTCAGCATTATTATATATCTATCATTCATAACAAAAGGTATATAGGTAACAAAAGCTAAATAGATCCTTGTATATATTCAGGCATATCTAAATTCATTTGTTTCTTATGCTGTTTAATTAACAAAGGCAAGAGTAAAATTTATCCATAAAGTAGATTTTATTGTGGATAGTTTGTAAAAATATTATTATATGCCCACTCTAATTAAAATGCTTATTGCAGAAGAGGACCAAGTGTTTCAGGTTTTCATAATGCATCCTGATTTTATCTGTTTTTTTCTACTTCCATCTAATTTACCAGGTGTTTACACTTAAACATAAGCAATGCTTTTTCATTTATTTTTAGCTCTTCTTCTGTTTGAACCTATCCTGCAGATATATAACCATATAAACTTTTTAATCTGCAGACCAACGCTAAAAAATATAGGGACACCAGGCAAGGAAATGTTTTGAGTCAGCAAAATATTTTGAGTCAGGTTGCAACTTATCCTTTTGACCTGGAAAATTTGGGGAGAGGGAAGGGCCAATTGGATGCAAGATAGGGAGATATATCTGCACTGAGCTACTGATTTCCTTCAATTTGAGCAATTTGCCATTAAAGGCAATTGTCCAAGGCTAGTCTTATGGTTAGAAAGAGTGGGATGACCACCTCCGGCCACAGATTTTGGATGGCATGAAAGGACAGCAGTTTGTTATTTAATTTATTATTGCCTTTTTTTTTTTTTTTTTTTGCCCGGGATGAAAGAAAGCACTTACAGGATTTTGGTTAGCTTTGGATAAGCAGGAGAGCACCATTTGTTGTTGGGTTCGTTAAGCAGGCCATTCAACCTTTACTTACCTACCACTCAGGCATCTGTGGCTGGTCTGGCAACCTGCTGTATGACTTCAGCCTGCCTGTCTCAGAGTTATCAGCTCACCTTTGGCCTGAAAATTAAGTTTCGTTTCACCCTGTTTAGAACAAACGGTGAATCACTGCAGCTGTCAAAGCTTTTCCACGCATAAATCTCCAGCAGATTAAACATAGCTGACATTTGGCTTAGAATATTAAATGCTCAAGAGTGTCATGTACTAGCAGCAGAATGAATGGCAGCATGATGATAAAAATGAAGAAGTCAAAGAGCTGGAAGAGAAAGAGAGGCCATTTAGTGACTAATAAATGACAAAGATCATGCCTGTTTGCATGAATGCTGAATATCTTTGATAAGTCTTCCCAACCATCTTTCCCCAACAATGGCTATACAGATGGCCAAGAGCTCTAACTCCCAATTTCCCAGCCTTCTCTAATTTAGTGTTGTTCAGGGGAAAGAGGAGTGTCCATGGGCTTGAATAATCAGAGACATCATTAACAAAGAAGAAAAGTGGTCTTGAGAAAATATAGAGGCTACTATGCTATGAACCATGTTTATCATGCTATCATTTCTATTAGGCTATATGAGCATGAAAAGTATAAAATATACACAAGAATGCAAGAGAAATCGAACTGAACCTATTGAACTAAGTCAGAGTCTTAGGTAAGAATTACTGCTCGGCAGTCCCCAAGTAATTTAAGAATAGAGATATGTAGATCAGTATAAATCTTGTCCATTTTAATACCCATCTTAATAAGGCAGTATTTTAGTCCACCATTTTCTTTTGTTCCTTATAAATTTTTAATAAATGTTTTGTTTTAAAAAATACATATTCATTCACAACTTTCCCTCACATACTGAGCTTTGATTGAAACTCTCTTACTGTATATAATTTTCCAAGGGTCCTTGTTCTACACAAATGTTCTCAAATGTTATACTTGATGAGGTAAATTCAGGAGCATCCACAGAGAGATAGATGTGAAAATGGGGCAGGTCTTGGACAGCAGAGTCACAGCTGACACCTTGAATTCTTTTACCTCTCCCCCCACCCCCAATGTGGATGCCCTGGGTAAACTTTTTTTTAAAAAAATCTTGAATGCAGCCTTAACTTTTTCTTTGTTAACTACCCTTTTCTTTACACGTTCTAGAAGTAGTACACTTCTCTTCAGCTTCATTTTTCCCAGTAAAAGTTGTGCATATCTGGATTTCTGACTAGAAAGTCAGATCCTAGTGGAAGTAACTCATAGAATTCATTTTGGCAACTCTCTCAGATCTGTTCTCATAAAA
Organism: Python bivittatus; assembly: GCF_059951505.1. Lineage (NCBI taxonomy): Eukaryota > Metazoa > Chordata > Lepidosauria > Squamata > Pythonidae > Python > Python bivittatus. The sequence goes on along the minus strand of NW_028277054.1, from coordinate 10,658,345 downwards.
ATCCATGGCAGATTTCTACTTCTTCAGCCATCAGTACTTTAGAAATGAGGGAGGAGACTGACAGGTGCTCCTTGCTTCATTTCATCCCTGCACAGTAATTTGCTCACTGCAGATATTTTCATAAGAATGTAATAAAAGTGTGGCCTGAATTCATCTCATACCCATATCTTGCCACTTCCTCCCGAGTATAGACACAAATGCTAAAACAAGCTCTTTCTGAATGTTTACACGGACACTTGTTAATATGTTTTTCACTTATTCCAAAGGAAAAATAAGTCTGAGTGAAAGGCATTATAATCTAATGGGATTTTGTCACAGATGTACTGTATATTCAGATCTGCACCTAGGTCATCATCATCAGTATGGCTTTGTTTTTGTAGTAGTTGTTATTTTTCTCCAACAACATGAATCATGCTTTGCTCAGGAGGGTGTTTGCAAATGGCTTTCAGCACTTTATTGCAGATACTGTATGTATCACTTTATGGCCTCTGGCATGAATAATGTGAAACTAACAAAAATATAGTTGTCATGGTAACAATTTCAAACTGATAGAAAGACTTGGTAGGGAGGTGAACTATGTCCCAAGAACAAGTCACTCTTTATATCAAAATCTTTCACCCTTAATTTCAAGAGATATGTCTGCTGCAATAGTATATCCACTTCCTTCAATCCCATTGATCTCCATGAGATTTGTTTTGGAGGACACAGAGAAGATTGTACTGTAAGATTCAGAAATGCATTGTCTTTCCTTGATCTTTCCATTCCTGTGATCTAATTATCTGTATCTTAATCCACAATATCTTTGCTCTAAAGATGGGTGAATCATTATTTTTGGCCTGTACCACTTTTGCATCTATTCATTCTTCAGCTGATTCTGTCCTAGTTCTCCATGAAATTTCTGTTTTAAAGAAAAGGTGCATAAATAGGACCACATCTATCTGAGGAATTTTGTGGATTAATTTCCCTATTTGGACACACATGAGTTAGTGTAAGAAATCTGGATGTAGAGTAATCCAGCAAGATATTGAAAAGACTCCAAACAGCCTGGAAAAACAGCAGCACACGCTGACTTCTCCTTACATGTGATCAATGTAATGTTTTCTCTATTGTTTTTAATATTTTAAATTAATGTCCTATAAACCAGTGTTTCTCAACATTGGCAACTTTAAGATGCATGGACTTCAACTCCCAGAATTCCCCAGCCAGCATGTTGTCAGGAGAATTCTGGGGATTGAAGTCCACACATCTTAAAGTTGTGTAAGATGTGCTTACAAACACTGCTATAAACAAGAGTGGATGGGGAAGATGAAAATGCTGAAAGAACTTTAGGGATGACATTTCAAGTGATTTGTTTTACTACCTTGAATTACATCCATCGAACCATCTGATGTTATCAAATACTGAACCATGTTTTGGTGTGGGGCCTGGGACAGTTGCCTCCATTACACCGCCCCCAAAGACTCTGACCTCATATTTTGCTTGAAATTCTAAAACCAGGGAGAGTCCACCAGCCCTTTATTAACATAATCCTACTGCATAACTGCTCTTGCCATTAAGAAGCTTCTCCTAACATTCAATTGAAATGCAGGCTCCCATTTGTTAAGGTAGAGATGCACAACCTGATACCACAGGGCAGGAGTAATCCATGGGGAGGTCAAAAAAATCAAGATGATGGTCATGGCTGTGTGATCAAATCCCTACTCCTTTTATGATTTAAAACAAAGATATAATCTCAAAAGATATAATATTGATAAGTGGACAAAGATTAATATAACTATTATACAATTAATGCTTAGTATGACATTAATAAAAGATTAACTATACCAGACAAAGCATATTGAGTTATTTTTATGGTATGAAGAAGAGTTTATAAATATTTGAGCTCAGTGCCAAAATCTCCAGTGTATTGTTATTTGTGAATGCTAAAAAAAGAAGAAAAAAAATTAAGTCGAGAAAAAAAATCTAGTAAAAATAGTTTTTGGATTCCTCCTCCTTTGTACTCCAACTGATTTACAGTATTTATAAACATAAACGTTAGAAACAATACTCTAAGTATTTGTATTTGCTTTGCTGCATGTTATATAGTATGTATGGAAGATATAGATAGATAGATAGATAGATATATATATATATATATATATATATATATATATATATATATACATGGAGAAGATCTATCTACGTGGTCGCTAGGAGCCGAAAACAACTTGATGGCAAATAATCAATCAATGGAAGCCATTCTTGCTTACATTTAATTAAATTTCTATTATGTCTATATACTGTTTATTTTGCCATTGTCCTACTTCTTTGTACACATGCCATCAAGAATTGTTGGATTGCTGTCGGATATAAATACAAAAAATGAATAAACAGATAAAAATGATTGAACTTCATTGTGCAATTGTGACTGCATGCTTCTCATGAACATTTTGGAGGTGGCCCCAGAAATCTCTTTAAAGTTATTCCTGGATTGTAATTTTAAATATGATGGAAGGGGAAAATTAATTATATTAAATACATTTAATTTTATTTGAGAACAATAGCCATTCTGAGTAGCACAATCATGTTCCTTTTTGCTCTTCTCTCTTCCATGCTAAACATACCCTCTCCAATATATATATATTTCTCAATACATTCCCATACTGGTAAGTTGGAACATTTGGGAAATCAAAAATCCATGGGTACCAGAGATGTACATAAGGTCAGTTCATAAGAAATCACACAGATCATGAAAAAAAAATCAGTACTTTTTTTGTTCAGCTGAGCCGCCCTGAGCTCTTTTTTCAAGCAATTTACTCATTTTCCTTTGCATTTCCTGCTCAGAATAGATATGTTGATCATAGCTGTATTAATATCAGAGATTTTTGTGTGATCCACTCCATTTCTTCCTATATATGCATCTCTCTGTGTGTTTTAGTGCATGAGTGTGTTGGAAAAACCATTTTTGCAGTCTGCAACTTTTCCTAATATACTGAATTTTGCAAACAGCTTTCTCCCAAATATTGATTCATTTTAACTTATGTACTTCATACTTCTTTGTGAACAGTTCCAAGCAGAGAATGATGGATCTTTGAAATACAACATATTGCCACATCATAGAGAAGTCAATGACAGTGTGTTAATTCAGAGTGGATTGCTTCAAGTCCTCTGCTCTCCTTTCTTATGAACCTCATCTTTAAATCACAAGTGGGCTGGACAGAAGGAGGTTCAAAATAGGGTGTGGTTAAGGATGTCTAATACACCAGTACCACTTCAAAGCAAGACCGGGGGGCGGGGAGGAATTAAAGGAGAAATTCAGCTAAACAGAATTTCAGAAGCAAATGTAGATAGGTCTGACCATTTCTGTCAAGGACTCTAAATCTGCTTTTTGGGATGGATGAATGCAAGCAAGCAAGAAAAGCACGAAGTTGTTCAGTTGAGAACATTAACCCAGATTTTTCAAAGGGAATATGATTTTTAGCATAATGCAATAGGATGTTCCATCCCTGTAGAGTCAATGTGGTAGGTTAAGTGGCCCTTGACTTTTAGCTATTTCTGTACTAAATGAAAGTTTCTTTCCTCTTCTTTTTCCCTCTGCTAACATTATTGGTAGTGTTACTCTGCCTGGCCTGGCTAGTATATCATATAATAAAGCAGCTTTACTTCAGGGGTTTAGATGAGAACTCTCATAACTTATTCATGATTCATTACTCATCCTTGGTTGAAAACTTGAGAAAAGGCCATTAAGTAACAGGAATACATATTTATTCAACACTAAACTGATCCATTTCTAAAGCAAGGCAGTGAATAACAAGTCAGAAAGAAGATCAGCAAGACAACACTGCCTATGCAGAACTTTGAGAAGCTTGCAATAAACAAACAAGAATAGTTATATAGCAGAAGCAGTCGGTCAAGTAGGATTGGCAAGTATTTTTGCCAGTTTTCTAGCCTTTATGAGAACTGATCATAACAAAACTGGTTTCTGATTTGACTAATCTGTTCTATTTTATCTGTTAAGGAATCCCTATATATGCAAAGTCCTTTTCTTGTAAAAGAGTGAGTGGGAGAGGGAATTATTAATCTTCCTACTGATGAGTTACTTGACCATATGGATCTTTGGAATGAACCAACATGTGATGGAATGTGAGGGTGACCTTGGAAGATGGGGGAAAGAGATGCCGCCTTGGGAATGATCAGATAAAAGAGAAAGGAGTCCACAACAGAGAAACATCCAGAGAAAGAAATTTAGGGAGGTCCTGCCCTAACTACTCAGACGCTAAATAGGGAGGGCAGGAGATTTGTACTTTCAGACTTGCAAGATTGATGTCAGCCCTCCCAAATAAACCAAACAAGAAACACAACTAGATGAGCTACTTCTACTTTATTGTAAGACTACATTAACAGAATCGTCTGAGTAGTTAGGGCATGTTCTCTCCAAGTTTCTTTCTCTGGACGTTAGTCTGTTGTGGGCTCCTTTCTCTTTTATCTGATCGTTCCCTAGGCAGCATCTCCTCCCTCTTGTCTTCCAAGGTCCCCCTCACATTCTATCACACAAGACTGTTTTTTAATTTCTTAAATGCATAGGTTTTGTTAGTATCAATTGTTTAATAAACATCAATTTAGAAGTGGAGAGACTTTGAGATTGTAGAATCTACTTTCCTTTTTACTAAAGCCCCAATTAGTGCAAACTATTGGCATGTGGTGGAGTTGTGGATCCAGACACAAAATGATGGCTTAGAGAGAAATCAATGGTATATTTTGACCTTGAAAGTCCAGCATTGAAGGAGCACTTCTCATGAATGTGAAATAACAATAATGAGCCAAGAATAGATATTTTTTGAATGCTTCATAGTCAAAACATTTTGCATATCATATCCCATATTGCCACTTCCTGGGATTGGGGGTGGGAGGTGGGGAGGGGCTATACATAATGCTCATGATGCTACTGAGCTGCTGCAGCAAATTCTCCTCATTGCTCCCTGGCTCTGGAATTGGCATAAATCTGTCAGGCATAAATTGGAGTTCCTGATTTCCATAGCAAATACAACCCAATAATACCACATAATTCTAGATTATGGATAAGTCTTTTCCCAATGAAGAGGATTTCCAGTTAAAATTAGAACATTTTCAACCAGTATTTCAGATTAATATTAGAAAGCTCTTTTCTTTCTGCCTCTCAAATGTCAAGTAGATCTTTTCTAGCTTCTCTTAAGAAGATATGGGGGATTAACAGATTATTTTATCCTATTAAAAACTAGCTCTGAGAGTATCGGGGTAAGAGGCACATTTTGAAAGATGTTAATTTTGATACTTCTCCTCCTCCATTGCTACTTGTTCTGCCTGTCCCTCTCTTCTGGTTCCCAGTTCTCAGAATGAATTCTTTTGAACATGAAGTTCTGCCTTCTTTCATCAAGAAAAGCCCACCCATTAACATTAAATAAAAATTTTGAACTTTAAACAAATTTCTAATTCTGTTTGTTGATGTTTGCTTGTATGACACTTGCTTTATTTTATTAATTTGACTGGTTGCATGATGGATGACTTTTCTGCCAAGGCAGTTCCAAGCACTTTAATAAATTAAATGTAGAAGTAAAAATGAAACCACACAAAATGAAAACAAACATCAGCACAACACCTTGACTGAGTAAAAGTGTAAAAAGAGTTCTTGTTATGACTAGAGGTGTGCATGGCTTAACAATCATGACATCAAACATAGAACATAGAATGCACTGAAGTCTGAATAGTGTCTGAAAATTTAATAAAAATGAAGAATGGTAGGAATCACATTTTAGTTTTTTGTTCATGAGTTATTTCTGTTAGTAGAGAGATATGATTCCCCTACTCCAGCCCAAAGTCCTCAGATTTGCTTAGGCATGTTGGAAAACCATATGAAATAGATTTGGGAGGACACAGGAAGATGGAGGAGAAAAGATAATTGTCCCTTCTTGATTCCATTGGTGGAAGTAGCATCTTTACAAGAAGTTCAAAATGGATTGAATCCAGTGTGAATTTACTAGAACTTCTGTGGTATAATTCCACAAAGAAAATAACAATTATAAAATCTGAACAGACTTTTCAATATGAAGAACTTTTAATGCATCTCCAAAGCCTTCCAGACCTCTGTGATTTGAAGAAATTTTTATTTCTATACAAAACTGCCTGTGAAATGTTCAGGGTTGTTGTATGAAAAATTAATCATTCTGGAGATAGAACGTTCTGGTATTCCCCAGAATTTTCCATGTTTCTCTCAGAAAGTGCCGGTCAGCCTTGTGAAGTAGTCCAGACAAGAAGAACACCCAGAAGTAATAGCTCCACTTTATTTTATGGTTACATTAATAGAATCTTGCAAGTCTGAAAGTACATTTCTCCTCTATCGCCTTTACATCCCAAGAAACTAGGAAGAGTCCCTTCTGAGGTGTTTTCCATGCTCCCATTCCTTCTGTGGGCTAAGCTGCCTCTTATCCAATCATTGCCCTGGCTGCAACTGCTCCCCCCGTCTCTCAAGGTCATTCCCACATATCATTACAGTGCCTGTATAGCCATTTAAAGAGTGGTTCAGTAATTTTTTTGTAATTCTAATGAAAAATGATGAGACCCAGTTTGGTGTAATATTGGTAGTGATGTAGTATTATTTGAAAGTGCAATTCTCTCCCCATTTCCTTTACACCCTGAGAAATTAGGCAGAGTCTTGCCCCGTCCACTATCCAACTATGGACTATGCTGTCTCTTATCTGACCATTCCCTAGACAGTGTCTCTGAGCTCCGTCTGTTTCCCACATACCATCACAGCAGGAGAGACCCTTTTCAAGATGCTTCACTTTCAGATGACCATCTACGCCATTGTGAGTTATATTCAGTCCCTCCCTTTTCACTGTTCAGAAAAGAGTTAAGACTTTCCTCTTCCGACAGGCATTTTCATTTGTTTGAATAATAATTTGAAGTTTTTAGTTGTTGATATTTACATATCTATAGAACATATTTATATTTGGTTCTATATGTTTTGTTCTGAGTGCCTTGTGAGCAGCAATAGCATCTGCAGGGGTACGTGAAAATTGGCAAGTTGTCAATCATGGCAGCAGGATCAAAGCCTGATGTTTTTAGTACATGTATCAATGTTGCACATACTTACAAAGGGACAGGGCTCAATTGTGCTGCTGCAACTTCCATCTTGCCTGTTTTCACCACCACCACCACCACCACCACCACCACCCCGCCTCAGACATCACTGATAGGCAGAAAAGTGGGATCTGTATCCAAACAGAACCATGGAATTAGAAGGACCTGTGACATCTAAAGTCTACCTATGGATTTGTTCGCGTGCCTAGATCAGTAAAATAAAAATGAAATGAGGGATACTTCTTTATGTAGTATTTTGAGATGTATTTCCTTCTTTAGATTTACTTTAAACTCAAAGCTAAAGTCAAGAAGGATTAAAGAGCATGTTTGTATCTTTGTTAGGGAAAATAATAGGAGAGAAAAACAATTACCAAGGAAGGAAGAACATTTCACATCAAAGCTATCAGGAGATTATTGAAAAGGGAATTAAAAATAGCACTCTTTTTAAAATTGAAGGGAAAGTAACTTGACAGAATTCTCCATTTTTTTAAAGGCCTTTCTCCTTAAATTGAAATAATTAGTTTAGATCCGGTATGCCAAATAAATAAATTACTGAAAAGGCAGAGTTATATGAACTGAAAAGCTGTTCAGATAACTCTGCTTCACTTAATCTTGTTAGCCACATCTCTTTCATTTTTGAAGGGTGTTCTTTTTTCAGTAAGGTAGCAGGCACCTCCTTCACAATGTCTCCTAAGGATGGAGACAATTAATTCATTAATTATTCTACTTGTATGCTTATCACTTTCACCTGTGGGCTTGGATGTAAATAGGGAGAGAGGATTAGAAATCCCAGTTTTTGGCTCCACCCATAATTCCATTTAAATTTGAATATGGTCTGTATAGAGCTTTGGAAAAAAACATTAACTTCTATATGGCAAGTAAATATGTGCAAGGTAGAGGGCATTGTGATGTGCTGCTATGGCCACAAATTTCCTTATGTGAAGGGAAGGGAAGAAAGACTTTGTCTTTGGATGGAGAGTCCCAGAGCAAGATGAAATCATCCTCCACGTAGGCTGTTTCCTCTGTAGCTCAGAAGCTTCAACACAAGAAGAGTCCATTTTTATCAGCACCATTCCAACTTGATTATACTGCTGCCTCTGACTCCAGTTAGACTTTGCTATCTTTTCCTTGAGTTCATGCAACATGCTTAACCTGATTATTGACTTTACTCATTATCTAAGCTTGTACAACACACTGATCCATAAACTAATCAAATGACATTGTTCACACAGCTCATTAAGCCACACCATCCCCCCACACATATATACACAAAACAACCCCTAGCCAAAGTTAAAACTAACCGGACTTAGCAAGTTCTGTATAAATGCAACAGCTAGGTTTTAAACTGACCTAATTTATGTGTTGTATGAACCTAGCTAGTGGTTTTAAGGATTCCACCCTGGATGTGCCAATTCAGTCAATCAATCAATCTATAGTTTCCCCCCAGCCAGAGAAGCTAGTGGCTGTTAAAAAAGGAAAGAATCCTTGAATGACAAAGATTGATTTTTCTGAGTTGTGGAGCTAACAACCAGTCCAGACAGAACTGAAGCAAAAGGGCTTCAGGGCTCAGCTACTCTGAAGGAAAGTTCTAAACCTGTTCCAGGTCTACAGAGAGCTGTCCATCTTTCATCACTGGAGGATAAAACACAGAAATTAGACTTGTCTGTGCATTTGTGTTCTACAATATCTGTAGGTGAAAATGAATATTTCAAATCATGCATGGCAAGTTGGGGGAAGTCACCTATAATTCTTGAGAAGGAATGGGCACTCCTCCTTCTTCTTGTCTTTGAAAGTAGATTACAATTGTGATCTTTATGAATACTATTGTAATCTCTTTGAGTCCTTAGGAGGAGTTGACAGAACTCACTACAGTTCTACTGGTGGTGCTACAGCAGAGGCAATTGCTGTTTGGAATAAGTTGTTCACAGAATGAAACACAGAGACCAAATTTTATAGCTGGGTTTCTGGGCTACAGGTTGCCCATCTATGATGTGAGAGATCAAACAACAGATGGGCAAGGAGTTCATTTGTAGGCTATCTCATAAACTTCAGCTCAGTCCAGCATGCGAAAAAAAAACTGGGAAGAAGAAATTCAAAGTGCTCACAAAACTCTGCCTTAATGAACTCATTAATAAAAGAGGGCTGGAGGCTCCTATCACAGATTCTAAGATTCTGTACTTTACCCCTAAATCTTGCATTAAAACTCCTTGTTGAAGTCTGTGGGTTTCTAATTTCATTGGTAATGCACTGTGGAACAAATTTTGACATATAGATGTCCATAGGAACTCTCTACTTATGTTGGAATAATGGAAGTGGCGTTGTGATATTGTGACAGAAACTCCCCCTCTTTGGGCATGCATGAGACATCACAACTGCACATAAAAAGGGGGTAAGGCTTGTATCATAATGCTGCAATGGTTTTCACATCAGTCTGCATGCACACACGTGTACCCAGGGATGCTGCTGATATAGTCTATGATATTGGTTGATGATGACTGTATCGTAGGTGACACCTTTGCATTTCATTATGCAAAATACTAATGACACAGGAAGGAAGGCACAAAGTCCTACATGCTGGTTGTCCAGGTATCTGGACTATCGTGCTTTGTGTACAGTTCCTGTCTTTCCCAGATAATGTTAGCGTTAAATGAAAAGAGGAGTTCAGAGGGGCAGAAGAGCTATAAAGAGTTTGGAGGTGCAGAGTCATTTAATACTCCTGTTTTTGCAATCCCTTACAAGTGTTCTGAGACACTATTTTTCCCTCTGGGTCCTTGGTCTACTTTTCCAAAAATGTTGCTATCACAACAAATATATTCACACATCACTAATATTAATCCTAATCTCTTTTTCCTGGTAAGATTAAACTAAAATATGTGAGCCTGGTTCTCCTAGCATAGGAAGGACCACATGGAAACATGTATTGCTCTAAGCAGTGAAAAAGAGTGAGATAAATAATGAATGCTGAATCATGAAATATTTAATGCATTGTTCTTCAGCAGCCATTGGGTTGCATCACCATTTGAAACCAATCCGTATGCCGCTTTCTGAATACTCCCTTTTGACTTCAGGCTTCCAGTAATCAGATGGTAAAAACAGGCATGGATCTACTCTATCTGCTAGCCACATTGAAAGTCTCTCCCTTTGCATGCATGCATTTAATACTTTGGGGGCATTTTTGGAACATGTTCTTTAGAGTATTCAAGGAATAGGAGCAGTTAACATTAATAATGTACAATGTTCTCTCTCACATACTCTATCTTTGCAGATTTATAGATAAAATAACATCTTGGATTCTACCATTTCTCTGAGTTAGTCTTAGGTTGATGTGATGTGGATTTTTGGCTGGGCTGAGCTAGAAACTAGAGATTAAGAGCCAGAACCTAGGAAACTGGAAATGTTGTATCAGTCAGTAATTAGACATAAAGAGCAAGTCTGAACCAAAGGGCAAGGGGAAAAAATGTAGAAGCCAGCCAGAATAAGGATGCAGAGACATACCTGAGCTCAGGTGGGCCATATTATTTAAGTACAATTCATCAGGAACAAGTTGCCCATCCAGATTATACTTTTCGTTGGAGAAGCTCCTTTAATTTTGATATCCTAATTGATAAAGTTTGGTTCTCAGATTGCTGCATATCTCAGATATCAACATTAAAAATATAATCTGGAATAAATTTAGACCAACACAATATAATAAAATAAATGAAACAAGAACCAAACTTGTTTCCTTTATGTATCACTAGGATCCACAAGAACCTTCACTGGCAGTAATATCCACAAATTTAGCAATTCCAAAGATGGGCAACTACGTTTTTTAGATCTGTAATTCCTTGAGCTTTTAATATATTGCAGCAAATACATAGTGAATGGACTATCAATATTTCAAAAATGAAGACAAATATCATTCCCTCACTCTGTACTCACAGAGCCAGTCTTTGCAAAGTAATGTTTAAAATACTGAGATGTTCCTAAAAAGATCTTATGAATTAAGTAAAGTTAAAAAAAAATAAACTTTCTACTTTGATTAAATTTAACCCAGTGAATAAAACAGGTGATCCCAAGACCAATTCTGTAGCCATGTATCTGAAGAGATTAGGCTGGCCACTAAATTGAATTAAAGTTATTGTTCTGTCCCATCCTGACAGATGGCTCTATAAATTATGACAGATTTGTATGTTATTAACAACTTTAGTTTGGTTTTTTTGGGGGGGGGGGGGTTTAGTGCTTTCTATTATAACGCATACTCAGGCCATGTTAGTTGCAAAAAGATCATAATGCAATTTATCTGGTATTCATGACATGGCTAACATCTGTTTCCTTTGCAATAATACTCCACAGAATTTAAAACAAAATAGCGATGGAAGCAAGATCTATAAACTGTATTTATTTCACATGCTTTTGAAAATGAGTTCCCCACCCCATCCTCACTCCAAGGGAGTGGATGCAGAACTCAGAAAAGATATTGGACAGAATATTTTGCTAAGTGTCACATTTCTATGTTTGCCATATAGCGTGTGACTATATTCTGTACTCTTTGGTGCTGCCTACGCCTTGGTCTCAATACAATGAAATATTTGTACTGAAAAGCCCAGGAAAGGAATAATGAACATCTTAACCTTAAAGGAGATAGAAAAGCACTCCAGAATGGTTTTGTTTGCTTTAATATACATGTCTCCAATATACCCCCATGCGTACTGCTTTCCATTCAACTTCGTAAGCATCATTGATTCAATTCCGGAGTTACTTTAGAGTTACAGGCTTTATTGATTGATTTTACTTGTAATGGTCCTCTTCTTTGTAAGTGGTGATGCATAAAAGATTGGTTTTAAACTTCCCTCTTATGGTACATTGATTTAGTATGATGAAATGTGGATATAAGGCTTTAAGCTAAGTAGTTCTTGCTGCACAAGTGATGGTGGAGGTAAGGGATGGGAAAAGCAGAGCAATGACTTGGGGGTAAAAACTGATTGGACCAAAACCAATGGAGGTTACAAGGAAAAGAAGAGATAATTTAAGTACATGAATTCCAAGCAAGGAATATAATAGCATCAACTACAATTGATAACACTTGTGGAAAAATCCAAACAGGATAGTTTGCAGTGAACTGAGCTTGTCCTAAAATGATGATGATGTGTGTGTGAACCCTTACTGTTTGGCACATGAGGGCAGAAAGCACACCACCAATTATACGAAGGACAGGAGACGCTAGAAGTAATCCGCATGTCCATATGTTTCTGCAGAAGGGAGCAAGGAAGAAGAATTGACCTCACATGCATCATGACAACATTGCACAAATGACCCAAATTATATACCATATGACCTTCATGTCATGATGTCATGACTCCAATTCCAGAATTCATGTCATCTACATGATAATGCAAGGTCACAAGTGACATCAGTATGACTTTTACTGGTCCTATGCTAATGCCTTTGTTCAGGTGTCTTCTGGGTTGGGAGGAAATATGTACTGTACCCAAAGGTCTCTTTGCTACCATCTAGTTGTCACTCAGATTTTTGCAGCCCAGATATGGGAGCCTAATTTTCAAGCTTTTAGAATAACACGAGTCTATAACCCTGTGGTCACAACATAACATCATCTCTCCCATTTAGTAGACTTACCATAATGTTCCAGCAGCATACAATCAGTAATGACCAGGTTTGTGTTGGAGCAATGACATCTTTAAAGTCCTTCCAATTGTTCAAAGGAGATAGTCATTTTCTACCTCACTACCCCTTTTTCCCCCTGAGCTGAAGTTGAAAAGAATTCTGAAAAACAACAATAAAAAATTGGTGGTAGAGGTATGAGGGATGGTATCATTGCACAGAGTTTAGGATGATCTTACCCGCCTTCCACCTGTTCTGCTCATTTCTCAGGTTTGAAGACCAAAACAGCTATAAAGACAGAATTCCCAAAGAGGTCTACTTTTTACAGGGCAAGTCTAGGACTTTGTCTCAATCTCAGGAGAATGAAGAGTTAGTGAACCCCTCGTCAGCAATTCCCACAGCACAGCTGACCAGGGGAATTTAACAATTCTGTAAAAGATTGGTTCTCCTTGGGACTAAATATAATCCCTGAGGGTTAGATGATAGGATCAATTAGCTCCTTTTTCAAGTTCCCATGGCATATTAAACCTGACCATTAAGTGGGCTGTGGGAACCAAGCCTAAAACAACTTCAGATTTTCTCTCAGACAGGAGATGATTGTGAAGCAGTACCAGTAAGGAGGAAAAGATTCTTGGCTGGCAAAGAATCCTTCCGGCGTATTTTCCCTTCTTCTCCAAATCCCTGCTTCTCAATCTCATCTGTTATAGACATTATAACTCTAATGCAGATGCTAGTAATAACAGAAAAAAGTTTTGTAGGGCCTTGGTCACTGCCCAAGTAAAGTTGTTTCATTATTTATGTATTGTGTTTATTTCTAATATTTCTATGACATCTCTCTGCCTTGAACCACCCAAGGCAATAATGTGGCAATTAAAATTCACAACGAGGAAGCAAAATCCAAAAACCCACAATCCGCTGGGGTAATCTGCAAAGACTAGCTCAGCAGCAGGAACGATTCTTAAAACGGTGAGCCAACTAGTAGGAAAACAATTTTTAAAAGTGACTAAATCCAGCCGTAAAAGACAGCACCACACACACAGTGCAATGAAAGAAGTGCCAGCATAAATCTGAACAATAAGGAGAGTAATAAAGAAAGGTAGACGCAAACAATAAGCCAAAAGTTAAGGATCCATTAGCTGCAGGAAAAAAGCCCATTTAAAAAAAAAACAGTTTCATTAGATGGCACACTGGCACCCATAAGGGTGAACAGATTTTGCTCTCTCCATTTCCTTCCTTTATTATTTGTATGTTTAATCTCCTTGGCAGTCTATTACTCCTGAATTCTGAGGTCATTTGTTCTTTTTTCTTTTATGATGGAGCATTTATTGTAAGTTTCAGAGGGTGGGATAAAAGAGACACTGGAAGATTAAATTAACATTTAAGGCAACTTTCCCAGCTTCGGAAGCCTTTCAGTTGGGTGGACTCCAATGCCCACAATTCTCCATTTTTTTTACCCCCACCCACAGATCCCCACTTCTAGAAAAGGGTAAATGTTGTCCATGGCCCATAGGCATTAGGTAGTAGCCAACAAGTTGATTGTGCTTGGAAATTCTCCAAAATGCTAGATGAGACAGAGAAGATTCCCAGAGCTCAGCATAATCTCCACCACCTCCATAAAGTTGAGATTCTGTTTCCTTTGATGTAAATATATATTGAGATTTTTTTTAAAAAAATGCTCACAACTATATTTTATTCCCCAGTGACACCGCCAACTTCTTGAAAACTGCTTTTGGAAAATATATTCACTTGAAGGAATTGGAAGGATTATATGGGAACCTGCCCAGAAAAGATTAAGAGTTGTCATTTTATAAGAAGGATGCCCAGCAAATGATGGAGCTCAAATAAGGGAAATATTATAACAATGAAATGCCCCATACATTCCATTGCAGTAAAAATGATAATCTTTCTGCCAGTGAAAGGAAAAAGAAAGTAATTGCTTCATATTCATTTAGTTCTGGAAATCTAAATGCACAATGGAAACAAGAGGACTTTAATTCTCCATTCTACATAAATAGTCCAATTTTATTTCCACTATTATTTTTCATCTTTTGCTGAGACTTTTTACGAGACTCAAGGATCCTGAGAACACAATTTAATTAACAGGATTCCATTAAAAAGCACAGCCACCATTTTCATGGGTTTTTAATTGAAATATAATACTGCCTTGTTTAGATTTTTTTATTTCTTTATACTGCCTCATATATTGTGCTGTTCTCTGATTACTAGATAATATTTTATGGTAAATTATTATTATTATTATTATTATTATTATTATTATTATTATTGAGGTGACGATTTCAGAAACTTTGTAGGACTTTAGCAAATGTTTATCAAAGAAAGCAGCTGTTGTCTCTCTCAATTTAGCATCTGATGCAGTTTTGTTAACGCACTAGAGTTCTCATTGGCTGTATTAGTTGCTCTTCTTATTCCCTCTGTACTGTGCTTAGTCTTAGGCACATGATGAATACATTTACTATTATTGCTACTTACTACTGATATTAGTACTAGATGGGGCAGTTGAGTTTTTAAAAGCTTAGCTAGCACTGTAGCTAGTTGACACTCTCCCTTTCATTTTGTTGGATAAACAAGGAGAGCCTATATTCTCTGTGGTGTCCATGGGGTCAGTCAAGGGGAGACAAATGACACCATTTATATTTGTGTCAGACATCATGACATCATTGTATAAGCATACCATTTGTGCAATGACATCTGATGCATGTGTCATCATATTGATGTCACTGCAGCTTGTAACAGATGCCACTGATTAGGGCTTGTTTCATTAATTCCAAGGATGTTTCACCAACTTCCTCAGCTGCCTTTGCTTTTCAACTCTTTCGGTTGGTTAGAGATTTCAGGGGGCTGAAAAGCAAACCAGGAATAAACCAGGAAATAACAAAACATAGATTTATATGTCACTGTAAGCTGGAGTTGCAGTCAATATGTCAGCAACAACTGTATTTTCAAATTTTGGATTAAAAGAAACCATGCCTTGTTTCTTGACACATACCCTATACTCATATTCATACATTACAGTTCTCATGATGAATTAGTGAGATGTGCCAGTGTCAGCTTGCAATAAATTAACTTAGATGCCTCTAGTGAATGCAATAGATCATACGTAGATGACCCAAACATGGCCTTTTTTGTGAGAGTCCTAAATCTCATTATGAATTTAATATGGCCTGCATTCAGTGATTTAGCAAATGCAGCAATGACAGACTGAAGAACCATACTTCACATTTTCTTTCTCCTAAATCAATAGATACGTACAAGTGAGGGATGAAAACAAATCATGATCACTCCAGTAGCTTTTGCAGGAGAAAAGACCAACAACAAGAAAATGAATCAATAAACCTCCCTTCTCTTGAAGATCATCTTTGGCATTGGTCAATAAATGTACAGTGCTACATTGTAGATCATGGAGACTTACAGCAGACTGGTACCCAGTCAGCACATGCATTTGCACATGGAACATCAGTAGAGCAACAGCTGTTAGTTGAGTGTTTCAGGGGATTACTTCCTCCCTTCCTTCAACATAATGTGTTTTTCTTTTAATGTTCAAGATATCAATTAAGGACAGTAAAAAGAAATGTTTATGCTTGTCAGCAGGTAAACAGAAATGGCATCCAAGTTGCCATGAAGCTTGGGGCTCTCATGAGCAGTAACATGCTTGCAGAAGTCTGCTTTGTGCATTCATTCAAGATAGAACTAAGGTTTAAAGGTGATGTGGTAAAAATGTCAAGAAGGACAGAGAGCACCAATACAGGGATTGAGATACAGGAGCAGCATATGGTTAGAATATGAGAGTATGTTACCTAAACTTTTACACTACATTATTAATCAGCTCAGTGCAAAAATGCCCAGTAACTGTTTTGTGAATAATCACTATCTTCCTGCAATCATTGAGCACCAGGACCTGGATAGCTCCTAAAGTTAATCCACTGAATACAGTATAGTCATCTAAGAGGCAACGGTTTATGAGTTCAGTTCCTGGTAGAGGATTTAAACCCCATAGAATAGCATTTGGCTACCTGTGTCTGAAGAGTCCCAATGAAGGATGAAACCAGTCATGCAGTGCCTCCTGGTGGTCAATGTAACATCATAAAGGTGGTTACCACCGTGTTTTATTTTCCTCTGCCCTAATTTACTATTTTCCCTATCTCTTCCCAGCCTGGATACTATAGATTTCAGACTAAGTGGACTCTCACGCATTGATCTTCAAGCTGCCATAAGGCACACTGTCTGTTCCTTTTGCTACAGTAAAAATGGATAAATCTCTCACTCCAGTAACATTTTTAAAACACAGAACAGGAATGAAATAAAGAAATGAAAATTAGAAGCAACCCAAATTAGTATCTCAGAGAAAAAAGCAACAGATTTGAGTGCCATCTTCTGCCCCTTCAGTTCTGCTTCAAAATCAGAGGTCACCAGAAGTGACACAGAAATTCATATAATGGTGATAATAGTGGCAATGACTGGTTTTCTTTTGATTTGTTATTAATTGATCTTTGGGTTTAAATACACAATTTAGGTTAGCCTCTTACAGCTGATTACTCAAGATCTCTCTGGATGACAACATTTGGCTGAATAATTTATTATTATGCCTTGCCCAGCATTGCCAAAGCAACATTGGAAGGTTCTTCCCACCTCCATAACCCAAAGATATTGTCTCAGTGAGCCCCCTTTAATTAAGTGGGGTCATTCTGCCTCATGGGAATCTTCACAGAGAGCAACTAGAGAGCTCCATAGCAACCATCAGCCTTTTCCATGCCTTTGAAAACTGCTGCACTTTACAAGAAAATCATTTGCACCAAGGAAGATGAGTTCAAGGTTCAACTGTAAATGAACTGTTTCAAAATAGGCAGCATTGATTTTTTAAACATGCATTATGAAGTAGAAAGAGGATTCTATCTAATCCCATGCAGAAAAAGCCCATGAGAATTTTTTAACCAGTTCTCATTCAGTTTGACGAAAGAGGGTTTGCTTTTGAAATGCCTTTCAGTGGAGAAGAGCATTTCAATGAAGTGGAATGTGGTGCTCTAGCATGGAATCAGTTCTAAGGTGGCCAGCAAGTATCCCTGAATGTTTTCTCTTCTAGTACACAATAGTCTCTCTGCTGGCTAAATGAAAGAGTGGCTTTCTACTCTTCCATTCAATCCTATGAAAACTTCTCTCATGGGTTTTTTCCATGGGCAAGAATGGTCAGCCAGTGAAGTTACAGAGTGAGAGAAAGATGTGGAACCAAAAGAAAGCAACGTGGAGTTTCAGTGCAAGAGAAACTGTGGGAAATTAAAAATCATAGCCGACAACTGCCCAACATATCCTGATAACCTGCTGAGAGAGGAAAAGGACTCACCCATGGTTCTTATTCAAATGTCCTCACAAAAATTGGCTTGGCTATCCTTCACTTGGTATTTGTCAAAGTGGCAATGCAAAAGGCTTTAAAATTGTGTTTAGGGTCACAGGAAATGAGTCAGAGCCATGGAGAAAGATCTGAAGCTGGTAATTAGCATGGTTGTTCCTTCATGTGGGTGTGGGTGCATATGTGTGCATGCTTTCAAGTCAGTCTTGACTCCTAGCAACTGCCTGGACAAGTCCCTATGGTTTTCTTGGCAACATTTTCAAAAGTGACTTGCCATTGCCATCTTTTGCCCAAGGCAGTACTAGAACTCACCATCGCTGAGTTTCTATTCTGGCGCCTTTAACCATACACCAAACTGGCTCTCTGTTTGCTAAATAGAGTCTTCATTTTCAGAGATGGAGTACCACTGAAGGAATCCAAGTTGCTGTGGCATCATAAAGAGGAAAGTTATTGCTTTGGTTCCTTCCTTGTAGGCTTCCCAGAGCATCTATTTGGCTGATGAGGGACAAAAAGGTTAACCAGCTGAAGCACCTTGTTGTGCTTTATCAGCCTCTTATACTCTTCTCCATGCACTTTTGTACTTGAAATCCATAACACAGCATAACTTGTTATTTACATGTATATTATCTTGCATTGTATATAACATATTATCATTTATATCATATTATAATTATATTTACACTTTTTTCAATTCACAGACTCAGTTGGGTTCAAATGGGTTCCATAATGTGTCTTCATAAAAACTTCTGTTCTGAGCATTGTGTGGATAGTAATGTGAGGATATTTCCTGTTTATGTGAAGCAATAACTTACTGTGGACTATTATAATTCTAGAGCAACAGCCGAGGTGTTTGGGGGGGCTATTAAATCATGAACTTCATTAGCTCACAGACAAGTTATTGTTAATGTAATGAGCTGGCGGTCTTTAAGTTAAGATGATCACAGTGGGCTATTTAAATGATTAAAAAGTTTGGGCAGAAGAAACAATAGCAAAGGAATCTGCAAACCATACCTTTTCATCCATTTGTAATAAAGAAATCCTTTACAATCTCAGCCTGATATACTCTTATATATCACTGCAATCTTCGAAATTGGGGGTCCATAGCCTTTTTTAGGCAGGTGACCTTTGAGTGGAAGCCAACAACCTCTCAAAATAAATAAATAAAAGTGAGCCAAGTCCAGACAAGACTAAATTTAAATTACTGAAAATTAATTTTAATTCCAATTAATTACTGTCCACATATTGAATAATTCATCCATTCTATCACAGTTTATAATTTAGCAAAGCTCTAGGGGATACATCCAAGCTCTGGAGGACCAGAGTCTGTGGGCTCCTACCCAAGACTGTAGGAGAAATGACAAAATGTGTGTGATGACATCAGAACATCAATGCTGTGACTTACATACTTGCATCCGACATTGGGACTGTAACCCCAGCTGTATGCTGGCTCAAATAGTATTACAATAAGGGATGAGTTGTCTGTTGATTGTCAAACTTTTGAACTCAAAAACAGAGGTAAAAGAGAAGAAAGAGAGATAATTTTGCGGCCTAATGCGCTGTTCCACATGTTTGCCCAAAGAATCAATTTGTCCAAATAAATCCAATGTTTTAAAGGAACTTGGCTGATGTTCTCCACCACTGAAAATGGATGGCAAGAAAGGAAAAACAGACTAGCTGGATATAGCTAATAAATTCTTGCAAGTAATTATCACCAGCTTTCTCTTTGTGAATTAAGATTCTTAACAACTGTTTGGCACCTTCTGAACTCATTTATAAACATGCAGATTTACAGACTCAGCCATTCATCCAGGCAATTGCAGCTTTTTTCAACCAGTTTACTAAAGACACCTCTATTTAGATTTTGTCGAGATTATTGCTCTTTGACACTATTGCAGGGAAATAGCAGCACTCACCTTTTCTTTCCTCCCACTGATGCTCCACATGTAGTTAGAAGCATCCACAGCTTTTGTCACAGTGATGAAACCAGCATTGCATCATTGCAACATGTCGTCCAGCCATTCCATGATGCATTTCCAAAAAAGAGCAGAGCTTGAATTGCAATCTATTTATTATTTTGCCCTTATTTCAGATGAGGAAGCAGATATTTAAATAAAACTGATCCATTTTCTGGTGAAAGCTAGCTTTCTTTCTTTCTTAAAATTTAATTTTGGCTTGCATAATGAGTTTGCATGTAGAATTTGTACAACCTGGGTTAATTTTATTTCTATTGGCCTTGATTATATTAAAGAACCGCATACATTCCATCTAGTGCAGGCTCAAATGAAGTTCTGAACAGGTGAAAAATTTATTTCAGCATTTTGTTGGGGTTGCAGCATTGCAGGCATAAATATTTGGGGTCACTGGGGACGAAAATGATGGTCAGGGCTGAAGCTATCCATCTGTGGGACCAAACTGACTTCCTTTTTATACTCGATTTCCTGTGGATACACCATGATTTCAGAGCACTGAAGGATGCTCCTTCCCAAGATTTGAGTTAATTTCTTGCAAAAAGTTTTTGAAATTGGGGCAAAGGCTCTAACTAGCCCATACCTGTTCTAAAAGTGAGTCATATAGATTCCTTGAGTATCCCTATTTCTAAACAGAGTTTACTGTGGTCCTTATTTATTTATCTGCAATATGGTTAGCCAGTTGCATTTTGAGTTTCAACTCAGGGGCAGTATCTGCTAGCTGACCTTTCTTCCTGGCTCAACCCCTTTCCTGTTATTCTCAGCAATATCCCATAATGATGACAATCACATTTTAAGAGTTGGCAAACCTGCCATGACCTGACCACTGTTAAACTATCCAAGTTCAGGATTTGATGCTGTCTTGAGTTCTCAGAATTTAAATCTATCTTATCTCTGCTTGGCCAGCAGTGCTGATGAAGCCTGTTGGCAAAGGGAGTAAACAGCATATATCAAATCTTTCAGAAAAATAATGCAACAGTAACAAAAATACAGGGAACTAAACTGTTGTTTTTTTCAATCTCTAAAAAGACATTTAGCAAAGCACAGTCGTTGCTAAACATTTACAAAAATGCTGAAGTTTAGGGAAGCCGATTAAACCTTTTTCGTGGACAGTTATAGGCCATTCCACTGAAAATTCCCAAACTGGAAAAACAAACCCTACTAGGCCTGGAGCAAAATAGATTCAGCTCCAAACTGAACTAATTCATATTTCTGGAACTAATCTCCAAAGCAATCCTTCAGGTTTTGTCCTTCTCTGAATTTTCCAATGCAGTTGTCGGGGGGGGGGGGGGGGAGTCAGCAATAGTGCTGAAAAATTTTGCAGCACAGAACTAAATATAGTTAGAATCATGATATCTCCCAGGATGAAAACAGTAAGATCACCACTTGCATATCTTGAAATTGGGCCTACTAGTTGGAATCTCAGAATTGCATGTAAATTGAGGGATGAGTTCCAATGTTCATTTGTGTAGCATAGATTCATGAACAGCAAACAGAATTTGATTAGGGAAGTAGTAGAAATAATAATAGCAGATTATCAAAAGCTCCATCTAAACTACTATTTGGTTCAAATGAGTAAAATCAAATGTTCTGTAAGCCTGTGTGCCAACAAAGAGCTGCAAGCAGGGGAATCCATGGGGGTGTCAAAAAATTCAAGATGGCAGTCACAACAATGCAATCAAAGCCCTGTCCTCTTTTTTACTGGGCAAGGTGGGGCTTCAATACCTCAGCTGCAGCTGCCATCTTGACTTTTTTTTTTTTTAATCCTCTCTCTGTAGATGCCCCTGGCTGCAACTTTTATGCAAAACATCTCAAGATGGTTAGCAGATTCCTGTCCCACTGCAATACTTAACTGGCCCTTGGGTCCATAGTCCGCAATTTGGATATCTGAATAGCATCCCTTTTTCCCTTTTAGCACAAGTCTGACATGTAGGCAATAGCTACTATTTCTTTAGTATTGTCAAACAACAAGCAATACAAACTATATTCACTATTACAAAGTTCTCTTATCCCCAATATTTCCCTTCCCATTCTAGGTGAATATCATGCTTGTGACTTCAGATTTGCTATGATACCAAATTTGAGAAAGCATTAAAATCTATGTCCAGCATTGTAGTGCACAGCAGTTTCCAGCTGCAAGAATGAGGGTGTGTTGCAATAAGGACTCAGCCTGAAGTGACAGGGGGACTTTTATAGCTGGGTCTCAGCTGTTCCTAGACCATGGGGTTGGCTAGCCAGCTGCAACTGCTTCAAAGAAATCTTGTACTGAACAGCACAAGTAGTAAAACTAATCACTGGAGTCCTGCTCCACCAGTGCCCATTCAAGTCACAACCCATAATGTGTACATATCCTGAGGCAACACAATCAATTAAGGTTCTTCAGCAAAACCACAGATACTGTGGCTATCTTAGTATGAACAGCATCCTACCCCCCCCTTTTTTTTTTTTTACATTCTACACAGGATTTCCCTTCAATAACCACGCAGACAACAGTGTGACACCAACACTCAGCACTGGTTATAGTATTATTTCTTTAGCTTTACACTTAAATAATTCTGTTGTTGAATAGCAGCTATGCATACATTTCAGCTTTAATTTTTGCACTGTGCCTCATTATCATTTGATTTCACTGTTTATTATTTTCCCCCACCTTTACATACGCACAAAAAGTGAAACTACTGATCCATGAGGGAAAAAGTGATCCAAAACCACAATTGATCAAAGCCCCTTTAAGGACTAACTGAAATAAAGAGCATGCAAACTTTCCAGTTCTTTAGAACTTTTCATAATAAAAGAAGGGAAGAAAGAAGAAGTCAAACGATCCAAACTAAACTGTCTAATGGCATAGCCATGAGTCAGCTGGCCAGTGTCAGTTTCAAGATGGAGGTGTTGAGAGAATGCTTTCATTAGAATGGAAGAATGCGTCCTAATTTGGATGCGCGAAGACTATCGGCATCTCAGATTTGGCTCTTGCCATGAACACATCTCATGGACTCCTGGCCCAGGAAATAGAAGACATGGAAAGGAAATTTCATATATGACAATCCTTCCAGCACCAAAGCCAGAAATTAATTTTGAATAGTGCCCTACATGTACATATAAATCTCTACCTACCAAGAATGTTTGAGAAATGTAGTATTTGCAACTGCAGATACAGATTGATCTGCAACACACCAATACATGTCTCACTTTGAAAAGATTGGCCTTAATCTCCAGGTTGGATCAAAGTTCAGCAGAGAGCTTCCACAGCAAAACTCAGTCCCAACATCCTCAGGTTAAATGAATCCAGGGATTTTTCCTTCCCCTACCTTTCTAAAGTGGATATAAGCTAAAATGAACTACACATTCTGGTAGCTGGGTTGAAGGTTAATGGATTTGAATTCTTTCTGTATTTCTGACACTTCTTTCTTCCTCTTCATCTTGCTCTCTGGAATATGATGAATCTTGGTTTTACTGTAACAAATGGCCATATTTGTAATTATGTGACCCTTTAATGTGCTATGTATTGATGTCAGAAGTAACAGTGTTCCTTGCTTGGCCAGAAGCAGGCCCATGAGGATTGCAGAGCTGACAATTTGTATTTCAGAGTTATTCTTCCATCTGTCAGGGTACCAGTTAACAGTGAAGTCACAGCCTAGCACTGAAAATAGACAGTATGGTCATAATTAATCTTTATAGATAGTTCATGTTGATGTGTGGAGCACAAATACATCTTTAAGTGGAAATTTAATTGTCAGGGTCCTAAAGGCCACATTGAACAAGTAGATTAGTTCTCTGCTAAGGAGATAGGAAATATCATTGAAATTATATATACTGGTCTAGGACTGTAACAAAGATTTGATTTGTTTCATTGAAATTATTATTTACTGGATTTGGAAGAAGAGAGAAAGACTATGGCATTGAAGCCCCACAGTTTTCATTTGTTATTCTTTGTCCTTGTTATTTCCTCAAAAAAAAAATTCAGTGTATTGATTAACAATAATTCCTGACCAACTTTTCTTTTTAAAAGAGAAAACTACCAATTTACTCACAGTAGGAACAAAACCCTAGTTCGGTCAGTACATGATACCTCCACACATGGTTGGAGAAAAGATATATGTCTTCATATATATTGGAGTCAGTGTAAACAATATGGAATTAGATGGACTGAACTGGTAAAAGGGCTGCGGCTACCATATGTGAGTTTCAAGGACCAGCAGAGGGCAACAAAGTGTTAAAATTCTGCTGCCATCTAGTGGTCTATTGAAATTTTGCAACTAGATATCTTGCCCTCTATTTCAACTATTCCAGTGTAACTTTTCTCACTCTAAATTGTTTTTCCCCAGCAGCTGTTCACCTTATGATGAAACAAATTGGAAATCAAAGGAAAGGGTGAAACATTCCTTCACCAAAATTCCTACTGCAGGAAGTCTCCATCTCCTACAGTATGTCTATATCCTCAGACCTTTTGACTGCAATACAATCTGAAGTAGGAAGTCTCTTCCTGTATGGCTCACATGACCCACATTAAGATTTCTTTGTTCCTGTGTGCATTCACACCTTCTATTCACAAAGGGCTATTCCTCATCTCATGGATTTGAAATGCATCTTGATGGTATTCTTGCCAAATTCAGTTGTTACACAGCCTTAATTTCATTTAGTGCTTACCAGATAGAGCCCTTACAATTTCTCATAGTTTAGAACCTGCCCAGGTCTATTTCTAGCCCTGCTTAGCTCCTTCATTCACAGCTCAGTGTTTCCAGCTGTGTTCTTTTCCAACTTTCTAATCCACTCACCAAGCTTTTAACCATGATGACCTAAGAAGTCCCAGCAGCTGAGATGAATGGAGGATATGTTGTTTAAGGTTTAGGCCTTATCCATCCATTCCCTACCATTTTTTCCCTCTTGCACATGCTTTTCTCAGTGGCAGCAGACTGCCACTCATTCTGTGGCCATCAGCCAGCCACTTGGCCTAGAGCAGTGTTTCTCAGTAACTTTAAGATGTGTGGATTTCAGCTCCCAGAATTCCCCAGGTCACATTAACACAATCTACTTTGTGGTTTCTCTAGAACCTTATGTTCAGGAAAACAGGGATGCCAAAAAATTTACTACCTATATACTCCATATATATTTTGGGGGAGTGGATCTGCATGTTTGACTCATGGTTGAATTTGCAATAGCATAGAGCAATGAAGATGCTGAGGTTGAGAAACACTGGCCTACAGGCATTCTCCTGAAGGTCTTTAAAAGTGCATTACAAAGTGACTTCAGGAACAAATGATTTTCTCAAAATGTGTTGCTCTGAGGTTTTCTTCAAGCAATGGATGTAAGAAAGCTGATGGGGTAATAAGCAGTTCTGGAGAAATATGCTCATGAGACAGAATAACCAGCTGTTCTGAGTAGTAAATCCGGAGAACACTGGTGAAAGCTTGGCCCCAATTATCCATTTGTTCCTGAAGCAGATCCTTCATTTAGCCTATAAGAGCGTCATGTCTGCTTTTTAGCAACTTTCAACAGCAGGCTTTCCATAGTGATCCTGTTTTGTTGCAGCAACAGCAGATTTGGGTGTGCTCTTGACCTAATAGTTTTCATTTCAGTTCCAACCCTATCACATTTACAGTTATAGATGTTTGCTTCTTTAAAAAAATAAAAGATGTTTTAAGCACATATACTTCCTGTCAGTGTAAAGGCTTAAGGGCAGTGTTTCTCAACCTTGGCAACTTTAAGATGTGTGGACTTCAACTCCCAGAATTCCCCAGCCAGCATGCTATAAATCTGCCAAGTTAAAGAGGAGGAGGAGGAGTTTCAGTTTCTAGGCATTTTTTAAAATTTACATCAGTCTCTACTGAATATCCAGGATTTGCCAAACATTCACACCCTTTAGGGATTTTCTATCAACATTCACTAAGGTGGAGGTGAGGCTAGTGGGATAAATCTCCTAATCTAGCAACTCCATGCTGTTAAAAATTCAGGAGGGTCATTCTGTTGATCTGACAGCCACAGCAACAAAATGTGTCCAGCAAAACTGAAAAAATAATTGGTTTCTTGTAGTATAAGCCTTTGTAGGCCAAAGGCCATTTCCTCAAATGAACACAAAGCGTCATCCTTTTATCAAAAAGTGCCTGTTTGGAGCTGAAAAAATCTAGATGGCCCCTAGATGGTGGCAAGGGGGTCATCTGGATTTTTGCAGCCCAAATCTGATAGCCCTCCTTTTGCATCTGATGAAAAGGACTCTAAATCACCATCTGATGAGAGATGGCATAAATCTGTTTCTGGTATAAATCACTGTTGCCTATATTTGCTTCATCAATGCAGTCTATTTTGATATTCCCAATTTATTTTTTTCCTTAAAAAATGCCATTGCATGTTTTAAGTTATATGCTGTAGGACTGTGTGGTGCTTTGCATTCAAAAGCAAAAGGGAGTTTCGGAGCACACGGGGTACTCGTGTAGCACCTGTCTGCAACTCCTTAAATCAAACGCCTCTTTTCATGGAATTGTGCAGCTGCTTAACAGCCTAATATGCATGTGAAAGATAGAAGATGCATTCAAAACCATCCTCAAAAACGTATCAGGGATGTTTGAAGAGTCTAACCACTGCAAATTCCAGAGTCCATGACCTGACTCAATCCATAATTATGAGACTAGATTAGGATTTAGTAGCCCTCCATATTTCAGGTTCCAAATGTCCCTCAGAAAAGAAAGTAGCAGAAAGTGTTCAAATGCTTTGGGATGTTGTTTTCTAAGAAAAAGAAAATATGTTGAGAATGATGTGTTCAAATGGGAATGTTTGTGTGGAATTTAAAAAGGAAATTACAGATCAATGGATAGATAAGGAAGGAGAACATGGAAGAGTGTTATCACGAAAATCCTACTAGCCACATTAACAGAATTTGAATCAGATGTGCTCAAAAGGTCATACTAGGGACAAAGAAAAAGGTGGTGATTTACCAGTGGCAGTAGCTGGTGGTCAGGTCATACCTTTATTCAGTCAAGCCAACTTGCTAAAAGATCAGGTGAACTTTCAAGGTCTCCAGATTATTTTTAGGTTAGATATATATCCTGCCTATATTTTGTACAACAGAGGGAGTGTACATAATGCTCCCACCTCTTATTTTCCCCACAACAACCACCCTGTGAAGTGGGTTCAGCTGAGAGAGAGGGACTGCCCAAAATCACCCAACTGGCTTTCCCACCCAAGGAAGGACTATAATTCATGGTCCCTGATTTCTAATCCAGTACCTTTCCCACCACACCAAACCAGCTCTCAGATCTTTTTAAAACATAACTTCATGCATTGTGCTAAGTAACAATGTCCAGTGTGATTTGGGCTATGCATTAAGTAAGCTCTGCCATTGTGTTTATAAACCATGTTTGGTGGCTTACATTTACATAGCTGAGTCTCTTATGGCTTTTTCCCCAAACCATGGTTAAACAAACCATGGCTTAGTATAATGTATGAACCCAGCACAAAGATTATTGGCAGGCACATGGATGGTTTGCAATTCTAAGAGGGGGTGTGTGAAGAACTGAAGGCTTCAAGGAGTCTTCCTTCAGAATTGAATCTACTAATCAGATACACTTCTGATTCTGCTAATGCCTCAGTCTTTGATTGGCTGCAAATATATTGTGCCTGTCTTTTATTTACTCTACTAAAATGGAGCTATAAATCCCGTCTTATAAGCAGGGACTTTACTCTGCCTTAAAGGTCAGCTAATAATACGGTAATTGCTTCTTGGATAAATACTGATGGGGTTATTAACAATAAATTGGAAATTAAAGAGCAGTAGAGAAAAATACACATTTCACAATAATGCGGTTATAAGTAGGCAATATTTATTCCTGAAAGTAAATTTTAATGCAATTTTTCATCATTGTTCTAGCACTGCTCTTAAACTTCTGTCTACTGGAACCACCTGGCAGGTACCTTCACTGAGTTTGATGCCCTGTCTATTGATGGCTTGGCAGAATGGCATAAAGACAGGTTGACACTAGTGAAGATTGCAGGTGGAAAGCTGGTTTGTTTCATACCGTTCTGAAATATTTAAAGGAAGGTATCAGAGTTTGGCAGTGCCTGGCCAACTTTCTCTGGGCTAGGAAATGAAGAGGAGCCAGACTTGGGTAATTCTTGAATAAGAGATCACCAGGAAATCCCAGGATTGTAACCAGAAGTAAAAAAATCAGCCTGGACAAAGGCAACATCAACAAATTGACGAATGCCAATGTGATAGTGCCCCTAAACCTGTCCAGGTAATCCCCAGAATTTACTCTAATTTTAAAGAGATGCTATTGGACCATCTTTTAGCTCAATATGCTGCTTTTATGGGTTCCTTAAAACTTTTTATTTGCCACCACTTTTCTTTAGATCACAAAAGAAATGGATCCTCTATTCTAATGCCAATATGAACATTGTTTTTCCCCTCCCGTTGCTGATTTAAGTTTCCATAGCCAATCCAAAGGTGCTGGGAAACGATTCCTTCTTTCTTTGAACTAAAACTATGCAGAAAACTCTGACTTTTTCCCTGCCATTTACCCTTCGTTCTGATGAGACAGAATATGCTTTTGAAATTTCTGCCAAAGGAGAAGAGAATTTCACTGAAATTCTCACAAGTGAAATGTGATGTTCTTGCACTGATTTCATGCAGAGTTGAACAAAGGATACGTCAGAATGTGCTGTTTTTAATTTTATATTCATTCTTTTGGCAGTCTGTGCCCTCCCTGGTTTCATGCTTCTACTCCAAGGAAAGGCACCATGGAGAAATTTCTCCCAGCAGGCTTCTTCAGATTAAAAGTGCAAGCAGCCAGGGAGGCTTCTGAGCAAAAGCAAAAGATATGGCAGAACCCATCTCCTCATGTCAGCAATACTAGCAATAAAGTCAGCTGGAAGACATTCTGAAGCATCCTGGGGAAAAGGTAGAAAAACAGAAGAGAAAGATACTTGAGAAATTGCAAAGCCAATTTTGACACAGCATTTCTTAAAATTCTGTCACCATCAATCACATTCAGGTAAACTTCTGGAATGAAACAAAAGTCTTCAGTGTGCAATTCTACTTCTGCCTTTTTATTCCAGCACACCATTCATTAGAAAGAGGGAAAATTTAAACCTTATGGGGGAAATTATTTTTGAATCTTGAAATGTAGATTTACAGGAACTACAACATTACACACAGAAGATGCAGCCACTACTTAGTTCAACCGTTCTGTTGTTTTTCTCGGAAAAAAAACAATACGAGAATGAAGCATAGAACAATGGCTACTGGTTTTTACAATTGTCCATCCTAGTGATAAAGCACTCACTTTAGATGCAGAAGATACCAGGTTCGTTGGGAAAACTCCAGTCTGAAATCTTGGAGAGCTGCAGTCAGTGAGAGAGAGAGTGCTGAGATAGATTTATCAATGGCCTGATTTCTTATAATGCAGTTTGCATTGTCCTGGGGGCTGTGTGCAAAGATTCATCTCGGATAGATATCTGTGCAGAATGTAATAATGCACAATGGAAGTCATTGTCGTTTTTTAATTTATGATCAAATACCCAAGCATTCCAACAGGGGCATTATTAGAACAGAGGGCCATGACTGAAACATGGGGCAGTGTAGCAAGACAGGAAGAACTAGTTAAGTTGATCCTCTGAATAGGGAGAGAGATTGTCTTGTAGGGGAGTGCTATTATGCCTACCCTCCCAAACCATAGATGACATAGCATTCAATTTAGCCAACAATGCAGTTCTAAACCGAGCACTCAGAAGAGCACATGGAAGCTGCAGCTGGTCCAAAATGCAGCAGCACGGGCAGGTTTTGGTATTTCTCATTACACCCATGTGACATTGCTACTCCGTGACCTGCACTGGCTCCCAGAAGGTTCTGAGTGCAATTCAAGGTGCTGGTCATCACCTATAAAGCCCTCCATGGCATAGGGCCAGGCTGCTTGTGGGACCACCTTTCTCCCATTGTTTCTGCCTGCCCCACCAGATCTAGTAGAGAGGGCATGCTCCAGGTCCCTTCTATTAAACAATATCATTTTGTTGGACCTGGGAGTTGTGCCTTCTCAGTGGCAGGACCTGCCCTATGCAGCAGCATTCCCCCGGAGATTTGGATTGCTGCAACCCTGTTAGCCTTTTGCAAGATATTGAAGACTTGGCTGTTCCCCCAGACATTTGGGTCATGGGGTGGATGAACTCTGCTGCTGTTGATGGTGAGTGGAGTCGATGGTTCCCTTGTGCATCAGGGATCGTTTGGTGGAGTTGTTTGTTTTAATCCTGTAAGCTGTCCAGAGTCACTTGGGTGAGATGGGTGACTATATAAATTATATAAATAAATAAAATGAAATAAATGAATGAATAAGCAAAAAGACAGAGTAATCAAGAAATAGTTTGGTAGCATAAACACTCTTCTGTGTATAGTAGTGTGGGTTAGATGATGATCTTTCTGTAAATCTGACTCCATCACATCCCGCTTTTACTCCAATGGAAAGACATTGGAGTGGCATTAGGGGAGGACAATGCTACTGCAGTGAGCACTCCAGGGACAAAAAGCCGGAACAGGGCAAATGATACCCAGAGAACCTATGTTTTTGCAAGGAGATAAATATGTACATCCATCCATGGACGTGTTAATTAACTTCCCTGAATAACTGCTTTGTAATGAGCTCAGAAACAGAAGCGGATCACATGTGGCTTCATTGTCCAATCTAAGCGGATATGATTGCAAGGATCAGTTGGTGATCAAATGCAGTGCATCAACCATCTTATGAAATTTTAATTAAAACCCTACTGGGGCTGAATAGTTTAGCACAGGGCCATTGGAATTACGTCAACAGAAATGTGTAGACTGTTTAAAATACGAATAAACAAGATGGTATGATTTCAGTGGTCCTCCTACTTGATAAGCTGAGAAAATGAAAGGATAGATTTAAAGAAAAAAGTCCTACAGTGTTAACACCTGTTCTCATTGACGTTTTTCAAAAACTGCATACTTGTACAGGAGGCCCGTATTCTTAGCTACCTAAATATGAAAGGATTACAAAGAAGGAGGGAAAGGTAAATTAAAGAAACATATTCTAAAAGTTCAAGAACTGATGGTTGATAAATCTTGCCCTTGGCTATAGATTCTAGCACTGGGTAAAGAAATTATGCAGAATTTTTGTCTGTCAGTGTTCATTCAGTTTAAGAAAGAGACTTTGGTTTGAAAATTATTTCAAAGGAGAAGACAATTTTGGAGCAATTCTCATTGCTCTTGAAAGTGCAATCTGGTGGCCTTGCTCTTATTTCATGACAAGATTTGAGGTCTGTATGTATGAAAGTTGACCTATGGGCATCTGCAACATGCTGTCATGCTTCAAGCTCCACCCTTTTTGGACATACATGCAATTTCATGGTACATGTGTGAAAGGGGCAATGGTGTGATGCTGCTTTCATCAAACTAGCAGTGCAAAGACAACATCATTGTCTTGACCTTGCGAAATGGTTGGAGAATTTCCTCTTCCCCTGGAGAAGTTGGAAGAATTATCCACCCGATATTTCTGTCTTCAGATCAGGTGGTTGCTTGTGCCCAGCTCTTGTAGGCTCCATTTATTTATCTATACCATGTTTTTCAACCTTGGTGATTTTAAGATGTGTAGACCAAAAAGTCCATGCATTTTAAAGTTGCCAAGGTTGAAACACACTAATCTATACTGATAGTTTGGTTGTTTGACTGCAAATGCTGGTGCAGTCCTCAGGGGCAATGAATGAAGTATGAAGTTTGTCACTATGTACATTGTGCCAGATGCAGATAGGAACTTTGTGGAGCAAGAGAGAAGGATTAAACTCCTCCTTACCTAGCAAAATCCTGATTCTGATTCGAAGAATGCTGCAACAGTTTTAAAACTTTTTCTTAATTCTAAAACTACCACTACACGCAGAGAAGGCTTTTAAAATTGTAATTATGAAATATCCTCTATAGAGAAGTCCAGCTGGCGCATCTCTGTTAAGTCTTTTCCACATTTAGATTTTTTTGTTTATGGGCTCTCCCCCCTTTTTAAATGGATCCTGACTGACTCCATCTGCTGTGAACTTCTACATTATCCATTTTGCATTTAAACAAAAGAAATATTACTAGGCAATCCTAGTTGTTGTTTCTTTGATAGTTTTATTTTACTGCTTGTTTTACTTGAAGTTTTAATTGTTCGGCTTGTTTTGTTTTACATTTCCATTTCATTCTGGAAACTACTTGAAACTGAAAGCAGAGGATTAATTCTCAAAATCAGCAACTTATAAATGTTCACAGTCTAGCTGCCTTTATTTTTGATCACTCTCTGTTTTTTCTTCTCCTCATATTATATCTATTGGGCATCCTGTCACTTCTTTCCATTCATTCCCTGTGGAAAGGAGGAGGAGGAAGTGGTGGTGGTGGTGGTGGTGGTGGTGGTGGTGGTGGTGGTGGTGGTGGAGGTTCTCACTGGTAGTTCAGCCTGCTTATGTCATGTAATGGGCCAATCCAACCCATTTTTTAGCTTTTGTCCCCTTTCATATTTTGTAGAATTTTTTCAACCTTATTTTGTCCCACTCTCAATTTCTGCTTCATGAACATCTATCCTCTAACTTCACTATTTCTAGCTACCTGAAAGTCTCCTTTCTATAAATGTCAACAAAGACATCTAACTTCACTCTTCAAGCACTTCTGATGGACGTTTTCCAATCCTGACCAAGAATCAAAAACTGCCTGAAAGACTGGAGCTAGATCCATTCCATTCCATTCCATTCCCCTCCTCCTCCTCCTCCTCCTCCTCCTCCTTTTTGGTGTCCTTGAGTCAGTCTTGACTCCTGGAGACTGCCTGGACAAGTCCCTACAGTTTTTTTAGCAAGATTTTCAGAAATGGTTTGTTATTGCCTCCTTCCTGTTCATGCAGAGATGTTAAATGCTGCAGTTGCCCAGTGCCTGGATTCCATGTCAGCAGTGGGAGGAAGAAGACAGCAAAGGTCAGCTGGGGGTGGCGGGGAGGGCAGGGGTAGGCAGCGCAGGAGAAATGTGAAGTCCTCATCTAACAATCACAAGTGGGACCACCAGAACTGCCATCCCTAAGCAGCATGGTCACGTGATATTTTGCCCAATGACCACTTCACTTAGTGATGGAAATTCTGGTCCCAATTAGAGTTGTTAAGCGAGGACTACCCCTACCTTCTCTTTCAATGTCCTAAGCCCACACCTAAAGAGGAACATTTCCCTTTTATTTTACTGTGTACCATCTGGAACCCTGAAGGTAGACTCCCAGTTTTGACATGAGGTGTGCCCCCTAATGATCAGATGATAAGAGTTCCAATATATCTCAGCTGTTTCCGAAAATGGGAAAATGCCATTTCAAGGCAGAAAATAAGGAGAGGAGAAAGATGCCAAAACTTCCATCTGGGTTAAAATTATGCCTGCAGCCAAATGCTTTCTTCCTGAACATACAACAGTCTGGAGATTAGAAATTTGCTAGGGAAAGAGAGATAGAAAAGAGAGGGCACATCTAATGCTCCTGGGTATCAATGTAGGGGAGGCAGCCAACCAAACTACTAGAAACTCTGAAACTGACAGTTATTTTGGTTTGCTTTTATTCTCTGCTCCTCTCTCAGCACATTTTTTTCTTTCCTTCATAGCAGGAGGGAGGGAGGGAGGAAAAGGAAAATACAGTCTGCCATCTTGGAGGGAGCCAGCCCTGCCCAGGTGTCCCATTTTAAATCAGAAATTAACTGAAGCAGCACCAATCAATTTCAAGGGCATTTTCAAATACATTAAAAAAAGACAGGGAGAGGAATGGTTGGAAAAGTTTATGGTGGATGGTTGCCAAGCCAGAAAGTATTACAGCATGAGCTCTTTTTTTTTTTGTTTTTTGACTACTTAAACATACAGTTCAAAAATGAAATAGAGTTTTAAAAAGTAGCCAATGGTGCCATACCATCCCCATAGTAGTCACAATGAGTCCATAGGTCAGTGTTGTCCAAACTTGGCCACTTTAAGATGAGTGGACTTCAACTCCCAGAATTCCCCAGCCAGCCATGCTGGCTGGGGAATTCTGGGAGTTGAAGTCCACTCATCTTAAAGTGGCCAAGTTTGGACAACACTGCCATAGGTGATCATTATAGCTGTGTTGCATCCACCAGAAGATATGACTTCATGAATTACAAGAACTGAGTTATATATTTGCTTGTCTGCATACTGTATTTTATACTGCCACATTCCCTATACCAATTCACAGCATAAAATAAACTGAACAATTTAACAATCCAATAAAAACAGTGTTAACAATCTATCACCAAGAATAGACCAGCAATGATCTTAACTGTTAAAAGTTCTATGGAACACTTCTGTTTCCAATGCTTTCCTGAATACAGGGACAGAAGGCATCATATGGCT
The DNA here is from genome assembly GCF_059951505.1 of Python bivittatus. NCBI lineage: Eukaryota > Metazoa > Chordata > Lepidosauria > Squamata > Pythonidae > Python > Python bivittatus. The sequence goes on along the minus strand of NW_028277054.1, from coordinate 10,623,970 downwards.
TTCCATGACAGAGACTATCCTGTAGGATTGGAGTTAGAACTGAGAAGCATTGGCTTCTGTCCCCCAAATCTCTCACCTGGGGAGCCCTCAGCATCCCTACATGGGATGTGCTTTCCCAGGATGAGAAATTCTACTTCAAGCAGATGGTCCTGAATGTACTTGGGTACCAAGCCATGTAGAGATTCATAGGTCAAATCAGTACTTTGAACTGTACCCAGAAGCCTATTGGTAGCCCTTACAGAGTCATTACACACGAGTGTTATATGAGAATATTGTCTCTTACCTGCCACAAGGCAGAGGACTGCAGTTTCTGAGCAGTCTTCAAGGGCAGCCTCATGCATAATATATTGCAGTATTCTGTTTCAGAGGTGAGATGGGCATGAGTTACTGTCACCAGGATCTCTTTCCCCAGGATAGGCCACAACTGGTGTACAAGTCACAGCTGGGTGGAGACCCACCTCCCACAGTTTTTGTGAATATTTGGAATATTTTTCATTTGGAGTCTCCATGGAGAAACTAAGGCTATGTCAACACAACATATGAACCAAGGTTCACTGTACAACTAGCATGTATGCTGGCACAGTTGCCCAGTATGGGATAAAGCTCCATAAATGGCATCTCACCTCCTTGTTATCTCTCTTTTACATCTCTGGACTTCTTACAAGAGGGGAGTTATGGACTCCCTTGGGAACAGAAGAGATATTGAGGCTAGGACAGCCTCCCTTTTGGATCTAGACAATTTAAGGAAGCAAAGGTTAGATGAGCAACTTTACTACAGTCCTTAGATAAAAAGTGTAATTATAGTAGCATCCAACTACCTTTGAACGTCATGTGAACAGACTCTGAAATAATGAAATCCATAAGAGCACTTGAAAACACATCCCAAAAGATCTATCTGTCAAAATGGCACAGTTAGCTTCTTTTATTGTGTTCTCACTTTTGAAAAAAAAAAAAAAAGTAGAATTTTCTATTTTCCTAAGTATGCTACAAACACTACTGTCCAGGCTCAAGTTCATAGAGGTCCCTCTGGAATTGATTGGATCCCCAAAAAGACAAAGGCGCTCTTCCAAGGTCAGAAATGAAGCCTTCTATCTCAAACTTCCACATTCTCTGTTAATCAAAGTAATTAAAAGAGAGTATAAACCCCAGTTCCCTTTAATCCTTCTTAACAATAAAAAGCACTGTTAAATCCTTAATGGGCCTGCTTTAATTATAACCTATCAAACAGTGAATCAATCTAAGTGGTAAACACAAAAAGTAGTATTCAGAGTCTAGGAAAGATCATACCTTTTAAAAATGCAAATTGAGGCATGGGTATAAAACCTGTAATAACATTTGATTAATCTTCTCCTTTAAAAACACCCAGGCAAAGTATTAATTTTGCTGCTGGGGTGATGGGATGTGATCTGGACTGAAGGTAGCACATCTCCATTTCCTTCCCCCACCACCTCTCCTCTCTGTCGCATGCAAATGAAGGGCACAAAACAAGTGTTGCATATTTTCTTAAGGATCACGTTTCTCTACCCTCAGGATGAAAGGATTTTGCCATAATCCAGCAATCTGATGTAATTTTGTGGATAGGAAACAAAAAATCACATCAGTATTGCTTACAATATTGGTAAGTGATTTCACCTTAGTTTTACTTACCTGGAGATGAGAGGCCTTGGAGGGGGGAATTTCTGATTTTCCCCCCTTCTCTTCAATTTTTGTCCCCTCTGGATGCTTTTCAAAGGTTATCTCCTAAATACACTTTTTTTTAAAGAGCCTTTATATCACTTTTAGTACCAAGGCATTTCTTCTCACTCAACCTTGGAAGCTACTATGGGCCATTCATGCTTTTTCTCAGTCTAGCCCACTCCCAAAAAATGTTAGTGACAGGAAAAAAATTGAGGTATGGATGCTCTCTGTGCTGACTTGAGATTCTGGAGAAAAGATGTGTCATAGAGTGAAAAAAAAGCAGTAAATATAATAATATCGGGTATGTTGAAGTGGCCTCAACATCCCCACCATGGCTCACTCCCCAGACCTTTCCTTCTGCTGACTTGAAATGCTGAGAATAAAGAGCAAAAACCATTGCCCGTCCCCAAGGCTCAAATTATCCTACGTCGGACACATTATGCAAAGACCTAGCTCTCTGGAGAAGGCTCTAATGCTGGGAAAGATGGAAGGGAAGAGAAGAGGATGACCAGCAGCCAGGTGGATGGACTCAATGACAGGGGCCATGAGTGAACTATTGGAAGACCTGAAGGACCAGGTTAGGGACAGATTGTCATGGAGAAAATTTATCTATGCGGTCACTAAGCATCCACACAAAACTGATGGCACATAATAAAAAAAATCAAAGGAGAAGGAGAAAAAACATTTTTGTCATATAAGTTTATTAATTTCACATCCTCTCATTTTGCTTGGACTATGTAATGCTGTCAAGGTAGCGTTTCTGAACTGGTCATCTGAGTTCTCCCACATTATTGATGTCATGAGAATCCAGAGATCAGACCTGGTTTCAGTCTGGCTCAAAATTTTCATGTCGAAGGGTCTGACTCACCTTAGTTGAAGGGGGAGTTTACTTTTATCATCATCTAGAGGTGTTCATAATTTGGCTTGTGATTCTTTTTTGCTTCTCCCTGAGCAAAATAGAGTATGTGGAGCAAAATAGAGCATGTGGCACAAACCTCTCCATATTATTTGCTGCCCTGATGCACACCGTAAAGGTTTTTCAAGCTGCTATTCATATTTGATGTTTCAGCTAGATTATTTTTTATCCTCTACCTGAGAAGAGCATCATTCTGTTAGGATCTTTTCATGGCTATTTCATTTGCAAAAGGACAGACAGGGTGGCAGGTGAGGCTCGTGCAGCTAAGATACATTTAGATAGTTTAACAAATATTAAATAATCAAATTGCTCTATTTTATATACTTCACTTTCTTCAGTTGTAGGAAGTTTTCTGAGCTAACCTATTCAGAGCTCCAAGTTCCTTGGGAATATTGGTGCCATAATATCCATTTGTTTTCCCATTTATAAGCTAAGCAAAATGAAGTAACACTGTCTCCTTATGAGAGACAGTGGCAGATCCCCCTGTAATGGTCTGTGAGAATGTCCCTGAGAGACAGGAGGAGGAGGAGGAAGAGCAGCAGACTAGGCAACAGTCAGATAAGAGGCAGCTGAGCCCACAGAAGGAATGAGGGCGTGGAAACATCTCAAAAGGGACCCTCCCTAGTTTCATGGACTGTAAAGGTGGGGAGAGATGTACTTTCAGATTTGCAAGATTCTGTTACTGTAGCCTTACAATAAATGTACTGTTAGTTCTCATGACTGGTGCTTCTTGTCTGGACTACCTCTAAAGGCTGACATCCCCTCCCAAAGAAAATTACCATACCCTGGATCTCTTTCTTTGCCAGTCAAATACAAAAGCCAGAGAGGTATTTCTTTTGCTAGCTACTTTCCAAATTCTTTCTCTCTAGCCTTCAGCCAAAGAGGCAGAATGGGTTTAATACTAACTACCCCCGAGCAATCAAAAACCATCCTCAACGTTCATTTGAACTAAGTATCTTCCAAAGATCAATGCCCATTGCCCATTAAGAAAGAAACTCCTCTTCAACGATGCATTGCGTGGAAGCCTACATCTTCACCTGACAAATGAAATACTCCCACTGAAGGGCAACTGCAGGGGAGGTATGAAAAAAGTCAAGATGGCTGCTGCAGCAGTACAGTTGAAATCCCGCCTCTGTATTACATGCATCATGTGTCACATGTAAAAAGGGATATGACTTCTGTTATGGTGTTATGGTGTCCATTTGGACTTTTTTTACCTCACCTGAGCATGCCCATGCTCCCATTACACATACTTTTTTTACTTTTATATTTTATATTTATTTATTAGCACCTAAGTAACATCAGCCTCTTGGAAGTATTATATAGGAAGCTTGTTATTGTAGCTTATTTTAATTAATTAAATAATATTTATCTATTTTAATTAATGTTTATTCTGTTTTTGCTGTAAACCGCCCAGAGTCACTCTGCAGTGAGATGGGCGGTAACAAATTTGAAATATAAATAAAAATTGAAAAAAAGAGATAAACTAAACAGATTCTTTTGTGATTAGTAGTCTGTTTTAGAAAAAAAAAAAGTATTTCAAGTAGCTGAGTAAAAATAAAAACAATCCATTAAAAGGTTTTCTTTTGTGGGATTAGTTAATAATGCTTCATATCTTTTGATCTTGGCTTGGAAGATCAATCTATTTAGTATCACTGCCTGAATTTCTGTTTCTTTTTAACTGCTATTGACAGATATCTTGGAGATTGTACAGCAGTGTGCCCAAGTAACTTCCTTTGACAAGCTATGAAATGAGAGACCTTCTTATTTATTTTTTTTCAAGGTGGAATTGTGGTGGATTCCCAACACACTGGTTCTGCTTCAGAACAGCTACAGTCAATTCAGAACTCTAAAATCCACAGGGAAAGAGAACAAATAATGTATTTTTTCTTATTGACTAGCCATCACAAACTGTGCAGATTCAGCACTGAAAATATGAAACAGCAAAGGCCAAAAATCCACACTCACGAACACCACTTACATTATGTATTTCAGTGGATTAAACTTAAAGAAAATTAAGGAAGGTGGTGAAATATGTAATCACTCCAGTGATGATTTTCATAAGAAGGGCAAATTGAGTACATAAAGTACAGAATGAAGTTCAACAACACTAGTCTTTGTAATGTTTTAGTCATCTTTTCATATTTTTCTAAAGTAATCAGCATGCTGATAGCTTGGTCTGTGGTTAGCCAAGTTTCTTTTACAAGCTACTAGTCACAATAGCTCTGTTTTCAGGACCAGAGGAATTTCGTCTCTGAAACTAGGTGCTGGGGAAAAGAAGTGGCAGAGATGTCTTCTCCTTGGTTTCCCAAGAAGTATTTGGACAGCCAATTTTGGAAAACAAGATGCTGGACTATTATGTCCCACCATTTATCCATGAACGAAAGATGGAATACATGAATCTCTGCTCCTTCATTTTATTTTTACAACCTATAAAGTAGGGTAAACTGAGAGATAACAAGTCACTCAGGGATTTTCATGGTCAAGTAGCAATTTGAACTTTAACTCCCCCATCTCTAACATAACACTAACTATTAGCCACACTGGCTCTGTTAATGTAGCCATCCATCTGAACCTTCAAGGCCATTCTTATCACCTTCATCTTGATTCCTAGTTCCCAAAATGTTCAGATTAATATTATATTCATGTCTGGTTTCAGCAGTTCACCTATGGAAAATTCAGTAAATCCATTATTACAGTGCATAATGTGCTCCACTCAGTCACTCCCAAGAGTTGTGTTCATTCTGGAATAATTTACTGGTTCATGGTAGCAGGCCTTAACTAAAAACCACCCTTCGGTGATTGGACTATTTCTGGTAATTTCATAACATGGGATTTTTCTTAATTTCAAAGAGACCATAGCTCCTGGGGTGAATTACTATGTAATTGATTGTATACCATGGAGCCATACATTGTATAAATTGCAGATTAGGAGAATTTTAAAAGCATCCTAGTTAAGAACTCCTTAAATACTGATTTTTTTGCTTCACTGTATCAATGATCCATTTGAATCTCCCTGTCATAGATTTGATCACTCTTATCTTTTAACAACTTCATATGCCAACATATTCTATGCCTGTACAGTACTAGAATAAGAGGCCTTATATCCCTCTAGGAAATGTCATTAACATCCCAGTTCCTGCTAGTATTTGACTGCAAAATATTTTTTTCTTAAAAAACAGTCATTTCACATACAGTACGTTTTGCTAATCCATTGCGAAGAGCAAAATCCATGGAGAGTTATTTCCCATAATGAATGCCTCCAGGTCCGGTGGGGGGGGGGGGACAGGGGGGCCTTGCTTATTATTATTGCTTTTGTTTTGTTATCATTATTATTGCTTAACAACAAGACACAGAAGAAAAGTAGAAATGTGGTAGGATCTCCTTATGTAAACATATACGTACAGGAATCAAAACTGCCGTGAGTTGTGTTGTCTGTTTGACAAGTGATAATTAATTAGCAACAGACTAATTCCAGTTTTGATGCAAACTTGTTTCTCATTAAAATGAATCGTGGAACATTTGTGTTGGGTGCTACAGCTATCGAAACCCCTAAGGATGTGTAGAAATGCATGGATGCGCGTGTAGAGTCCTACTTTGATGATAAGTTGATTAGATGCCATTTCTAAATCAGTAGTAGGCTGAGCACCAGGCAACACTGTTTTTATATACTGTGCATTAGGGATGGACATATTGTATCTGTCAATTACTGCTTCTTTTCCTTCCCCATTTTTTCAATTCTACATTTGGTTCATCTCATGTCTGCATCACCTTGGAGATCAAGCTAGCTGCCTCGTTGTCCATCTTTTGAAAGCTCTTGAAGACTGAGCTATTTTGGAGTTTCCTCCTGATTTGATTTGATGTTGCCAGCTTTTTTTATTCTTTTTTCTTTCCTTTGTATTGTTGTATTTGCTGTTTTGTTTTAATTTTGTTGTACTGGGCATGGTTTACATTGTATTTTTTTTTCTACACAAGCTGCGGAGAGTTGTTTTGATTGCAGCAGCATAGAAATGTATTTAATAAATAAATAAATAAATAAATAAATAAATAAATAAATAAATACAATGGTTATTTGCTTGTTCTTCCCTCTGCATACATTGTTGCAAACCTTAATAAAATGCTATTTTGATTGGGGGGGGGGTTCCCAACCGGGGTATGCGATGTTGTGCAAATGTTTCCCAAATCTGCACATTGGAACTGAGGATCACAAGATTCAGAGTGCTACAGGGGTGAAACAATGACTCCTTGGTTTTGCAAATATGAAATTGCAAGCCAGCCAAACTTTCTTTCCCAAGGCATGCAGTGGTGGAGCAGAAGGAGAAGGAGGAGGATTGCTTCTTATTAATATAATGCTTTCAACTAGGGAAGCCGGCAGGACAACCATCATGGTGATATCACCACAACTGGAAGACATAGGTTGGAGGATATTGGTGTAGATAACAGCATGAATGAAGTGGTCCAGTCTTTATATGCCAGCTCCTTAAGTCTCTAGGTCTCCATGCTGAATCATACTGGAATTGTACTGGAACGAGAGGGAAGGGAAGGGAAGGGAAGGGAAGGGAAGGGAAGGGAAGGGAAGGGAAGGGAAGGGAAGGGAAGGAAAGGAAAGGAAAGGAAAGGAAAGGAAAGGAAAGGAAAGGAAAGGAAAGGAAAGGAAAGGAAAGGAAAGGAAAGGAAAGGAAAGGAAAGGAAAGGAAAGGAAAGGAAAGGAAAATATCTTCAAATATCCTGGCATGGGACCAATTACATCTACCCATCCCATCAGATCTGGCAGAAAGGGCATGTTGCGGGTCCCGTCTATAAAGGAGTGTCATCTGGCGGGACCCAGGAGGTGAGCCTTTATTGCTGCAGTGCCTGCCCTTTGGAACATCATTCCTCCGGAGGACAGATTGGCCCCGGCCTTGTCAGCTTCTGGAAGAGCCTGAAGACATGGCTTTGTCCTCTAGCCTGGGGATCTGGTCATGTAGGTGGAGAGCCTGTTAAAATAGTTAGATTTCTAGGAAATGAATGGTGCTGTTCCGCAATTATGTTTTTTTATGGTTTAATAGTTTTATTGTTTTTAATGAGTGTAGGGGGAGGGTTGTCCTTGTATTGCTTTTTTGGTTTTTAATTCTGTAAGCCACCCAGAGTTGCAGCAGTGAGATGGGTGGCTATGTAAATTTAATTAATAAATGAATAAATAAATTAAAAAGGGAAGCTCTGGATTTACAGATCTTTCGCTCTGCCATATTGAAAAGAACGTATGTTTTTCCAGGCACTACTATCAATTGTGGGCTTATTTAAGTAACAAATTGTGTTAACACAATAAAGGAACTACAGTTCACTTGGGAAATAAAACTGCCAGGTAGATATGGATTTAGCTGTGATGTGAGCCATCCTTGCCTTTCAAAAACATGATTAAGTTAGAAGAGATATCAATAACCAGAAAAGTACAAAACAGAAGTGGAAGAGTGGAAGAAATGCCACACAAACGTGCACATGCACACACAGTTAGAGGCGAATATGTGTTGCTCAGGGTTGAACTGTGGAGTCCTTGGGGTTCTCTGAGCTTGGTCCTTTTCTTGCAAACGTTTCATTACCTGGCTAGGTAACATCTTCAGTGCTAAAATGGGAGGGGGTTTGCTCTCTCTTTATATACTGTGGCCTGCCTGGCCAGTGCTGGTGGGGGTTTTGTTTTGCTCCTCTGGTAGTTCCTTGATTAGCATATGTTCACTGCTTGATTGTGTACCTGGTGGTGACCTTTGCTTATCTGGGTGATGATTGCTGGTGAGGCGATCTTCTGGGCTTTTGCCTCTTTTGAATAGTATGTAGATGCTATTTATCTCTATGTGCCTGTTGATGGCTGCCTTGTCTGAATACCAAGCTTCCAAGAATTTTCTTGCAAAAGGGTATCTTGGTTTCTCCCTGAACAATTTTTTTGGTTCCAGAGGGTGCTGTCTCTTGACAGGTGTGAGCAAGAAGGAGGATATATCTTAAGACAATTTACCTGTTTTATAGAATCCTAGGATTGAAAGAGATCTTGGTGGTTTCCTCGTCTAGGCATGTAATGGTATGTCGGAATGACCTTGGGAAACAGGAGGAAGAAATGCTGCCTAGGGAATGATCAGATAAGAGAGGATGTAGCCCACAGCTGCATAATGGATGGAGAAAGAAACTTAGAAAGGACCCACTCTAACTGATCAGGTGGCAAAAAGAGATGGCTGGAGATTTGTACTTTCAGACTAATAGGCATATTTGGAACATTAAGAACTTGTGCTGTAAGCTCTCACAAAATGTCTGCCATGGGGACGTGGCCAGGTACAAATCCACCCATTTCCTGGAAAGAAAATTATTGAGGTTGTTCTTAAACACCCTGTCTATCCTTTAGAAGACTTCCTACCATTTCAGCTGACCTTCATCCTTTTCTAGGTGAATGCACTGGGTTTCAGCTAGGTCTCTCCCAAATGCTGAATAGCTTCTTTGCTTTGATGAAGTTTCCTGCAAAGAATCCCTTCAAAGCTACAATGCTAAAAGCAAAGCTGCCATGTGGCTTCACTATGCATCACTTTGAGCCTTTCTTCTAGAAACACTAGTAGCTGGAAGAGACTTCTAGCTCTGAGCATCATGCTCTGGTAATGCTGTTCTAACTCTTCCAGTAGTAGCTTCTTCCAACTACTGGAACCTCTTCGGGCAACTGGTTCTGCCCTAGAAGAAGCCTTGAGTGATGCAAAATGCCCCACTGAGGAGACTTACATCACGCCTTGTCAAGGGCAATCATGTCACTTTCAAGGCTCAAAGCACCATGTCGAGACAAAGACAATCACCACACACTACTTGCGACCTACCAGTCTTATTTCCAGTCTCTACCATCTGTTTCTACAATTTTTTAAAGCTGTACCAAAGGAACCATATTGCACAGTTTTTCCCCACCAATCTACACTGTTGGCCTCAATCCAGCTCCATCCTCATCATGTCTTTTGCATACATTTTGAACCAACAAAGGCCCTGCAAAAATGAGAAAGACTGTTATCCAAAAGAGAATGGTGCTCTTGCCCATAAAACTCAGGCACTCTAGCTGGCATGGAGCTGGAAAGAACCTAGTCCCTGAATTTGAGAGAGAAACACCCAATCCCTTTGCAAAGTGGCTTTTTCGCTGCCGTCCCCCCAACAAGTACTTCAGGCAAAGTGAAAGGCATTTTATTAAGGGGGGTTCAAGTCTTTATATAGAGTACAGAAACAAATGATACATACATTCAATATATGTGATGTGTCAGAAAGCAACAAATCAAACAATAAAAGACATTGATTAGACATGAGAAAAGACAGACACCCTTGAAATATGTTGCATCTCCTCCTTTCCCACCCAGGTTTGTTTCTTTAACACTTGCAACAAGGACTTCAGAATACAGCCCTATTGTTTGATTGAGGTCTCTGAAAGGGCTAGTTTTTACACATCAAAGGAAATGATTTTGACTCAAAGGAAAAACATGGTTTCCTAAACTTCAAAAGGAGGCCTGGATGCCATACTAAAATCCTAATATCACCTTTATTAAAATGCTAATAATGAAGCCTAAAAGCCTAAAACTCCAGGTAACAGTGTCAATTCCAAATTTAGGCAAAATCATTTGAGATTCCAAACCTGAAAAGAAATTCAGATACAGAGAGTCTTGGAAGCCCAGTTAATAAAAACCCATGAATTCTCCCTGAAATGTACCACAAAGAGCCCTGCAGCAACTTAAAGACCAAATATATTCATTCTGGCATCAGCTTTTGTGACAACTAGTTTTTGCTGCGGGAGGCTAACAGAGCTCCTTTTCTGAAAACTGCATTACATACGACTCCTTCCATCTGAAAGGATTGTACTATGCCTTTAATGTTATGCTGGACTCCAATTTTCTATGATTTGTCAGGCATTGTTCCTATAGGTCAGCAGAGAAGGTCCTGCATTAGCAGATCCGGATGTTTCTACCCATCACCACCCCTTTCATTCCCCAAACTCAATGCTGAAAATTATGTTCCTGCTTTATTTTTTTCAGCAAGGAAAAAAAAAGGAAGGAAGGAAGGAAGGAGGCATTGTAAGATGAGCTGGATACTTATTACAAGAAGATAATGCAATACATGCCATTTAGTCAATTTGCCTTTTCAATGAAGGAATGATCTGAATAGGCTGAGCTTAGTGTAGAGGGAGCTGATTATTGCCAAATGATATACTTTCCATTTGTGCTGGCATTGTTTTGCAAAATTTCCATCCCTGCTCTTGCCACCCAGTAATATTGAAAAGTCTTCCAAGGATGCAATAGGATCTTTCTAAAATGAAATTTGCAGAATTGCCTGCTGTTGTAGGTAAATAAGGGGATTGGGGGAGGAGGAGTGAATTACAACTTCAGATGTATTACGCAAACGATCGCCATCCAATTTCCCTAATTAGTGGGGGATGAACATATGGGATGAGCTTTCAAGTAATCTGGTGGCATCTCAGCCACCTGAAATGGGTGATACTTTGCACTTCTGATGCTGGTTTTCATGTAAGAACCAGTAAATCCCTCCAAATGTTAATTAACTGAGCTGGCCACCAATCTTTCTGAGACATGAATTGTAGTGAAAAACTACTAAGATGCCTTGTATTTTACACATATTAGCATTAAAAAATAATAATAAATGGAACTGGAGTGGAATATCATCTGTTTCTATATGGTCTATGTCTGTATTTATATGAGTTTTAGTATGCTACCCTGTCTGTGTCTTAATTTCTTCCTTTAGAGACTTTTTTCCAGGTATATTTTTTTAAATCAGATATGTATTACCTAAAGGAATCTCTCTTCCCTTATTCACTTGTCCAGACCCTAAGATCTTCAGGTAAAGCCCTTCTCCAAGTGTCTCTGTCCAATGAGACAGTGATGGGTAACTGCTAGAAAAATAGTATTTTAATGTGGTATGCATAATACTTCAGGCTCCTATTTTCCCCATAATGAAAGAGGTTTGATTGGCACCTGCACTGTGATTGGTTGGGGATGGATGGAGATGGAGATGGAGATAGAGAGTTGTTCCATCAGGTTTCTGAAGAACAATTGTAGTGTTTAAGAACTTCTGTGTTTGTATTTATCAGGTCACTGCATACTGTGTTATCAGTGTAGCTCCCATTTTTAATCTCCTTTTTTTGTGTTCTTTTTATTTTGTCTGTTTTTTAGATTGTTTCTGGATTGTTTGATTATATAAACACAAGATGTAGAAATACAGATTTGATTGATTGGATGAATTATATTCCATCCAGTAGTATCCATGGGGGATGGGGATCAAAACAGGCAAGATGGCAGTCTTAACCATGTGATCCAGGCCCTGCCCTTTTGTACGTGCATCAATATCACAAAAGGGGGTGGGGCTTAAATTACAACTGCCAGCTTGCCTGTTATAACATTCCCTCTGCAGATGCCACTGAGCTCACCTTTCCTCCAAGAGCTTGAAGCAGTGTACATAGCACCCGACCCTCCAATTTATCCCCATAAGAACAACACTGTGAGGTACTTTGGACTGAGAGAGAATGACTAGCCAGGATCACTGAGGATGGATTTGAAGGCGTGTTTCACCAGTCCTAGTCTTAGTCCTTAATCACGGCGTCAAACTAGAATTTAGCATTGAGGAAAACCTAAACAAGAAGAAGAAGGAGAAGTTTGTTTTGAACTGATACAAACTTCCAAAGATTTCAGGACATGGTCCAAGTTACAAGTAATACTTTCATTAACAATGTGAAGGGAATGGGGTAGGATGGTTATTCTTTTAGTCAAAAAATAATTAATCCATTTTATAAGTGAAATTATAATCCCTGGAAAAGTCTTCTCAGATCCTCCTTCAGTGTCAGTGATCTAGTGAACTCATATTAGCATCAAATACATTCTAAACTTTATATACTGCATGTATTTTTTCTGTCTGCAAAAAGAAGAGATGGTTCCCATTTGAATTCTTTGAGATGGGGAAAACAGTGCAGCCCAAAATGCCTCTAAATGATGAAAAGATACAACACAGGAATTAATGCACACTGTAGCACTAATAGTGCCCTTCATCACCTCCAGCCCATAAAGTCAGCTCGAAAACCACCAAGAGAAGTTCAGAAGAAATTATTGTGATCCTTTAGTATAAGACAGAAAAATAAAATAAAAACTCCTTTGCAAAATAAGATTTTGGTGCCACTTTACTTAAAATACCATCTGAATCCAATTCAGGCAGCCTCTGAAATGAAACTAAACTGTGAACTCCATTTGTCACCATTTTTATTAAAGCCGGATGTTCTTTCAAGCAGGCAAAGTTTCTATCCGTGGGGTCAATAAAATATAGTTTTGGAATCCCAGCATTTGGATATTTGCTGCTTGACTCAAGAAACCTTTTTCTGAGAACTCCTGCCAGATTAGTTCACAGCATCTTGATTTCAGGCAAGACTTTTTTTTTTTTTTTTTTGCACATATTTCTCAGCATATGCATTGGCAGAATTCCTACAGCCCCATTACCAAATCCTCATCAGAACGTAGGGGTATAATTATATCCAGATTTTTTTTTAATGTGCATCTTGATATTTTCCCTCCATATGGGAGATAATTATCCACAATTATATTGTGCTTACCCTGTAGCATGTGTAAACTTTATTCTCTCTGAATACAAGCTTCCAGTGTGTAACAAGCTATCTCAGCAACTTCATTTTGCAGCGAGGCAGCCTGTTACTTACATGTTCTCTGTCTATCATCATGGAAGACTAGGAGTAGGAATTGGCTTTGAGTTGCCCACCCTCTTCTGCTTCCCACAATATCCTTAGACAGTGGGAATGAACAAGATACCGAAAGGGCTAGGGCTACCACCAAAGTACAACAGCTGTGCAGGCCCATGCAAGCAGAGACAAGCTGGGGAAACCTTTGAAGCCAGAAGAAAGGGTTGTTTTGAGGAGGGTGTTTTGTGTTTGCACCAACCAGCTTCTTGACACGTCCCTTCGAATAGTTTGCAGAGCTCATTTAGGCAGCATCATTCTAGCATGATTCACCAGGAGAGCACAGACTTTGCATACAGATGATCCCAGCTATATCCTTGGTATCTCTAGCTCAAAAGCATCTCAGATACTGGATGAAGTTGCTGTTATATTTTGGCTGGTTGGTTGGCTGGTTGGCTGGTTGGCTGGTTGGCTGGTTGGCTGGTTGGCTGGTTGGCTGGTTGGCTGGTTGGCTGGTTGGCTGGTTGGCTGGTTGGCTGGATAGAGAGAGAGAGAGAGAGAGAGAGAGAGAGATCACTGCTCCTATTGGTTCATAACAAAGCAATAACAATAAAATTTAAGAATAAGACTGGAAACAATGCAGCAACTAAAAAACAAATTAACAATAAAAAGCCCCCAAATCCATGAATCTATGCAGCACAATTAAATCATAACACAACTCATGTCATAATGCTCTGTATGTCTCTCTCTCTCTCTTCCTCCTCCCTTCCCTCCCCCTCCCCTCAAGGCATGTCCGCAAAGAAATTGACCTACTACTTCTTCAAATGCAGATAAATATTTGAGGGAAAGACATGGAGGAATGTGCAACCATGATACTTTCCATTTCCAGCTTGCAGCAGCCAAGTCCACATTTTGTAGAACCATCATCGTTTTCTCCTCCTCCTCCTCTGATTGTAGTTCAAAAATTGACGTACAAATCTGTTTACATATCTCTTCAGTGCCCTGGATTTTGATTTTTTTTTTCCTTAGCAATTAATGTTGTTTACATTTTCCAGACACAGGAATATGATTATGCAAATTGCCACAAGGAAGGAGGATGTAAACTTTGAAAGCAAACAGGAAGAATAAGCAATGTAAATGATCAATTAGAAATATCTCCACTTTCATCTCTGCAGAATCAAGTATTTCTTTCTTTTCATTTATCAGTTTTATGTGATGGTGAATGCTTATGGAGGAAGAAGTGTGCAAGCTCTTGGTAACAAGTCCTATCTCAATCTATAAATATTCAGCTTTTGAAGGCACGTGGGTCCTTCTCACTCTCTCTCTCCATCAAGGATGGATGTGGCCTTCCATGGACAACATAAATGGATTCTCCATGCCCTTACTATGGCCAAAAAACTGATATTACAATATTGGAAAGATAAATGTACGGCCCCATTTAGCCATTGGATTGAAGACCTGATTACACTTGCTATCTATGAGCAGATTGTCTATAGACATAGACTTTGTATGGAGAAATACTGTATAATGAAATATGGGACTCATTTATACAAAATTCACTGGGTTTTAAAAAAAAAAGGATACTCACATAATTCTATTAGAAATATATATATGTACTTGAATAATGTTTGTATTAGATAAGCATATATAGAATTGGAACTGTGTATCATTATAATATTAACTTTTTTTGTTGAACTTTTTCATTTTTATGTGAAAGCACTTTTATGTATTTTTTTTCCTCTTTTGTAATAAAAAATAAATTTAAAAAAAACTAAAAAAGGATGGATGTGGCCCTCCAGATGTTGTTATACTCTTAATTCCCATCAGCCTATCTAGAGAAGGAAAAAATTTTCTGCATAGCATTGCCCAGAAATCTGGGTTTATACAGCTAAAGTCATAATATTGGGTACTAGATTGTGTAATCTATTACAGGAAACCCAGCAAGCTGAGTGAACCAGATCATCATAATAAGTCATGGAGCTGATTTCTTCAGGCATAATATGTTATGTCAGTGCCACAATTGAGTTTTGTTTTGTTTCAACTGTGTCCTGAAGCAAGGAAGGGGGAAAAATAAGCTGGTTTGATTTGACAAGATTGAAGGGAATTTGACAGCAATCATTCTGTTGACAGATATGATGAAATTATTGGGCAAAACTGCAAGAATTTTTTTTCTTTTTGCCATGAGAATGTTATGCATTGTTTGGAATAATGTATTTTATTTCCATTTTATATTTGGTAGAAGTGGTCTTTATTTGCTGCCCACTCTGATTGTTTTGCTTTGGTCTTCAACCCAAAATAGATACCCTCCCCAAGTGATTCACAAGAGGTACAGGGAGGTATGCTAACTCCGTGCCCTCTTTCATTGCTGTCCTTGTCACCCTCCAAAAGTTGGACATAAAAACCACCAAGAGAATTTCAAAAGAAATTCTCATTCACCTTGAGAATAATATTTTAAAAAAAAAAAAAGCTTCTTTTTCATGGAGAAAAAGAACACTGTTATTTTAAAGATTACATGGAGACAAGGAATGAAGTGAACTGAGGATAGGTTGAACTGGAAGTCCCCTTGGAGGCACATTCTCCTGCTCATTCAGTCAAGAAGGACCTTTACTGGTCTACTGCTGGCTTCAGTAGATCATTGTTTAAGAAAGTTGTCTAATTCTCCCACTGTTCCTATGGATTGCCTGGTCTCCTTCCTTCCTCCTTCCTTTAGCCCACTTGGTAGGAGATATACTTAACCTGGAAGCCTTTCCTCTAATCCCTGTTAAGTTAGGACTCCCTCTAGCAACTTATTGAAAGACACTTGTATCAATCCTTGTTTTATATCATGCTGGGAATTTTGTGACCCTCCAAATTAGCTTTTCCCCAAAGTAAGCATTCTCCAGATGTATGGACATCTGCTCCCAACATTTCCCTATCAGAATGGCCATTTTTGTGAATTCTGTGAACTGTGAGTTGGTCCCCATATCAAGAGAGAATCAAGGTCAGGAAAGGCTGCTGTAGATGTTTCAACATAGGTAGCCAGCATAGCCAATGGACAGAAACCCTGCAAACTGAAGTCCAGATTTATATGAAGGACCACAGCTTCCACACTTCTATGTTAATTTTTCTGAGACTGGAGGTTTGAAAATAAATGCCGGGACTCATCCATGATGAGCATTCTGTAACAAATGAAGTCTTATAGCAACCTCTTCTGTCTTAAGGCCTTTATCATTACAGTAGTGATTTCCAATGCAGTAGCTAATGTTTAACATACAAAACAAGGTCTCTGAATGTATGTTGAGCAATTATTAGCTAACTAACCATCTTTTTTGCTTAGTTTCAGCAGACTTAGTAATCAATGTAATAGGGAAGACAATATAATGAAAGCATAATTGGATTCTGTACCACTTGTTATGCACAACTGAGTGCACTTATAGATATGCACATATACGTTTTGGGGAATATCACTTGCCAAGTATGCTTGATCTCAGCAGAGGAGGAACACAAGCATAATTTATACATGAAAAAAGAGGAAGAACTATAATTCAAGATTTTTCAGGTGGAGATAGAAATCTTCCTTCACCACAAACAGTAAGAATGGACCAGAAACAGATGGGCAACATTTCTTTCTTTTACACATGTGGTCAAAAGTAGCACCACGAATACATGCATACATACATCCTATCAGTTTACCATTCAATTTCATGAAAGAGAAACGGCATTCAGAATTTCTTGAGTTCCTGGAGAAAGGTGGGATATAAATCTAGCAAATAAATAAAATTAAGTAATAAATAATGAATACGTACTTGACAAAGCTATATTTACCTGGATGGCATTATTTACCCTCTGCAATCTTTCTTGATGAACACGATGGAGCCAAAGACAGAAGAGTGACATAGGGTCATCCCTGACACTCTTCACCTTTTTATATGGGCTGCATTCACATAACTTGGTTACTAAATTAACCACAAAAACATAAACTAATCAGCTGGACTTGGTTCACTCATGCATACACCATAATCCACTGGGGAAAAAAAAAACTGGCCAAATTTAAGATTAACCCAGTTTTAGCATGGTGTGTGTATGTAGCACCTAGGTTTTTCATTGTTCTGGTTAAAGCCTATTGTGTAAACAGAGCCATTATGCCTACCCGGAGAGCATTCTGTTACAATCTAGCCAGTCCTTCTCTGGTTAGAAGAGGCAGATGACCAAAAGGGGAGTGTGAACAATGAAATGCATGGGATTTTAACAAATGAATAACACTAGACATTGACTTTTATCCTTTATGATGAGGGCCCCAGTTCCACTGCAATGGGTTTTCCCAGCTCACTTGTACCGAATGCCGTCTTTACACACTGTTTTCATAATATTTAAGCCAAATATGGTGTATTGTTCAGCCTCACAGCAAAAAAAGCTACTGATCTTGACATCACATTCATTATTGCTTCAGTGGGAAGAGAAGGTTCATTTGGTTTTGTCCCCTCCACAACAACCCCTCCATTCTCTCTTAATAAAACAGGTTAACTGTGCCAGGCCGGGGCGCCACTGGGACTGACATAATTAATGTCTCTAATGTGAAAGTTTAGGGTTCATTAGATTTAGAACTCAGGCAGGTTTTTAATCAAGCATGTTATGGTGAATCATTAAAAGCTAAACACAATTTGTAATAGAATATTTGCGGTAATATTTAGTCATATGTTGGCTCAGAACAGTCTGGGTATGTAAAGGATTTTGCCTTGAAAATGATCATCTTTAGTCATTGTGACCTGAGGACAGCCTACAGATGATCATTAGTACTTAAAAATCTACTTAGTTTCAAACTTATCATTGGAAAGACTAACTTTTGAATCTTCTTGGATGGGGAGAACAGGTCCTTTTTCTAGATTAACTCATTATTGCAGATCCATTTCTCCAGATCCTTTAGATTCTCTAGATCCCTTCTGATCTGTATTCCTGAATATGCTTTGCTTTTCTTACTTGAGCTACCCTATACACACAAACACATACGTACATATGTTCGATCACCCTTCAATGCTTCCTTAAATTAATTATTTCCTAATAGGAGTGTATTTTCTGATTCATGAATAAAATGAATATACTGGTATCCCGATGCCTTGAAATGGACTCATTAACCTCTCTGTCTCTTGAAATGTTATAATTCCAATGCTGGTACAAGATTTCTTTGCTCTTCCTAAATCGCAAATCACCCACAAAGGCAAATCACCCACCCTAGATCTCTTTTATTCATGTGTTCACTTTAATATCTTTTTTGAAGACATTGGTCCAGGAATCAGTACAGTTTCAACTTCATTCCAAGAAGCCCAAGTGGCTTATGAAGGTTTTATAAAATGTACTGCCTTCTTGGTATTATACTGAAGAATATGTCTTGATGAGGATCAGCAAAGTTTCCAGGAAAATCTCACTCAATTATTCATGCTGTAGTTGTATTGCAACTAGCCTAGGAACCTGACAATGTGCCAAACATTCTGTAAGTTCACCTTTTGCCTTAATTGACGTTATACTGTCATGTTCTAAGCAAAGTCTGTGGGAAGAACTAGGAAAGCAGAGCAATAGTTATGCGTAGAGAGTTCCACATTGGGACCATCTAGGCTGTATAAACATCTGAGAGCAGCAAACGTTGATGTTCTTCAGCAGTAAGTTGGAACTGGCTGAGGGTTTAAATAAGATCTGGACTACTCAAGGCTTCTAGCTGTGCCATCTACTAAGAAAATTAATGATGCTTTAAATGACAGTGATTGGTATTTCATGAAATATTGGGAGTTGAGTTCTTTTAGGTTGAAAACTAAAGAGTCAAGGAGCAATATGACTCATTTGATGGACGTGATATTAGATCTAGGAGTTGTGTGTTCACAGAAGTCTTGAGCAGTGTGACAATTACTTTCTGGGAGCAAATTCCCACATCTGTCTTTCTTCCTAAGCTAATTTTCCTGACCCTAAGGGGTACAAACATGGGTTATCAGGACAAAATGAAAGAAACAATCAATCCAATAATTCCCAGTTTTTGTTAGGGGGTTGTTTTCTGGATTGAAATCATAGGCACATCTACCTGGGAATTAATCCCATTAGATTTAGTTAGGTTTATGGATTAGTTATGTATAGAGTTATACAGTGACCTGTCATTTTTCTACACACAAAATAATGCACAATGACAAGAAAAACTACAATCACAAACGAAGGAAACATGTAAATTATGCACAATACGACATGCACATAATTTGAATGTCTTTCTAATGTTCAATATGAAACCTTCCTATTCCAAAATATAATTAATAGAGGCCAAATTTATTCCTAATTCGTGCAATTCATCCACCCACTCACCACCACCACTTTGTTAAGTTCTTCATCTACATGGTTTCTCAGGGCTTATCGGCCAGTCAGTCCTTGAAACATTTAATCTTGCAGTTCAAATTATGTTTCTACCAGTTCTGCATGCAAAGCATTGACAAAATGTTTTAACTGTCTCAAGAAAAAGATAGATGAAGGAAGAAGATGCTACTCCAGATAATAGGGATAGTAGGAAAATATTTATTTATTTCCAAATATGTTTATCTTTTGAAAACTGACACCACATATGTTTTTTTCATTCATGCAACATAATAACCACCATGCCAGCGTTTGCAACACATTTGATCAATCCAGATGGCATGAAATAAATACCATCCCTACATAATTTTATAGAAATGTTCTTACAAGGTTAACATAATTGAACATTTCTGATAGAGGCAAATCTAATTACCTATACCTGAAAGCAAGCCCTAGTAGAATCAATGAGACTTCCTTCTAAAGTATAGTATTGCTTAAACCAGCCTGATAGCCTCCAGAAGAATATGATTTGAGTTCCCATCATCCCTAGCCAACATGGTGACTGTCTGTATTGGCCACAGATTACAAGAGTTGTCCCCTATATCTAGAGAACATCAAATTGAAGAAAGCTGGTTTTGACTACAGTTCCTAACAGAAAATCACAACATATATAAATAATAAACCATCCAGATTACAATTTATGCCAATTTGCAACTTATGTGTGGAGGAAAGGAGTGAATAAGCTAGTTTGAACACCTGATGGGCCTTTTTACATACCCAGACTGATGGTGATTTGGTGCATTTTATTTATTATTGCCACATGTGGTGTCATACATAAAGGGCTCTGCTCATATTTGCCTCTTAACCACAACCCCCTTGTCAGAACCTGCATCACCCTACTATTGTTGTTTTACATTGTATTGCATTCGATGGGAGTTGGATTGATTTGGTTCTGCCAATTGTAACTAAGGGGGGGGGGTTGCAGTTAAAGGTTGTAATAGGAGTAGTAGCGGGTGGTGGGACAGTGCTTAACCATATATGGGCAATTTAGACTGACCCGATTGCCAGCAAGGCAGCTGGGGCCCAAAGAGCCAGGAAGGAGCTCAGGTAGGAGGGGGAGGAAGGAGAGAGGTCAACACCAGGTGAAGAGGAATCGAGACGCCAGGCAATAAGGGGAGGGGGGATAAACAGAGGGAAGTTTACCCAAGGCTTTAGTTTTAGCAATGTTCTGTTTGCAAGCTACATGTACCACTTAATAAAGAAGTATTTTTCTGAACCAAGCCTGGTTGTGTGAGATTGCTTCTGAATTGGGGTTTGGACATTGTGGATGTGACACCCCTGATGTAGGCTGTAGTGAGGGAGAATTATTGTCCCAAAGTCACCCAGGGAGCTCCCTGATCAAGTAGAAACTTAAAACTGGATGCTTCCAGTCTCAGTCCAACATATTAACCTTGTAACTCACTGGCTGGCTTACAATAGTATTATTCAATAATATCAGAAGTGAGGCAAATGGGTGTGGAATTGCCAAAAATGCACATATAACTCATTCTATATAGGGGAACAATTAAAAAAAAAAGACATTGTCCAACCATTCTCTTTCCCAGAGCTTACTTTTCTTGTGCTTGATTTCATAAGCTGTCTTTCAACAGTGTTGAAACAAAACAAAGCAAAAATACTTTAAAAAGTTTTGTGCAAGTGGCATTTCCCAGGATTCAGCTCTTCTAATTGCACCCCAAATAGTAATCTTAAGAGTACAATGTGACCGAGACAACTGAACTAGGAAATGTGAAGAGAACAAAAGAAAAATGTATGAAAGTTGATGTCAATCAAATTGCAGTAATTAACAGAGGGCTTTCCATTTATATTCATTCCCTAAGTGATTGGAAGAGGAGGAAAAAGAGAGAGAGAGAGGCTTTCAGCTGTCTTGTCAAATATCCACTTCAGACCAGAGAGAAGAAACATTGTGGAGCTGGAGAAATAACTGCTTGTCCTTGAAAATTGTATTCCTTCAAATATCCCCCCAGGTTTCTCCTTCTGTTGGCTAGACAGCATAATATATCAGGTGGCCTTCCAAAGAGAATGAATATGGTCTAATTCCAATGTTTTTAGCAGGAGCAGGAGGTAGAACTCCTGACCAGCAGGAAGAGAATCCCTGATAGCAACCCTAAGATTGCAAAGCAAGCCGTGAACTAAGCTCTGGTGCTCAGGTAGCAGGCTAAAGAAGTTGTACAGGTTCTCCACCATTTAATGCCCATTAAATGTTATTACTAGGAAGATTCTCAACCACTCATTCTTTTTGGTTCCACCTGCCTTACTGTTATTGATGGATTACAATGTCAGGCCTTTCTGTAAGAGCCCAACCTTTGCTGAGAAAGGACCACATGCCCAGAGTAAGGCAATGTGGTCAAGGCCAGTACAATTCACCTGTGGCCTGGATCCAGTTTGGTTTGATAATTCAATCCCATTTGGAAAAAAGAATCCAATTTGGTTTGGATGTTGAAGATGAATCAGCAAATCAATTCAGTTTGATTCTGAAGTGTCTGAATGGATTGGAAAGCATCTGATTCAATGAGTTGAACTATCTTTCTGATTCTGAAGACAGGAGCAATTGGTGCCCATCAGAAAAAGTCTATTCTCTTTGATGATTAGACAAGATAGAGTACAAAAAGAAGAGCATTATGATATAACTTTAGAGAGAGAAGTTAAAACATAATTAGAACTGCTGTGAAAAATATTGGAAGCCACGTCTTTATATCTTTTTTCTTTCTTTTCTATTTTTCTTTAGCTTTTTTTCTTTTCTTGCACTTTTTGCTTTCTCTTTGATTTCTTTCTTTTTCTTTTTTCTCCCTTACTTTATATTAGCTTGTATTAGTTTTTTAATCTTATTTTTAAGTTTCAATAAAAATCATATAAAAAGAAAAAGTCTATTCTCAAAGTGTTAGTGAATATGTTTATCCATATGTATTGTGCTGTATTAAAATTCTCCAAAGACCAATTTAACCAGGAATATATTTCAGTGAAGGATGAGATACTTTCTGCCTATAGAGCTGCAAGGCATTATAATGACCAACATTCCCAAGAAAATATTTGTTTATTGAAAAAGGAGTATTGATCTCTCCTGAAAAAGAAAAAGCAAAGTCACCTGGAAAAGGCTCCAACAAGCAATTCACAACAAAATTCATAGCCTGTTTTGACATCTCATTTTCCACGTAGCTGGTAGACCTAGTTTTAATTCCAGTATTTCAATCACCCCTGAAACCTAGGCCATTGTGATGGACTGGAATGGTGGGAGGGGAGTAAAGGATGTGCTCTCATCTCCAGAGGAGCGAGGAAGAGATAAGCGGAGGAGACTGGCACCTCCCTAAGAAATTCCATCGGTGTGAACTGACTGAGCCTGGGAACTGGTTTTCATTCTGGGAAGATTCTTGTTAAGGGGTTGTAGCTAATAAACCTTGCTGGATTGATTCTGCATGGTCTCCTGGTGTTCCTTGGGCTAGGCCCAACATCAATCAGATTCTGGGAAGATTGATGTCGGGCCTAGCCCAAGGAACTCCAGGAGACCATGCAGAATCAATCCAGCAAGGTTTATTAGCTACAACCCCTTAACAAGAATCTTCCCAGAATGAAACCAATTCCCAGGCTCAGTCAGTTCACACCGATGGAATTTCTTAGGGAGGTGCCAGTCTCCTCCGCTTATCTCTTCCTCGCTCCTCTGGAGATGAGAGCACATTCTTTACTCCCCTCCCACCATTCCAGTCCATCACAGCCATGTGCTATCACAACCAGTTTCATACATCAGCCAGCAGAGAGAGATGAGGCTCCCCAATTTCTGATCCCCAGACATGTTGGCTTGCAGTCTCAAATTGACAGATTCTTCACCTGATCTCCCAGCTGAAGCCTGGCAGAAGGGACTTAATTCTCCCAGAATGCTTGGAACTAGATCCTGATTGTTGAGCTTCTGTATTTGCCCCCTTATTTACAACTATCAATAACTCCTTGTAGCTACCTAAAGACTGGGGCCATTCTATCACATTTCCAATCTTTAAGAAAGGCGATCAGAACAATCCAGCTGACTATTGCCCAATTTGCTCACGATATATAATTAGTAAGCTTTATGCAAAACAACTTTATTACAAATTTGCCAACTGAATGATTCAGGAGAATATCCTGGCTACAGAAAAAGCAGGTTTCAGACTGGGTTGTTTGATTGTGGCCATGGTACAGTCCTATACCATCTGACTGAGATGTATCTCAAGCTTCCCAAGATGCTTTCTTTATGTTGCCCTTATTGACCTGAGAGCAGCTTTTGATTCAGTTCCTGGGGGAAGAAGTTTGTTGCTTTTTCTATTGAGTGCCTTAGACTGATAATGCTGCTGCATGAGAACACATTTATGGAAATCAGATGCAAGAATAATGGGAATTAACTGCTCTATTTCCATTTCAGAAGGAGTTAAGCAGAGATGTATTCTGTTCCCCCCTCCCATTGTTTAATTTCTATATCATTGACATCATTTTGGCCCTTACTAAATTCAAGTTCTATCCCCCAGCCCTTGCCACTGGCCTATTTCTATCCTACTCTATGCAGACAATGCCACTATTCTACCTATATCCCAAATGGGCCTTCACAAATGCCTAGAAGCACTAACCTCCTTTTGTTCTGGGGAAAACTTAGAAATTAATTATTCCAGCAACAAAGGTCTTAGTTTTCACCAAAAAGCATTTTAACTTCTCTTATAATTGGAAAATGAAGGATAAATTTATTGAGCAGGTCAAGGATTGTAAATGTTTTAAATGCTTTAAAGAAGTTAAATTCACTTCCAACTATCTTGGAATCACCAAAGAAGCCAGCTCTCATCAACAGCACAAAAAGTCTCCAATAAGATTGTTAGATTTGCAAGCCATAAAGGTAATAATTATGGGCTTGCAGCAATTAAATTATTCAAAGCTAAAGTTTTGCATTTGCTACTCCATGGAACAGAATACTGTGCATACAAGGATATGATTATCCTGGAAGTAATTCAATCCAATTTTTTGAAAACGATCTTCCTATCCCTCAATCACCTGGAAACGTTCTCCCTTGGCTGGAACTTGGCTCTGTCTCTCTTGAAACCTGCTTGAGATTTTACCAATTTAAATTTTGGTTAAAACAAAAGATTCTGTGGTGAGTCATTGGCCCAGCTTGCACTTTTGGGTAGTTACATCCCTTCCTTGAAAAAGCAAATAGATTTGGATTTGATTTACTATGTGCCATCTCTTCTAGCTACATGCTATTTAGGCCCAGATAAAGTCTTGATAGACCTCATGCAGAGTCTTGGACCTAGATGTCCAAAAAGAAAGATCCAAGTCTCTCTGCTTGCCCTTGATATTTTGCCACAGAGTTGTCATTTCCCATTTTTTTGGCATGCAAATCCATTGATTCACTCTTACTTTGACTGCTGATCTCAAATTTCCTTTGCACTGCAGGCAGATTCCTTTATTAATCATTGTCACTGTAGTACTTATATCTGTTTCCCACATTCATAAAGGTTGATCTCTGAACTTCATTTCCCCTCATTCACAATATATAAGGCGAAACAGTTTCTGTGTCTTTTCCTTCACCTCTATGTAGCAAGCCATCTGTTTCTTTCCCTGTTTCTCTGGCATGATGGAATCCATTCTTTTTGAGCCTGCATTAAACAAACCTACTTTTTTCTCACTGACAATCTTTTGCAGGCATTTGTGAAACTTGGGATCATTTAGGTTCACAAACTAAGGATGAACAGCCTCTTTTGAAATAAATCATTTGCCCAAGGCTACAGCACATGAAGTATTTCATGTTGGAGGAGGGTGAGAAGGTCTAGTGACTGTTAATCAGCTCTAGAGTCTGAATCAGAAGCCTTTCCCAGATCTCTTCACAGAAATCCTTTACTTCAAGGATGGGGAATCTGATTTTGTGAGCTACAATTTCCAGCAACATCTACTGTCATCAACAGAGGAGGAATGTCAGGAGTTGTATCTCAGCAAACTCTTGTAAGTGGTAGGTTCCCCAACCCTACTCTTCCTGGTAAAGTGTGAAAAGTTTGGATGAGTCTAAATCTACTCCATGTGAATTACACATGGAGCACATACGTATTATTCCATTTTGACAATTTTCAAATCTCATATCTACACTTCAGGCTATGTGGATTTTGGTCATATTTTTCCACAACATACTTTTTCTTTTTCTTTTCTTTTCTTTTCTTTTCTTTTCTTTTCTTTTCTTTTCTTTCTTTCTTTCTTTTTTTTGGTAACTAAACTCTATGTGAACTTTATATATACTAATTCACATTTCATTTAGCCATACTGTTGAGGAATATCCTTGTTTAGAGAGTGTGCTCTTGGAGACCTAAAATGGAAGTCCCAGTGTTAACTATCTTGAGTGCACCTGTTTTCACATTCCAAGAAACATATAAGCACATTAGCCTAGAAAACAGAGTGAGTAAGCTATGTTGACATTGTAAATGTCACGCTTGTTCTGACTCCTCCCTTCCGTCATTGGCAATCTTCTTGTAAATATATCTCTTGGACAAAAACAGTGGGGTTAACAGCATGTTTTTACAAGCTTCCATCCTTTTTGCAGCAGAAGAGCCTCAAGTGTCCTTTGCTTCATCGTACAAATCATTCTTTGTGGATTCTTTGTTACTGCACTCCAGAGAGAGACAGACAATTCTGGAGGATAATGTTTCACATGAATCTTCTCAGGCAGTAATTATTCATCTCTGGGCAGGTAACTTTTCACCCATTCTCGAATGTGAGATCAGATCTGTGCGGTACCTCTTCTAAAAGATCAATGGCAATTGCAAAACCAGAAGACAATTTGTTAAAGTCTGTCCACATTTTAAAATGCTAAGACAGCAAATTCAGACCAACCAACCAACCAAGGAGACTGTCAAAAGGAGAGTGGAACCCTTTTTCCATTTTTTCTCAGCCTCAACGGTGAAAAGAAGAAAAAGGCAATCTTACAGGCAATGTTTGCTAACGTTGGGGGATATTCTTTGGGGGATGATGGACACTATTTACCCCCCACTGGGATGGTGTGAGATCTGGGGCACTGCAGAGTAGAATACAAGGGTGAAGGTGGCCGCAGAGTTGCAGCGGCATCAGCAAAGCAAAATAATGCTGGGCAGAGAAAGTCTGTGATTTTTTTCCCTTCCAGTTCTTCTTCAGTGTCATAAAAGAACATTTTATGTTTATACCCGTCTACAAAAGAACTAAAACAAACCCTGAAGATGTCTCTCAGATTCTTTTGGTGCCATTGTTAAAAAAAAGCCCTTTCCCCTCTCATTTCTGCCCTTACCTCCCAAACAATAACTTTTTCAGAAAATATGAAGGTTTAATGGAGGGAA
This sequence comes from Python bivittatus, assembly GCF_059951505.1. NCBI lineage: Eukaryota > Metazoa > Chordata > Lepidosauria > Squamata > Pythonidae > Python > Python bivittatus. The sequence goes on along the minus strand of NW_028277054.1, from coordinate 10,597,041 downwards.
AGGAAAAGGAACTTTAAATATGCAGATGCTGGGCTGTTAAGGGATTTAAAACTTAAAAACAAATTACATTGACTTAGTTTTGATCAGCGTGTCAAATTTTACGTAGGATTCAAATTCTCTGCCACAGAATGTTTTTCCTCTCCAAATAGTTCAAAGACTAGTAAATGCATCTCATGCATGAAGTTAGATCAAAAAAATTGCAACTTTTGAATTAATTCCTTTTTTCCTTTTGAAGCCTGTTTTATGCATTAAAAATCTCTGTCCTTTGTCACTTTGTGTTATTATTTGAGATTTTGGAGAATGGTTCATAATACACTTATTCGTTTAGTTTTTGTGTGATTATTTTTAAACTGTATGTCGTGCTTTAAAACAGATTTTTCCCCAGGATGGCTTTCAATATACTAAAATTCCTATTTTTTAAAAAAGAAAAAAGAAAAGTGATTCACTAGGAAAGGATAAAAGGCAGACATTGCTTAAAAATCTGTGCTTCAGCATAAACATTTAAAATATTAACCTATTACTCTACTGCAGGGTCTGGGTGAATAAAAGCATCTTTGGTGACAGAGGGACAATAAAGTAGGTGAAAACCATTGAAACTTCCAGTTGATGGGAAGTCAGCTGAAGGAGAATGACTGGATAAATGTGGAAGAGTGGAAGTATTTAGAACAAAACTTGCAAATGTGAAGAACTGGTAGTCAGCAGTTGTTTAGGAAGCCCATTAAAAATATGGGAAACTTATTCTTCAACTAAGATGGCTAAAACATAGGGGGAACATTCCCTGGCAGAGGATACAAGCATCCTCATAGTTAACTAGTGAGCTTCTGTAGAACATCTAGCAGATGCTCAAGCAACTGTACAGAGATCTGAATTTAATTTGCTGAAAAACTAAAGGATCACAGCTATTTGTAGCAGTGGAAGCCGAGAGTGGGGGTTTGCTTACATGGAGGGCAAGTCTTCATTATTTTGCACGCAGCTGCCTCATTTCACTTGTAAGATTATTTATTTTGATACATAATTATGTGGGTTGATATGTTAGTCAGCCATTAATTAGTTCAAATTGAAGTGGAAATTAATTAAAAGAGCACACTTTGTCACTTGCAATCAGTCTGGATCCATCTCAGTCCTGGGATGGGTGTGAAAATGAAGACAGCAATCCACACTGGGGGTTCTCGGAGCCTCTCCCAAACTGACCTGAGACTGCATACAATTGGAGCAAATTTGGCAAGACTCAGTAAGAATGGGAATATTTTAGTGAGGGTCCGTTGAAGCTGAGCTCCTGAGGTTGCAACAAAGCTACAGCCTTTGTGTGGCTTGTTTGGTTTGGCTTAATATGTTATGTGATTGGTTAACCATGGTTTATGGCTAAATGCTCTTTGCTAATCCAGCCAACTCTGATCTGTTTAATAAATCACAGTTCCACAAAGCATTGGCTTACTATGATGTATGAACTGAGGCCTTGTATTGTTCCAGGGTATGCTAAGAGAAAAATGGTGTCTTCCACTGGAAGGTTATTTTTGTTTGTGCTGACTACCACACAACAATACAATATTTTGAGGTTTTGAGGACAACGAAGGACAGTAATCATCAGGAAGTTTCTACCAAAATAGGTTCTAGGAAGGAAGGAAGGAAGGAAGGAAGGAAGGAAGGAAGGAAGGAAGGAAGGAAGGAAGGAAGGACATTCAGTGCAAATAGATGACATTGTATGAATTGTGACATCATTGCATAAATTATGCAAATTACATAATTTCTATCAGTCATGCGACTCAAATTGCATGAGTCAATGCCCATGGAAGGAAGGAAAAACAGTGCTTCAAATGAATGACAAATGAATGCATATCAATGAAATGAGTAAATAATTAACAATCTAATGATACAAAGGAATAGAACAATGAAAGAAAAAAACAGCCCATTGTTTGCCTCTGCTAGGGATACCTGACTTTCTTGTCCTCCATAGCACTTACCTACGCTTAATATCCAGACTGCATTTCCTTTACTAATGGGGCAAAATCCATTTCCTTCCATTGCAACCTTTACATTTTTGGTTGCATTCACAGCTGTAATTGCTTTGGTTTTCAGAGATGCTGTGTGTCTGTAATTGCCAAGGCCCAAAGAACAGTGCATTTATCAAATGCTGATCACTTGATCCTTAAAAGAGCTGCTGGGAAGCCTAGAAATATATATTCTAATATTGATTTCAATGACATAAAAGAACCAAGTCTGCTTCTGAACAAGGCCAAACCTTCCGTTGTTAGAAAGAGCCACGTTTGTTTATTTCAATTTAATCCTTAATTGAACACAGAAAGAACAATAAAGCTAGGAGTTTGCACTGATTTAAGCAATCTTAATGAAACACACACACACACAGAGGCAGACGTTATTTTTTTAACTGCTAACATTTATTTATTTATTATTTTTATTTCTATAGCCGCCCATCTCAACCAAGTGACTCTGGGCGGCAAACAATTATAATACAGTACAAAAATAAATACATATGGCAGCCAAGAAAAATTATCACCATAGTTATCAATATAGCCAAGAAGCAGGGCCCTTAACACACTCAGGGCCCCAGGCCCAGGCACATAACCAGGTCTGTAGTGCCTTACGAAAAGCCATCAGGGTCGGGGTCACCCTAATCTCTGAAGGGAGAATATTCCAGAGGGCAGGGGCTACGGCAGAGAAGGCATGTCTCCTGGTCCCTGCCAGCCATCATTCCTTGGCTGATGGGACCCGCAACATTCCCAAACTGCCAGATCGAATTGGACGGGTAGAAACAATTGGTAGAAGACGGTCCCTTAGGTAACCCATAATATTACCTAAGTAATATTAGGTAACATGTAATTCAGTGGCAAGTAGTTTTCTAAGATATATTACAAAGCCAATCATATGAAACTGGATTGTTAAAGCCCAGCATGATTGCATTAAACTAGCTGAACAGTGTATGGTACAGTACCAATATGTGAGTTGTCATCTTGGATAACAACATAACTAGATCTCTGCTGGATCAGATGAATGTTCACCTAGTTTAGTGTGACATAGCCCTGGACCCTGTGGCTCAGTTTTAACCAGCATCCATTTAATAGCCATCCAAAAGAATTTGCTGTGTTTACAGGTGTAGATGCAGGGAATGCTGACTTATGAGGGACTCTGACCAAATTAAGTCCTTTGTCATGCATCAAACCAGTCTCTGCCTACATACAAAGAGGCAGTCCATTTTGTTTGTTGAGCATCAAATAGATGTTCATTTGGATGTACATGGTGCCAGAAGGTGGTGGCAGAAGAGACCTGGAGTAGCCCATGCTAAGATAGGAGAAAAACTAGAATTATAGAATTATAATTGCAGGGTTGAAGGTATCGCGTGGGTCTTCTGGTCCAACCCCCTGCCCAGAGAAAGAATCCTCAGACTATCCCAGAGAAATGGCTGTCCAACTTTTGATTGAAAACCTCCATTAATTCCATTCTTATTTAAAGCAAACGTAAGCCACATCTCAAACCCAGAAGCACACCAGAATGTAAATTATCTTTAATTTTTCGCCATTTTCTAAATTTGTGATGCATGTTCCTCCTGCTTCCCAAATTGGATAGACAAGGGGAATTCCAAGCAAACTATTGAGAAACCTATTGCATAAAAATAATACCTCAAAAACAGCTGGAAATTGCTTGAAAATATTGTACACTAGTGCATACAAGAATGTATACCTTAGGAGAAATGTATTTAGAACCAGAAGTGGATAGAAGGAGAAACTGAATGAAATCAAACGTGGAAAATTAATTCTACCCTCAGAGCCATATGACACATTCCTTCAGTACCACAAGAGGGTCACCAATATCCATAGATTGGATCTATGGATGGTTCATGGGGATCATGATGGTTCATGGGGATCCATTTTAAAAATGTGTTAGAACATTGGGACATAGGAATATCCCCACTGGATCAGGCCATGACCTACCTTAGTCCTGCATTTTATTTCTTGTAATGGCCAACTAAATGCCTCTGGGTTGTGGGTCCATACCTACTCCATATCCTTCTCCTGCTAGTGTTCTCCTCCAACTGGTATTTGAAGGCCAAAATGGAGGCAGCATTGACATCAAGGCAAATAGCCTTTGATAAACCTCTCCTCCTTTTGAACTAAAAGCTTTCAATATTGCCAGCATCCAGGGAACTGGTTCTTCTTTTCCTTTGTCTCTTGTGAGAAGAAATCTATGATATGGTCAGAATGAGTTTTAAAAAGATGACAATATGCAAATCTGACATTTTGGAAGCTTGCAAGCATGCCAAGAATCCATGGTGTTGTTGATCCAAGCAGTGTTATCGAAATAATGACAGATTTTGGTAGGGCTGCCAATATATTTGGACAGGATATGAAGTGATGGAAAGACATTAGTTGACCCATTTTTTCCTTTCTCTCTGTCTCTTGTTTGTTTCAGTTTGGGCAACAATTCTAGAAAATCTTTTCACAAAAGTCCGTTATCTGATTTGGCTATCTTTCCGCAGGTTTCCATGTTCCTTTTCACTGAGACGTTGTGTTCATTCGACAGTCTGTTTTCTGGGGAAGTCCTTTACTTCAGAGTGAACTGACAGTTTAAGTGTACAGTCAATCCACGTATCTACCTACAGAACTGACCTCCCCAATCATCTACTCCAGACCCATGGACCACACAGAGCCATAACTTCTTTTTGGCAGATCACGCTGTGGAAAGATGGGATGTAAAAAGAGTGTAGGCAGCTGGAAACTCATCCCTTCCCCTTTATTTCTAAAGCACCTCAGTGTCCAGATGGGGGAGAGATTGTTTAAAAAGCCCTGTGTTTGGAATAGCTGGGTGTGGTAGTGCGTTGGGTGTGTAGAGGAAGGGCAGAAGGAAGCAAGGGAGAGAGCAGTAGTCAAGGTGTGTGGAAAGGCCAGGAGCATTGTTCTTATAAAGGAGCACTAGTACCTGGGAATAGTAATAGATATTCTAGGGATAGCCGTAGTGTTTAATAGTTAGAGTAGTATAATAGTAAGTTGAGCGATAGAAATATAAGTTAGATGAAAACGGTATTAGTGGGACACCTGGATAGAAAAAAGAACACTTTTATACTGTGAATATTGGTTTTATAAGTAAAGGAACCCCAGTATAAAAAGGGGAGAGAAAAGTCTGTGTGTGCAGCATCTCATTGGGAAGATCTTGGTGAGTCTGGGTAATCCACCCTTGGGTATTAAATGAACCTGTGACACACGCCAAGGCCACAAAGTTCTGATATGCCAGCAAATAAGAGCAGCACTAGTTTCTTTAGATCTGTGCTCCCTCCCCCCCCCAAAATACAGACATTGATGAAAAGAAAAGGGGTTATAAGGTCAAAGATACCCCTTTTAAAAAGTGTGTGGCTTCTGATAGCAAAATATTTGGCCAATCCTGCCTTAATCATTTCTTCTTTCCTTCTTCATCTGAGAAAGTCAGAAGCCCATTCTCCATCAGCTCTGGTGTTTTGTTTAAAATAGGGGTGGGGGATTTATTTGGTTCTGTGTCTAATGCAAACTTTACTGATTCACACTTCATGAACCCAGGGTGCCATCCAAGACACAATTATACTTCATTAACTTTTTTTTTTTTAATCCAATGAAATGGACCAAAGGAAATTGCATAAGAAAAATCTGTTCGGGACACACGAACACACAAAGAGGCAAATATTTGTGAAAACTACATACAGCTGCTCCTAGTATTAAAGAAAGCAGCTTTTGTTCTTAAAAAATAGCTCTTTGGGCAAAAAAATACAATTGAGGTCAAGAATGACAAGCTCTAAGTCATTCAAATATATATGTCAGGTTATAAATTCTACTTTATCCAGACCAGTTTTCCTACTCATTAATCTGACAAAAAGTGCTCCAAGAATATGGCAGAGCTAGCTTGAACCTCTGTGATCAGCAGGTCATACACTAGTGGATTCCAAACAATTCTCATTTTGTAAACACCCAACATTCACCACATTACAAAGAGCTGAAAAGTCCCCCAGGACTGAGAGGAACGGGCTCAATTATTATTTTTTCTTTAATCCATTTTAGATGAATGTCCAACAGTCTCTCCTGTGTCATGTGCGAGCACTAAGATATTGGAGTAGAGCAGAGATAAGTCAAGGGGGGATCACACTGAGCCAAGTTTTCCCCACTGTTCCTGGTGGTTGAACATGGCAGTGCATATAAAAAAGCAGCAGGGCTTTGATTGCTCAGTTGTTGCTACCATTTGAGTCTTTGGACGCCTCCCATGCATTCCCCTGCTCCACTCCAACCCCATAATCCAAACATAGTTTGAATTTCTTGGTCAGATGTTATGCCCTGTGACTAAAGTTCCTCACATGCAAACACATACAACACGTATCCAATACATTGCTTGATTGAAAATATTTGCATTCCCCGTTTCATTAGAGTTTCCAGGGAAGTCCACCTAAATCAAAATGGGGTTAATATATGGAACAGCAGACTGTACCCAGCATAAGATATCCAAGTTCAGTAATATGAATCTACATTAGAGAAAAGATGCTGACAGGGAGTTCCAACTAGTATCTTTATTTCCATTCATAAGAACAATTGAAAGGTCTGGCTTTTCCATTCTGCATTCCCTTTTCTCATTTCCAAAAAGAAATGGTTTTTTTTATTCTTCTGGACACCAAAGAGGGTCCCCTGTGTGAGGATTGTTAAACTCCAGTAAGCATCTGGTGCAAGGCCAACCATTGTTCAGCAGGTAGCTGGTTTGTGCCAATGTACCAACACCATCTTTGCAAGCCAGGAGAACTGTTATCAGCAGCTGCTCTCATTTCAAAAATGGATGAAGGAGAATCCAAGAGCTTTTTTGCTTCCTGCCTGGCATTCCTTAAGGTGCAAACAGGAAATGTACGACAGGGTTGATTGTCCCTAGAGCGAAGAAACCTACACATTGGAATGAAACAACTCATTTGACTGCTTTTTGAAAACAAAATCAAAGGGGATTTTTTTCCCCATCTCTCTCCCTCTCTCTCTTTTCAAATGTTAACTCCATATTTAAGAGATATTCCTTCTCTTTAGATTTCATTTTCAACATTTCTCTTTAAAAAGGTCCACTGCTTCTCCAAGTGTCTGAACTTAATCTGAGATATTATCCATAAAAGCAGAAAAATCTTAAAAGGAATTTTGCATGGAATGCTGTGTCCATCTCCTGGTAGCCAGTGAAATTGCAATTTCTGCAATTGCTAAAAATAAACTCCAAAGGCTAGATTCACATAGTCCTAAGCCATAACATTTGGGTCTGGTTCAGTGTATGAGGTGGACCTAAACATCACTGTAGTTTTACAATATGGCCCGTGGCTTGGTGTGTGCTGAGAACTCTTTTTTCTTGCAATGTGAGAACCAAGCCAGGCCAAATTCCAGGAAAAGATGCATTTGGTTTAAGGAGTTACAAATGGGGGCATGGAGAAGGAGATGCTCCCAAATACCTTTTTGCCTTCAAATCCAAACCATTGTATAGCACTGCTAGGAATTTTATTTCATCTAAATTTATCTATAAGCTTTAGACGCTGCTTCAGTCTAATGGCTCTAAGCAGTGTACTTTGGAGCAACAGTGTGATAACCAGTGTGACTCAATAAATTGCATTCAGTATAACATATCCGAGACCCTGGATTTAAACTTCTGATGCACCATTTTAGATGGCTATTCAACTTATTTGAGAATAATCATCATTTCTGTTCAGAAAAGAGCATCTTTTTGAAATAAAAATAACCCACTGAGCACTTGTAAGAACATTCATGGCTACCCAGCTATCCTCTGACTATAAAACATTTTGAAAATATCAGAAGAGCAACCCAATTAATGATAACCATCATATCTCCCCACATTCTTATTTTCTCTAGATTAAATGTACCCAACACCTCCAACTGTTCCTCTCAATTTTTTCTTTTCAAGCCCCTTTTATCAACTTGGTTCCTGCCTTCTTGACATTCTTCACTTTTTCAATATCCTTCCAAAAACAGGAAGCCCAGAGTTGGACACAATATTCTACGTGTAGCTGTCTGACCAATGCAGAATAGAGAGGAGTGATGACTTATCTTGATATACTTCTGTTGATGCAGCTTAATACCGTCTTTCACTTTTTGGCAACTGCATCACATCGTTAGTTCAGGTTCATTCTGTGAACCATTAAAATACCCAGATCTTTTTTATGTGCCCTGCTGCCAATACAGTCCTCTCTCCCACTCTTCTGTTGCATTCCACCCAGGATTTCTACGCACAAGCTAAGTTCAAATGAAAATGACAACTGGGTCCCAATCACCCACAAACTATTAATGGTGGAGTGGGGGATTGAACCTGGGTCACACTGCCATCACCGTAGGCAAAGGCAAGGCATTGTGGATGTTGTATAGATGAAAACGCTATTAAAGTTATAGTCGCAAACTTCTAAAAGGCACTGAGCTGAAACACTTAGAAAAAGTTCTCACCACCTTATAAAAGAACCAACATTTTAAGACAAGCTTTGTTGTCTGCTCTGGCACATTTCAGATGTAGTCTTTTTCTTTAGCATGAGTAACAGCCTCTTTTAAAATATGTTTCCACAATTATAATAATCGAACACTTCAGAAGCATAGAAATCATAAATAACTATTCACAATGTACTGTCGAAGGCTTTCACGGCCGGCATACGATGGCTGGTGTGGGTCTTCCAGGCTGTGTGGCCGTGTTCTGGAAGTTTTGTTTCCTAACGTTTCGCCAGCATCAGCATCTGTGACCGGCATCTTCAGAGTGCAGGAGCACAGACAGGAGCAGTTCTCTCTGTGCCCAGGGTGATGTGACCCTTTTGTGGGTATTTATAGAGATCTGAGGGGGGGGGGAAAGGGGGGTTGGGGGGTTTGGGTTACTGAGTGGCTGCTTGTTTTGGTGTCAGAATATGTGTGTGTCTTCCTGGGGATTAGGCAGGGTTTTTTCTTCTATTGAGTTGTTAACAAGTGGCTGCTGAGGGTGATTAGCAAGTTCATTGTGTGAACTGTTCACACGTTCCCCCCCCCCTCAGATCTCTATAAATACCCACAAAAGGGTCACCTCATCCTGGGCACAGAGAGAACTGCTCCTGTCTGTGCTCCTGCACTCTGAAGATGCCGGTCACAGATGCTGATGCTGGCGAAACGTTAGGAAACAAAACTTCCAGAACACAGCCACACAGCCCGGAAGACCCACACCAGCCAACTATTCCCAACATTAAGCCTTGCATATATTTGCATGGCCAATTTGTCTGTGTGTGTATGTGTGTGTGTCTTTAACCCTGCACTGCAGATTGCTTTGAAAATCACATGTGTGTTTACTTATTTTTATGGGTTAGTTTTATATCCCATTTCTCCTTACAATGCTGTCCATGGAATTCCCACTCCAATGTTTTCCCACAACAATGATATCCACCTGAAGAGCATCTTTTCAGTTACAACCATGGAAAAAATAATTGCATTCTAAAGAATGCACCAAAGAGAGAGGAAGGAAAAAAATCAAATAAAGCTAAAATCTGATCACAAGTCACAAAGAGTGCCAATCAAGGGCTGGCTCAGGGAGAGCCACGGCTGAGCAGTAGAGCATCTGTTCGTTGAGTGGGAGACATTCCAGGTTCATTTGCAGGCATATCACCACAAAAAATCAGAAAAGAAGAACTGTTCCTTTCAAGGGCTGAATTCTCTTGAGGCGGAATTGTGTTGGACAATTTGTGCTTTGGCGTATTGTGGGAACCCATCCATGGTCTTGGTGAAGCCATCATTTGGTTTAATTACACAGATACAGCATCTTCCCTGAACAGAGCAACTGTGTTTCATAAACTTGGGTTTAGTTTTAGTGCATTGCACGAACTCAGTCATGTACAACCTAAAGGCTCCATGGTTTATTTCCATTTCTGCTCTTTGAACATCGTTTGATTTTTAATTTACCGTATCATGTTTGCTCATCTCAACCCCCCAATGCAATGGTGTGCATTAAGCATATTCTCTTTTAAGACTGAAGTTCAACAGTATGTCAACAAGCTGCTCTAGAATGGATTAATGCTAAGCTGCCTGATAAATCTCATCTTCACACTCCTATTATTTCCCAGGCAGTTGGCAATTAGCACCATACACTAGGAAGACAATCGTGCTTTGCTTTGTGCAATGAGCTGCCAGCCTTTGTGCTGAGAAACAGCAAAAAGAGGATTAAATTCCATTAGAAGAGAATTCTGCTTCCTGCAGCTTGCCTCGCTTTCTGCATTTCCCCTATGCACAAATGCACATGCTCAGGGCAGAGGTAGATCAATATGTCGCATCATGCCCAGTTTGTCATCGATCCAAGAACATTCCAGGCAAGCCGGTTGGAGAACTCCCACGGTTGCCAACAACAGAAAGGCCCTGGCGAGCGGTCGCTCTAGACTTCACCACTGAGCTACCTCTGTTAAAGGGAGCCACCACCATATTGGTGGTCATGGACACTCTTGCCAGGCTGGCTCATTGCATCCGCTATGCAGGTCTACCCACAGCCAAGGAGACAGCAAGTCTATTTCTCAATAATATCTTTCTTCTGCATGGATTGCCTGAACACCTGATTTCAGATCGAGGCCCACTGTGCGGTTTTGGCAGGCACTCTGACAGTTTGGGGGTGCAGGTCTGTCTTTCCTCCACTCATCATCCCAGTCAGACAGGCCAACTGCATGAATGCCATTCTTGAGCCGTAGGTCCTTGTTGACTCTTGATGCACAAGCAAGTACCCATCATTCCAATGCTGCTCCTCCACCACCTATTATGGTAGACAATGAGCCTGAATATGAAGTGGCATGATGGTCGAACATAATATATGGTGGCTGAAAAGGGATATGTCCCTTCTGTCTGTCCGGCTCCCATCCAGATCGCTGTCTGTCCATCCATCCATCTGTATGTCCGTCCATCTGTCCACCTGTCCGCCCGTCCATCCATCCATCCATCTGCCCATCCGTCAGTCCATCTGTCCACCTGTCTGTCCGCCTATCCATCTGTCTGTCCGTCCATCCTTTCATACAACTTCTGCATGAATTGTCTCATTCACACCGTTAGCAGACTTGGAAATTAGCAACAAATGCTCAAGCTGGATTCTACACAGAAGGACCTGTTTTCCCTGAACAAAAAGGGTTGTTTCCCAGAAGCAACCACTTAAACCATCTTGGCCTAAGCATAAGCAAAATCCTTACAACCTCACACAATATGGTCAAGTTATTCTGAGCTTTTGCCAAAGATTTCCTAAATATCACCAATGGGTGCCACTTATCATCATTCCCCAGATTGCAGAATGTTATAAAGCTGGGAAGATTGTACATAAAAGTGTGATTTTCTATCCGTAAATGGCTTGTAATTTGGGATAAAGTATGTTATTACCTAGATCAAAGCCTCTGTTTAGATGCCTGCTTAAAATATCAATTAAGGGAAGTGTCTAGTTCAGGCGCATAAAACAAATAGCTAAACTCATAACTCAGATCACCTGAAGATTTCAGAGAGACCATCAATGAAATTGTGATACATTTCTATCTCCCCTCAATCTTTGTTTTTATTGTGGCCAAGCATAAAAGATTAGCATTTTAATCCATTGCTAAAGCAGCCCTTTTGAAGATAATTTGAACAAGGTGGGGGAGAAAACATAATGGAAATTACATCCCGTGGCATTATGGACCCAAGAGGAGAAAGTGGGAGGGATCGTTTTATCAACCTGCCCCTCCATTTTTGCATACAGCCTTTTAAAATGTTGCTCACTCTTGCTGGTTTGCTTTTTATTGGCACTTACATATATATTTATTACTCCTTTGGTGGCACAGCATACGGAGGCCGGCTCCTGCAACCCACCAGGCCTGCTCAGCTGCGCTCAAGTATCAATCCAAGAAAATTGCTTTTAATCCATCAGCTGTACCATTTCAAAAGAGAGGAGATGAAACGAGAGAAAAAGAGGGGACCAAAAGGGGGTTTAAGAATGCATTGATGAGCTTAGTTGCTTCCGATGAGTACATACCAGCTGGAAAGGACAACAAAATAAAAGACAGCCTTTTTATTCTTGTCTCGTTTGTTTTTCTTTTCCATTGTTGCTTCTTGTCTTACATAGTGTCTTACTTCTGGAACATTTCATATATTTTACAACCAGCTTCAGCTTCATGCACACATGGAAGAGGCTGCGCATTAAAAGCCACAAAGGGTATCATGGCAGGTAATGGAGGCAATGACGAGTCAATCTGGCAGGAGGCTGCTGCAGACCACTGAGGCTAATGCTGCTTGCCTGCAATGTCCCATTTTTAAAAACAAGTGTCCTTTTTTAACTATTCCAATCCAGATGGAGTTATTCCAATCCTTGATGTAGATACAAGTGCAGATATGTTTTTGGTTGTTACCTTAAAACCAAGATAAAACCAATCAACAGTAATAGGTGACCTCGCTTGCATTTGTACCCTTTCCTGATGGACATGTATTCATCCAAGTTCATGTGGTTTCCTTAGCAACACTTTTTAAGTGTTTGCCATTCCCTTCTTCCTAGGGCCCAGAGAGAGTGACAGGTTTATTTATTATACAGGTAGTCCTCTCTTAGCTACAACAATCTGTCCGTCTGTCTCTCTATCTGTCTGTCTCTGGCCGGCCATCTGGCCATCCGTCCGGCCATCTGGCCATCAGCCCATCCATATGTCCGTCAGTCCATCTGTCCATCCATTTGTCCGTCTGTCCATCTGTCCTCCTGTCTGCCATCCGTCTGCCCGTCCATCCATCTATCCATCCATCTTTTCATACAACTTCTGCATGAATTGTCTCATTCACACCATTAGCAGACACTTGGAAGTTAGCAGCAAATGCTCAAGCCGGATTCTACACAGAAGGACCTGTTTTCCCTGAACAAAAAGGGTTGTTTCCCAGAAGCAACCACTTAAACCTCAGAGTGTATATCTTGGCCTAAGCATAAGCAAAATCCTTACAACCTCACACAATATGGTCAAGTTATTCTGAGCTTTTGCCAAAGATTTCCTAAATATCACCAATGGGTGCCACTTATCATCATTCGCCAGATTGCAGAATGTTATAAAGCTGGGAAGATTTCATCAACAGATGCCAGGTGATCTCGGGGTGCTTTGTTTACTCATGGAGATGGCCTTGAGGGAAATATTCAGTGGCTGTTGCAAAAAACAAAAAGGGCAGAAGCATTCCTTAAGCCCTGGGAAAAGAAACACTGTTAGGAAGAGGCTCAGGCTGGCTCTTCTCCGACTCACTAGGATATAAGCAGGAGGGAAGGAAAAACACAAGCAGACTTGCAAGTTTCTGTTAATATAAATCAGTAAAGCTTAGCTTTTGTCTTCTTATAGACTCTACTTCCTGATCTAGACAACTTCGAAGACTGACACTCTGTATCCCATTAGGTTAAAAAGATAATCACTCAACACTTATGAAATTCCAAAACTAGTTGTTAATCACAGCACTTTTATACAATATATGTGTGGGTTTCTCATGATTTATATAAAATACCAGTATTCGGGGTGGGGTGATCACCATAAGGTGATTTATTAGGGAGGAGTGTTAAAAATAATTGTTTTGGTCCCACATTCTTTTCTGTAGTGGGGATGGAGGCAGTAACTGAAAACTTCTTTCATTTCCCTGAAAATTCAAATCACATTTGTTTTGTTCTTTTGTGGTTCATGTGTTCATTTTGTAAACTTGCATCTATTTTCCCCCTTGCCAAAACAGACTGGTTGGAATTAAAAGCCAGAAGGAATGTAGTAGCATCTTTTGTGACAAATTTTACTCAAAGGCTTTTGTGCATCTGATGAAGGAAGCTGTAGCTCACAAAAGCTGATGCCTTTGAATAAAACTTGTTAGAGTGCTACCAGACTCTTCCTGACTTTTTGCTTTTTTTTTTAGACTAACACAGCTTTCCTCCTACAATGTCTCTTTTGCCTCCATGAATACTCTTCTATTGTTCATTGAGCAAAGTCAGAGTTTATTTCTAGTATTTCTGGAATTCTTTGGGCTCTGAGGGATTGAATGGATCCTTAAGTCTTATCCTGGTGTAAAGCTTTTCTGTATGGATTGTTATTATTCATTATGGTTACCGTGTCATTTTTTTCTTTCCTTTCTTCTTTCATTTTATTTATCACCTGTGATTAGAGATGGATAGAGATGATAGATATAGATGATAGATAGATAGATAGATAGATAGATAGATAGATAGATAGATAGATAGATAGATAGATAGATAGATAGATATAGGATTCATGATTATGTGCCATCAAGTTGGTGTTGACTCTTAACATCCACATATAATTTGAGTCTGGTTATTTGGGCCTCAAGTGAGAAGTCTGGGTTGATTTGTTTTCTTGATGGCTGCCCATGTTATTCTCAGGAGTCCTCTCCAACACCAATGTTCAAAAGTGTCAACACTCTTTCTATCCTGCTCCTTCAAAGGTATATACAAATAGACAGATGGATAAGTATTTGTAATGGACGGACGGACGGACAGAAGGATGTCTGTCCATCCATCTGTCCGTCCATCCGTCTGTCCATCTGTCTGGATGGATGGACAGACAGACGGACAGACACAGACAGAAGGGCCATATCCCTTCCAGACCACCAAATAGTGTGATTTGTGTCACTGCCATCATGCCACTTCATATTCAGGCTCATTGTCTACCATAATGGGTGATGGAGGAGCAGCATCGGAATGATGGGTACTTGTTTGAGCATCAAGAGTCAACAAGGATCTATGGAAAACCAGGTACAGCTTGATTGATGCAGGTAGTTTAACCCAATAAACTACATGCTTAATCCAAACCAAGTCCCCAACTGACACGGTGGCTCCAGGTCATCGCTGTTGATCAGCAAAGTGCTTATAGGATTCCTTTGCCTTCTCTACCTGATCCTGAAGAGCTTGGTGGATTGCCTTCAGCTGCTGAAGGAATTGATCTGCAGCTGGGATAGATGAATTAGGAGAATCCAGAGGGAAGAACTGAGGGTGAAAACCTATTCCTGTTAGCAATGAAACTTCATACTGGAGCAAAAGATAGAATGTGGAAAGAGTGAAGCCAGTAGAGAGATTTTTCTGTCTGGTTAATAATATTGACTTTGTTCTCACTCTCTGCTAAAAAAAAAAAAGGTGAAGAAAAATTAGAAGAAAGTAAATGGCCCATAAGCGACTTTGAGAAAGTAATTAAATTAATTAATTGTTCTCCAGGCAGGGATCCCCTTGATCCTGGTGCTCACCAAATGTGTTAGAATCCAGCTACTATTACTGTTCCAGCAATATATGCATTACCCTGATGATTGGGTGAGTGGAAGTTGGCATCCTGGCCCAACATGTCTCAAGCACCAGGTTGCAGAAGGCTGGAATATAATAAATTTACAGAATATTTTGATCTGAGGTTGTGTTCACTCTCTTGATGGATGGATTTGACCACAACTTAAATTACTTTACATGTTTTATTGAGCATCAGTATGGTGCTGCACGTTCCTTTTTTTCTGCATTTTTAAAATGTATTTATACTTATTTAGGGTGGACCTGCATGTTCATGCAACAACTGCAGCAACAGCCACATAACAAAACTAGAAGAAGCTAGAGTAGAACTATCGATCATGGGAAGAAAGGATTCACACAAACTGAAACAGATTCAAAGAAGAATGACAAAGTTGACCAGGAGACTGGAACAGATTAATGGAACTGGGTATTGCATCTGTCTTCATAAGGCACTGGCCCAAGACACTTGATCATTGTTACTCTTTTTCACACTCTTGTATCCAATGTTTAATCACAGAAAGTGTGAAGGAAATCACAGTGAGAGTGGTAGAATTTGGCTTATTAAATGAGCTTGCACACATACATACACACAGCTATTCCAAAGAAGGGAGGAAGGAAGGAATTTCTTTGCACATAATGCTTTAGGAAATCTAACGTAGTAGCAAGAGGCTGCCTCTTGCCTCCAAAATAAGCTAATATAAAGATTAAATTTCCTTTGTTGAACTTAACTCCTAGTGGCTTCAGGGATATACCCATGCAATTTTCTTGGCAACAGTATAGAGGAGGCTTGCTAATGCCTTTTTGGGGGATGTGTTCTGACTTCCCAGCCCAGCCTGCAGCCTGGAATTCCCTGGTCATCTCCCATCCAAGTACGAACCAGGCACAACCCTGCTTAGTGCCTGTGGTCAGATAAGGCCAGCCGTGTTCTATTCCCTGGGATCAAATCCATCAGACTTTAAAAACAAATAGGGAAGGCAGCCATAAGATGGGTCTCACTGATGCCAAGGGCCCCTCAAGACAGGATTTTGCTAAGCAGCCCTTCAAACCTCAAGGTAGCCCAACTCCGAAATAACACTTCCTTGATTTTTGTTCTAATTCGAGCCATGCAACCATACCTGCCTTGGTCTCATAACTTCCTGTCTTCTTCTCACTGGCTGTCATTAAAGAAAAGCTCAATGATTGCTGCTTGCAATGCAGGAGAGTATTGCTGCTTACAAATGAGATTGTGCATCCTTTCATGTGCAACTGCCGTATTCTCAGCAGCATGTTCTTTCATCGTGATAGTTAATAACAAGATGTGAATACAGTAGCACTGCCTCCTGCTCCCTGGGACTGCCTACAAATTGGTGGCTCAGATGGGGATATTGCTACCACAGGCCTTAAACAATTTCCTCATGTGTCTGGTTATGTGTATTCATCATGAGCTACCCTGAGCCAAACAAAAATACTAAAAATAGCTCTCAGCATGCTTGGTTTCAAAAATATCCATACATGGCAAAGACAGTGATGGACACAGAATAAAGGAGGACCCTGTGCGGAGGAAAGTGAATAAAATGTTGATCGACAAAGCAAATACTGCCTAGCTTCACTGCGCATTGGATTAAAATTGGAAATGAGTCTGACATCCATTACATCTTCCCCAGACTCTCCTTCCATTCAGGGTCTAGAGCCAACACTAAAATACCAGAAGCTAAAAGGAGATGTCAAACTGTCAAGAGGAAAAGAAGGGGACTGAGAACTAGGTCTGGTGGTAGGACATCATCTGAATAAGAATCTGAAATGGAAAAAAAATGCACAGGAAAGTTCTGAAAGAATAATTGGAGAGAGTTGAATAGGACTGAGAAAGCTCAGCACTGACCCTCCCTTTCCAAAGAGCAAGCCAAACCAAAAATAAGGCAGTATGAACAGTAAACTGTATCAAACACTGAAGAGCCATCAAGGGAAATTGGATGGGAGAATCAGAGAAGGTCAAAAAGAATGTAGCAAGTGAAAAGTAGGAGGATTAAAAGAGGATTAAGAGAAAAAGAATGAGAAGAAGGGTAATAGCTACACTGGAAAAAGATCATTTCTTCAGATCTTTCTGTAGACGAAAGAAAGATGGCACCTGTTTCAGACTGAGCCCATACATGCCGGCGTGATTTACAAGGGGTTTACTGAGGTATAATACCACAAAGGCAGCTAAAAAGCCAGCTGTGCAAGTGTACACATCACTCCAGGAAAATACAGGGAAGCAAGACTTTACCTGGTAGGTGGATGGTTAGAGAGTGAAGTCCAGAGTCAAACAGGCCATGGGTTCAGAGAGGTCATCTTAGCCAGTGACAGTCCAAGACTCAAATGTCAGCCAGTCTGGGTTGAAGAGTCAAGGAACAAAGCAAATGCAGGAACACAAGAACCCATGTCCCAGATTAATGGGTTGTTCCCAACAAAGGGCCACTCACAGGTAGCTGTTCTTAAATATGCCAGATGCAGCTTCAATTGCTTCTTGAGGAGCCAAGCAAAGCACCCTGGTGAGCTCCCCAAAGCTGGCAACCTGTCTTTGGAGACTCTGCCAGGATGTGGTCCTTCATCACCTAACTCCTCCTGGACCCGCTCCTCCTAAGTTTCTGCTGCGTCAGCCTCAGGTGACTGATTTATGCTGACTCCTAAGGATGCCAATCTCATGGATCAGGACCCTCAGCCTCTGGCTCCAAGCTAATAAGAGATTGGGGGTGGGGGGATCCACAAGGAGGTTTTGAACATAGAATTGGAAAACAATGGCATGTTTAAAACAAAGAAAGAAAGAAAAAAAGAAGACTTTACTGGAATAAAGATAAATTCCAAATATGAGCATGAGATGAAAAAACAGAAGCAGCCACACATGAGAATCCTGTTACCTCCTTATTGAGAAACACAGTAATAGCTACTGAGTCATGTATAAGGTGGCTTATTTCCAAGAAAGCTTTATTTCTGGGGCGGATAGCCTTTGGAGGGACATCCACATGGGATCAGCAGCATCAAAGTGGCAAGCAAAACCATGGTGATCAAAGCCCGCCCCATTTTACATGTGTGTGATGCATGTGAAGCATGTTAAAAGGGCTTTGATCAACCAGCCACACCCACAGTTTTGACACTGTTGACCCCCCCCCCTTCCCCATGAATATGCTGTGAAATATGATCTCCATTCTACTTTTACATCATTTCCTGGTTTCCTTCTGATCACATCACCAATATTTAATGTCACAGTTGATCATTCAGCGGTAGCAGTTTAGCTCGCACCATAACTTAAGAGAGCAGTTTTCTACCATCTTCAGATGGAAAAGTCATAGAATAAGCTTAACAAGAACAACCCCCTGATAAAAGTTAAAATAATTCCTAGGACTGTTAATATATATCAGATGGCACAACCCACTTATTTTGCCCACCATGGACCTTGTCTCCTCCAAAGAGAAAATGAAACACATTCAGCATCTATCAAAAAGTTTGACTACTCTTGCTTCAATTGCGTGAACAAAGCAACAAAAATTACAAGAGGAAACTGGATCAAAAGGACAAGATCTAAAGTAGAACAACACAGGAGAAAAGTAAGATTAAAGATAGAAAAAGAAAAAAAGGAAGTCAAGTAGGAAAAGAGTGAGCAGGGCCCAGCTTAATGCTATTTGAACTGAAATAACAAGCAACTGAAGCTCAACCTGACATGCACATATGTGTAATGTGTAGTTCAGCCCTAGGTGTAGTTGAGCAGAGGCTGAAAGAAGAGTAAAAACATTCCAACCGATAAGACAATACCAAACATCAAGAGCCATTGTCCATGCAGACAGAATGACAGACAGATGGACGAACTGATGGATGGACAGACAGACAGACATTTGGGATTCACAAACATTGCAAGAAAACTAGAAGGAATGCTCCCCAATCCTCTGATGGAGTATATCAAATAAGAAACAATAAATTGCTTATCAGTTCCTGAGGCTCTCATGTGTCCTGTGCTTTGCTCTGATTCACTGCACCTGGGAAATTCTCATTCAGCAGAGCAAGGAAACAGCTGATGTTGAAAGATGCGGAAAACAGAAGGAGGAAGCGTGTATGATGCCCAGGTTCATAGGCACACACACACACACCCAAAAAACTTTGATTCAGTGCAAACGACAGAAGGCTAAATGGTGTTATTCTTAATTATTGTCCATGTCTGGTCTAATCACTACGAGTCTGGCAAAAAGGAAAGAGGAGATGGAGCCCTGTTTATCTGAACTGGGAAAGAGAGAGCACCACCTTGATTTACATTCCAAGGGTACCATCTAGTGGTTAGTGTGAAACAGGCGATATTGGTTGAGGAGGAAAGTGATTTGCAAAGCTTATTACAAAAGCAACCTGTAGAGGACTGCTTATTTATTTACTTACTTACTTATATTAATGGTCTTGGGAAGAATTCTTTGCAAAGCTAGCTTTGATGATCGTGCAGATTATGTTACATTTTATTTTTCTATATCAGCACTACGTTGACTCAGTTTGGACAACATGTTTCTTGCATGCAAAGCTTATTAAAAGCATGGAGGCTCTAATGAATGTGCCTCAATGGATATAATGGTAAAAGATAGTGGAGTTAGGGTCGGGCTGAGAAGTTAAAAGAACAGCAACAACAACAAAGCCGTGTTCAAAAGGAAAGTGGTTTGTCACTTCCATTCTCAGGAAACTGCATGGATACAGTCACCAGGAGGTGATCGTATTTATGTAAGGACTGATATGGCCATCCAACAACAGTGTGACTCCAGGCAGCATACAGCAATAAAAACAAAATTACACTGTCCCCAGTTACAAAAACAGCCCAAAATCAACAAGAAGAAAACACAGTACGGATACACAAACATACACTACACCTTGCAGGGCAAGTTTATCTAACATCCTGGCCCCAACACCCAAGGCAGTAGCCAGGTCTTCAAAGCTTTTCTGAAGGTTTTGATGGCCTTTCTGAAACCCAGTAAGGTAGGGGCCATCTTGATCTCTGGGGGAATGATATTTCAAAGAATGCAGGGCAACAATTGAAAGGCCGACCTCTGAGGCCTTTGAAGGCAGCAATTTCTAAATGAAGAGACCTGAAGTAGTCCTTCTACCAAAACTTATCAGATTGGAAGAACAAATTAGGAGAAGGTATTCCTGAAGATATTCAAATCCTATGCCATGAAGTGACCAACACCTTGGTTTGCATCCAGAAGCTGTCTGGTAATCAGCGTAGTTCTTAATAGCAGTATCCCAAGAGTAGATCATGATGGAACCATCACTACTCAAGCCACATTCTAGACCAGCTATAGTGCTCAGGTAGTCTTCAAGGGCAGCCTCGTGTAGATATATTTCACTTGTCTTCCATTTTGTTGGTAAATTCCTTATGAAATAAAAACTGGTGCAGTCAAACAATTTACACTGTTTCTTCAGAAACCAGCACATAGTCTGTTTAAGGTTGTCTTTCAAATTGCAAATTCTGCATTATAGAGCGGTCATATGTAACTTAGAAAATGCCTGATTCTTGGTAAGGAACACACATTCTAAGGCATTTTAAATTGATATGCCTTAGGATGCAGTCATTTATAAATCACACCCCGCTCATCAGCAACATATGGATGAATTCAACATTGCACGCACTACCTTAATTTCTACATAATTAATGTGGATCGTGTAATTAAAAGATTACAAATGTGCCTGGAACGAAGGGTCTGTTGGTGTCAGAATCTGGTTTGAATCTTTTCATAAAGTCTAATTATATGCCAAACATTGTTGCCTAGTCTAATGTCTAATTAACATTAGAAGCAAGAACGCAACTTTTCATATTTTAAACTGGGACACATGGAGAAGAGGGGATTAATTAATTAATGTTTCTGTCTATCCACTTGACCAAAAACAAAGCAGAAAGTGGTTTTCCAACTGCTAATATATTCTAGCTATTGTGCTGTTTTGTAGCAAAATAGCTGGAATATGCATATATTGGCATTAGATTTGGCTCATAAAATTACTATTGTATATTTTGCTTGGGAATTTATCTGGGTCCTTAAGGCTGTTAATATGTCTTGCCCTGTATATGAAAAGCTGGCCATACATTAATATTCATGACCTTGAAGAAACATTTTGATTCTAAGCAGAAAGAAGTAAACATAGATCATGGCTGGTCCAGTATCTTTGCCATCCATTTCAAATTCCATATGCAGAAGCCCACCAGTTGGCAGTTACATCTTATTTCAATAGGCATGAGGGCACAGCATTTTCCTAAAGGCAGCAAGGAGTTTTGAGGGTTGGGAAGGCTACCTCTCCGTCCCATATTGCCACTGCCCAGGTCCATAAGCTGCTGTCAACTGAGAAAGCCATCTCATTCATCCTAATGATATGTCCATAAATATGGATTATGTCCATGAAGGCAAACTATCTGAGAATGCACAAAAGCTGACTACTTCTTGAAGGTTTCAGCCAATCAACTCTATCTATCTATCTATCTATCTATCTATCTATCTATCTATCTATCTTTATATAACCGCCCATCTCACACAAGGTGACTCTGGGCGGTGTACAATTAAAAAATAAATACATAAAAACAATTACACATAAAAAACTGGAAAAGCACATAAAACAGGAAGGGATAAAATTAATAAGGGAGCCATCGTAACATCTCCCAGGTCCCCTGCGAGCCCCATCACATAACCAGGTCTTGAGGGACTCATGGAATGTTAAGAAGGATGGGGCTAATTTCACTTCACTTTCTATATTTCCCCTCAAGCCATAATGGAGGCAGAGAAGGAAATGGCCTATGTGTCATGTTGCCAATAACTCCATTATCCATCATGGTTCATTCTCTAATGCCTTAGCAAGCTCACCACTATTCTTCCTGCCTGACCACAACTTATGAAACTTAAATGAATTCAGCTAAATGTTAAGTTCTATCCAGTCTTTCCCAGTTTGGATACCCTCCAGAAGTACAGATTTTAACTCCCAGAATTCTCCAGCTAGCCAGGCCATCACTGAGAATCCTGGGAATTGGTCCACACATCCAAAGGATGCCAAGACTAGGAAATGGTACCCTATGTCTTTATGTAGAATAGCTCTAGCTTCAGAAGTTTCCTCTCCTCTCCTACCTTTTGCCACCCTTAAAGCAGGTTAAAACTCGAAATACAACTTTCTTCCAACCACGACTGTCTAGACAGAGCTGTAAAACAGAACATCAGCTTCTCTTCCGAACATATTAGCTGCAGCAAACCAGAGATTGACTAAATTGTATACTTCAGTAAATCTCACCTTCAAACCAAAATCACACTCCTCTTTGGTTACTTCCCATAGGAAACATAACTTTCACATAAGCAGATATATGAATGCCATCTTGGTCTCATATACTTCCATTATTACTGCGTTCATGTTCTATATGTACATGAGAATAGAGGATGGAAACTCTGACCACAAAGTTGGTAAAATATTGAAGCATTAAGCTATAGACTAATGGAATCTCAAAACTGCATGGGTGGATAGGAAAAGATCAAAACCAACTAGGCAGAAATCTTTTCATCTCCTCCTATTTTAAGGATTCCAAGCCAGGTCCAAAATTATGCCTTTTGGTGGTGTGCTGGGAGTTGCACTCCAAAATGTAGGTGGAGTCAGGATAAAAAGGTAGGTAGGATAAACTCTAAAGTTGATCTGATGGAAATCTAACGGATGTTTAAGTTAATACGGTTAATATGATTGTATTCCAGTACTTCATGTTTGTTTTCTATTACATTTAAGAATACTGTTTATGGCTGGAGAGCTCCAGGGAATACCTGTGTGTCTTTGAGAAAGGCACACGTGTTCCTTGCAGTTTAGGCTTCAGATTCCTGTCCCAGCTCATCTATTGTACAAAGATGCTGTAAGTTGCACCAGAGATCTTCTGCAATTCATTGGTGACTTTTTACCTTTTTGATTTGCAAGCTTAAAGGTATGGGTCTGTTTCTTATGGGCATATATATGTACAGAGCCTGATGCCATTTTGGAATGCTTTTAATATTTTAACCAGAAAAGTGGGATTAAGATATGAAGAAGAGAAAAATGGTCAGTAAAAGCCACAAAACTCAGGGTTAACTCTTCAGTGACCTTTATTTTTTCCTACACAAGACACCATTCATTTAGCATGATATTTCTGAAAAGGCCTTTTATGTATCCTCAGGTACAAATATTTTGATACAAAACCTTTTAAAGGAAAAAAGGAACTGAAGTTCAACCACTTGGGCTCACCGTGGGAGAGGGGCAGTGATGATAAACAAATGTGAGATGGACAGCATGGCTTGAGGTTCACTTTTTAGTCTTCTGAAGCCAACAGGAATGGTAGTATCCCTGGGTGGCTGGTAGCTTCAATACCATCTGAGATGATATCCTGCCTTGGCAGAGAAGAATGTGAATTGTGTGACATTATAAAGGTGACAAAAACATCATAGCTAGAGTCTCCTTCAAAACCAGTGTCCTGCACTTCCTGCTTGATTTGACTATGACACTTTTGTTTGCTGAGAGTGTAGTCAGCATTCAAGGTTGTCCTCAGGGTGTGGTCAAAAAAAGTCAAGATGATGGCCGCCAGAATGCAATTGAAGCTCCACCCATTTTGCATGTGTATCACACGGAAAAATGGGTGTAGTTCAATCACACCATCATGGCTACTGTCTTGATTTTTTTTACCACACCCTGAGGACATCCCTGGTAACATTAGGAGGGATTAGGTCAGCAGCATAATTGCCATCATTGTAAATACGTTCATAGATGAGTCCATTGTAGAAAACTCCAGATGTGACCTTTTAATACCAGGTGTTATGCTGCTATGAGCAGAAATATCAGCCTTGGTTATTATTGTTCTTGTTATTATTATTAGATATCTAAACTCACCTTCTTTTTCCAGGCTTGTAGCAGATGCATCTTATTCTAATATGTCCTATCAAGTATTATATAATTCTTTCATCTACTCATAGGTATTTCATAGTGAATTATATATTTACCATTTTTTTAAAAAAATCATAACATTCAAAGTCACATAAGTCAAATTAAGTTCTTTAAAAAAACTAAGGGCACAACGGACCCCCACCCCCCAAAAATACAGAAAATCCCAATTACCATTCACAGAACTTGCAAAAAGAATGCATTAAAACATAAAAGATGTATATATTAAGCTTTGATTAAAATGATTCTTCAGGTAATTAATGCATGCATATTCTGTGAGGTAAGAAATGTTTAGTGTCATTCAATAAACAAGAACATACAAGCTTTTGCTGTGATTTATATGCGAAAGATTCAACTTTTTCATCTCCCAAAACAAAGACACTTCCAATAGTTGGACCTTGGGTACCATCTGAAAGAGCTCTCCAGCTGTATCAGCAGAAGTCTTCTGGTATCCTCATTTTAAGTTGGGAAGGAGCCACATTATCCTACATTTTAAACAGTGATCCTGTTTTCTAGAATGGCAAGCTTTTTTGATACAGCTTCAAGTGAGCAAGAATTAAGGAATAATATACATAGAAAGAAGATGAATATCTTTTCAATGGCTATGTTATGGAGATGGACTGAATAAAAATCATGAAATACTGTACAAAGAACAAAGATATATAAAAACAAAGTTGCTGGATACAGCTACGAATCCTCTAAGCCAGTATTTCTCAACCTCAGCAACGTTAAGATGCATGGGCTTCAACTCCCAGAATTCACCAGCCAGCATGGGACTTGAAGTCCACACATCTTAAAATGGCTGAAGTTGAGAAATACTGCTCTAAGCAAAATAGAAATATCAGCTGTCCTGAAAAATGGTTTGCCCAGTTGTTCCCCCATCACCACCAAGTTCCTGCTGCTGATCCCAGAGATCTCATACATCCCTGGATATAGTCCAAGAATGAACATTCACTCTTTGCTGAAAGTCACATTCTTTTGAGAATGATCTGTTGAAGGTTCTAATGTCTGCCAAGAGTGGAGGTCACTTAAGCAAACAGTGGGGAGGGGTGAGAATGGCATCCTTCTGTCTTTCTGACCTCTCCATTGTCTTTCCAGTATCATTTTCTTCCCCCCCCCTCCCTCCCTCCCTCCCTCCCTCATCTATCTATCCTCAGCAGAAGATATAAGTAATTGGATCTGGCATGGATTGCTGACAGAAAGCTGCTTTTGAAATAAGGTCAAGGTCTACACAAAATAATGCTAAACAACATATACAGCCTCAGCTTATTCATCATTGCATAGGAAGAACCATAAATGTCCTCCTATTCAAATCCCAAGCACACTGGACAAGTGCAACATCTGGTGTAAATCAAGTTTGTGCTTTCCATAACCATTCCAAGCCAAAAAGGTGCCCTAATGCACTCTATTCCAAGTGGTACCCAAAGGATATGTTTTCGTGTCAATGCCTTTATGAGGTTGTCTACCTTTCTCTGGAATTTGACAATGGCTTCACATTCACATGGATCTTCTTCTGGAGGAGGCAAGATAAAGTGCTTCAGTAAATTAAATATTAGAAGAAGGTCTTCCTAGTTGGGCATTATGAAATGATAGAGGCTTATGAAACATATTTTGTCTAGTCCAGGGACAGGCAGCCTGTGATTGTAGACTGCAAACAACATGAGATCACAACTTGGCATCATTGAAATTCAGCAATAGCCAGTTCTCAGCAGCACAATTTGTGTATTTTGTTTCTTCAAAAGTAAGGGTGCAATAGGACCAGGGAGCCTTTGATGAGGGAGAGCAAACCATTCTAATTTTCTCTCAAAGAGCCCCAAATTGCACTGCTGAAATTCTGTCATTTGGCAACTAAGTTTCAAGCGTGCAATTTTGGGTCATTTTGGAGAAATTTTGATATGTGTATGTGTGTGTGTTTTAAGAGTAGAAAAGGGAACAATATGATTTTCAGAGATTTCTCACACCAACCCCTACCCCTAAACCCTTTCTTTCTTTTTTTAAATAAATTTTAGTGAAAGTTTTAAAGAGAACATAAAAATGAACACAAACTAATACAGAATAAAGAAAACAAAGAAAGAAAAAGAGAAAAATCAAAAGTGCAAAAAGAGAGAATAAAAAGAAATAGAAAGAAGAAGCTAAGCTCTTTCCAAAACAATACAAAGCTCCCCACCCCTTCCTCTTGCACATTAATTCATCCGGTAAGTTTACCTGTGGATCTGCAGCTGGTTGAGGGAGCAAATTGCAGTTCTCACTTTTGGAAATTTGGTCCCCCCTGTTCTAGCCCCTACTTGTTTCACAGAAAGAAACTGACTGTAAGCACTGGGTATATTTTAACTCAAGATGGGAACAGGCTAATCCTTGCTGAGAAAATGAACTGAGCCCTTTGAGCATTCATTTGATTGCTGGACCACCCTCAAGAGGGTTAATTGAGCATTTCAAATAACTCTTGAAGGGATCACCTCTTCCTACCATCTGCTCAGGGCCAGACTGAAGTACTTTGCAATCTGAAACACAACAAAGAACAAGACTCTCCACCACCATCATTTTTCTTGGAGATGTTCACCAGTTTAGCAATTTAATCTTACTTCATTGTTGGCAATGAGAGTGTTCTCTACCATCCTTGAGGGAAACAGGTTGGAAAGATACTAGACAGATTATTTGACATCCATTACTATGTCCTCTAACACATTGTCTTCCCTTTGCCTGAAACAGATGCTTAATTTTATCTAATAGTAGGGCCAGTTTTGTGTCTACTTGACAGCCTTCATCTTTAAGAATGGGACAAAACTCACCGTGAGGGCAGGATAGGGTAGCAAGCAGTGAAGACTGCTTCCTCAAATATAGGTAAAGCCTCTGGGCTTCTAACTCCTTCCCCCAACTTATAGAGTAAAGGCATTGGCAGCAGTTCTTCCATGCGGGGATCCTGAGAGATGAATTGTACACATAGGATCTTCAGTGGGATATGGTGCTATCAGTCCATTGAGAGTTATAGTAGTTCGGGGAACCAGCAGGAAGCCTCTGCTCTGAAGATCTTAATGTATAGATAGTTCCACAAGGAGTGAGGGGATAACAATACAATAAGCGTAATATGAACCACTTTGGAATGAGCATCCCACAATGAAGGCCCACCATTAAGAAACCCTCTCTGCAATAGCCATCCATCAGGTGACGGAGAACCTATAGGAGACATGATCACTGAAGATGCTAATTTAGAAACTTATGGAGGCAATTGGTATCAATAATGCCAGAAGATGCTATCATGACAATAATGGTTCCTAGAAAAATCAAGACAAAATAACAATGGAACTGTTACCTTAGTCATTATATAAATGGAGTCTGCAATTATTTGTCAAACCAAAAAGTCACAGTGTTGCACATCCTATGCACAGCTTCACTCACCAACACATATTTTAGTTTGCAGCCTCTTTCCAATTTGATTGATGGTTCGGAAATCAGCTGTATAGAAGTAGTGCTCTGCCACTGGTTCAGAGGCAATTTCCTTGAGTTCATCTTCAATAGCATTGCCCACTCCAACAGCAAACATCTTATATCCTGAAACAAACAAGAACTAATCATCCGTGTGTTATCACGTTCACGGAAGCACAATAAAAGCGTTATTGATCAAAAGCCACTGTGCTGCTATACTGTCTTTCCCCTCAAAATGTGAGTTTGTGTGTGTGTGTGTGTGTAAAGATAAAAGAAATCTGGAAAACACAGAGGAATTACAAATAAAAAACATTCATCTGGACTGTTCATCTCCAGGGGCCATCACCTTATCTTCTGACAATGATTTTCAGGTGTTGCATCAGGCAAATTACTTTGTTATGTATCTCCTTGGTTTGCCAATTTCACATCTAGCTTAGTAAATATAGTTACAGTAAATCATAGCTGCATGATTTGGATGCAACAGAAAATAGTGGGTTGATCAATCCCAGAGGTCTTTCTTTCTGGAGGAGAAAAGGCACTGGTGTAATAATCCTCCTTGATATAATACAGTGTTTTCAATGTATGAGATTGAAGTAATTGTGTCTAAACTGAGCTCTAATAAAATCACGGTCCTAATTGCCAAGCACTTACCTAATTCTTTGGCTTTCTTGGCTGCATCATTGATGTAATCTTGGGAGCGTCCATCAGTAAACACAATGGCCGCCTTGGGGACTCCAGGCCTTGCTCCACTGGAGATGGCAAAGGAATTGTCTACTAAATATTTCAAAGCCTGGCCAGTCATGGTGCCTTTTTCCATATATGACATCTTTCTCACTGCTGCTTTGATATCCTTCTTGTTTTTGTATTGCCCCAGTGGGAACTCCTGCTTGACTGAGCTAGAATACTGGACCAAGCCCACCTGAGTGTTTTTATCTGACACATCCAGAGAATCCACAATCTGGTTAATGAACCTCTTCACCAGCTCAAAGTTTTCAGGCCTAACACTTTTTGATCCATCTATCAGGAAGATGAGATCCATGGCAGGTCCTCCAATACACACTGTAGAAAAGAGAAAACAGAAAGCGGGAAGAAAGCCATTGCTGAAAGAATCACCTCTTTAATTTAAATGACAACACTTCTTAAAAACTGACTTTAACAAGTATTTTGAACCGGATCTGCATCTTTGGAGTGGAGCACACTCACGAAAAGCAGTGGGACAAGTCATAAACGCAGTGGGACAAGTCATTTATGTTTATAGCATTATAATTTCTGCTTGGCCTCTTATTTTCAAGAATGAGTCGCTCGGCTATACACTGAGTGAGAGCAGTTCAGAAGCTAAGATTCATGTGTGTTCTTTGTTCTCTTTGGCTATTCAACAGAGTGACAGTTTATCCTCAAAAGAAAATGTGGAAAACGCATTTTAAATGGCATGTAGTAGACGCAGAATGAGCCTGCTTTGTTGAGGGAGGGGGCAGTATTATGGAACCTTCCCAAATCTGCTTTAAAAGCTGAGTTGTGCTTCAGTGATTGGACCCTCTTCCTAGAACTCCTCTGATTCAATGTTTAAGTTATGCAACATGTTTGTATATTTCAGTAGTTTGGCCAAGGGCAACCTGTGCAAAGTTTTATCTGTATAATCGGAACTCTCTGCTGCTCTGAAAGCTTTTTAGAAGCTTGTCCAGAAAGGTTATTTAAGGATTCCACAACTGATCCAAGCAGAGTTATTTTTGCTGGGGTAATGAACAGTGTCCTGAACAAATTACTCAGGAAACAGATCCATGAATAAGTCGCTTTCTATCACTTTTTATTATGACTTATTGGCAGGACCCTAGCCATTGTCCCTCTGCATGGAAATTCAATGATGATGATACTTTAAGAAGCATGGAAGTGGGGCAAAGGCTATGCCCATAAACAAAGGCTTGTATCTGTCTCAAGAAGCATTCTGTCACACGCATGTAAACATGTGCTATCTAGGATTCTGTTTTTAATGCAAGGGTGGGCAACTTGTGGCACCTGAGCTGCATGTGACCTTCACCTAGTGGCAGCACAGTGATTTTTTAGAAGTGCAATGTTTACTTTTTTGCACAATTAAAGCATTAAAATGTGTCAAGCCTCTGGGACACCTAATACGTAGTCTTCATGTAGGTGTCCTTTTAAAAAGTGCAAGGCTGAAAATATTGACCTGGCCACCCTGTTGACGGTTCTTTCACCATCACATTTTCTGCATCCCTTGTAGGACAACTGCATGAATTCCCTGGCCAAAAACAGTTGCCCAGGGTGTTAATTTAATTCCACAGTTGGCCTAATTTAATGTTCTCCTCCTTTAAGATTAAAAAAAAATGAGAAAGATGGGTTAAAGGGTATGAAAATGATGACTCTATTGTATCATATCTTCAAAGCTATTCTCTATCCCCAGCCTTAATAGATGCAGGTCCAAGGATATCAATCCAGGTGGCATCATTAAACAGTTCACTATAGCCTAGCCCTGACTTCTCCTTTCTCTCCTTCTTCGAACTCTGGCACTGATATTGCTTTCAGTTCCAATTTCTTATTTCTTGTATGGATTGTCAGGAAGTCACACATTCACCAATAATGGATTTTTGTGGGTTGACTAACAGAAGGTTAAAAGAGAAGATCTGGGGCCACCCATCACCTATTCCATTGGAAAGGCACAGTAGAAGAACCATGATGAAGATCTAACAGAAACCTATACCTGGCCCTGGACAGACTTAACTAAGATTTTCTGGAGATATAGGTTTTGCCAAAGCAGAAACAATATCTTCATTATCATTTCCAAGGAGAAACAATAGAAAAGGGATCCAGAAACTGAACCTTACAAAAATGTGTTTCAACCTGGAGTATCTGCTAAATAGTACAAGGTGTTAATGCACTGCAGAAGCATATCTACATGGATATTTAACTTGAACAGTGATGTATTTCACACATTGTGAATTGGGCATGCATTTCCATGATTTGGAATCAACTTGGGTTCCCTTTACAAAGTTTTAAACAAAACTCTTTTACCACTGCAGGTCTTCCCATCATTGTTAAGAGTGAAACCCGCTTCACAAGCACAGGTATACGAGGCTCCTGTACTGACACAGATCTGCTGGCAATCATGGTCTCTGGTGGCACACAAATCTGACACAACTGTAAAGCAATAAAATAATAAACACAGTAAACAAGCAGGGTCTGATCTTAGCTTATAATATCATTATTCTTGTGCAAATCAACTAGAAATGTTAGCAGTTCAGGTCTCCTGGAATCAACATCTGAGCTTATAAACAATCTGAATGTTCCTCTCTTCATAATCTTATAACCAGGATCAGTAATAGATGGCCCATGAGCCACATGCATCCTTAGAGCTCCCTGCAGAGGGAGGCTTCTCATCATAACACGCACTTCCCAAAAGTCCAATAGTCATTCCAATTCCCCCAACATATCTCAGGGCTCCTGAACAAAGAAGGACCATGAGCCCCCAGAACCTAGGCAAGAGGCACTTCACTGTAGAGTATATTTCATTAGGCTTAGCAGGTGATAGCACTTGGCTGATTTTGTGTAATCTCCAAAGCTAAGCAGGATCAGATATGGTGAGTATTTGGATGAGAGACTACCAGGGAATATCAAGACTGGGCAAAGGCAAACCTTTCCTCTACAGTTGCCAAGAACACTGCATGTACTTCAGATGCTTTGGATAGAATCTCCCACACTTTTTGACCGTAATACAGTGTTAGGGCTGGGTGAGCTACCATAAACCAATCCACTTGTGAAATGGCCAATGTGGGTTTTCTTTGCCTTCTAATTATTTCTAATCATATGCTTATTTTTAACAACAAAATACAGGTAGTCCTCGGGTTAAGAACGCCCGGGTTACAGACAACCCATAATTAAGAACGGAGTCTATTGTAGCAAAATTCGGGTTAAATACACACTGGTTCAAGTTCATTACACAATACTATTTATACCACAATACTCTTCTGGCTTACAGAAACATCTTGTAGTTGAGAAAGGGCAATTTCTTGTATGCATTGCCTTCAGTAAAGTTTAAGACTTACCACAGAAAGCTTCTTGAAACTTTTTGGTCAGCTTCTCAATGACACTATAACTTTCAACATAGTCAACATGGTCATCCAAGGGCTGACTAGCTATCTGTCGCAAGGTATGCATGTCGACGCGGCCCACGCCAATGGCAAAGATTTCAATCCCGAGAGCTCTTGCCCTTGCTGATACATCTTTCACCCCATCCTGGGGATGACCATCAGTCACTACGATAGCCACCTTGAGAACGAGACAATGAAGACTCAATTGATTTTTCCAACTGGGCCCAGCAAGGGGTGGAATGGGGGAATGTTTGTCCTCCCTTGGATGGTGTCTATCGTACACAGTGAGATTAGTAACTCATATTCAGCTATCTTAACCACAAAGAGAAACAAAGAATCCTATTCCCTAGATATTGTAATAATCTCTCACTCCTTTATTAAAAGGCACTTTGCAACAGAGAAGGCTCCCCAGAGAACATCATAAAAGGGCAGAATGTATCTGCGCCTTAAAAGTGATGAACGATAATGCAATGCAGTGCTCCTTGATTGCCAGGAGGGAGAGCCATCTATTTAACCAACTGAATGAATGAATGAAAAGTGAAAAATAAGGTGAGTGAGAGCATATATACATCAAAAAGAAAAAACTAACGAGCAAGAAAATATATCTATATCTATATCTATATCTATATCTATATCTATATCTATATCTATATCTATATCTATATCTATATCTATATATACAGGGATTTTGTCAATTAGAACAAATCCAAAACAGCCTTTTCACAGAACATTCCCAACAATGCAGGTGCATTCTTCGTTTTTTTTCTCTGAAACACTCACAATTTGATTTTTGTGGACAGAATCAGGTACAAGTATTCTTCATCTTAACATTACTTTGTTCTCTTTTCTCTCCAGTTCTTTAGAGATTTTCATTTTCACCCAGGTAAGCTTCATCTGGATATTTGAATCCTCAAATGAAGGATCATTTCCTAATATCTTACAGCAAAAAATTATTTTATCCTCACATACAGACAAGATGCCCCCAAAAGTTAAGATGGCACCCAACCTTTTTTAATGTGTGTCATACGTAAAAAGGGGTGCAGCTTCAATCGTGAAGTTGACCCACCCTCTGCAGATGCCCCTTTACATAAACACTTGTCATATGACTGTAAAAGGCCACGTGCAGACCTGACACACACATAAACACCATTTAGCATATTCGATGCCTCTTCTCTGCATTTTCAAGTACCCTCTCTTCTTCTAACAAGGTTTCAACCTGTTATAGCCTCATTGTGTTCAGACTTAAATGCAGCTACAGCTGTTCAAATTGCTGGATATAGGCCTGGCTAAGTTAGGTGAATAAATGGTGTAGTACTCTAAATAATTAAATCAACTGAAGAACAACAGGAGGGGACAAAAGACATCTGAGAGGGGGGGATGCAAATTTCTTTTACTTCATACAAGCGCTTGGCTGAACAAGTCAGTTTCATGGTGTCATTTGCTCTGAAGAGATCTTCATTGCTCCTGCTTGCAGAAGTGTTAGATGATGCAATTCACCTGATTCATATGCTCAGTTACCTCCAGGACTTTTCTTAAGGGCTCGGTCACAAAAAATGCAAGAGCAGCCTGAGGGATTTTAAAAATAGGGCACCAGCCAAAGTATTTTTGCAGAAGCATTTGGCTGCTGCAGAAATGAGTTAGCAAGGAATGTCTCTATTGGCTTGCAAAGGACAGGGATCTAAGGGATTGCTGGCCCTTCGAGGTAGTCCAGACAAGAAGCACAAACCATGAGTACTAACGCTATCTTTATTGTGAGGTTACATTAACAGAATCTTGCACAACTGAAAGTGCTTCTCCCCTCCTTTCCTTTTACTCTCTGGAAAACTAGGGAGGGTCCCTTCTGAAATGCTTCCCATACCTCCTCTCCTTCTGCGGGCTGAGAAATCTTTTACATACCAGATGTCCAATTTGGGGCTCTTCCTCCTGTCTCCCAAGGTCATTCCCACATACCATTACACTAATTCTTTCTAACAGTCTCACATTAACTTTTAAAGCACACACAGACTCCTTTTAAGCTCATCATGCATGCTTCCCTGTGGTGTCGATGAGTTGAACATTAAGGAAATGTGGTAAAAAATTGAAAAATGAGTTGCCCACATAGAACTATATCTTAACTGTATCACTATACAAGTACCTCTTCGAGAAATAGAAGTAGATTGGCGTGTTCCAAACAGTGTAGCTTGTCAGTCTCAGCCATAGGTGGAGCTGTAAAATCTCTTACACCTTCCTCAAGACCATGCAATGTTTGCAACCTCATATCTACACTAACAAACCCTTTGTGCCTTCAGCAATCCATTCATGTAGTCCGAGGAGTGCTGCAGCAAAAGAAATCTCCCTAGGAAGCATTCTTCCCTGCTATGAACATGCAGGAGATCAAGGGAGCTTGAACAGATTTCCTGGCCATGTCATATGTTGAGAAAAGCAAATGCAAATTCCTCCCCACCTGGCAATTTTTTTCTATTTTTTATTATTATTTTTTTAAATGTACGAAATACTGAATCAGCCGGACCTGGACTGCCAAAGCAGAGGATCAGATTTTGAATGAACTGCTCATTCTAAGCTAGTGTTTCTCAACTTTGGCAACTTGAAGATGGGTGGACTTCAACTCCCAGAATTCCGCAGCCAGCCTGGGAGTTGAAGTCCACACATCTTAAAGTTGCCAAGGTTGAGCAACTCTGTTCTAAGCAGACCAGAAATGCTGAGCCTCGACCCCAAATTAAAGGAATGGCTTCATTAGAGATTTAACAAATAGAACTTAAAAAGAGCCATGGTTACCCAGGGACAAGCAACAGAAAAGAGACTGGTCCCGATAAACTTTTGGTCTTGATCTTCATGGATAGAATGAAGACAGATGGGGAAATGAGATGATCAGTTTCCATCTTTAGGCATTCCTAATCAAATACCTATCAAAAGACTTCACACATACAACTTTAGGCACAAAGGTTCTTACAAATGTTGAATGAACATCTGTAGTCATGAATCAGAGCATGACATCCAGTTCCCCAAGTCTATTGATTTGACATGAATCAATATTTGGAAATAGAAAGGGGAGATCATGTTGCACATAGTGTTCTTTCAGAGTTGTCCCTTTCACCTTGTGAAATTGAAACTCTGTTTGGTTAAAAACAATGGGATGCCAGCTAAATTGTGGTCTACCACTTCTGCCCTTAAGGACAAAGGTTTTCATGATATATAAGGTTCCTTTAATGAAGTTGAAAAGGCCTTCTGTTTGAGTTAATTTTTTTTTCCTGCACCAGAAATAGTCACAACAATAAAAACAATAGCAGTAGCAGGTATCTGGAAAAATTAAATTCTTAAGGACCTGAAAGGGAGATTTTTTGAAATTTCTTAGCATTTCAAAAACGATCTCTCCTGCAAGAGAGAGTTGTCCTACCACTGACTTATGGCTCTCCCCAAAGAAAACCTGAGTTTAGCAACTGGTATACATTTAGCTTCTAGCTCACCTGTAAGTGAAGTTCAAGGAGGTAACAGTCAACTATATTTAGCTAATTTTAAATCCCCAAAGAATGAAATGTTCATAGAAAAGGGCATTTATGCATAAAACCTAAACACTCTAAACAGCCACTCACTTTAACCCAACTCTCTTCTTCAAAGAACCACACCTTTATATCTCATCTCAACCAACTGAATGTCACAGCCTGATGAATCTGTTGACAGCATCCACAAGGCTGAGGTATACCCATTCCCCAAACTCCAGGCTTCATGGCTTTGTGCCTAGCTCTACAAGGCTAGGGGGTTTGAAGTGGTGCCTCAGAAGATGACCAAAGCAAGCAGGAAAGGACATACAGAAGAAGGCAATCTTTGTTCCTCATGAAGGAGTGTGAAGAAATGTGAGGAGACATTTCTTCAAAAGGTTGTTACTCTGAGTTGTAACTAAGCATCAGTTAGGTAACTGGGAAGCAGAAAAGCAGTTGTGAGAAGAGAGGAATGTTATGAAATCAAACACACAAAATAAAATGACTGCAAACATTTGTTCAAGGATAAAATTATATCCCTCTTGGGCAAGAGTACTCAACTGCAGGTCCGCAGGCCACATGTGGCCTTTCAAGGCTTGTTTAGATGTGGTGCACATAAAGGAACTCTGCCCATTTTTCCTACCAGCTAATAACAATGGAAAGGCAGCTATCTACATTAACTTGCTGGGAGGAGATGAGGCCCCTGGGATGGGAGGATATGTTCTTTGGAGACCACAGTTAGTTGCTGTGGGATATGTCAGGAGCATTAAGTTTCCACACTTCCCACTTGCCCTGCAATTAAATGGTTGAAATCCATTGAGATATTATTATCATCATCATCATCATCATCATCATCATCATCATCATCATCATCCTGTTTGAACTATTACGAGATTTCTAACAAGCATGCCAAAACCTCATTAGACTTTAACCATTTTTAAAAAAATATTTAAGCACCCACAAAATGTATGGTACTTTTGAGGAGCCCCAGTGCTCCTGAGAACACAGGTTGCAGACAAGAGAGACAGAGAGGTCTAAGTTCACATAAGAGTTGCAAAAACCACAGGCAACAAGACAATGAAATCAAGCTTCTTGACAATCTACAGACTTTCCTCACCTTGTTGATCTCTGGGGATCGCACCCTGGCTCCTTCCCCTTCACTGAATGCTCTGTTGATGGCAAACTGTATAGCCAGGCCTGTCATGGTCCCTGTGGAGAGAGGCTCAATCCTGCGAACTGCTTGTAGCAGGCTGGCCTTGGTATGATGAGTTTTTAGGGACAATTCATTCTTGACAGCACTGGCATAGTTGATGACTCCAATCCGAGTTGTATTAGGACCTATATCAAGTGCCTCAATGACCTGAGACACAAAAACCTTGACTTTGTCAAATTCATTGGGGCGCACACTTCGGGAGCTGTCAACAATGAACACCAGATCGGTAGGTCTTGTCCTGCACTGGGCACCTATTTGAGAGAAGTGAATAGCTTTTTTCAAAAATGAGAAACAGGACAACTCAGAAGTAGGTCCCACTGAATTCATCTGGACTCACTCTTAGCTAAGTGGAGATATTCCAGCCTTATGATCTCTTTCCATATGACTTTGAAAACCACAGAGTCTCTTCCTATGATTGCTTCTTTTATGCTACAATCCTATGGCGTCCAGTGTAGGCTACTGCATATTTTATTATTTATTTATTTGTTTATTCAATTTGCATAGCCACCCATTTCAAACAAGTGTCTCTGGGCAGCAATGTTTATTTATTTGTTTGTTTGTTTATATTTCAAATTTGTCACCGCCCATCTCACTAAAGAGAGACTCTGGGCAGTTTATAGTAAAAACAGAATAAATATTAATTAAAATAGAATAAATATCAATTAATTAATTAAAATACACTACAACAACAAGATTCCTAGATAATACTTCCAAGAGGCTGATGTTAATTAGGTGTTAATAAACTCAGGGAGCATCTTCATGTTGTATGTTATGTTGCACTTTGTATATTATGTTGTATTTTGTATGTTGTATTTTGTGTGGTATTATACTGCATTATATAGATGTTGTATTTTGTATGTTGTGTTGTATTTTGTATGCTGTATTTTGTATATATGTTGTATTTTCCTCTGTGAAGTCAGAACTGGAGTTCTCTTGGAGAGAGAAATCCCAACACTAGTTCCTCCTTCTCTCTCCTCATCAGCCTTTATTGCTGACTTTGGTCAATAGTGGGACATCCAGACACTGGAACATCTGAACTTGAGGTGTCGTGGAAATGGAGCTGTGGGCAGAACAGGAGGTGGTTTTTACCCCAAACCATTCAAGATCCCTACCCTACCCCAAATCTAGGAGATATATGTAAGTCCTTGACCTGACCTAATTCCCCCTTCCCCATTTTTCTACTACTGGTCTGTTGGCAGCAAGCTTATGGCATGTCAGAGGACTCCAATAACAGAGTGCTTTCCTTTAGGGCTGTTCTTTCCAAAATAAACCAAAACCACTAAGGTAAATATTTCAATCCTTCTGAATAGTCAACATTCAAAACACTCATTTATGTTACACATAAATCCTTGACCAAGTTTTAGGATGGACTGAAGGTTTTTTGGCTTTCCTTCCTTAGAGGAAGCATTGTCTTTACTCTAATAGGACTTGAAATTCAGAATGGATTACTTTTCTGGGATTTACTTTAGTGATGGAGGCGTTGCCTTTCTTCTGATTTGCCTTCAGACCTGATCGCAAGACATTATTATAAAGCCAAAAGGAAATAAGGGCACAATCTCCGTCCAGACATTGGTGTCTTGCAAAGAAAAAGAAAAACAAGACCACCATCATATTTTTGCCCACACACTCTCATCCACACCTCTCTCCAAAAATCACAGAAATCCACACCCAGCAACCCAAACAGTCATGGGTTGAGTGGGGGCTATTTTGGCCCAGCACTATATCTTATGTTGAATCCTCTTGCAAACCAGGTTTTGAAATGTTTACAAATCCATCACATCTTTACACTGCAGTAAAATATTTTTACTACCCATCACACAATACTTGCTCCATTCTGTGATCCCTAGAGACTGTAAGCAAATATAGTAACTGCCTGAAATCTTCTGCCAAAGGAGTGTGGTGGAATAGCTAACTCAAGGTCAAAATAAAATTTGATCTTAAGAAGCAAGAAAAGTGTGTGAGTCAAGGCAACTCCATTACTTCTTCTAAAAGACCAGCTCCCTTTGCTTTTCCTCCATCACCAAACTGAATGCTGTTTTCAGTTCAGCAAGGCATAACAAAAACTATCATTTTAATCTTGTGTATCCAGTATTTGAGATTACAAGCCTAAGAGCAGGAAACTCTTCAGGGCTGTAACTGAGTAATACGGTAACAATGAAAACATGCTAGAAAGAGGGGAGAGAGAGAAATAACTGCTGTGCCTACTAGCCATTGATAAACCTAGCTTTTGATTATGACTTTCTTCTACTTTTGTGGAAAATAGAACTAAAAATGCATCAGTATGTAAAGAAATACTTTTATACATTATAGCTTGCCCTGCATTCAGACCTTCTTCAAATCCATTCTTGGATCAACTACCCTCCACAAAGAATCTACCCAGCAGTAGGGTACTAAACGCTTCCTGGTACAAGGAGTCTTGCAGATTAATCAGTGAGGTAGTTTTCTATTCTCCTGGATGATCCCTTTCTTAACTCCATCGACAAACCTTTTCATTATCTCTCATGCAATCTTTGAAAGTAGATTTCAAAGTAGATGTCTCAGAAGACAGGCAGCTCTCCTACCCTCTACTCACAGGATGTCAGTTGAGAAAGCTGAATAGGACACTTGGTCATAGTCCTAGGAAACTTATTTTACTGAGCTGTGCCATGGCATTATAGTTTCTCTCACAATTGTCCTATGGGAATCTCCAGAAGCAGAATTAAGGTTGCAATCCCCCCAGCCAGAAAAGGCTCAAGACTCAAATGTAAAATCCCAGGGCTTCGTGAGATTATTTCTTTCAAAAGGAGGATCTGCAGCCAAGTTACTGGAGAGATTGACATGCATGTACAATTTCTACATGTTCTACAGAGGCACCCAGTTCACTCCTGAACTGGAAGAACTGATCGAGAACCAAAGCTCTTGGACCAGGATTCTAAAGCTGGCATCCATGGTAATGGAGCACTGGAGTAAAGTTAATCATGATGCTGTGTTAGTGGGGGGGGGGGTTCCAAAATTAAGAGGCAAGCATCAGCTGGGAAGAAAGCCTTATAGTGAGATAGCCTAGGAAAAGGGAAGGGGATACGTCATATAAATATCTAAGCCACAAAAATTCACACCGCTGCCTTTTTCTGTGTTCCCCTCCTGTACCACTGCTCTAACCTGGCAAAGTTTTGTAAATGCTAAGATATTCTGTGACTCACCTCTCAGCTGAGGAGGGACCCCATCAACTCCCTGGTTCTGGAAAAGAAGCGGGAGCAAGAATAGGAAGCCAGAAATGAGCATCATTATGGCTGCTGGGATGGAAGCAAAGTGGATTGTTTCAGTGGTGGCTTTGAGGTATTAAGGGGCCTTTCCTCAAGAAGGCAGTGGGCCAACCTCTGAGATGCATGAATGATGGGGGAGTGAGAGGGAGGAGATGGAAAGGATGTGTGGAAGGATGGCAATTGACAAGGAGAGGTCCCTAGGCCTTTTCCAGTACCTGAAATCACCACAACGGCTTCATTGCTAGACTAGGAAGTGGGAAGTTGTAAAAGAGACCAGCGTCAGGCTTGGAATGCGGGGAATTTGAGCCCTGAACAGTGAAGGCAGTCAACTAAGGCTGAAGAAAAGAGTTTATCTGCCAATCACCAGCTTTAATCTGGCCCAAGGGCTGCCACAGTAAGTAAACTGTTTCTACTGTCTTGAGCCAATGGCCTTTTCTAAGCTCTGGAACACTGGGGACCGAGGCAGGGTTGCACAAATAACTATACAGGCACATAAAATGTTTCTTAAAAAGGCATTAGGAATCAGCAGCGCTCTTATTCATTTTTTTTTTTAACGTGCCTGGTTGTTTTTTTAGGAAATGTGGATTGATTGATTTGGAAAGTAGAGAACTGAGGGAAAGAAACAGAGGAGATAAAAACTGAAAATCCAAAAATGACAGATGAGTTTCACATTATAACGCGGTTCTCAATCAAAACGTTCCTCCTGACGGGTTATGAAGAAATACAGCGATAGAAAGGGAGAGAGAAAAATGCATTAGCTAGAGAGGTGCCACTTTATTTATTTATTTATTTATTTTCCATAGTAATATCGACTAGGACTGTGAAAACTTCTCTTTGGAGATGACCTTGTAAGGTGAATTAGTATAGATTGAAAAGCTGAGTTGAATGCTTCCCAATAATTCTGATGATTTAGAAAAGTTTTGTGCATGTGCACTTTTTAAAAATTGCTTTGGAAAAAAAATTACTCGAGTCAAAGTTTCAAACATATCAAATCTAATGTTTCAGACAAAATCGGTGATTTGAATCTAAGCTGATCCCCTTCATGGCTAATATAAAACTTTTCACACCGTTGGGATATGACACCTTTCCACATACGCGTGAGAATATAGAAAATATATAAGCTCAGAAGTAGTTCTGTGTGAGGAGGCCACAATTTATTTATTTGTTTGTTTATTTTATTTATTTATTTATTTATTTCTCTCTCTGTCTCTCTCATTTTTATTAAGAAGTTTGATTATAATAGTAAAATTTAAAAGACATTTTTGCTGCATTTTTTCCCTACTAGTACTCATTCAATTGGATAAAAAAAGAATTTGCTTTTGCATTTTCTTTCAAAAGAAAACAGAATTTTAGAGACTTATGGTGTGTATTTTTCTTTATTTTTTTAAAAGTACAAGGTGTTCAAGGGCTGTGTATGACTTTTTGCCCTGTCTTTAATGTTCAAGTCATCTCTCTGGTACAGTTTTTCTCAACCTTGGCAACATGGCTAGCTGGGGAATTCTGGGAGTTGAAGTCCACACATCTTAAAGTTGCCAAGGTTGAGAAACACTGTTCTAGTGGCTTACTGCCTCCCTGGCATCTCATACTTCTACTCAATCCCAAAGAAAGATATCAGGTGAAAACTTCTCCAGTAGGGCTTTTTCAGGGCAGTGCTAGGGTTAACACCAAGAGGGAGTTTTATTCTTGAGAAAAGGCTGGAGAATCCTTTTCCCTCTAAAGTTTTAGCAAAATCATCTTCCCATCTATCTTTGCTTACAAATTTGCTCCCCCAAAAGTTCCAACCTGTATCAAATGCACATGGATATATCTTATGTGCATACTGTATATAAATCTACACCTTACAGTCACTTAGGAGAGAGTATGTTTGAACTACCTCTAGATAACGCAAATGTTATTCCAATTAATTTAAAATAGTCCTCATTCCCATATAAACATTCTACAGCAACATTATTAGGGAACAAAGCGAACTTTAAATGTACATGTGTCCCTCTCCCAGAACTGCATATATTTTTTTTCACCCATTGCCTTGTACACAAAGCTCTTTTGGTATAGACAAGTACATATGGTCATGAATGGGATTCATTCACAGCCTCCTGTAAATGAACTCTCTATGGCTGTTCTTACTTTGAAAAAAAAAGTCTGAGTTTTCTTTCTGTGATTTTTCTGTTAATGAGCATAGAAAGATAAATACGTTGCTGGGCATTTTTTTTAGAAACTGTGGTATACAAGAAACATTAACATTCTAAAAACACAGCAAGGCGGCTTCA